>NW_024062059.1:0-700000 GCF_006381635.1 Hibiscus syriacus | reverse complement strand
TTGACCTTGTAAGTATAACTCCATACATGTTGCCCACGTGTTGTAGTTTTTGTTGTTGAGCTTCTTGATTCCTCCAACTACTTGAAGATCACCCATCTTAACGGCAAGGCTTTGACTACACCGAACAAGCTTGAGTAACAAACGTGCAGAGTACTAAATTACTCTAAACACAAAGAAGCTCCACAAGGTTTGTAATAACCTCGACAATAACTCAAGAAATATTTTCTGATGTGGAAGATCAGTTAAAAACTGCAGCCACAGAGCATACTCAGAATTTCAAGAGATCTTAAAAAACGTGGCTCTGATACCAATTGTTGAATCAAAATAGAGTAAAAACTCTAATTGATCCAAAAAAAAAACTCTCTTTAGAATAATCTCACAAAATTGCAAAAGGGAAGAACTCTTAAGAAAGCTTTCAAATGCTTATAATTAAGCTTTGATTGTTGGATGATAAAACTCAAATACAAGTAGGGTATTTATAGGTTACAAGAAACAATCTAAACCACTCATTAAAATAAACACTAAATAATCTAAACCATTGAAATTAAAACATGAGAAAAATACTTAATTTTCACCTAACTAAATTGATGTAAGCAATGACATCAAAACTAAATTGATGTAAGCAATGACATCAAATTAATTTAGGTGTGAACATATAGGCTAATATTGAATTTTCAACAGAGAATTATATATGGGCAATGGGAATGGTGTTCGAGCCGCAATTCTCTAAATGCAGGACATACCTCACCAGATTCGTCTGCATTTTATCTGCAATCGACGACATGTATGACGTATACGGAACACGGCACGAACTCGAAATCTTCACCAAAGCAGTGAATCAGTAACATAAATATCCTTCTCTACTTTTGTAGGATGTAACAAAATTACTATTGATCTAAAAAAATTCCCCTTTTTTCCTATGCTATTTAGATGGGATATTAAGGCCATGGAGGACCTTCCAGAATACATGAGGGCATGCTATTTAGCCTTGCTCGACTTTGTCAATGATATGGAACTCGAAATCCTGAAAGATGGCGGATCCAATACCACCCACTACATCAAGGAAGAGGCTAGTTCTATACAGATTCTTTAGCAGTGCAGCATTAATATGCTTAAATGATCTGACATTCCATGTATGTTTACCTGCATGCAGTGGAAGAAACTCTGTGAATCATATTTCACCGAAGCAAGATGGTTTTACAGTGGCTACACGCCAACACTGGAGGAGTATTTAGAAAACGCGTGGATCTCAATCGGAGGTCCGGAAGCAATAGTTCATGCTTATATTTTACAAGAGGGACTCGATGGCAGGAACTCTGTGTCTATGGACCATTGTTTGAAGCAGGGTGGTGAGCTATTATATTGGTCGTCCCTAATTACCCGAATGACCAATGATTTGGGCACTTGCAAGGTAACAATAACTCTAAATACCAGCCGATCATAATCATTTGTAGTACAATGAATAATCAATAAACCAGGATCTTTGGTTCATGTTCTGTGAAGGCCGAGAGTGCTAGAGGAGACATAGCGAAATCGATAGAGTGCTACATGGTTGAAGCAGGTGCGTCCAGAGAAGAAGCAATAAAGCACGTTAGGAGCTTGTTGTTTCATTCATGGAAAAAGTTAAACGAGGAAAGCTACAAAAGCTCAATACCAAGGTCCATGGCGAAGTTGTGCTTGAACATGGCGCGCACTTCTCACTGCATATACCACCATGGAGATGGAATCGGGACATCGAGCGGAGCAACAAAGGATCTTTTAATGTCGCTCATTGTCCAAACCATCAACTAAAGCACGAGGCTTAATAAATAAGGACATCGATCATGAAGTGATCAACTAGGTGCATCGTCCATTCAAGAACATGTTCCAAAATACCACCTTGAAATAAATGTAATTCATTTTAGGTAAAACAATTTTCAGGTTATTCATTTTACGTAAATTATTTTCTAGAGAACAAATTATAGTATATCACATACCTTTAGGATGCGTTTGGATGAGAGATTGTGAGATTACCGAGGAGAGTTTTTTTTCCAGAACATGATACCCATGTTTGGATTGCAAAGATTCCCAATAAGGGGTAATAACTCATTTCCAATAGTGGCATTTTGTGGGAATGTCATTCCCCTTAATCACTTAGGTATTATTCTTTTCCCATGATTTTGGATTAAAATGCCCTTAAAACAATTTTTTTTCTTCAAAAATATCATTCAACTAACCGTTGAATAAAAAAAATTCTATGAAGGGTAAATTACAAATTTATCTTTTAAATTTTGTAAAAAAAATTATATAAATTTTATGAATTTAATTTTTTTAAAGAAAATGTATAAATTAAAAATAATAAAATAATATATTTTCTATGATCTTTTATAAAAATATTTTCTTTTGAATATTATAATTCAACTTGTTTAAAAAACAAATATATAACAAGGATATTTGATAAAATATACATTTCAATAATCTTTTATTCTTTTAACCAAACATTGTAATCTTACATTCTGCTAAACAAATCAAACATAACAATGCAACATTCCCAATAATGTGTTAGGTAATATTATATTCCGGTAATTCTATTCCCAGATGTAATACTACATTCCATGAACCAAACGCACCTTATAGTACAATTTTTATACTGATTTTCTCTCTCTCTCTCTCTATATATATATATATATATATATATTCATTACACGTCGTCATCCACACATTTTACATCAATATTAATTAACATCGATATACAACTTTAAATCCACTAATAATAATACATCCTCTTTCCTGATAAAACAAAAGAGTAAGGGAGTTGTTTCCCCGTAGGCTTCTTATCACATGGGCTGATCTTTTCCACATTGTGAAGTGATTTAGCTGCCTATTGGGGATAATGAACTTTTGTTTTTTCTTTTTATTATTTGAGAAACGGCTAAGGAAATTTCAGTTTTTTCCCTTTATTTCCCTTCAGTCCCTTCAGTTCCAAGGCTTCGTTCTCATTAATCTGAATCAATCAGAGTCACACATCTGGTTTTAGTGGGTGAGTCTCCCAGCAGAGATTTTCTGTATACACAAAGACCTAAATTAAAAACTTTATTTAAACGATATCAATTTACTTATCACTTGACGATGAATTTTTCTTTTTTAAGTTGTATAACATCATAATTTCCATAATTCTGAATTATGTGACAGTCCAATCAATTCTCATGACCCATCTATTTAAGTGGCCCATATGGTTTGATTTAACAGGATTAAGTATTATTTTTTTAAAAAAAATTAAATTATAATGAAATAAATTGAGTTTAGAAAGAATCTATGCCAGCCTAAAATGAGATTTATATATCAATATTTTTTATTTTTTATATTATTAAATAGATTTTCGTTAATATATATATATATTAAAAATTAGCTTATAATGTATTAAAATGAGATAATTAAATAGGTTTTGACCCATCTATTTAAGTGGCCAATCGGTAACTCATCTAATGTTTGCTGATGAGCGTCTTCTTTTTGGAGAAGCGAATGCACGAACAGCGGGGGTGATAAAGGATATTCTCAGGAGATATGGAGAAAAGATCGGGACAGCTCATAAACTTCGATAAGTCAGGACTATTCTTCGGTTCCAATGTTATTGATTCAAATGGCGGATGTACGGAGAGTCTTGGGTGTTTCTTGTTCCTCAAACCCAGAGAAGTATTTGGGTTTACCGGCTATGGTGGGGAGAAATAAAACACAAGCGTTTGTTCAATTTAAGGAGCGGATCATTGGTTGGATTAATTCCTGGTGCATCAGGTGTTTATCACAGGGAGGAAGGGAGGTTTTCGTTAAATCGGTTTTACAAGCGATTCCCATGTTTTCTATGAACTGTTTTCTTCTGCCCAAAAGCTTGTGTAACGAGAGAGGGGACTTTAGCTCGGTTTTGGTGGCAGAAATCACCAAAAAGAAGGGGAATTCATTGGTGCTCGAGGCATTCGTTGTGTGATATCAAGGGGAATGGAGGATTGGGATTTCGTGATTTGGCAAAGTTTCACACAGCTTTGTTGGCGAAACAAGGATGGAAATTGTTTACTACTCCGGACACTTTAGTGAGTAGGCTAATCAGGGCTAAATTCTACCCATCTTCTGATTTTTTTTTACATTCTCTACTAGGATCGAGTACTTCGTATATATGGAGAAGCATTTGGAGTGCTCGGGGGCTGTTGGAGATGGGCATCCGCTGGTGAATAGGATTGGGGTATGGGGTTTCAATTTGGAATGATTATTGGTTACCTGTTTTTCCTCCCAAAAAAATCAGTAGCCCGCAAGTTGATTCTGTTATTTGGGTCTCGGATCTTATCGATAATCACTCGAGGAACTGGAATGAGGAGCTAGTTAAAGGCCTGTTTTCAGAGGAGGAAGTGGATACAATTCTCAGCATCCCCTTCCTTTGAATAATGCCCAAGATGATAATGTATGGGGAGGAGAGCGCACGGGCCTGTATTCTGTCAAGTGGATATCATTTATTGGTAAGCGACAGGGAGAGTATTAATAATTTTGGAGTCTTTTTCAAGAAGTTATGGGAAGCAAACTGTCAACGTAAGATCAAGCTTCAAGGATGGAAAATTTTCCATAATTTTCTTCCTACCATGCAGAATTTATGCTATCGGAGAATTTCCTCAAACCCATATTGTCCTAATTGTCCAAGTATTATCGAATCTGTTGAGCATGTACTACGGGATTTCTATTTCTCTGAATTTTCTTGCTGAGCTCCTCTCGATTTTCACCTTGCTGCAAGGAAATAGGACCAGCTCCTCCTTTTCTTTTGCTTTTGAGTTTTGTTGTTGTTTGGCCGTTTTTCGTTTATCTTTTCTTTAACGGTTAATTTGATATCATAATGACTGATTAAGATAGTGCTTATATGATATTTTATGATTTTTCTTGTTTTGAATATTCAGATTGGATTTGAATACCATACTAGATTTACGTTTGTGGACAGCTTTTCATTTCACTCGAGTCTGATTTGTAATTTGTTGGTAGTCTTTCAATAGTTTGATATTCTTTTGTGATTCGTTTGCCGATGCGATCAGATCTGTTTGTATCTATCTTTGTTTGAGTTTCTTAGTTTAATTTAATCTTTCCTTGTATGATCATTATGTGATCTTATGTTACTAGTCTTGTTTCAATAATTATATAATTTTTTTAATTATGTATTTAATTTACGATTGTAATCATAAATTTTTATTATAATTTAGGATATTAACTATTTTAAATAAAATTAGTTGCTTCTTTCAAAAAAAACTAACACGCTAGAGTTAAAAAAATACTAACATGCTAAAATTATGGTATTGAATTTAATTTTAATTTATATTATAAAATTAAAAAAATAATATTTCATTTAATTATTTTCTTATTTTGACATAAAATCTGTAACAAATAAAAATGATGATGAATTGACTATAATTGAGTCGAAGTTAAATTCTTTCTTAAATTTTTAAATCAGATTGAAATTGAAGTGTCAAATCGGGATCAAATTTTATTATGACAATAATTAATCGAATTCAAGTGAAAGAAAATCTTCCTAGAGGGCTATCTTCCCTAGTTTTTTTATTAAACAAAATTGATTATAAAATAGTATTTATTTTAAACTATATTCTCAATTATTTGACAATAATCATTTAATCATCGTCCTACAATTGTTGATGTTTGAAACTGTGATCTTTAGAAATAACAACGATTCCTTTAATCACTTATGTGAATTGATTCGTGCTTTACAAACAAAGTTTAATCAATAGAAATGTGTGATTTAGGATACATATAATTAAAATGTTAAGATTTCATTCATTAAAAAAATTAAGATTTATTATTTTGTGAAATTCTCTTGTTCTTGTTATTGAAATAGTGAAATTTCTTTCTATTATTTGTTATTTTTTCGTTTTTTTATTAATTTAAGGTTAGTATAAGGTAGTATCTATTCAAAATTAACTTTCAATCATTTGATATTGAACATTCATTTTCATGACATATCTGATACTCGAGCACGAGACCTCAAAAAATTATGAATAAACATATATGTATTGTATATGGTTATAGATATCGTTTAAATTAGAATTACATAGTATTATACTATTATAAATATTTATAATTAAATTTAAATATGCTCACCCTTTCCTTAGCGGTTTTCTCCTTTGTCTTCATTTTTTTCTTTCTTTTCTTTAAGTTTGCATCGTTTTCATAGATCATATCAATTTTTTCTTCTTTGATTTTCTTTAGCCGACAACGACACCGACTTTGATGTTAGTTTTCGACCGTCAGTTCTCTTTTCTCTTTGTTTTTTTAATAAGAATAATTATGCATGTGTTGCACGTTTATCTATGCTTTTGTGGCATATTTTTCGATTTTTTTCGATCGTTTGTCCGTTATTTTATTATATTTTCTCAGGGTTGTATTTGATGACGCCACGACTAATCAAGATGACGCTTATTCGTAATCTTTTTGATCTTACCTGATATGGACATTTGGATTGAATTTGGATGCGTGATTTTGCGTTTGTGGATAGTTTCTCACGACACTCAACTATGGTCTGCAGTTCTCAGTGGTCTTTCAATGACTTAATTTTCTTTTGTGCTTTATGTGCCGACACAATCAGATTTATAAGTATCTATTTTTGTTCAAGTCTTTTGGTTGGGTTTTTAACATTTTACATGTATAGTCCTTATATGATTTAAAGTGACTAGTTTCAATGCTACAGGAAAAGTTTAAATATGTATTTAGTTTACGATGATAGTTGTAAACTCTTATTATAATTTCGGATATTTTTACTTTTTTTAATAATACTAACGGCTTCTATTCAAAAATAATAATAATTAAATTTAAATATAAACTTGAATAATTAGAATCAACTAGACTCGAATTTTATAAACTCAACTCAACTTGAAAAATTTCAAGTCAAATTTGAATTATAAAATAAGATTCGTTTAAGTCGAATAACTTAAATTCTTTTTACTCGACTCAATTTGATCGAACACTCACTTTTATACCAATCAATAAACTAATAATCAACCACTAAACAATCTTACATATACCAATATTCAACTCCTAGGCTAAGTATATGAGTATATGTTTAAAGATAATTCTCAACTATGTGATATTAAATGCTCATACTCGTTGCATTTCAAGTGTTCGAAATCGAGACTTCCAGGAATAACAACAATTCTTTAATTACCGAGATCACTTGGTTCGTGCACGAAACACCAAAATTGAATGATTTGCTAATGGAAAATCAGATTTTTATTTTTATTAAAATATTATTAGAAACTAAATTAATCAAATAACCTCTAGGCTACAAAATTGTTTTGTGGTTTCTATTTAAGGGCAACGTCTTTCCTTTAGGCTACAACATTCATCCTCGATGGAGCAAAACTATTAGCTGCTGCTCCTTGCACCTTTTCTTCTAATTTTGTGAGTCATTACTCCACAAACTTGTTTTCAACATGGACAAAATAAGTACTTAATTTTTAGTTAAAATAAATATTTAAAGTATTTTTTTTATCAAAATAGATGCTTAAATTATTCAATTTTTTATCTAAGTACTTGAAATATTTTTTAATTAATGTCACATGTTAACTTTTTTAAATAATTAAATAATTTTTTAATAATTTAGGTACTTATTTGACATAAAATACTTTATATACTTATTTTAACCAAAAAATAAAGACATATTTTAAGTACTTGATATAATCCTTTGAAATAATATAATTTTAAAAAATTGAATTCCCTTCTAAAAAGTAATTTAAAAATATATATTATTTGTATAAATAAATTATTGAGTCCAGCTCCAAATCCGCGTCTTCTTCTTGCGCGCTCTTTAATTATTAGCATCAAATTCAGCTGCTCTTCTCCAATCGGTGAAAGGTGAAGTCTCCATTTTTATTGAATTTTAAGATCGTATTGTCAAATTCCCCTTTTTAAACGTTTGTTTTGATTTGTAATTAGGGTTTCGTACAGTGGTTTTCGGTATCTGATATTGATACATTAATCCGGTTTTTATATGTATACACCAAGGTTCTTTCTATTTGAAATACTGATTATTATATTCTTTTGCTTGCAAAGGTTTGAATGGTCGAAATTCTAAGTGTTAATTCTATTTAATTTAGATCGACTTTGATCTAGGAAATTTCTTTTATTTTCTTTATCAAAATTCAGGTTTTTAAGCCTTTTTTAATGTCGAATTGGCTGCATAACTGATCTCTATGTTTAAGTGTTTCTCTCAACTGCTAATTATGTAAGTAGAGATGACAATAGGGTTTTCATGGATCTATTTGATTCATTTACTGCATATTGGTTTCATTCTTGTTATTGTCGTTTACTCTGATTCAACATATTTTAAGGCAACAGTGCTGGAATATCTATCTATAATTCTATATTTAGCTCTGATTTTACGTACATGTAATTTTCCTGCATATTGGGTTCAGGATTGAAGTGCTGGACTATCTATCTATAATTCTATATTTAATTTTGATTTTATGTACATCTAATATATTCTTTGTCATGTTTTCACTTTTCAGAAATATTATGGCTACGGGGATTACACAGGTGCTTTTGAGTGCACAGTCAATAGACGGAGCTGTACGGAATAGTGCAGAAGAAAGTTTGAAACAGTTTCAGGAACAGAATCTTACTGTTTTCTTGGTGTCGCTTTCTGGAGAGTTAGCAAATGAGGAGAAGCCTGTTGAAACACGTAAATTAGCTGGCTTGATACTTAAGAATGCATTGGATGCGAAGGAACAACATAGGAAGTTTGAGCTTGTTCAAAGATGGTTATCGTTGGACAGCAATGCAAAGAGCCAGATTAAGGCATGCTTACTGAAGACTCTAATATCTCCAGTATCTGATGCTCGTTCAACTGCATCTCAAGTCATTGCAAAGGTTGCAGGCATTGAGTTGCCACATAAACAGTGGCCTGAGTTGATTGGGTCACTTTTATCAAATATTCATCAGCTACCTGCTCATGCTAAGCAAGCCACTTTGGAGACTCTTGGGTATTTGTGTGAGGAGGTCTCCCCTGATGTCATTGATCAAGACCAAATGAATAAAACTCTTACAGCTGTAGTTCAAGGCATGAGTTCTTCAGAAGGAAGCATTGATGTGAGGCTTGCTGCTACAAGAGCACTTTACAATGCATTAGGATTTGCACAGGCAAATTTCAGCAATGACATGGAGCGTGATTATATCATGAGAGTTGTATGTGAGGCAACGCTGTCCCCAGAAGTAAAGTTAAGGCAAGCAGCTTTCGAGTGTTTGGTATCCATTTCATCAACTTACTATGAAAAACTAGCTCCATATATCCAGGATATTTTTAACATCACAGCAAAGGCTGTGAAAGAAGATGAGGAACCTGTTGCCCTTCAAGCCATCGAGTTTTGGAGTTCAATATGCGATGAGGAGATAGATATTTTGGAAGAATATGGTGGTGATTTTACTGGGGACTCTGATATTCCTTGTTTTTACTTCATCAAGCAGGCACTCCCCGCCCTTGTTCCTATGTTGTTGGAGACGCTGTTGAAGCAGGAGGAGGATCAGGATGAAGGGGCTTGGAATATTGCAATGGCCGGTGGAACATGTCTTGGTTTGGTTGCACGGACTGTGGGAGATGATATAGTTCCTCTTGTCGTGCCGTTTATTGAGGAAAATATTTCAAAACCAGATTGGAGGCCGAGGGAGGGGGCTACTTATGCCTTTGGTTCAGTCTTGGAGGGCCCTTCTCCTGAGAAGTTAATACCCCTTGTGAATGTTGCCCTTACCTTCATGCTCTGTGCATTGACAAAGGACCCCAGTAGCCACGTCAAAGACACAACAGCCTGGACTCTGGGACGTATCTTTGAATTTCTTCATGGTTCAGAGGTTGATTCTCCCATTATCAGTCAGGCAAATTGCCAACAGATAGTTACAGTTCTGCTACAGAGTATGAAGGACACTCCAAATGTAGCCGAGAAGGCCTGTGGTGCTCTCTATTTTCTTGCACAAGGTTATGATGAAATGGGTCCATCATCTCCTTTAACTCCTTTTTTCCAGGAAATTGTCCAGTCCCTTCTCACTGTCACTCACAGAGAAGAAGCTGGTCAATCCCGGTTGAGGACTGCTGCTTATGAGACATTGAATGAAGTGGTGAGATGTTCAACTGATGAGACAGCTCCATTGGTGTTGCAATTGGTTCCTGTCATCATGATGGAGCTTCATAACACCCTCGAGGGCCAGAAACTCTCATCTGATGAAAGGGAAAAGCAGAGTGACTTGCAAGGCCTTCTTTGTGGGTGTTTACAAGTTATTATTCAGAAGCTTGGTTCACAAGAACCAACCAAATATGTGTTCATGCAGCATGCAGATCAGATCATGGGACTTTTCCTTAGGGTTTTTGCTTGCAGGAGTGCTACTGTACATGAGGAAGCCATGCTTGCTATCGGTGCTCTTGCTTATGTGACAGGAGTAGATTTTGCAAAATACATGCCAGAGTTTTATAAGTACTTGGAAATGGGTCTCCAGAATTTTGAGGAGTACCAGGTCTGTGCTGTGACCGTTGGTGTTGTGGGTGACATTTCCAGGGCACTGGAGGAAAAAATTGTGCCTTACTGTGATGGCATTATGACTCAACTTCTCAAGAATTTATCAAGCAACCAGTTGCATCGCTCTGTGAAGCCTCCCATATTTTCATGTTTTGGTGACATTGCATTGGCAGTCGGAGAGTATTTTGAAAAGTACCTAATGTGGGCCATGTCTGCACTTCAAAGCGCTGCAGAGTTGTCTACCCATATAGCAGGTGATGATGAATTGGTAGAGTACACAAACTCCCTGAGAAATGGAATTCTGGAGGCATATTCTGGTATTTTCCAAGGGTTTAAAAACTCTCCCAAAACTCGGCTGTTGATTCCCTATGCACCTTACATCCTCCAGTTTTTGGATGGCATATACATGGAGAAAGACATGTGAGTTCTATTAGAAGTTACCTCATTTAAACTTTAACTAATGATTATGTCTTCCGACATGGGTTTATTAACTTATTTTGATGTTCCTTATATAGGGATGATGTGGTCATGAAAACTGCCATTGGGGTCCTTGGAGATCTAGCTGATACATTGGGAAGTCATGCTGGTTCTATGATACATCAATCCGTCTCAAGCAAAGACTTTTTGAATGAATGCTTGTCATCAGAGGACCTTATGATTAAAGAATCCGCTGAATGGGCCAAGTTGGCCATTACTCGTGCCATTTCTGTTTGATTACGTTGGCATTCAGCATGTTTATTTTCTTTTAGAAGTCCGTGCTTTCGGGTGTGTTGAGTTGAGGGTCTGGGGTTGCATGTGTCAAGTCGTTGCCATTGTCAGACAACTGAAGTTATCCGTCTTCATGTTGTCACTAACATCTGCATCAGCATCATCAATGAACTGGATGGAGAGAATATATCTTTCGGTCTTGAAGGAGTGGAGCAGGGGAGGGGATCATGGAGTGTGACTTGCTGGAATGACCGACTAGTCAGGTAGCTTGGTCACTTGTTTTTACACGGTTGTGTCAAGATGAGCATCGAGTTTTGCCTTATCATGATCTTCTCCCACTCCCAGTAAATTTAGTTTGATGGAACGGATGATTTGAGTATCCGGTTCCAAGTGGAGAAGCATTTAAAGAAATCTCCAGTGCTGCTAACCACCGTTGTCAAACTAGAAATCCTAATTTTTGAAGCCCAAGCCTGCATATCTGTGAAGCAAATGCATCAGTGGGTGGCATCTAATCTCTTCTGCTTCTTTTACATATCTTGGTTTTGGGTCGGGTCGGGGATTAACTACATTCAGCATTGCATTCATTAGAATCAACTCCAATTGTTGGTTTTAGTTGGGAGTCAAATTGTTGGATCTCATGCATTCATAGAATTTCATGGGTTTTTGCGTTTCATTTTGGGTATACTTTTTTGGTTTTCTGTTGTTATTTGAAAATGTATTTTTGGTTGTCACTGCCAAGAGAAAGTGATTACTATTTAGAATCACAGTTTTGGGAACGGAATGAACGAGGCAACTTATTTCTGTGTGCCTCAGTCATTACTGTTTTTTTTTATATAAAAGAGAGGCCTTTGGCCTTTTTGCTTTGGATATTACCACGTTTAACACTGTTACTATTCTTTTATGAGTTAAATTTGTTGGGTCAACCCGGAAAATGAGCTTTGACCCGCTGTTTAATTAAGTCTAAGGCTCAAGAGCAATGGAGCAAAGACAGGAGGCAGTGCAAGAGAGGTTTTGTGACAATCCTCTACAGGTTGAACAACATTCAATGCCTCATGGATGATTGTCCTCTGAATTTTTTTATATTTTCTGTTGAAAATTTATTTTTAGTCCGTTCATTTTTCTTTTAAAATTTTATAAATTTACTCTCTTTAACATAAAATTCTGCATCATCCTGACCAGAAGTGTCCGTAAAAGACCCTAGGAGTGTATCATTCTCTCCTAAATTATTCTTCCCTTCATAAAAGATCGTCCTGCCTAAGTTATATCACGTTTTGTTTAAAAAAACCAACTTCAACGATTGTGAAAAAAATTATTAAAAACACTAAAACAATGAATGAAATCAAAGCCATGTATATAATCCATCCATTTTCAGTAGATGAGTGCCTTTCATGGTTGTAGATTGCAATGAAAGAGGTTCAAATAAATCAGAGAGATGGAATCCAAAAAAAAAAAATGGAAAATTATACTGTAAGCATCCAAAATGAATAGTATATGCCACTTTGAGCGGTATTCTTGTACATCCTCCTCTAGTCCATACCTAAAAACATCCACCATTTTACTAGAATAATCATTTTATTTTATGTTGTGATTGCTTTGCTATTTTTTATTTATATTTAGATAATTATTAAATTTAAACATATTCGTTATCGGATGGATAGATTTATTATGGGACAACCCTTCTAATCTAATTTTTTTTTTTCATTAACAGCACTAAGATTCAAATATACTACCTTGTCTAATACCTCACCCCTCTAAACAAACTAGTTATTGATGAATTTCTATTTAAATAATTAAAAAAGTATAGATATCGAATTCATTGTGATTCCTATTCTTTTAAAATTATAGCACGAACTAATTTACTTCAGTGGTTAAAGGAATCGTTGTTGTTCTTAGGAGTCATGAGTTCGAGCACTAACGAGCATTGAATGATTGAAAGTATTTAGAATAAATATTAGTTTATAATCATCTTAACTTAATAAAAAAAAGTTATAAAGTTGTATATCGATAAAATTATATTTTAACCTTTTGATAATAAAATAAGACTTAAATTTAATCCCTTTTAAGATTATATGATTTACACAATGGTAACATTGTATTATTAATTTTTTTGTTACAGGTAACATTGTATTTTGAATCACTTAAAGTTTATAATTTAATTTCGATAACTCATGACTTCCACTGTTCGTTACACACGGCGTATACACATAAAGATAAAACATGGAAAGCATGCAGTGCTCCATGGTCGTGGTGCAAGTAGATGGAAGTCGCCAAATTCCAACTCTCTGCCAAAATGCATTCCATTTGATTTCCTCGGATCTTTAGCCCACTAACTTCCTTTCAATTGCCTTTGCATTGACACGATGATATAAACCACTACTCTCCTTGAAAGTGATTTTTTGATAGATATTTTACCCCTCCTAATATTTAAATATTTGATCTTAAATTCCGTTCGTGATGACTATTGATGAACATTTGAAATTTCTTTTAAAAAAAAAAAGTGATAAACACATATCCCAAGAAGATACATTAAACCTGAGGCTCTGAGCAATGCAGACCAAATGTACACATGCGTTTTTTCAATTTGGTGATGCAAACAATATGAAGAACAGTGTAGTTGACTTTGTGGGGTGGGGGTGGGGGTTGGGGGGATGCACCACGCTGTTGCTATTGGGTGGGACATGGAACTGGGCACCCAACCTGGGCTGGCCTTAACAACACCATAGTATTATCTCCGTATGCATGCTATGTTTTCATACCCTCAACTACCAATACAAAAGCACAGCTTCCCTTGCCCATGGTTTAACCACATATCAGCCATGGCAGCAGCTTCTTCTTCTTGGTTCAGGGCTTTTATTGTGGCGTTTTTGCTCCTCCTCATGCCTTTCTCCTTTGGTATGGTCCAAGGCTTTCAACAGGCGGGATACTCGGTTGAACAGGTATTCATCGACTTTGATTTGCACTGCAGATAATGTAGGTATGAATTCGATTATGTTGGTTTGTTTAGGAAATGGTGTTGATTTAGTATGTGTGTGTATATATATATGTGTGTGTTATGAAGGGTGGGAAGGAGATGATGGGATTCCAGATGAGTGCAGCGAGGAAGCTGTTGGTGGTAGGTGGAATGCTGGATTATGATGATCCTGGCGCTAACCCAAAGCACGACCCTAGGAAAAAACCTGGCAAGCCCTGATGATCTCTTCATATTTACTTAATAATAATCTAGTACTAGTATATAAGATCCAATTATGTTGATACTCCTACTGCTTTAGTGGTTAAGTAGTACTGGTAATTTCCTAGTTTGAGCCTCATTCCTCTTCTGATTATAAAAAATGGGTTGAATGATTTCTGAAGTCCTCTAGCTTTTGGGGAAAGAATTCAATTTAATCTACAAACCTTTTACGTTCAATTAAATTAGCTGACCCTATTCCCATATGCAATGGGGTGAGGGGAGGTAAGGTAGTAGGCTGCCCCCAACGGTTTGAGAGCAACTTCCGTGGAAGACCTCCGGCAGTCAGAAACAGTTCATAATAATGAGATGATAATCTATGGTGTTGGTGAATATCCACTTATGAAGAATGATGATTAAAGGCCACATGTGATGGTCTCGTCAAAGGAACATATTGATTGATTTCCTGAGTTTAAGATCTTAACCGAGTGCAAAAAGATTTAAAGATAGAAATGATTTTTTCCCCAAAAATTCGAAGCCCTCAAGACACATTAAGCCTAAAAAGTAAGATCCAAGTGTGTGTGTCTATATATATATATATATAGAGAGAGAGAGAGTAATAGTTACTTTCTTAATGAGTAATGGGTATATATTTAGTAATAATTAATGAAGCATATACAGTTCCCATTATACAGACCATTTCGAATTCTACGTTCATTTCTATGTACACAACTGATAAACTCAAAAAGAAACCTGAGACGACAACCATATTCCGAGTGACACGACACCAACTGTGGCTAAAGCTTGTCCGAATTCAAACAGGAAAATTTGTTGTTCAACTGGCAAATTCTGCCACTCGGTATGCCTGAGCAATGGTCAAAACCAAGGGGAAATAAAAGTTAACAGTGGCAGAGGAATGGTATGTAAATTCATAAAGCGAAGACTGATCAGATGCACTTTAAAGCTAAGACAAACTAGTAAGAGCAACAGCATTTTGTCACTCGGTATTCATTTCTGTGTAGTTCCTATTATGTTTCCCCATGCTACCTAGATTTTAATGTTGTAATAAAGGACTAAGAACAAGGGCCAAAGACTGTTCTTTCTAGTTTTTAAAATTATATACGGTTTTGATTTATAGTTGCTGCACATGTCATTCGGCTGGTGGCTCACTGGCTGCAATAAGCCATTAAAGGGCAAAGAGTTGGTAATGGTTAATTTAAAGACTAATATAATAGCTAAGCATAGGTTATGTGGTAGAGATTAATCCAAACGATGTCCAGTCAGCTCAATTTAAGCTTTAGTGCTTTACAAACATAACAGAAATCATATGCTGGTAGAAAAAGCTGCATACCCTAAATCAGCAATGATAATGCTGACATTGTCTTGTGAGCCATTATCCTGCATGGTATGACAAATTTCTATGGTTACTGGAACTTTTGCAGCAAATACATGTATACAAGTAAAATTAATTGAAAAATACAAATTACTCTCGCAATTAAATTACCAAAGCAGCTTGTGCAAGTGCATCACATGCTACCTGAATCAGGAATAAGGGGAAAGTTACAATTAAACCAAGGTAAGAATATCATCTGCAAGTTTAGTAGGCATATCTGATAAAAACTGGAAGAATGATACAGTTATTTGTGATGAAGATTGGTATAATGTATAAATCACCTGAACATCTCCATGTTCACGTAGTTGATTCCGAACAAAAGCAACTGCATCTGAACTGTAGAAGATATACCTGGAAATAAAATTTTCAGACCATTTCCTTTCTTCAACTCCCTTCTTCAGCATTCTGAGCAAATTGTCCAAACCAATATCATTATGATGTATGCATAAACGTATTCAACATAAACTATTATGAAAGAAGACTTTAAGTTGACAGCAAGGAAAGAACCGAACTCATTCTTCTTTGTCTTAAATCGAGTGTCACCAAGAGCACGGGATACAGCAATGTCACCACAAATCCTACCATTGCTAATCTACATATGGACATCACAGCAAAAAGATTTATGATCAGAGCAGTGTGAGTGAGTAAGACAAACTTGTTTGATGCACTGTAGTTCCTGACCATATTTTAATATAACTCACAATATAAGAAATCTTGTTCGTACGAAAAAGATCAGTGATACAATTACTACAAGAAAGATCAGTGATACAATTACTATTTAAAATAAAATAATCAAGAACAGAAAAAAGAAAAGAAAAATAATTAAAAAGAAAAAACACACCCATCCACCTGCTTCTCTGATTCTTTTAATTTCTTGCAAAGAGGCCTGGTTGCTCCCATAGGGTCGGTGAGAATCAGTCAAGACCTGTGCTTTTCCAGCACGAGACAGAACCTGCATCAATGTATCATCTGACAAAAGAATGAAAAAGGGATATAATCCACTCAAAGAATAAAGGTTTTTATGTCTAATTCTCGAAGTGTTACTCTCTGGAAACCCAGAAGTATTAGTGTTAAGGATCCTAATGTTAAAATAAGAACTGTAATACAAAAGCTGAAATAGGAACGGGAATGCATACCACACAAGAATCACCAACATGAGAAATGAACATCACTTCATTTCCATCTAAAATGACAGTGGCGGTTGAACCAGATTCATCGTTGCCATCTTCAATCTTTTCAAGCCTTCAACAAAATGAAACACCAGCTAATCCTTCAACCAATTATATTAAGACTACAAAATTAAACTGAAATCCATTTTCAATATTTGTAAGTTCCAAAGCATATCTCCATTTTGCTCACCAGTTTAGCAACTTTTTATCAGCAATTTCAAGAGCCTCCCCTAACGCCTTCTCAATAGAATTGAAATCTCCGTTCAACAATACTCCACCTTGCAAAGCTGTAACACACTCTTTATTCAGCTCATCTATGCTTTAACCCGATTTAAGCGTAACACTTTTTCATTTGTCATTCAATTTCGGCCATATATATATCATTTTTATTGGATAAAATTTTCATCGAAAAAATAAAGAGATATATACTATAACAATTATACTTAAATATATAAAGATCGATTATATTATTTATAAGTCAGGTTAGATATTTTTCATTATAAACACAAACTCGACTTGATTGAACCTTAATTTTCAAAAATTGTCAAGTTAAACCCACAGAGTTCGGGTCAATTTTTCGTTTCTACATTTGTACGCTTTGTTGTGTCAGGTCAACTTTAAAAAATTATCAGGTAGCGTTTTGAGGTGTTGATTTTCTCAATCAAATAATTTTTTTTTATTAATATGAAGTGATTACAAGGTAGAATATGTTCGAAAGACTCAACCATTTAAAAATGAATGCTCAAACACCTCTCCAGACAACGTGCTCGAGTCCGAAACCTTTGATAATAATAATCACTCCTTAATCAGCGAGATCATCTCATTCGCGTCACTCTTTTCGATGATAGCACTTCATGTGGTTTCATGAGCCGAACAGCTATTACTGAAACAAAAGCTAAAGTAAATAAAGGCCCATTTCGCCTCATTCAAATAACTTGCAAATACTAACCCTAAATCAAGAAGGAACAAGCATCCATTAAAACAAAAAAGAAAGAGAAATTATGAATCTGAAGCTTAGCCAGCTGATTAATACAATCATCAATAAGTCTTGAATTTAACGTACACTGTCATTCAGCCTTTAATAGTTTGTATATGCATATGTATGTAAAATGTTACCTTCTTAAAAACTTCAGGTGAATTCTTCCTTCAGATAACCTGCGGGCTTGAAAGTGTCAGATTCGGCATATGCCTCCGGGCGGTAGAACCCGGAATCATTGACACGGTTACTAAGCACATGAAGTATAGCTTTCTTTGAGCCCCCGTATTCATCCCGGTTACTCTCGACGTATTCTTTGGCCTCAGCCGCTACATCATTCACAAAATCGAAACGGTTGTCCTCGGATAGCAACAGCCTCTCGATGTCCATCGTCAACAGCTTTCCTCCATCCCTTATCTTCCTAACCTGCTCCTCCAGGAACGGAATCCGCTCCATCTTGTACTGCAACATTTCATCCTTCTTCGCCTGAACAGACACAAGGAAAACTGAACCTCCACTTCCACGTAAACATTGCAACTAAATGCCATTGAGCGCAATATTTTCACCATGACAGCACATCCATATGAAGCAAGGACCAAAGATAGGTATGGCTTGAAATTCGTTTCGACAAGTATAAACAACCTTGACTCGATCCTAAATGCCGGAAGATTTCCACAGTGTACGGGAACGTACAAATGAAACTAACATTTATTCGTAATTCATCTCCTAAATCATTACAATTTTGGTGAAATACAAGCAATGTTGAGTTAATTCACAATATATATAAAGCAACATCGAGCAGATATAACCCACAACATGCAACTCAATCAGTCTCTAAGTTGTAATGTTAGCATGAAATTCCAATATGATTATACATTTGCTACTGAGAAAAAAAGGATGAATGCTCAAACATCTTATCAATTTTTAACAGACACCAAAATTTTTCTTGCCAAAATAAATTAGGAAAAAGTACACAAGAGGTCATCGAACTACTGAACTTTCAAAATTACAAAATGGTCATCAAACTTATCGAATTGTTACATCATGTCACTGCGACGTTATAATAAATTGTAAAAGTTTGATAAATTTAATGACTATTTTCTAACATTTCGATAAAATTTAATAATCATTTTATAACACATTAAAAATTAGTTACCATTTTATAACATTTTGATGAATTTATTACACGTTATAGTAAATTGTAAAAGTTTGATAGTTATAAAATGGTAATAAATTCATCAAACTGTTATAAAATGGTAACTGAACTCGTGTGTTCTTTACCCAACAAATTATCCTATGCACAAGAAAACAAAACTTAGAGATAAAAATATATAGTATATACCAATTTTCTCCGACGCCAAACACGGCGACCACCGCCCTCACTTTGTGACCGGCAAACAACCTGGAAAGAGCTATTTATCAGGAAAATAATAATAAAAAAATATTTTCGGGTAATTAAAGAGTACAAATAAAAGAATGGCCCATCTAGCTCAGTTGGTAGAGCGCAATACTCTCATCCTTGTGGTTATGGGATCAAGTAATTCATAACGCACGTAAGTTGATCTCACATCCTACTATCTACCTACCCTTACCCCCATTATATGAAAATAGAATCAGTTAATTTTAAAGAGTACCAAATAAAATGGGTTTCGAAATATAGAACCTGTGAGCTTAAATGCGTGTCGAGTCGCCATGAATTAGTCCCTGTTCTGGCCTGGGCCAAACCAAGGGGAGAAAAATCCCAAAAAAGATGAATTAAAATTTGATATTACAAAGACGATGGAGAGAACTAAATTGGAAAACAAAATAGGGGTGAACCTTTTACCGACGTAAGTAGCAGTGAAACTGAAGAAGCAGTGAAGAAATTTGGGCTGGAAATTGCAAACGCCATGCCTTTGTTCGAGCTATGATAGTTCAGGATTAGGATGGCCCTGAGCTAAGAATATAAGGTAAGATTACGAGAGTCTGAAACGGCAAATATAGATGCCGTTTACTGCGTGTAAAATGTGTGCAAGAACCCAAAGATCCAAGGCGTTTGGGTAAAATACCACCTTAGTCACGAAACTATAGGGTTTATTATATTTTGGTCATTAGATTAAAAATCTTACAAATTAAGTTTCGGGGCTGTTATGGGGTGAAGTGTTTTGGGTTATCTGTTACGTAAAGAGTTCTTTTGGGATAAACTGCAAGTTTGGTAATTGAACTTTACTTTCTCTCTTATTTTACTCACCTTACTTTTAGTTTTTTCAATTTACTCACTGAACTTTATAGATTGATTTTTTTGGTCACTACGCCGTTAAATAATTAACAACATTATGACATGGTCATCAAAACGACATCGTTTTAGTCTAAAATTTAATTTTTTTTTCATGAATTCAAAGAAAAATCATTTTGATGTAAGTTGTCATGTCATAACGCCTTTTAATTATTTTGTGACAAAATGATAAAAAAAATTCAATTTATAAAGTTCAGTGAGTAAATTGAAAAAATTGAAAGTACAATGAGTGAAATAGGGGAGAGTAAAATTCAGTTACCAAACGTGTAATTTACACTTTCTTGGAACAAAATAATATAATTTATAACTATAAAAGATTAAATTTATTAAATTATTTAAAATTAAGATTAAATTATTATAATGTATAAATATTGAAGAATGATTATATTATTATATCAATTTATGAAAATCACATTAGCATTTTCATTATCAATTTAAATGCGGTAGCCCAAGTGATAGTAATTTGTAACATTAGGGTCTAAATGTACAATATTTTAATTCGGTGACTAAAATAAAACAGGCTCCATGGTTTGGTGACTAAAAGGTTAGTTTAGCCAAACAATTTTATAGTATAAATTAAGTTGTTTTATAAAATAATAATACAAGTGTTGAAACGTTGAGTACTGTAAACTCAAATAGTAAAAAGTTAAGGATTTTATGTAAACTTTTTCCATACACAAACTGTTGTAATGTCAAAAACATTAACATTATTAGCAGCCAAGTTCCATGTAAGACATATGACCTACGTGACCCGATATTTCCATAATATAAAAGATTCTGTTGTCAGTAAACAAATTCTAGTTTTTATTCTAAAATAATATTAGCAGTAACTTTTTTATATCACCAGATTCAATATATTAAATGATTAATCCGTGATTAATCCGAATCGAATAATACAGAAGCATTGCAATCTTTCTTAATTTCAAGGGGAAAAAATGAAGCACTGCAGGAAAAACAACAAGACAGAGTAACTCCTCATGTTACAATTTACAATGGAGCTCTCTTACACTCCCCACAGTTCTTAATTCAAGACAGACTTTAAGCAAAAGACATACCATTGTTTTATGGCTACATGACAGTGCACAACAACTCATTATAAGTTCAGAATTATACATCTGGAGAATCGGATTACATGGAAACATCGGTTTAAGATCCGAGTCATAGGAATAGTTTAAGGTCCATCTTCTTGTGCTGAATCAAAAACCAGTTGAGCCAAGTGAGACATCGGTTTACAATAACAGGGCTAAGAAACGAACAAATAAGATAATGAAAAACTTACTGCTTAGAATGAAGCCTTGAAGCAAGCTTTGGGCTCTCTCGGACTGCTCTGGAGTACCCGATATTTGAATGATCTTTTGCGCCTCATCTGGTCTATCTTCTACCAGAGTCACATTGGCACCAGACAACTATACCACAAATACATCCACCAAGAGATGAATTACTTGAGAACTAGATTGAAACAAAGTAAACATAAACGAAATAGGTAGTTGAAAGCAGTGATGGTTACCTCGCTGATCTGCGCCAGTTTGTTTTTCGATTTTGCTATCAGCTTGGGAACAGCATAATCCGGTATGACAACTTCAAGTGTACTCTTAGTAACAAGTGGTACAGCGATCCTAATAGAAAATTACAAGCAAGAGAGGCACTTTTTATTAGGATAGCCTTTAAAAATACTGGAAGGGAATTGAAAGAGCCTTCATTCTCTAAATGGAAATTTCTTAAAAAATAATGCAAAACTTAGCCACCTGCTAATTGCACTTGGTACATCTTCCCGCCGTTCAGATTCAGTCTGCTTCACTGTTTCCGCACCAGATTTCATAACTTCCTATAAAAAATAATTAACTTCTATAACCATGTTCTTAGAATGAAGCAGTGAAAGGAAAATCAAAATCAAAAGAAAGCAGCATAAGTACAACCTTTGATGTTGCTGGAGTTGGCACATTCTGATAGGCTCCAGCAGGATGGTCATTGGCAGTTTGTCCATCACGAGCTGGAGTTAGGTCTGGAGAAATATTCCCAATGGATGTTGTTGCAGTGATAGGTGGTGCTGGAGGGACCTGAGAGAATTCCCTATACAAGTAACTGCGTAACCGTGATGTGATCTCAACAAGAGCATCTCGAGCTGCCTTTATTTCCCCAACAATCTGCAGAGTAACTCAAAGTGCTATTCAGAATATACAAAGTAAATCCATCTCATCCATCATTTATTAAACTTAACAAACTCATGGCCAAGCGATAGAAAAAGTTAAGAATCGGGCGTTTGAATCTTCCGGCCTAGATTTA
Organism: Hibiscus syriacus; assembly: GCF_006381635.1. Taxonomy (NCBI): domain Eukaryota; kingdom Viridiplantae; phylum Streptophyta; class Magnoliopsida; order Malvales; family Malvaceae; genus Hibiscus; species Hibiscus syriacus. The sequence goes on along the minus strand of NW_024062059.1, from coordinate 677,513 downwards.
ACTAACACTGAGAGGCTAAGATCTCTTTGGTTCACAGGAATAGGTATCTAAGTAGCAAACCTGCACAATGTCATTCAGTCCTGATACACAAGAAGGAAGTTCTTCTCCCGACAGTATCTGTATGTTTACACCGGTTAATCTTTTCATTTCAGATAATGATCCATCTCTTCCCTCTAAACATCCAATTTCACTTGATGGAACAAGCAACCTAGTAGTTACTATGTTATCTTTATCAGGAACAAGGTCAACAATCTGAGTTTGGATATGCAATAAAGCCTCTTGAGCTGGAAACAACTCATCATCAGGACCCTAAGGACAAACAAAACCAAAGATATGTTAGAAACCTTTACGAATATGTATAATTCAAAATTCAAGAGGAGATGAAGAATTCGATTTTTAAATGTCTTAGAATCTTTAAAACTTGTAAATGACAATATCTGATTCAAAAAGCTAAGAGGGACTGAATTTATCACCCAAATACAGCTGGAGAAAAGAAAAAGAGAGCAGGCTAAAGAAAAAACTATCCACCCAAATGACTACATGTTATTAAATGAAAATAGAGAGATGATAAGTACCTCCTCAGAAGAAATGGTAATTATCTGCTCATCTGACCCTACCACGGGATCAGCAACCTTGACATCCACACCAATTTCATTTTGAAGTAAATCTACTATGCCATCTGGCTCCCCAAAAACACTATCAACCTTGTCAATAGGGCAAAGTATCCGAAACACAAGATCCTCACCATACAGAGGTTGTCCACCGTTAGCCATAGGAGCAGTCCCAGCTTCAATGAAGCCAGATGGACGGGAGGAATAATTGTTGCCTCTGTAATTCATAGTAGACATCCGAGAACCAAAAGAACCATCCATAGATGATTTACGTGAAGTATTGTTTACCGGTGGAATATAATCATCATCAGGGGAAAACCACTCTGGTGAATGCATTCGTCCATGGAAATTACTGCGGTCACGATGCTGACTCTCCCTTAAGCGTGATGAAATAATTGCTATAGCATTTTTTACAGCATTTGCATCACCTACAACCTGCATAACAAACAACAATAGACAAATATCATAAAACCATTTTCAGTATCTTCCACCAGAGGGAAATTGGAAGGGAGAAAGAAGTTCAAACTGAATCTGCTTAGATAGATATTGTTAAACCAAAAAAAAACTTTCCAGAATAATCATGTTTGGTAGTCAAACCACCAATAAGAATAGCACCATCAGAAGCATTATTGTTTGCAATACATTATGGACAGTAGGAACAATTCAATATATAGGGATCTAAACTATCCAACTTTTATACCCATTTGCAGCCTCACCTGCATAGAATACCTAGATTTGAACAGCTTTATCAGCATTCAGCAATCATAGAAATATGGTTAAGTAGAAACATGGGATAAAGTGGAAGATGATAATATTATGCAGCATTCATATGAATGATTGATACTCAATAATATTTAAAAATTAATAGAACTAATGGGACAATCAAAAGAACTTGTATCCCATAAGAAATAGCACCATCAGAAGCATTATTCTTTGCAATACATTATGGACAGTGGGAACAATTCAATATATAGGGATCTAAAATATCCAACTTTTATACCCATTTGCAGCCTCACCTGCATAGAATACCTAGATTTGAACAGCTTTATCAGCATTCAGCAATCATAGAAATATGGTTAAGTAGAAACATGGGATAAAGTGGAAGATGATAATATTATGCAGCATTCATATGAATGATTGATACTCAATTATATTTAAAAATTAATAGAACTAATGGGACAATCAAAAGAACTTGTATCTGATAAGGAAGATACATTAAAAAAATAGATAAGCATTATGTATAGAACGTCATTATAAAGCCTGATAGCTTTCAAATACATGAAATATTCCATCAGTGAGCTATTATGAAAGGAAAAATTACATTGTGCATATTTTTAGTGCCCAAGAACCCAAGTATCTACAGAAACAAAAGCAGATGAAAATTAAACCATGAATGTGGCAACAACTTGAAAATTGATAACTCAGCAGATTGAAAAAAAACCCACAGGAATGCAATCAGACTACAAGGCAAAGAATTTGAAATTCCAAAATAGAAGAAGCCATTCTTATTTGAAACAACATGCCAGCTAAGAACTCCATAATGAACCTTCTGAAAACCTTAAGCATCTATAGTTTAATAACAGAGAATAGGTATTTGTTTCAGCAAAGGGCAACTTGTTTAACATGAAGATAAGATTACCAGAGCCGCAGTCTGGCAATGCCACTGCCGATGTCATATACTAGTATTAGATTCTTAATAAAAGTTTCTCTAAGGGAAAAGGCAATGAAAGGAAACCACATTAGTATCTCCCATAATCCGCGGGTAGCATTCATTCAGGTCAAGATCTTGGATTCAGCTCACCAAGACCTGAAATTCTTTAACTGGTGCATAAGCATTTAACTGCCCAATCATTCCATTAAGCCATTGCACTTAAACATATAATCAAATTTTGAAAACCCCAAAGATTAGTATTTTCAAATTACGCCTAATTTTTGTGTAATAAATGCAAGATCCAAATGCAGTTGGTCGCAGACCTGAACAATCTCCTCAGACATGGAAACGCAACGGGGCAAGTTATGGTCTCTAGGCAGAATCCTAATCTGAGTCTTTGTTTCCATTCTCATTTGCTCAATAATCTTTCCTCCTTTCCCCAATAAAGAACCCACATGCATCCTCGAAACAACCAACCTCGTCGCCACCCTGTTCCCTCCTCCTCTCACCACCGCTCCATATTCCTCCTCCTCCTCCTCTCCTCCGGCACCACCAAATCCAAACTCCGAATCACTCTCCAGAATCCTCTCATGTATAAGGAACAACGCCTCCTGAGCAGGAGAAAAAGCCGGCATTCTCCCTTCAGGGTCACGGCGACGCGTGTCAGATATTTCGATGATACGTTCCTCGTCGCCGGGAATCAGCTCGTGCACGTTGATCCACGCGCCGGTGTGCTGTCTTATGGACTTGATAATGCTACCCGACTTACCAATTACACCCCCAGCTTTCATATCGTGGCAGAGAATGCGGTAGCTAGTGGTGACCATAAGGGAAGAGTCTTGTCCTCCTCCACCCCCGCCGCCGCTACCGCCACTGCCTTTATTAGGAGGTCGACCGTTATTGCCTCCGTTGTTATTGTTGTTGGGATTGTTTCCACGGTGGCGGTGACTATTAGGGAGGTAGTGATGGTTGTTGTACCGAGGTTTCGTCCTACCCATGGTCTCCCCATCATAGTCTTGGTCATAGTAATAGTTCCTCTTGGATCTAGATCTGTCCATCTAAAAACACTACTAAACTTTCCCCCTTTTAAGGTTCTCAACTTTCAAATCAAAATGATTTCAATCTGTTCCTTTCGTCAATGTTTCCCGGACGATGGCTCAGCTCCTTGTCATGGATCGGGTCTAGGGTTTTCACTTTTCAGAGCAGTAAATCGTTGCTCTCGAGATTTGTTCGTCTCCGCGTATTGTACCTTCAGTTATCTTCTGTTTGTTTCTGGGGAAAATCTTCGAGAAAATGCAAGCGTTGATGGTACATCTAACTCGAGACGAAGAATCTGAAAACGAACACGGACCTTCTCATGTTAGCAGTCATACCGAATTTGAGCTGCAAAGTTTTTTATGCACCTTCTTCCAGTTGAGATACTTTAATTGAGGACAGGCCTCAACGGCGTCGTTTCTGATTTTATTTTTCCTTCTTTTATTTTTGTGGAAATAAACAAGGAAATGATTTACGGGACTAATTTAAACTAGTGATGATGGGAGTCAATAGCGAAACTCATTATTACGGTCACTAGGTTAGAAACTATCGCGACCCAATTATATTGAGGATAAATTACATTAATGACCACTCAAAATATGGGGTTTGTTTAATTTGATCATTTATATATTATTTGTTTCAATTAGATCAATTAATTATCTAAAATATATCAATTAAATCATTTATCTTAATCGTTTAACGGGTTGAAAAACTGGTATATGTACACATTTAGTTTTTGTTATTATAAATTCTATCAAATTGACTCTAATTTTAATCTAATTAAAATATTAATTTGATTAAAATTAAGATCAAATTAATATAATTTGTAAGTTTATTATTTTAAGATGAACAACCCTCTAAAACTCATTATTTTATATTATTATAAAATTAAATTAAAAATTTACTCCAGATTAAACTAAGCGTCCCTATTTTTTTATAAAATAATATTTTATAATAAGAATAGATGAAAAAGGGACGTGACTCGTGAGGAGATACTTGTTTTAATTAAATTTAATCTTAAATAAAATGAATTATGTTTTAAGTTCTTAAAATTTTAAATATGTATAAAATAATATTGATGCATATTAATGTGTAATGTTAACATTGTATATTAATATATAAAATTCATTTTTTTAATAAAATTAACTTTTTTATTATAAAAAAATATTTTTTTTCTTCGTAATATTTTCTTTAAATTATCATTTATTGGTAGAGTGTCCCACGTGTACGGTTTGATAACCTTTAGGACATGATTCCCGCGGTCGGTGCTTTCCAACTTTAATAGGAACGAGATGTAAGAGCTCTAATGCTGCGCTAAAGATGAGCGCCAGTTTAGCGTGGCAAGCAGTTTCACGCTAATGTAGCGTGTTACTGTAGCAACGCTACAAAATATTTTTTTTAATAATTAAATTAGATTAAAGTAGATTAAATTATATTGAAGTAGATTAAATTATAAAATAGATAAAAATATATTGAAATTAGATAAATAAATGTATTAATTTTTTGATACATAAAAATACAACAAACTTAAAAACATAATTTTTTTTAATGATTAAATTAAATTAAATTAAATTAGATTAAAGTAGATTAAAATATATTAAATTGTAAGATAAATAAAAATACATTAAAATACATATTAATTTATATTTATAAATATTTTATAAATATTTTTTATTTTGATATTTATTAGAAATGTATATGTTTTGTTTTATATATGAAAAATAATATTATAATAATTAAATATTATGAATAAATTAAAGTTGGTAGTTATATAAAGATAATGGCGGAGATGAATTATTGTTTTATTTTTAGAGTAGAGATAAAGATGTTCTAGAGTAGAGATGAGAATGGGAGAGGATCTAAATTACGACTTTGACTAATTTCGCGCCAACCAGCTCTCCAATGTGGCGACAACCAATTGCCGTCGAACACGTGCCGCCATCCGTCGCCCCAAACCCTATAAGTATCGTCGTCCTTGAGCAGCTTCTCTTTTATCTTTCTTTTATTTTTTTTGATAGAATCATTTATCTTCTTTTATATTCTGGAAAAGAATAAATCTGAATAATCTCAGTCTGAGATCGTATAAATAAAACTATAAATATAAAAAAGAATTAAATTCATATTATTTCAAAAGATTTGTATATTCTCCGCAGAGCATAAATTCTCAATTCAATTCGAAAGACGGTGCCGTATTGCGAGACAGGGAAGACGCAGAGCACCGAAGACGTAGATCTAAACAATGGGATCCGGATTTATTACCGGACTTACGGTCATGGACCTACTAAAGTTCTCTTAATCATAGGTGATTTTTTTTTCGAATTTTTTTTTTGGCTTTATTTTCGAATGTTTGTTGAATGGTTCGTTGTTCTTGGGTAGCTGATATTTTGGTGAATGAATGGCCAGGATTGGTGGGGACACACGACTCATGGGGCCCGCGAATCAAGGGATTGGCCGGAACCGATAGGCCCAACGACGATGAAGCCACGGCGATTGATATGGAATCCGACGGAGCTCACAATGAGGTCGGTGGCATCGAGGTTTGTTCCTTTGATAATCGTGGGATGGGCCGGAGCTCCGTTCCCACCAAAAAATCAGACTATACGTGAGTCATTTCCTTTGTTTTGTTTTTGTTGCATCCAATTTTTACTTTGGTCTCTGGATTTGACTTTCAGAGTCTTTTTCTCCTGTTTTATTATTTTATTCAATAAAAGAACTTCCCCTGTTTCCTCGGAAATCTGTAGTTCGTAATTTGTTAAAGTCAGTCAATTTCTTTTAGTTTAAGTATTAAGCATAGGATTTTGTAATGCGTTTGCTTACTTCCGGAAGTGAATTCTTAGAAAAAAATTCGGGATGTGAGTGCAGGACGAGAATTATGGCAAAAGATGCAATTGCCTTATTGGATCATCTGGGCTGGAAGAGATCCCATGTTTTTGGACATTCTATGGGTGTGTGAGTTCATTGGAATTTTCATTGCTCAAATTCAATAATTCAGAAAGGAAAGAAAACCTTCAACCTTTTAAGTTTGTATTAATGCCAGTTGTTCCTCTTTACTTTATCAAGAAATTGTAATCTTTCTTTTAATCTAAAGGTTGATTGAATTTGTTATACAAAAACAGGAGCTATGATTGCTTTTAAGATGGCGGCATTGGTGCCTGATAGAGTTCTTTCTTTGGCATTACTTAATGTAACGGGTGGAGGTTTTGAATGTCTCCCAAAGGCATCTTTTTTATCTTCTATAATTCTATTAGGCCGTGGATTGTCTTCAATTTCTTTTTCATTAGTCAGCATTGATGTTTACTAAATTTAGTCCTATCAAACAACGAGTAGGCAATTGAGTTATCCCTTTCTCTTCATTTAGTCATAAACTTGATGAGTTTTATGCATACCAATCCATTGTTAGCACATCTTAAGAAAATTAAAAGGAAACTGTAAAGATTAAGAGTGAATCATGTGCTAAACTGTAGAACACAGAGGATAGATTTTGACACTACATAGCAGATCAGTTTTCAATTTTGGAAAACGAAACTGTGAAAAGAAAAAGGAAAGCCATTATTTGTAGTAAAAAAAGGTTTATCATAATCTGCTAAGCAGTTCCTCTTTGAGTTTAGAAAGACTTCTTTGATCTATCAAGTTTCTCCAGATGTCACTTCTCACCGGTATATCATCGTTTCTGAGAAAGAAGCATAACAGCTAATTCCCAGTCATCATCCAATATGATGATGTTTATACTGTTTATAAGTTATAACTAGTAATGGAATTATCTTATTGATAGAAAGTTAATCTGTTCCCATTGGCTATACTTTTGGATCTTACATCTGCAAGACCTGGTGTTTAACTTGTTTTACTCTCTTGCAGCTTGACCGGAAATCTATATTCATTGCAATTCGATTTTTAAAGGCAAAAACTCCTGAGCAAAGAGCAGCAGTGGACTTAGACACGCACTACTCAGAAGTAATTTTGTTCTTTGTTAACAATATCATTTTTTGTGAATATCAACTATGTTGCTTCAACTCTTTATCTGTCCTAATTTACCAATGTCTTACTCATATTCGGACATGGATATAGGGATCTGACATTTCCAAAAAAAAAAATTTTAACATATTTGTTTCAGATGCGTACTCAAAAAGCAGTATCCAATAATCACACCCCTATCTGTATTACATAGAATGTGAAATTGCAGATAACTGTATTTGGTTGTGAGTCATGACAGTGAGGTTTAGTTTAGCTTATGCTTCGTAACTCTCGAAACTAGTGGTCTGCAATGTCAAATTAAGAGTCTTGTGAGTTGAACAAGGTCAAATTTGATATTCAGTATATGTGTGTGTGTTTTTCACTCAAAAAAACAACTCATAGAATTTCTTGTTACTTATGATTGCAGGAATTTCTTGAGGAGGTCATTGGTTCTAACACTAGAAGAGCAATTTTGTATCAAGTAAGAAATACTAAGGCTGAGAGTTGTTACTAGCCATTGAATGACAATCATATTGATCAATCTAGAGATGATAAATTTACTCTTTGTTCGCTTAAGTCCATAACCTAGTGATAAAAATATATTTGTTTGAGTGGATGTTCTGATTTTCTTGGTGATGGATACATGATATTGTGCTATAGCATTAGCTGGGCAACATATCGAAGAGTGATATTTTTTTTCTGCAAGGTTCAACTATGTCCCGGTTGCCTTTGATTGAATACTCTGACATATGCTTCATATTAAATTATAGTTGCAAGAAACCATCATGGTTTTTTCCTATTGAAAATGCCTCTAAATATGAAATATGCTCATCATCTTTTTTCTCTAGGATGATGCCATACTTACCTGATTATCTATCAAAGTCATTAAACTTGGTTCTTTTTATCATAGTTTGTCAGGAGCAATGATGCAAGGTTTCCAGCTCATTTGATGTTTGTCCAACAATATTACTGTTTGTATAAATTCTAGATCAACCCTAAGATGCTAACGGCAAGATGCTAGCTTGTTCTTGGCAGGATTATGTAAAAGGCATAACAGCAAGTGGCATGCAATCTAACTATGGGTTTGAAGGTCAACTCAATGCATGCTGGAGACATAAAATGACCCAAGCAGAAATTGATTTAATCCGTTCGGGTGGATTTCTTGTATCAGTCATACATGGCAGGTACTACATTTTTATGACCCTGAACAGTTTTCATAATACTTGATGCTTTCAAATTCTCATAGGATGTATCAATCTATGGTTTTGCCGAATATAAATAGTTATTGTTAATTGAGTTTTTAGATTTTAGTTGCACTTCACATATACTAGAATGATTCTATCTTTTTTCCAAGGTTTAGCATATGGTGAGAGAAAGAGAATAGAATCATCTTCTTTATACTCTTATCCTCAATGAATATGGCACATTATTTGTGGGTTATATTAGTCTATTGTTAATCCTCCTAGTTCATTCAGAAATCTATTGTTGCTTCAGCTAGTTGCAACTGATATTACAATTAGATAATGCGATTTCTAGGCCTAGTAATAATTCTCTGCATAAAATGGGGTATAAGCTTTAATCTGTAGGTGCTCCCTTTTTTGTTTTTTTCGTGTAAATGGACCTTATTTTGGTAAGTTAATTTGACTCAATTGTTACATTAGTTATTCGTTTAGTTAACGGTGATGATTGATTCTGATTAGAACTGTGGGTACAATTTTAAGCCATAAAAAAAACCTTCAATTATCGAACAAAGTTCAGTGTGGGAATTTCCTGTTAAATCTCAGTGTGATTTATGATGGTTTGTCTGCTGTGAAATGAAATACAACCTATTTGTGAAACCAACCTTCTGATCTTAACGGTTCCAATTTGCAAGTTGAACTTGTAAAACCAAGTTAGCTTTACATACCTCCGTAAGTTTTTATACGATTAATATTTTAATCATATAACCGTTGAATTTATCAATATCATTATTGAAGACACTAGTTTTTATTTCATTTGTTTTATTTATTATTATTATTTTGTTTTATTATTATATTATATTATTATTAAATAATTAATTAATTTTAATACATTGCAGGCCCAAAATCCGGAGCCCAATTACAAATCAATTCGGCCCAGTTTACATGCCCAAGCCCAATCAGATACAAGCCCAACCTGGATCTAGCTAAACCCTAAACCAAATTTAAGGTTTGTATCATCTCAGTCAGCCGCTAGCTCTTTTCAGCCGTTGGATCTGGCAAGATCCAACGGCCCAGATGGTTTCAGTTAGGGTTTCTCAACCCTATCCCAGTCGCCTCTACTATTTCCAGAAGTCCTCAGCCGCCTCCGTTGATTCCAGAAGGCCACACGTCTGTTGCCGACGCTTCAGTAATGCCACGCCGCCCCCATCGAAGCCTCCAGAAACGCCTCGTCATCGCCTCACGTTGAGCTCTATGGTGAGTCACCACCATAGCTATGGTGACTCACCGAGAAACCCTTCTGTGACCGGTTCGAAGAGCGTTTCGTCGAGGCTATAAAAGCCTCGACTCACCTGCAAAATAAAAACAACGAACAGAGAGGAAGAACCGGAGATAACAGAAACGGGAGCAAGAACCCGAACATACCACAACAGCAAGCCAAACAAAACCCACATCAACAAATCAAAAAGCAAAGAGAGAATAGAGTGAGAAAACTTACCACTGAGGAAGCTACGCCGTCGTCAGAACCTCCACACGCCGCAAAAGAAATTGAAATACCGAGAGTATTTCTGTAGATCTAGGTAATTACAAGGCTTTTTAGAGAAAAAGGACACCGGATTCGTCTTTAGGACGTTCTGATCTTTATTTTGGGAATTTTGAAATTTTCCGGCCATCGACAGGGGTGGTTGCCGACGCCGGAGCACGGCTGTCGGTCGGTGGTCTCTCTCTCAGTTTTAGAGAGAGGCGAGAGAGTTAAAAATTCTCTCTCAGTTAGAGAGAGAAGAGAGAAAGAAGAAAATGAGATAATGAGATAATGTCCCATTCCCAAATGACGCCGTTTTGGGAGGGGTATATCTGTAATTTCGCGCATGGCCAAAACCTTTCCGTAGCCATCCTAGTTTGTAATCCTTGCAATTTAGTCACTGAAAGCAATTTTTAATTATTTTAATTTAGTCTTCTAAATTTATTTAATATTATTTTAGTCCTTAACTGCATATATAATTAGGATAAATAATATATTTAGTCCTCAATAATTTTAATATTTTTGTTTTAGTCCCGTATTATGAATTATGGTTAAATTACACTTTTAATGCCCATCTTTTATATATTTCGAATTAGTACTCTAGTTTTATAATTTTACATTTTAATCATTAAATTTTCATTTTTGACTATGATTTTTTAATATTTTACATTTTAATACTATATTTTTAATTCCTTTTATTTTAATCATTATTTGTAATATTATTTTATTATTATTATTATTATTATTATTATTATTATTATTATTTATTGCTTTAATTATTATTTCATTATTATTATTATTATTTATTATTTATTATATATATATATATAATAAATAATATTTGTTTATTTGTTAAAATCCTATATTTCATAAATTACTTTTAATAATCATATTTTAATATATATTTATTTTTTCAATATTAAGAAAATGAATGTCTTAAAGCACCTAGAAGTCCGTTTTCTGATATTTTTACTAAATATCTATTTTATAAATTATATATTTTAATTATTTATTTATTTTTTAATATCGAAGAAAAGAGTTGTCTTAAGGCACCTAGAAGTCCTTTTCTGATATTTCTAAATAAGTTAATATTTTATTTATTAATATTTTTTCATAATTATAATTTTGAAATAATAGGATTATAAATTAAATATATTTTGAATTTTTAAATTTCTAATAATAGAGATAATTTATAATTAAAAAGTGCCAATTTTGGGCGTTGTAGGGGTGCTAATCCTTCCCTAAACGTAATCGACCACGAATCCCTTTTTATTATTAAAAATAATGAATTTTTGGTTAAAACGCAGATCAGTTTATCTTTTAATCAATGTTTTCTTAAAAACTCTTTTAAATGATGATTTTTAGGTATTCGGCCTACCTGATCCAAAAGGCCGATGGCGACTCCCAAATTATTTTAAAAATCATTTATTCACATCACTTTTTTCGCCAAGTAAAAAATTCGTGCCCAGACGAAAACCGGTTACGACAATTATACTTATTATGCCTATAAATTTTCGAATAATTCAACATCTTTGTCATGTCGATCCAAAATAAAGTATCCATTAATATATTTAACAGCTGAAAAGTTTTCATAAAATAAATTGTTAGATATTTTCAATTTAATTAAAACTAGACATGCATAATATATGGGAATAGAAAAATGAAATTCAACAGTTGGATGGTTAAAATATCAATTGTAGAAAAACTTACGAAGGTATGTAAAACTCTGTTTTACACGAGGGTAGGTAGATCTCTCCTCATATATACAAACAAGTCTGATAGGGATTGTGGTGTTCTATATCTGAAATAAACAGCAATATCCTAATTTCTTTTGTGCATCATGATGATGATCTCTTTAGAAACACATTACAATCTGCTAATGTAACATTTTCTCAATGTGCAGGCAAGATGTCATTGCCCAAATAAATCATGCAAGGAGGCTTGCCCAGAAGCTGCAACCTGTTGCTAGAATGTTAGAGTTTCATGGGGGACATCTGGTAGCTCATGAGAGAACAGAAGAGGTAATTTTTCGTCATCAAAGTGTCATTTGATGTAGGCATCAGGGGCATTCACCCTGAGAATCTTCATACGTGAAAATGTTAACAAAAGAACATGTAGAGCTTGTAGAATTGAGTGGAGAAAGTAATATTCTGGCATGTGAATGAATGATTAGTTGATGCATGAGAGTGGAATAATAACTTACAAAGTGGGTACCTTCCATTATTAGTAGATACATAAACTGTATCTCAGTACTGATAAAATTCATTGGTTCTAATTTATTGTATTTGCCTGAGGCAAGAACCTTTACTAGACTGAATTATTCACTAATTTTCAGGTTAATCAAGCTCTTCTCGACTTGGTAAAGGCATCGGAAATGAAGATGAGCCCGCATGACTGGAACAATTTCCCCAAGAAAAGTTCCGGTGTGTGTTCTTGTCTAAATTTGAAATTTCTTTTCTCCTGCACCAGATCATCAGATTGAGTTCAATGCAGTAAATTTTAGTATTCCTCTCTAATCTACTTGTGTTTGTAATGTCTAACTTGGGCTCTTACTTTATTTGGGTTGAGGTGTAACAGAAGCGTCAAGCACAACAAGCGTAGAACGGGAAACCAACAGAATCTTGGCAAAGATTCTCGTTTACATATTATATATATTCAGTCTATTTATGATGGCATTGAAGTATGCAAGAAGTGCTTTACAGAGGCTAAAACCAACTAGAGTTGAAGCTTCTACCCAAAAATAGTCCCATTTTGTGAACTGGTAAATTCTGTGCATCTTTACCTAGGGTCTAAAACTAGTTTTAGGTTTTACTTGGTACGAAGGATGGAAATGAGCAATGATAGAAAATTGTTAATCAAATAGTCGATATTCATAACCATTTGATTAACAAATTTTCCGCCCAAAGCCTTAGTGTGGAATAAACCCAGACTCGACTTGATTTGCTCGAATCTTCTTTGTTTTTTTTTTGTTTTTGCAGGTTTCATAAATTTGTCACCACTATGACACTACCCCCCATCTACGTGGTATGTTATCATGCAAACCATATTAATATATAAGCCAAACCAACAGGTGGAAGGTGGAAGAGAAGGCTAAGTTGGTGGATGTGTGCGATGAACATGTTCTTTCCTGCCTGCCTGCCCTTTGATTCTGTGTACCATATGAAGCTGAGGAGATGAATTTCATATTAACCAACACAGTATAAGATGAATAAATGTTTTCTTACATAAAACGGATTACATTTCTTTTAACTAAAATGTAAAGAGTTGCCTCCTGCTTGATGCTTCCTTGATTTCCACTCATCAATTTAATTTTTAAGTAATCAAATTTAAAATTAAAAAAATGGAGGGATTAGAATCAAATTTATTTTTAATTTTTGAAATTCAATTTACTCAAATAAAATAAAGTTTTCAATATTAACATATGTCAGCGGTAATATTAATTGAAGTTATTTTGTTGTTAGCAAGCATATAGTTCAATGTATTTGTTTTCAAATAATATTGATTTATTTTTAGAATAAAATAAATTCACATATGATTAAAATTTAGAAGTAAGGATCAAACATGCAGTATATATTTTAACCAAAAGACAAGTTATTATAATTCAAGATATAAGAATTGATTCTAAAGATAAAAGAGTTTCTTTTGTTAAAAAAAAACACTAAAAGAAATAAAAGTCCAAGTTACACATTGTATGTATATACATATATCATACACAATTTTTAAAAAAATAATAATTAAATTTTTAAAATTAAGTGAAATTTAAATTTATAAAGAAAGGTAGAAATAAAAAAAGAAAAGAGAACGTGACTCTGGCTGTTGATGCAACTGAAATTGTTTTCCACCAGGGATGAACATAGAATTTTATGCTAGGAGAGACGAAATTACAAAATTTTAAGGACTGAATAATTTATAAAATTTTAGAGAGTGAAATTAGATTTATAAGAATTTGAAATTTTTAGGGAGCGTCGCTCGCTTGCTAAGTCCATCCCTGCTTGCCATTGTTTCATACAAATCTTGGGTAGTTCTGCGGTGCGGCGCCTAAAAAACGGCTAATATACGGCGTGACCGGTTAAACAAGTGACCGGTTAAAATTTAGACCGGTTATGTTATATTATTTAACCGGAAATATTATAAAATACAATAACATACTAGGTAGCGCTTATATAATGTAATAGGTAGCGCTTATATTTACCTATTTTATAAGTAAACCGGTATATTTATACCGATAGCATTGCAAATTTACCTATTACATTATATTATATTGAAAGTATGGACACTTTTATAAAAAGGATAGACACTTTACAATATCTTAAAACTCACTCAAAAGATAACCTTAAATTAATGTTTTCCACAGTGAAAAAAGTATGGACACTTTTATAAAAAGGATAGACACTTTACAATATAACCACTACCTATTACATTATATAAACGATACCTATTACATTATATAAGCGCTACCTATTACATCATATGTTTACCTATTATATTGAAAGTGTCCATACTTTTTATAAAAAGGATCGATACTTTTTTTAAAAGTTATGTAATTTATGTTTCAATTTTTTTAACAGTGTTTCATGTTTTCCACCTACAATATTAATTTAATAATTTCATTTACACAAAAAATTATTTGATTGTTTTGATATTTTATAAAATATTATTTAGAATTTTTAATTTAATAATAATATATATCGTAACGTAAAAAATAAATCATTAGACGCCTATAATTACTAAATTAATATCTTAAAACTCACTCAAAGGATAACCTTAAGAACACTTGAAGAAGCAAGAGAACAACTATCAAAGCAATCAAAAACGAGAAAATCCCAACATGATAACAACTGAACATATCATATCAATGTTCAAACTCAAGTTGTAGATTTTGATTTCCTTTTGCTTGGCATCATATGAGATTTGGATTTTGATTTCCTTTTGCTTGGCACCATATGAGCTTTGGATTTTGATGAGCATCGGAAGTATTTCGGACTTATGATTTGGGTGGTACTCAACTTATGATTTTAGTTGCTATTTGTTACATTTCTTGTATAACACCCAGATCATACGCCCGAAACGTTTCTGACGCTTTAAAGTTGACCAAAAAATACAATGGTCGGGATTTCCCTCGCGTTTAAACGTTAGAAAAAAAACAATGGAAATTATGAATAATCAATGATAACATGCATATTGGCTTGGGCTAATATTTATAGTGGAGCCGAAATATATATTGAAATTCAAACTCAAATTGAAATTTAAATTCAAACTCCAATTACATATGAAATGAATTTGAAATGCAGTGTTAAATTGAACATGAAAATTGCATAATTAATTCATACTGTTCAAGTAACATGCTTTATGAACCATCAAGCTAAAAGACAATATTGATTGAGTTCAAAGCTGAGTTGTGAGTTGATGGAGTTGTCACACTTGTCACATGGTTGGAATAAAGTACTCACATGCGAGATAGATTGTTTTGTTATACATAACCCATCTCAACTGAATGAAAATATACATACAATATAATCAAACATATATGGATCGATTGAAAAATTACATATTACATTATACTTTTGGGTTCGATGTTTTTGGGATCGACACTTTTTATATATGGATCGACACTTTATGGGTGCACCCTGTTTTCCATTCATTCTGGAAAACAAATATCGACACAAACTAAAATAGTGTCGACACATTATTTAGACATATTCTCTCATAAAACCGGTATACTTGTACCGGTTAGATTGAAAAATTACATATTACATTATACTTTTGGGTTCGATGTTTTTGGGATCGACACTTTTTATATATGGATCGACACTTTATGGGTGCACCCTGTTTTCCATTCATTATGGAACAAAAATATCGACACAAACTAAAATAGTGTCGACACATTATTTAGACATATTCTCTCATAAAACCGGTATACTTGTACCGGTTAGATTGAAAAATTACATATTACATTATACTTTTGGGTTCGATGTTTTTGGGATCGACACTTTTTATATATGGATCGACACTTTATGGTTGCACCCTGTTTTCCATTCATTCTGGAACAAAAATATCGACACAAACTAAAATAGTGTCGACACATTATTTAGACATATTCTCTCATAAAACCGGTATACTTGTACCGGTTAGATTGAAAAATTACATATTACATTATACTTTTGGGTTCGATGTTTTTGGGATCGACACTTTTTATATACGGATCGACACTTTATGGGTGCACCCTGTTTTCCATTCATTCTGGAACAAAAATATCGACACAAACTAAAATAGTGTCGACACATTATTTAGACATATTCTCTCATAAAACCGGTATACTTGTACCGGTTAGATTGAAAAATTACATATTACATTATATTTTTGGGTTCGATGTTTTTGGGATCGACACTTTTTATATATGGATCGACACTTTATGGTTGCACCCTGTTTTCCATTCATTCTGGAACAAAAATATCGACACAAACTAAAATAGTGTCGACACATTATTTAGACATATTCTCTCATAAAACCGGTATACTTGTACCGGTTAGATTGAAAAATTACATATTACATTATACTTTTGGGTTCGATGTTTTTGGGATCGACACTTTTTATATACGGATCGACACTTTATGGGTGCACCCTGTTTTCCATTCATTCTGGAACAAAAATATCGACACAAACTAAAATAGTGTCGACACATTATTTAGACATATTCTCTCATAAAACCGGTATACTTGTACCGGTTAGATTGAAAAATTACATATTACATTATACTTTTGGTTTTCGATATTTTTGGGATCGACAGTTTTTATATATGGATCGACACTTTATGGTTGCACCCTGTTGGCCATATTGTAAATTTGCCTTATACTTCAAAGTATCAACATGACCCTTAATGTGTATAAGAAACATGTACAACAACATACTGCTAACTTTTCTCATCTCATTCATAATTATATTCACATACAAAAATATAAATCGTATACAAAATTATAAATCTTATACAAAATTAACCCTACATTTACATCATTGCATCATTTTGTTATTCTTATGTAATATGGCAGCTTTTGATATCTCCTGTCTTCGTTCATTTTGATTGTGGCTTACGAGATCGTTTAATATTCGCGATCGATCCCAGTCTCCAACAACCTATATTCAAATTGTCAGAACGTTAAATATTGTCAACTACAGCATTCAATCTACGACTTTTAACAATTTTACCACAAACGAATTTTTCTATCCACTTACAAAATCACCAGTTGCCCCTGTAGAACCGATCGATTCCATCCACATCATCACATACATGCCGCAATCATGTCTGTTACAAGATTTGAAAACCACACATGTCAATTATGATGAATACTGCATAAATTAAGCTTTCTATTTGTGATAACATCTCATACCCATTCAATTGCTTATTCTTCTTATGCTCCACAAATTTGAAATTTTTCAAGGGATACTTTCCTAGAGATCCACAGGATTCAACCCAAATGTGTTTCTTATTATAAGAATCTAATATTTTAATCTGCATTAAAATAGAAGAAGTTATGCACCAAAAAAATTATGCATTATAATTTACATAATGTCCTTTCATACATACATACATACCAATCTCTTAGCATCCTTCACTCTCTGTTTAGTTGCTTCAGTTGTAAACATACTATCATATATTGTTGCAACACGATCTACCATATCCAACACCAACAGATACCAATGTGAATTATGGTAGTTTATTGTGATCATGATCTGCAACAAATTTCACACCCAATTTGACAAAATTCAACATTCTATATCCGAAAACATCATTTGCAATTGGTATGGTGTCTTACCTTCTCACAGTCGGTGAATTTCACATAGTTATCCAATATGACACCCCAGAATGTAGAAATACTCTCAACACTTTCTTTGTTGTTGGCATCCAACGCCTGTTGCTGTAATTACGCAACAAACATTATTAATTTACCGTCTATAACACTACTTTTCAACATTTATTAATTTAACTCACCGCTAATAGGTATGAAAGGTAGCCAATCCTCCGGAGTGACTTTTGAGAATCGTAGCATATTGTCCAGGCGAGCAAATCGATAACCTAACAAAATTAATTACACAATCAGAACATATTCAATAAGTTTTAACATTTTCTACTTTCTACTTACCACACCACCAACCCATTCCGTAGGCTTCAACGTTGCAACGTCGTATACAGTAGCGAATTGATTTCCCATTGAGATTACAGAATATCTGTATGAATCATTAGGATTAATATGTTGTCATGAAATATTTAAATATCACTCACAAAACAATATATTTCACTTACTCCGATTCTAACTCGCTATTCCATAAATAATCACAAATTGCAGCTTCGATGTCATCAATTCCGCTTGGAATATCCGCTTTTTCAACCTACAATTTTGCATACAAATTTTTGTCACAACAACATAATAAAAATCAAATTAAGTTTTCTTTTATTCAACTTACCTTCTGCTTCTTCTTCTGGGGTGCAGGACATTCCGAATCCAAATCTGCTGCTATAACACTCTCCGGTGTATAAATGACATTGACTTCATTCCTCCTCACTTCTTCCATCTCTTCTTCTTCCTCCTCCCTCTTTTCTTCTTCATATTTTTTCAGTTCATCGTATTTTTTTCTACATAGCTCTTCATCTCTTTTATTTCACCCTTCAATTGATCTCCTTCATCCAAGTATTTATCAACCACCCCCTTCACCCCCGTAAGTTCACTCCTCAATTCCACAACCTCCTTCACCACTCCCTCAAATTTTTCACCTGTCACCATCTTAATATCACCCCTTAACACCCCAACTTCTTTCACCACTTCACCCCTCAACACCTCTACTTCTTTCACCACTCCATCTATTTTTCCTTCCACTACCCCCTTATGCCTCTCAAGTGTATCTTCGACTCTCTCAAGTTTCTCTTCGACTCTTGATTGTCTTTGCATGATTTCAAATTGGATTTTTTTGATATCAGCCAATTCAGACATCAAAATGTCGAAGTTACTACGTTTTCCCTCACCGTCGTCCCACTCACCGTCATCCCCCAATACAACCATCCCTCCTTTCTTCTCCTCTGCCTCCTCTACATCCTTGCCAATAACCTTCAAAATTAAATTACAATATTAAGACATTGATTATATTCTTAATATTATTTAATTACATTTATTACCCTTTCTTGGTTCTTCGCTCTATCCAACTTCAACTTCACCATCACTCTAACCACCTCTTCCTTCCCCCATGCACGGATGCGTGCCACTCCGGTTCTTTCATAAGCCGGTATTGCCTCACAGCCCGACCAAAAATCGAACAGTGCAACCTGCATTTATAATAAAACTTATATTTTTATATAAAAACACAAAAAAGTTCTTCAACTCATTTACCTCTAAGATTGCTATGCACCCTTTGAGGTATCTCTGGCTGCCCTTTTTAAAGGTGATTATTGATTCAATCAATCTCGAATGGATATATTCAGCCCAATTGAATTCACCCTTCAAGCCTTCATCACAAATGAGCTTCATATGTTCTTTGTTCGTTGACGTATTACCCATTGGACAAAGAAAGATACCGACAAGGTATAATAGAACTCTGGCCTTCAGCTCATCCCCAACGTAAGATCCACTTTTTATTTCCTCTTCAATTTCAGCATATGTCACCTTATGCTTCAAACCATATTTGGAGGCAAGTGCTTTCCAGTCCTTACTCTGACAGACTTCTACAACACTTTTGCCTTCATTTTCTACCCCCAATACGGTTGCAGCACATGGGATCCCGAGAGGAAATGAAAAATCACCATATTTAGCAATATATTGCCTGACATCAAATTGCGCCATCAAGGATCGACACAATTCCCTCCGAATAGGTCGATCCCTTACTCCTACCAACGATCCAAAACCTATTTCTCCCAGCACATTCAACTGACCCTTCTCCTTTAGGTGTTTAATTAATAAATTCACCCTTTTAATACTGCATCTTGTCGACACTTCCTACATTTTTAACAATATATAATGTTATAGTTCTTATATATTTTGTATCAACGTATTTACAAGTTTAATGAATACCTTATTTTCATGTGCTTTCCTCCGTTCTTTGTATTCTTTACTATCATTCCTTGACTGTGTGATGTAAGGTTTCTTTTCAGCATCACTCATTGAATTCCATTTGGACCTCACATCTTTTGTCACCTAATATAAAACATAAACATTTCTTAATCAATACATTAACACTAAATACTACTCAATGTCAATGTCAATTTCATTTTACATACCGAACCGCTCTGTGTGCCATCTTCCTTCATCCTTTTGCATTCGGTCATACTGTCAACATTTAAAATTTGTAATCAATTTAAAGTTTATCGATACTTTAATCCAATTACCATTTCAACAATAATAACAAAAAGACATTGATACTTACTAGAAGTACATATATCCACCCTTGGGTTGCTTTCGAGTCTCGGCCTCAATTTCAAAGTCATCTGCTCCACCAATAATTTTCCAACCCATTGACTCCATTTTTCCTTCATATATCAGTTTAAGCAAATCAAATTATTTTGTTACATACACTTTATTCAATATACAAATATAGATAACTACTTTTGTGGTAAAACAGTCTACTTCAAAAGAATTTGAATGGCCATACCAAAATGTGTCGACACATTTTATACAACCTATAATATCATTTTCTACCTATAATATTTAATAAAAGTATCGACATTTATATTTTTCCTTGAATATCACTTTCTACCTGCAATCGTTCCCAAATGCTTCTTTACTACAAAACCCCAAACAACACATAAAAACCCTATCGCGATTACTGTAATAATAAAAAATTAAGGTTTCGACAACATACTTTTCGATTCGACTGCAGCAACAAACAAACAAACTTCGCTTTAGAAACGCCTTCTGAAATGCAGCAACAATTACGCTTCGCTTTCAAAAACTCGTCCGTTCTATCTATTTTCAGAGGAGATTTAGCTTATATTTTGATCGGATATGTTATTTATATTTAATCGATACAAATACAAAAGTGTCGATACTTTTATGTCAGGTGTCGATACTTTCGAAAGGATAATTACCTATTTCTTTGAAAGTGTCGATAATTTATTACACGTACTTACGAAAGTATCGACACTTTCAATATATCCGGTATCATTTTACCGGTTTTATCATTTTGATACCTGTTTTATCATATTTTTACATGTTATATCGTTGTGGATCGATATATTTTTTTAAAATATCGACACATTATAAGCGCTAAAACTGCTTCTCTTTTAAATTCACAAAGTGTCGATCCTTATATAAAGTATCGACACTTTCAATATATCCGGTAACGTTTTACCGGTTTTATCATTTTGTTACCGGTTTTATCATATTTTTACCTGGTATATCGTTTTAATATTTCTTCATGACTTATTCCTACTTTTATATGTATGGACACTTTTATAAAAATGACATATACTTTTTTTAAAGTTATGTAATTTATGTTTCAATTTTTTTTAATAGTGTTTCATGTTTTCCACCAACAATATTAATTTAATAATTTCATTTACACAAAAAAATTATTTGATTATTTGATATTTTATAAAATATTATTTAGAATTTAAATTTAACAATATTAACCAAAGATAATAATAAATATGTTTTCCACAGTGAAATAAGTATGGACACTTTTTTAAAAATGATATATACTTTTTTTAAAGTTATGTAATTTATGTTTCAATTTTTTTAATAGTGTTTCATGTTTTCCACCTACAAATATTAATTTAATAATTTCATTTACACACAAAATTATTTGATTGTTTTGATATTTTATAAAATATTATTTAGAATTTAAATTTAACAATATTAACCAAAGATAATAATAAATATATTTTCACAGTGAAATAAGTATGGACACTTTTATAAAAAGGATAGATACTTTACAATATAACAGGTAAAAATATGACAAAACCAGATTCATTATGACAAAACCGGTAAAATTTACTTGATATGTTAAAAGTATGGACACTTTTATAAAAAGGATAGATACTTACCGAAAACCGAAGTTTACCGGTTACCAAAATTTTTAATAGTTTTTCATATTTTCTACCTAAAACATTATTAGTTGTCAACATAATAGGTACCGCTAAACCGAATTTATTAAATACATTTTAATGTATCCGATACTACCGTATATTAACCGTATATTAACCAGCCTTTCCTGAGACAATCCCACAAATCTTTCTTATGATGAACAACCGAGCAAACTTTCCAGTATGGGAGAAAGACAAGGAAAGAGGGATATGTAAAATAAAGGAAAGAGGACTCTAATATTATGCCTAAATAAGATACCCCTGATTTGGAATATCCTTATCACATATGCTATTCCCTTGGATCTCTCCATTATTTCATTTTATTTCAATGTCGTAGTTAAGATTTAGGATAAATTATGTATTTGATATCTTATTTATTTTTATATTTTTATTTTAGTCCCTTGACTATTTAAAATGGTGCATCAAACGATATAGATCGAAACCAGGGGCGGATGCATATGGTCACTTAAGGAGTCAAATGCACACCCATTATTTTAGCTTAGATATTCAATATAGTTCAATATATTAAAAGAAGAAGAAAAAAAAAGAAATTTTGCATACCCATTATATTGAAAATAAGAGTATTAAAAGTTTTGGTCCCGCATTTTTAAGTTTTTAGATCCGATACTGATCGAAACAACACTTAAATTACATCTATTTAAGACCAGAATAATTGGCTAACACTAGAATTTTTACAATATAGCTCGTAGGCCGAAATATGATGGTAAGCCTAATACACTGTGGAATCTCTCTATAGGAAAGTGAAAGTGAAAAGAACGAAACCTCTTGGCCATCTCTTTGGCCGCCTATCATCCATGTAGCTTGCTTGTTTTTTCTCAGTATTCATCTAAATAACTATACAGCATCTCATCCTTCTTCGATTTGCGACGACTAAGCAATGCTTTCAGTAGTCTTTTGCTTTTGCTCGGGACTTGCTCGGTGTCTTTCTCGGTTTGAAATCGCATCGAGGCTGATTTTCGGGGCTCCGATGGATACTGCCAGAAACAACAAAAGCATCATTAACGTTGTATCAATCCTTTTCAGCATTGGGACACTTTTAACCATGTGTTGCAGTGCTTCATTCACATGTTAGTTTGATGTTATTCGAGTTAACGGCCAATGTGCATATGGATTAAACTGTTCTATGCTCACCCGCCATCTTGCACCAGCTGAATTCGGAGTAGTAGGCCGGCTCTTATTTGGCGATGCAGGCCTGCTCATAGACCCCAAGCGTAAAAGCGGGAATCGATGCGGTGATACCGTTCGCTTCTCTGGTTATACGTTTAAACATCATCAGTGACGATATATACAAATACAGTTCAAATAATGAAGTCAAATACGCATCCAACCTAGTTCTTTCTTCGGTGTCGTGACAGTAAAGGAAAAGGTCGAAGATCGCTGTGGAGGCTGCGGGGACGGGGACGGTGAACGTCCTTTTCTGAAACTGTCATTACTTGAATAGGTACCAGTACTTTTAATTACACAACTGAGTACCTTAGGGTTATTTATGATGCAATTTTAATCCTTACCTGATTGAAGGTGTCAGGGTTTCCCGAACTGAAGATGTCGGTGTTTCTCGAATCGATGCTTGGACAGCTTAGAGGAGTCGTTACAAGTAGGATCAAGTTAGATATGTATCTTGTCCCCACGTAAAAAGGATGATAGAAGGATAGATAGAGCAACTACCATTCCTCAACTGATGCCAGTCATCTTCGTCGTCTAGGCTGCATCCGAGGTATTTCGACTTTGTTCGGTTCGCACCGTGCATGGTCTCTCCGACTGAAAAGCACTCTAGGACATTGGAAACAACTACATATCATTATTTGTCTCTGTATTAGAGCAGGGTATATTACCTGGCAAGATGTACCGTTTGTGGTACTTCGGAGTATTAATCACCAGTGACTGCCGGGAAATCCTTTCACGATCGATACACTCTCGGCATGTCCGTAGTCTCTACAATTACCATACAGCAAATTTCAGTATACTAAGCAAGGGTCAACATCAACCAACAAGAAAGAATTTGACTGATGAACCAAGCCAACCTGTTCGATACTAGATACTCGAATCTCGGTTCCCCAAACCTCTTCAACTTGTTCATCCAAAAGATTGTTAACCTTGTATGTCACGGAACCTAAATGATCTATTGTATTCACAAGTGCTTTGAAGGTATAATCTTTCAATGTTTCTACCACTCTGCATATACATGTATCTTATACTTTTCAAACGACAACAGGAGAAAAATGAAAGTAATTGCACGGCAATATCGACGATTTAAGGTATGAATCACGAAGAATTCGAGTTACTCACATCTGCTTCTGGTCATCATTGGTGTAGGACAGTTCAAAATACTCAGCTGCTGCGTAGAGCTGTGATCTTAGATTTCTCAAATCCTGAAGCAAAGAAACCGTGTCATAAAACGAAACCGTAGAAGAAAACCATGATCGCCGTGCTCGGGAACGACTTTCGGTGTCGGAAACAGGTACTTGAAAAATGCCAATGGGAACTAAGCTACTTTGAGAAACATAGAACAAGCATTGCAATTAGTAGGACCTTGAGACTATCAGAGAACAACAAGCTCTGCTGCATATAAATCTCATCATAATTGGATGGTTTTCGAGACACGGGTATCACTGCCGGAGCCATTAAATCTGTGACCAAGATCGGACCGAGGGAGCACGCCGTGATCTGCATCAACCAAAATAATCAAATACTATGTCTCTTGAGCATTTTAAGCTCAAGGCACCCCCCCCCCCCAAGAGAGTCAAAATGAACACCACATTGAACCTAGAGAATTGTAAAATAAGAACCACCAGGAATCAATCAGCAGCAAGCATGACACTTGGAAACTAAGTTTCAACTAACAAGATACAATAAAGCAACTATTCCAACCAAAGTTAAGGAAATAAATGAAAATAATAACAATCTATAAAACCAGACAGAACTTTACCAGTGAATGATACACTTCTGCTACAACCTAGAAAACAGGTTCTTTTCCTTCCCGGTAGCTGTGTAGCTATATCATATACTTTTGTTTTAATTTTAATGGCGGGATCGCACTCCTACTCTTATGATGATTTTATTTGCTTTACTAGTTGAACTTAGAATTTAAAGAGAGCGTGCTTGGTTTGGGGGACCCCATTCGTGCTTTTCTAGGTATGAGTGTGAGTCTTTCTTTTCACCGTCTGTTGCGGAGGAACTGATGGTTTGATTTGCATGCCCCTCGTTTAACACACTATCATTACATGAAAGACGTGGCCTTGGTGACCTACATGGTTTGGTTTAAGTAGGGATGCAAATGAAATCAAATAGGTAGCGAATTATTCGATTTTGGTTTAATTAGAGTTCAGTCGATATTCGAATTGAATAAACTCGACTCGAGCTTAAATTATACTTGAGTTCTTAATGATTTGAAGTGAGTTATTTGATACATGACTCAAAGCTTGAAAGCAACTAAAAAATGTTATATTAAATTTTTAATTTTTTAAAATTAAATTATTAATATTAACATTTCTACATTTTATGTAAAAAATATAATATCAAACTTTCATATGTTTAAGGTTTAGGTTCAAACTCGAGTTCGAGCTTGAATAGGTATGAGAATATTTCGAGTTCAAGTTTTTTCGAACTCGAGTTGAGCTTCAAATTTTGATTTCGAGTTGAAATTAAAATTTTTAAACTCGTGAGCTTTTGAATAGAGTCGAATTTCAAATTTTAATTTAAATTAAAGTCATATTAATAAAACTCGAACTCGACTTGGTTTATTTACAATCCTGGTGTAAGGTTGTTCAAATTTAGTGGGCTGCATCAGAGTATTTGACCCGATCTCTTATGGACTTTCTTCAGCCCCATGGGTGTATAAACCATGAAATATTTATATAAATTTTGATAAACTAGAAAGTTATATTATACAAATTTTGACAGAATTAGTATATATTTTAAGTGTAAGTTTATTTTTTTAAATATAGATTTTAGTCAAGTTTTATTAAAAGAAAGTCGGTATAAATTTAAATTTAAAGCGAAAATTTTCGAATTGACCTGATCTGAAATGATAATATAATTTTTCTCTATATAATTACGGATAATTTCTGTAATAGTCTTCCATAATATATTTTCCTTCAATATAGATCCCTATTTGATGAGTAAAAATATAAATATTTTTTATATTTAGATTGGGTCGGATAAAAACTTTTACCTAAAAATTTGAGTCAAATTTTAAATCCAATTTAACTTCTTTAAATAAAAAAATGAGTGAAAATTTAGATTAAAAATGAGAAATTTATTGAGTCAGATTTACCCATAAATATTCCTAATTGGGTTCATACAACTATTAGTTTTAGTATATTTTCGTACTTAAATCTTCATTTTTTTCAAAATATACCTAACGTTTAGTTTTTGTTTCATTTTAGTCCTCCGTCATTAAAAACTTAATGCATTTAGTGCATAAACTATCAATTTTGATCTGTTTTAGTTCCTAAACTTTCAATTTTTTCAAAACTTAACTTTAATTTTTAACGGGTACTAAAACGAAATAAAAAATAAACTTTAGGTATAATTTTAAAAAAAAAATTAAAATTTAAATACTAAACCGAATTAAAAATAATAGTTTAGATATTAAACGCGTAATTCAACCAAAATAATATGGATAAGCAAAATCATTGCGATAATTCGTACCAAGTTTTTCGTACTTGGGTAGAAAAAATATATTTTATTCCATTAGATGAAAAATTAATAATCACACGAACTAAATTATCTCAATAGTTAAAGGAATCGTTATTGTTTTTAAAGCTAATTGGTTCGAATATCAATGACTATAATAAGGTGATTGAAAATATTTAAAACAAATATTAATTTATAACCACCTTAATTTAATAAAATAATAATAATCGATATGATTGAATTTTAAATATGTACACCAAAATATCATATATTTGCCTTGACCAACTTAAATTACATATTCCAGTGGTTTAATATAATATAATATAATATAATTTCACACGGTCCTGTGTGAAAACTTAAGCCTCTAAACTACTCCTTATTACATGGAAGAGACCGATGAAACAGTACCTTGAACTTCATTGATATATCATATACAAAAGTTAAACTGATCTCATCTCAGTTCAACGGTTTGATGATACTTTTACGCATGTAGAACACGAACTAAAATATATTTATATTTATTTATTTAATTTTAATTTTAATTTTAATTGAAGAAGCGAGTAAGAATAAACAATTAAATGAATAAAATTTCTTATTTATTCGTTAAAAAATAAAACTTGTTTATGATTATTCGTTAAAATGATAAACAAACACAAACGAACATAAAATTAATTAAATCTATATTTGAGGAGTGTTTTTCTTTTCAAATAATTTTAGAATTTATATTCTTTTAATTGATTTTCAAATAATTTTAGAATTTATATTCTTTTAATTGATTTAAGTACTTTTTATTTGGTTTTAAAATTAATTAGATTTTAATATATTAATAGATTTAAGGTTAAAATTTATTAGATTTTAATATTTCAAATAGGTTTGGAGTTTGGGTTGAATATAAACGAACATAAAAGAACGAATGTAAACGAACATAAATGAACAAACATAAACGAACGTATTACCAAACGTTCACGAACATAAATGAACGAACGATCCCTTTCTTCATATTCGTTCATTTAATTAAACATACATAAAATATTGTTCACATTCATTCATTCGTTATTCGTGTTCGTTCATTTAATCAAAGAGACATAAAATCTTGTTCACGTTCATTCATTTAATAAATAAACGAATTTTCGGACGAACGATTGCTTTGTTTACATATCTACATGTATGTATCGAACCTAGTGCTACTCAATAAATCACTTCTATCAGCAAAATGCATCCAACGAGATAGGCCATGATCTGCTCTCCTTCCTGAAAGAAATTTCCATTTGGTTCCCAAAAGGGCAAACAACGGTTGCAACAGGCAGTAGCAGAAACTTGAGTTCATCACAAACACAAAACAGTTGTATGCAAATGATGAAAGATTGTAGTACATAAACCCATGGTACTCGGATATGGATGAAATATCAATGATCAAACAGAGTAACCAGATCCGTCTTTGCCCGGAGACCCAATGAACACCGAATCCAAAGCCATTAGCTCAGGAAAGATCGGATCGAAATGGGACCGGAGACAATTCGGGGCCAAATCATCACTACCCACGATCAGACCTCTTCGAAGAAGATCCTCGGGAGCACTTTTCAAGCGATTCAAGAACCGAAAGGAGTCGGATTTTGCAAGATCTTATTAAGCTAACTGTTTGTTAGTTGAAATTATAAAATTTTAAAGATACAAAATTATATTATAAATAAAAATATTTAAAATATATAAGAATTTAAATTTTGATAAAAGAATTGCATTTACGAGAGGTTATATCTTAAATTTTGTTAAATTTCATTTTTCCATTTTTAATCTTTTAAGTTGTATATAAATTATTATGATTAATATCTAAAATATGGTAATTTATGTTTACCTATCAAAAAGTTTCAAATTTTTATAATTTAACTTGTTTCTGCGTAGTGTTTGGACCAAAAAATTTAAAATTTTGAGAAACTTAATCATTTAAAAAATTTAACATTTGTTGTTATTTTAATTTAATTAAATAAATAATATTTAAATCCTATAATTATAAAAAAAAACTTTTCAAGGGAATACATTGATTACATTCCTAGGGCTGTAAATGAGACGAGACATATCGCAAGTTACTTGAGATCGACTTAATCAAGGCTCGATAAATACTCGATCAAATAGACTCGACTCGAACTCGAGCTCGACTCAAGTTGAGCTACTTGATATTCGACTCAATAAGCTCGTGAGCAGCTCGAAAATATAATAGATTAAAATTTTATTTTTTAAACAAATTATTAATAATATTAATATTTATGTATTGATTTTTTTTAAAATACAATAAGATTTTCATGTATTTAAGATTCATGTTCAAATTTGAGTTTGAAGATTCAATCGAGTTAAGTTTAAGAATTTTTTTTTCATTTCGAGCATTTTCGAGTTACTCACGAGTTTCAGTTCAGGATTTCGAGTTTGAGTCGAACTTAAAAATTTTAAGCTCGTGAGTTTTTGAGTCGAGTCAAGCTCTATTTCAAAATTTTCGAGTCAAATCGAGCTCAGCAATACTCAATCTCGACTCGGCTCGTTTACACCCCTCACCATTCATTTAAAGACTCGATAGAGTCTCGCCACGTCATGGATGGCATGGAAACTATTGACGTGGCAATTGCGGAACTGACAGTTGGAAGGTTGTCAACTATATAGAAAACAAAGCAGAGTTACGATTGCGATTGGGGGTTATTTAAGAGGTCAAAACGACAGCGTTTGATTCCAATCGTCTTTCATGATGTGGAGCATTTTCGAGTTACTCACGAGTTTCAGTTTAGGATTTCGAGTTTGAGTCGAACTTAAAAATTTTAAGCTCGTGAGTTTTTGAATCGAGTCAAGCTCTATTTCAAAATTTTCGAGTCAAATCGAGCTCAGCAATACTCAAACTCGACTCGGCTCGTTTACACCCCTCACCCTTCATTTAAAGACTCGATAGAGTCTCGCCACGTCATGGATGGCATGGAAACTATTGACGTGGCAATTGCGGAACTGACAGTTGGAAGGTTGTCAACTATATAGAAAACAAAGCAGAGTTACGATTGCGATTGGGGGTTATTTAAGAGGTCAAAACGACAGCGTTTGATTCCAATCGTCTTTCATGATGTGAAGCATGCTCACTCGGTCACGTGAACTCTGACATTGATGATTACCGCTACCGGTGAGTTCTCATACATATAATATATTAATATATACAAGGATAAAAGTACACGATAAATCACAAAATTATAGTTAACTGATTATTTAAGCTATTGAATCTTTTAAAAATTCCAAAATCATCATTAAATTATTGAGTTATTACGAAATAATAACAAATTTATAAATTTCTAATGATAAAAGCTTGAACACGCGAAGAGTTTATGGTTTTATTATCGTCATTACACCACTAACACGGACGAGAGACTCAAAGAGAGAATAAATAGCAAGCAAAAAGAGTTCATATCACACATTATAGTGGCATGCCCGAAACACAACATAAACCAAAATCATTTCACCACCCATGACTTCCGATAGACAACCTCCAATCCTCTCCACCGCCGCCTCCACTACCACCGGCATCCGGGCTACAGCCACCGATACGTCTAGACGGTACATGAGCACTGTTACTCTTTGTACCGGGGCTCCTTGGGGGCTGGTACACCGTTGCCCCTCCACCTGAACTTGATGAATCACAACCAGGGGATTTCTTAGTTGATGGGTTCCATTGGGGTACATATGGTCCACGTTGCTGCTTCACTGGTCCTTGACTTCGCACCTTGGCTTTGGCAGATTGGGTTGGGGCCATATAGCTTGGTACATTGCTAGACCCTGATTGCACCTGCTGCTGAGTTGAGTACGAGCCTGAATCCATTGCCGTCACCACGTCCATTTCAACGGTTTTCTCAGACATGTTATCGGTAACGGTTGTGGTCGCAGTGTTGGTCGGTAGTGTCGTGTAAGAACCCTCTTGAAGGCCTAATTGACGAGCGTGATAGGGTTGCGATGACATCCAGTGCTCGAGCCAGTTCCAACCCCATTGCGCCTTCTCTCGATCATTGAGATACTGTCCAACATCCTTGCCATTGGGGTGCGGTTGCAAGGGAAGCTGCTGCTGCTGCTGCAAGAAGTGAATTATATGACCATTTAATCACTAAACAAAGTGTTTCTCAAGTGCTTACGATTAGCCATTAACCGACCTGATAGGTATAAGCATAAGCAAGGGCCCTTTCTCGTCTCATTACAGCATCATGCTTCTTTGAAGCACTTTCCATAATTTTCTCAGAGCTTTGCTGTCCACCATCCCAATGGTCATATTTCTTCAATGGGGTCTTCGGCTTTCGCTCTACTTCCGTTCGTATTTTTTCTTCATCGTCTTCATCCAATCTCTTTTGCATATGTTCATCATCAGTTAGCTGCAGCCTACGAGCTCGAACTCTTGCCTGCACCCGTACTAATGCTTGCATGCACTTCATTGTCATTTGTGCTTGCTTGCGCACATTATAGCCCCTAACCAGTGCCTGCAGCCTGACTAGTCCCTTCAAAGCACGCAATGCTCTCCGAGCCTACAAATCATCATCGGCAACGTTTAGACAACCTAGGCATGATCACCTATATCGCTCAATAATCCTTTTTAAGGTTTTTATCCTAGGAGAAAAGCTTGTGCATTCAAGTGCCGCGCGTAACTGATCCTCAAGAATGCTTATCGACGGTTTCTAAAATGCTAGTGATAAAGATGAATAGAGATGGTTTTGTTTTACCAGGTAGCCTCTGTAATAGGACTGTATGAGTGTTGCAGCTCTTTCTTCCTTAGACTGGCGTCCATAACCCGCCAACCGGACAACTTTAGCAGCAGCTTGAGCTGCTGCAACAGCAGCTTCTGCAGCAGCAGCGGTTGCCATGGCGACGGCAATGGCATGGTTCCTATCATCGTTCAGAGGAGTCGGTGTTGCAGTATCATCATTAGTGGTGTCCGGCGAACTGTCCTCCGGAAAATGTTCAAACGACACTACTTCCGGGGCCTCCTTTGGCCACTTCTCCACATTATTCTCTGTCTGAAAAATCACATCAGATTGCTCAGAGGAAACATTTCATTGACATTTGCTTGAATAATATTAACCAGTGAACAAAGAAAATTTTACAGAACTGATTCTCATTGATACGGCATGATGGAGATTTAACATTTTCAAGCACATGAAGAACAAGTCCAATGATGTGACAACTTAGGTGGCATGATAATTATGTGTCAAGGTAGCCATGTTGAGGGGACCAGTTCCCCTTGCTTGGGGTTCATGGTCCTTCAGAACAGTGAAAAGGAAGGCCATCAATTACCATTTAACGCCATCTGAAAGAAAAAGCAACCCTCCCAGGCCATTTTCTTTTTTTGATAAGTTCTTTTCACCATATTAATATAGATAGTTAAATTGAAAAATTAAATACTGACAGCAGCAGAAATGATGATAGGTATA
The DNA here is from genome assembly GCF_006381635.1 of Hibiscus syriacus. Taxonomy (NCBI): domain Eukaryota; kingdom Viridiplantae; phylum Streptophyta; class Magnoliopsida; order Malvales; family Malvaceae; genus Hibiscus; species Hibiscus syriacus. The sequence goes on along the minus strand of NW_024062059.1, from coordinate 645,410 downwards.
CATTGCTTCGGAGTTAAAGAGGGAATTATTTGTTACTTCTAATTTGTATGGGAATTATTTGTTACTTCTAATTTGTATTTTTTGTTTCATAAGTATCAAAATTAAAATATAATTTCTTCTTGTTTGTATTACAAGTTCATAACCTATAAATATATGTTTCATACTCGCCTATTTTCTTTGCAAATAGGTTCTTAATTAAAGATTACTAGGCTCAATAAACATACAAAGTTGCTCACACACGTGGTTGACTATTTGATATGTTCACCTATTTTCTTTGCAAATAGGTTAATAATTAAAGATTACTAGACTGGATAAACTTACAAAGTTACTCACATGTGGTTGACTATTGATATGTTCACATATTTTCTTTGCAAATAGGTTAATAATTAAAGATTACTAGACTCAATAAACTTACAAAGTTACATGTGGTTGACTATTGATATGTTCAGTTTTTTGTTTTGTATATTAAAGAATTATACTTTACGTTCGAGTCTGTACATTATACAAGTGTCCTCAAGAGAAAAGAAGTGTATTTAAAAAAATGTAGGTTGAGAGTAACTGCCTCCCAGTAATATGACCACAAATGAGTAAGATCAAAGAGAATATGTCCTTGCAATCGTGGGCACTAAAGCTAACCAAGTTCTAACAAGAAAAGGATAAGAACCCAAATAAATGCAAGCAAAATCTAGATGTTTTTGAAGTTGAATTTGGCTTCTTTTCTTTTATTCTCTCTTTCCCTTGTTAAAGACTTAAATGCTGTAATAAACTAAAACGTTAAGTAGAAAAAAAAGAAAAATGAAAGGCGTCGACATGAATGACATTGATTAATTGCTTGCAAATATGGCAATCTAAATTCAATCCCCAAAACAAACCAAAAAAAAACTCTTTAAAAAATTATTAAAAAATACGTTACCTTCTTGTCATGCAAATCCTTTGAAGATGATTTGAACACTTTCTTCACCGTCGAGAACCATCCGCTCCCTTTCTTTCCCATCGCCGGTCAAAACAGGAGCTTCTAAAGTAAACACAGAAAAAACAAACAAACAAAGCTTTTTAACTACCGAACATCACACATTCCTTGAAAACGTTAGAGCGCAACAAGAACGATAAACAAATCGACGGATAATATAATGTCATTCGCAGATCAATGAAAATGAAAACAGAGAAATGCATATATAACAGAGGGTGGTCATCATGGGTTTTCGAAAATTTAAAAAAAAATAACAGCAGAAAAGGCCGAGAAATTTCGATCTAGAAGAAGATCAAACCTGAAAGCAGAAGAGGTAGCTGATGATATGCTATGAGTTGGGTTGAATTCCAGTCATGTTTTCTCTTTATCATTTTCCATGCATTCTCAGAAGGTGAATTGCTTAGAATTCTTTTTCCTTTTTGGGTTCTTGAAGCTGAGTAAAATGAAGCGATAAATATGTGATATTATGGAAAATCAAAGAGACTGCAGAGTTTTTTTGAGAGAGAAAAATCAGCAACCGAAGAATGAAGATACCCGCGCGAATCAATCGGCCGATTGCTTTTTATCAAGTTCACGGAGAACACATATTTACAGTTGGGGTGACCTCCAATGAGATTCGGCCACGTCATCTGCTCTCTTTTCCTCGTAATTACACTCCTACCCCATCCACAATTTCCATTTCTGCCCCTTTTATTATGATTTTGTTATAAGGGAGATATTAAATCAATAATATTTAACTTAAAAAAACTATTTGAATTGCTATTGCATTAATCAATACAGTAATTTCTATTGCTATTGTTATATTTCGGGGTATTTTCGACTTGTTTAACAAAAATTGACGGATATATTTTAAATCTATCTAACGAAAAGTAAATATGACAATTGATTTTCTAATCAAGTTCATGGACGATATCGATAGTGAATTCTTGATTATCGATAATGTTCCATTTGATCTTCATGAGATTTTAGATCGAGATATAGCAGAACCACCCTATATCGGTCTTTGTGACTTTGCCTAACGTTTGTGCTTAGGCTCATTTCAATTTGAAAAAAAAATGTATGATTTGATCCAAAATTTTGGTTTAAATTTTTTCTGTTTAAAGGTTGTGTGTGAATGCTAAATTAAAAGTATCAATAAATGTGTAGATCAAATATCAGTGAACCCAAACACAAAGGGATACGTCGGTCCATCCACTGCACGAATAAATAATCTTTATTGCTAGCTTAGCTGTGAATTGTTTCCAAAAGAAACTTCATACAAAACTGAATAAAAAAATATTTCTCAATCATTAATTTATATTAAGCATTATACAAAAATTTTATAAGAATGGTTTTTTTTTCAATTTAATAACTTTTTTCGTCTCAATAATAAAACCGCTTAATATAAAAATAATTATCTAAATTGTAATTAAAACTGGCTTTTGAAGTCTAAAGAATTTTTTTATTAAAAATAAATGCTTAATGTTTTTTCCGTAATAATTTTATGTTTCTACCGCTTAAATTTAAAAAAAAATATAAACGTGAGATATGTTACCTAATGATTTTTTTAATAGTAAGTACCAAAAAATAAAAAAAACGAGGATGGAATAAAAAAAAAGGACTAGTTTTGTACTTTTGCAGTTGGGAAGGAAGGTATCCAGTCATCCTTGTGTTGTACCATCCCCATTAAGGAAATTTGATTTGAAGTTGGCTGACAGGTCACAAGTTCCTTTCTATTTTTTTTTAATTTCTTTGTGAGAAAATTCGGATTTAAGATTGTTCAAGTGTCGAATTATCTGTTCGATTGAAAAAAATCTTAAATTTGTCTTTGAATGTATTAGTTAAAACTTTTATTTAGATTCATTCATAAAACTTTCATTTAGATTACGTGTTCACTCTAAAATTTGAATTTCATACTAATCCTTTTATATGTGTAGGATGTGATATGTCACTGAACGCCAAAATTTTAGAGGACCCATAATTAAAAAAATTGCTAATAAAAAATTATTTTCTCAAAAAATTTGTTATAGTTCCTTTATTAATTTTCACGATAAGATTTAAAAAAATCTTTTAATTTTCTCTTTTATTATCTCAATAAATAAATTGTAATTATTTATTTCTAAAAAACCCACAATAAATGAATTATAATTATTTATTCCTAAAAAACTCCAATAAAATTATGATTTCTAACGAGTAAAAAAATACTTTAGGAACTTCATTTTATAATTTCGTTTTATTATAAAATATTTTAGATATTTTATTTTAAAAAGTAACACAAGATCTCCACATCTTTTGGGACAGGCATGTCGAATCTTTACATTAGTTGTCTATTTTACTGAAGGTGTCAATCCTGAATTTCGTTTGTACTCGAGGCATACTAAATGTGTCCATTTTACTGAATGTGCTCACCCTAAAAAATATTTATGCATCCACCATTGCATTAACTGAATTTGACTTATATCGGTTTAAAATTTTTAGGTCGTGATTCGACCCGATTCATGTCGAAAACGTGGGGTGAAACGAAAATTTCATGGCACCTATTTGAGATATAGAAAAGAGATGGGGGGTAGATTTGGTTGAAAACAACTTGCGTGTATTGTTAATCTTAACCTATGAGAGATTGAGTTTTGAAGTAGAAGGGACTAATGACGAATTAATGCCTTTTAATGTCCCCGACCTAACATCAATCATGAGACCATTACATTTCTTCATACCCCCATCAACGTTTGGTGCAACATTTCCATTTTACTCTTCCATTTTCTTTTGCTTTTAAAGTTTTTTTTAAAAAGAAAATTGCCTTAATAAAAATTATTTTCTTGATTAATATTCATTTTGTAAATTAATACATGTATTTGTGTAAACATACGTCTTCGATCAGTGGCGGATCCAGAAATTTAAGAATGGGGTCTAAATTTTTAATTTTCTTTTTTTTAAAAATAATGAGTATGCAAAAAATGTAATTTTTTTCTTTTTCCTTAACAAAATTAGATGACCCTTATTCCCATATGTAATAGGGTAAGGGGAGGTAGGATAGTAGGTAGCCCCCAACGCCAGGTTGAGAGCAACTTTCGTAGGAGACCTCCGAATTATGAAATGCCTTCCGTGGGACTCGATCCCACGACCCCAAGGTTAAGAACCTTGTGTTCTACCAAGGTTATGAAATGCCTTTTTTCCTTAACACATTAAGCTAAATTTAAACATTTTTTCAAAATAATAGGGATGCACTTGGCCCCTATGGGGGCTTATTGCATCCGCCACTGTCTTCGATATGTATCATACGTTTATTATTTTTAGATAAAATTTATCTATTTTTAATATATTTTTATCTCTTTTTTGTTTTAATATAATATTTAAAAGTTATGATCGACTTTTATCACACCAACACAAGTTATTAGAAGTATTTATGATATAATAATTTGTCAAATTGAGAAATAATTTATAATGTGTATTAATTTAGAAAATATATTTTAACTGATATTTAGGTAAAAAAATCATTTTTAATTTTTTCCTTAGATCATTAATATCACATCTTTTCCATTTAAAATATACAAAATATATTTTGTTTTAGTTATTTTATTTTTACAAGTTGATTTTGTTTTAGGTAAAAAGGGACTCATTAAAAATTCTTTTTAGTACCTAAAGGAAAAAAGAGTACCCTAAATATTATCAATATCATGTAAATCTTTTGATATAACATTAGCTATTATCTAGAGACAAATCGAGTCAAATAATAAGGATTGATTATTATGTAGTGCGCATTTAACGAATTTATGGGTCATCTTATAATAATTACGAGGGATAAATTGAACAAAAAATCCTTGTTACGAGCTAGAATATCTCAAGCTTCTTTAGCATGGAATCCTAAGATAGAAATATCGTCTACCACTCGAGTCACTTTATTTATTACTTCTGTAGAGTCGGATACAATAATCACATTATGCCATTCCTTTTCTTGAGTAAGAATAAGGCCAGCACTTAAAGCTTCAAGCTCAACTAATCCAGCTTCACAGCAGTCTAAAATATCCAATACCCACAGCAGAGTTATTCAATGTTATTAAAGGGGAATAAATTTTGATTTGATTTAAAAATACTTTTATTTTAAGATGTTTAAATTGATTTATTATATTATTTAAATTAAATTATTTTTTTAGATTTTTGAATTTAAATTAAATTTTAATTTATAAAGTTTGAATAATAAAAAAATTAAAGTGTTAGTAGTCTAATTATGACTTAAGGGTTATTTTTATCCCCTGTAGTAGACTCAATTTATCATTTTTGTCCTTATCATATTTTCACATCAATTTAGCCCTTAAAATTATTTAATTGCATCATTTTATACCATTCCCTTAACTTAAACCCTTAAATTATAAATCTTAAGTTAATATTTAAGGTTTAACTTAAGTTAATATTTAAGGTTTAAGGGTTAGAGGTAACGTGATTATGATTTAAAGTTTATAATTTAAGATTTTAAATTAGGGTTAGAGGTAACAATGGGGAAGGCACATTGTAATCCATGTACCTGGTGATGCTGTAACAATTACTCTACTTCAATAAATAATTTGCGTTCAAGTTTTGCTTTTTTTTTTTAATTAAAAGAAGCTTAAGCAACTGAGCTAGCGAGTAAACGACATGGAGGAGTGGTGAGCTTCCATTTCCACCTGTGAAGCAACACTGGCTGGAGCTGAATCAAAGAAGGCTATATTAGACAAACCTGGAGGAGCCATGTTGGCGAGAGAGTCAGCAACCGAATTCGCTGTCCGAGAGATCCGGCAGACCAGAGTTTCCCATCGACGACTTCGCATGGAGGAGATAGCTCTAATCAGCGGCAAAGGGTGATTTACAGATCCGTCTGGATTATCAGTCGATCAACACCATGGTTCCAAGCAACAGTCTTTCGTAAAGGCCCCAGAGTTCCGCCTGGAATACAGAAGAGTAGCCAATATTTTTGCTAAAACCAGTGATCCAATGTCCATCAGAGTTTCATAGAACTCCACCAGCAGCCCCCAAACCGAAAGTGTTCTTGACGCTGCCATCACTATTTAAGCAATACCGACCTTGTGGCTTAGACCACTCACAAACATCCCGAGGAACAGAGGTGGGACCATGTCTCTTGGGAGGCCGAACTTCAAAATAACGGACCCAGTTGTATGCGCACTGGAAAGCAGCAGCAAGAGATTGGCTGATTCCGTTGAAGACTTCATTGATGCGACGCTTCCATAACTGCCAAATTATCGTCGCATAAAAGTGATGACCAAGAGACCTCAAAGCCTTGCATAGCGTTCTTGATAGAAAGATTATGAATCAACCAATCGACAAGATTAGAAGAGAAGAAACGAGTACTGTCGATAGAAGGGATGATGCCCTGCCAGAAGTCTTTAATACTTGGGCAGTCTCTCAAGACGTGCAAGATTGACTCGTCACTAAACTTGCAAAAAGGACAGGAGGAGTCGGAAGACATACCACGACGGACTCGTTCACTATTTGCCATGAGTTTTTGTTTGTTCGAAAGCCACAAGAATAGTCGGAGACGTTGCAGGATCGTAAGAGACCAAATTGACTTACAGAAGGAATTATGAGCATTCAAGGCGTGTTCAAGTTGAGAGCAATAAGCGGCACAGACAGTGAAGCCATTATCATCCATACGATGCCAAATGATTGAGTCATCCCTATCCAAGGAAAGAGGCGGCCGAACGTTGATGATGTGGGCCACGACCAAAGGGAACACAAAGAGACGAGAGGGAATGTAAGTTCCAATTGCCTTCAGCAGTAACAAAATCATTCACAAGGAGATCATTCGAGATAGAGGACATGTCAAGAGCGAAATCACTCAAAGAACTCAGCGAGTGAACCCAATTGTCATTCCAAAAATTGCATGAAGAGCCATTTCCTACCGACCACGCCAGACAATGGAGAAGAGATGCCCAAGCTTTCAAGAGACCACACCAAAGGAGGCTATAAATAGGTCGCTGACTGGATGAAGGGCAAGCATCGATAATCCTGTATTTCTGTCGAAGGATTCTAACCCAAAAGGATTCTTTACAAGTCAGGCTATAGCCTAATTTCATCATAAAGGCCATGTTTTTTTCATGCATGCGATGAACACCGAGGCCACCTCGATTTCTCGATATGCAAATCGTTTCCCAATTAACGAGAGCATGTTTCTGACTTGAAGGGGTAGAGCCCCATAATAAGAGACGGATGCAAGATTCAATTCCCTTACAAACCTGCTTGGGTAAAAACATAGTATACATGAAGTATATCGGAATCGTACTAAGAACCGAGTTGGCAAGAGTGAAACGGCCAGCAATGGATAAGGTTCGAGAAACCCATCCCAAAAGCTTATTGCGAATCATGCCAATAATGAAAGAGAAGTCTGAGGCAGTGGAGCGTTTATGAAACACATGCACTCCCTAATACTTGACAATGGAACCTACTTCTTGAAACCCAAGTTTGGACAAAATCAGGGCTCAGTCGGTAAAAGGTGTATTGGGCAAGAAGTAAATTTGGGTATTCTATTTGCTAACCTTATGGCCTGAAAAATAGCCGAAGTCTGAGAGGACAGAATCAATCTCATTGGCGTGGTGCAAATCAGCTCTTGCATAAAGAACGAGGTTATAAGCGAAAAAGAGATGGGAGACATGCAATCCGCGACGGCCAAAAGTGAACGTTGACCAAAAGCCACTTTGAACGGAAGCGGAGATACGATGGCCAAGATGCTCCATGGCAAGAACAAAGAGGTAAGGTGAGAGCGGGTCACCTTGCCGTATTCCCCTTCTAGAATAATAACACGCGAAAAAAGCCATTCCATTGGATCTGAAAAGTGAAAGTGGTGATACACTGCATGATGATATTAATAAGGCCATTTAGGAATCCAGCATCCAAGAGGGTATCACGAATGAAGTCCCACATAATCTGATCGAACGCCTTCTCGAGGTCAACCTTGATAGCCATCGAACCCTTTTTGCCTTTTCTTAGCCGCATAGAATGAACAATTTCCTGGTTGATGATTATATTTTCAATAATTGAACGTCCCAGAATGAAGCTAGTTTGGTTTGGAGAAACTAGTTGCGGCATAATGATTTGAAGACGACGAACAATAATTTTTTACACAATAGTGCAGAGACTGATTGGCCTGAAATCAGAAAAGGTCTTCGACGTATCTTTCTTCAGAATTAAGGCGATCACAGTTCTGTTCAAGGAAGCTTCAATAGTTCCTCTATTGAAAACGGATTGAATCATACTACAGAGCAAATCACCCACAACAGGCCATTGAGATTTGAAAAATTCTGTAGGGAGGCCGTCGTATCTGGGGACTTTGAGGGGCGCCATGTTAAATAAGGCTTCTTTGATTTCGGATTGAGAATGAATGCCATAAAGGCGACGCATCTCATCTTTAGGAACTGACAGGAAGCAACCTGAAGGGTAGAAGGTGCCATGAAATACCGTATCAATGAAAAAAAGTTTCTGGAAAAAGTCACTGCTTCATCCTTTAGTTCTTCTTCATCATGACACCAATCACCCGAAGAAGTTCAAGGATTCTATTTCGGTGCTTGCGAAGCATTGTTTTACGATGAAAATATTTAGTATTTATATCGCCTTTAGAAGCCCATTGGACTCGAGATTCGTTGTTTCCATAAACACTCATCGAGATCAAGGATGCGTTCAAGATCAAGCATTAATTCTGCCTCGAGATACCAGTAACCTGAATTTTCTCTTTAGAGCTCGATAAACCCTTCTTAGGCTCGATGAAGCTCGTTCGATCAATTGAAATATGTCAAGATGGAGATGAATTGGATTTTTGAAATTTAGGGAGTAAGGAGCATAAAGATAAAAAAATTTATACAATGATTTATAGTGGTTCAACTTACTTAATGAAATATACATTTACTACCTTAGCTCATCACTTATCCACTAATTTGTTATTTCTTTTTCAAAGATAAAAAGATAAAATTTACAAACTCCCTAGCTTTTCAAAAGCTTAACTAGAACCAAAACTCCTTTACAAAGTAAAAGGATTGTAAACAAGAAAATCTCTAAAAAGGTAGGTGTTTACAAATTAAAGCTCACAAAACACAAATATTTACAAGAGAAAAAGAAATAAAGAATGAAAAGCTTTTCTCTTGTGTTTGATTGCTTGGATAGGTGTTGTGTAACATTCTTCAAGTGTCTTGAACTTGTTTTTATATGTTGGAATGAGTTACTAGTTGTTTCTAGCCGTTTGAGAAGGTTTGGAGCCGTTGGAAGACTTTCTGCACACAAAGTTTTGAAATTCTAGAAAGTTTCGAAACTCTTTGAAAGATTCGTTGGAAAAATTTGAATGTTGGACACAAAGTATCGAAACTTTACCTAAAGTTTTGAAACTCTTAAGATAGTTTCGAAACTCTTGAGATAGTTTCGAAACTCTTGAAAAGTATTGAAACTTTTTGGAAAACTGTCCTGGAAAGTTTCGAAACTTCTAATCAAAATACTCATTTTAAGGTTTTGATTGGACTTTGAATTATTTTGATGAAAACTTTGAATAAATTCAATTTAGTCCAAAAATATTTTGCCCTTATTTGTTATATCAAAATATTAGTTTTACAATCTATTTCCTTTTTGATATAACAAAACCTTTGAAAAATAGTTTTTGGTGAAAACTCCCCCTTATCAAAACATTTAATAAAAAAGATAAATATTTTAGAAAATATTAAAGTTCTCCCTTTTTTTATTCTTAAATTGATTTTTTTCAAACATATAATTTTCCCCCTTTTTATATAAAAAATAATTCAAACTTTAGGTTCAAAAATAACAATGTAGAGTAAGTAGAAATTTTAACATTAAAACCATTTGAGAAATCAAAAGCTCCCCCTCAACAATTGCATTCAAAAAAAAATTTAGCTCAAAAACTTAGACACTTCAAAGAATATTGAATTTCAACAAAGATGAACAAACACGTTAGTAGCACATGAAATTCAATATATCCAAGTCTAATGTACTTTATGGAATACCAATTGTTGTATTTAAGTGCATGTGCATAAAGCTATCCAAAAATGTTATGCATTTGAAAATTGATATCAATTGTTAGAGAGATATCATTTGCAATAAATCACATGCATGGACATTTAAATTAATGTCAAAAATTAATTTTTTTTAAAAACAAAGCATCAAAACCAATTTTGACCAAAATTCATTATGATGAACAAACATTTATGGAAAATCATTAAAACTTTTGAAATGTTCAACGCAAAAATTTTTAATCATACATGAGATAGAAAACATAAAATCATTTAAAATCAAAACTCATGCATGTTTAAACCAAATGAGCAACCAATTATGCAAGATAATCAAAATAAGCTTTGAGGTTACCCATTCCATATCAAAACGTTTTCCTTTCTTTAAAGGACAAGCATGTTCCAAATGACCATGAAAATGACAATGTGAGTATTTTACCATTTTTAAACATAATGAGTTGTTTTTAGAAATCAATTCTTTTTCTTTTGTTAAGCTTTCAAGCTTAACTTTCAAACCAAGATTTTCTTTTTCTAAATCATTGATTTTGATTTTTGAAAGCTCTAAATCATTTTTTAAAGTTTCATTTTGTTTTTCTAAATCAACCTTTGCTTTCAAAATCAAATCATTTTCAACTTTAAATTTTGAAATTAATTTCTTATATTTGGAATTCATGGTCTCTCAAATTCCAAATACAATTCATCATAGGCATCTTGTAACTCCTTAAATGAATAAGAATTTGAATCAAAAGAATTAAAAGTTACCATTGAATATTCTTCAATGCCCATGAGACATAAGTTGGCTACTTCATCATTTGGGTCTTCTTCATCACTCCAAGCCGTCACAAATGTATTCTTTTTGCTTGATCTCTTCTTCTTTAGGAGAGAACATTCATACTTGACATGTCCCGTCCTTTGGCACTCAAAGCACACTAGGGGACTTATATTCTTACTCGATTTATACTTCTAATCTTCTTTGGTTGTCATGAATCGTTTGAATTTCTTGAAGAACTTGGTCGTTTCTTCTTCTTCATCTTCTTTTTCTCTTGAGGTGTTTTCATCTTGAGTTGAGGATTTCAAGGCAACACATTTTTCTTTCTTTTCTTGTTTATTCTCTTCTTCTTCTTCTTAATCATTTTCCATCATCTCATGAGTGAGAAAAGAGCCAATAAGTTCATAAGCGATGGAGTTTTTAAGTTCTTCACTTTAATGATCACCGTCTTCTTCAATTGCCAAGATTTTAGAAGAGAATATACCATCTTCCTAACAAGCTTCTTGTTAGAGATGGTCTCTCCATATCCCTTGAGACCATTAACAATCACGAAAAATCTATCCGTCATAGCTTTGATGTCTTCATCCGGTTTTATCTTGAAATTCTTGTAGCTATGATTGAGAAGACAAATTTTCGTTTCCTTCATGAGTAACTTAGAGCTTATCCTATATCTTCTTGGCATTTGAACAAGATGAGACTCTTTCATATTCATCCGGGCCTAATGCACAAAACAAAATGTGCATGGCCTTAGCATTGAGTTGGAACCGTTTCTTCTCTCTTTCACTCTATTCTACTATAGCTCTAGTTGAAGTAGAGTGACTCGTCAAGATAGAGATCCAAGCATCTAGATCGATAGCTTGAATGAATAACACCATCCTATTATTCCAATAAAATAATTTGCTCCATTAAAATAGGGCAACTTGTTAACTGATTGAGAATATTTGATGTAGTAAACATCGAAAGAATAAGCCATCTTCTCGATTGCTTTAGGAAATTGATAGAAGCCTTCAAGGATCTTCACAAGGTTATTAGACCTCGATTTATGACCCGTTCTAATACCAATTGTTAGGCTCGATGAAGCTCGTTCGATCAATCGAAATATGTTAAAAGGGGGTTAATTGGCTTTTTAAAATTTAGGGAGTAAGGAGTATGTTGAGTTAATCGATTGACGGAATCGGCCAAGAGGGGGTGAATTGGCAATTAAAAATTTTTGTGGAAGCTTTTGCAGAAAATTGAAAGTAATTGCACAGCGATTTACAGTGGTTCGACTTTCTCAAATAAAGTCTACGTCCACTACCTTAGCTATCCACACTAAGGATTTTCCAACAAATTCACTAATTTGTTCTTTCTTTTGAGGCCAAAGAGATAACCTTGCAATTCCCTCAAGAGTATACCCCAACTCTTGAGAACACTCTTTTTCCCAAAGAGAAGATTACAAATTTGCAAACTTACAAGAAAACCTCACAAGGTAAGATGTTTGCACAATTCTAGAACAAAGAAAAGAACACTCAAAGATGAATACAATTGAGCACAAAAAGTGTTCTTGAAAGCAAAATGAATATTGAATGAAAATAGGCTTGAAATGCTCAAACTTGAGGTTTGATGCTTTCTCTTTGATTCTCTCTTGATTCTAGTTGCTTAATGTTTCTTGTTGTTGATCAATGGCTTCTAAGCTTGCTTAAATACACCTTGGATCACTTCTGAACGTTGGGGATGATTAGAGAAGATATTATAGCCGTTTTAGTGTGAAAACATTTAATAAAACAGCTTAGAGCGTGGGGGGAATCGGTTTCCCCTTGAAGGGAATCGGTTCCTAAGTGTAAAATTCAAATATTTCGACCGTTGTACAAGGGGGGAATCGGTACCCCCTTGGGGGGGATCGGTTCCCTCCGAGCATACTGGAATTCTTGGAGCAAAACTGTTTAGGGGGGAATCGGTTCCTCCTATGGGGGGAATCGGTTCCCTCCGAGCATTCTGGAAATCTCGGGGCCAAAACCATTTAGGGGGAATCGGTTCCTCCTATGGGGGGGAATCGGTTCCCTCTGAGCAATCTGTAATTTTTGGCTTTGAATTGGTTCGAAATACTTTGTAAGATTATTTTGAAATTGTTTTATGATTAAAACTTAATTTTACACTTAAGTAAGGATTAAAAATGATTTTTGAAATATTTGGAGTAATGTTTTGATATTCGAATAGTTATATCGAATATACTTAGAAAATCATTTGGAAAATCTTAAAATCCATTTAACTTAATTTGTTATATCGAAATATCAAAATGTTTCAACAATCTCCCCCTTTTTGATATAACAAAACATTTTAGTAATTTTAAGATTTTTGAAATCAAGTTTTGAAATTACTCCCCCTTACTTTAACACTTCTTCAATTTATTATGTAAAACATTTAACACCTTCAATTTATTATGTAAAACATTTAATACTTATTCTTCTCCCCCTTTTTGTTAAATCAAAAAGACATTGTAAAACAAGGTTTTGAAATCATTTAGCCAATTGATTTATTAATTATAAGCTTAAGCTGCTAAGATCACAATCAAAAGAGAGGTTAGCCATTAGTTTCATAAATCAATATTCATAAATAATGTGATATGTCAAAATTGGTCATATTGCTAATGATGATGCAAAAATGAATAAAACATATAAGTTCACACTTTTCATAAATCCAAAATCCAACAATCCACAAAATCAAACAATTCAAAATGTTGAAACAATATTCATTTTGTTCAAAGTTGTAAAGCTAAACACAAAATCAAGCATCCGGATCGGTAGGAGGAAAACGGGCTCGCATAGCAGCCATTTCATGAGTTAGTTCATTAATACGAGCATTGGTTGCTTCATTGTTTGCACGCATCTCCTGAAGAATCTCTAATTGTTGAGCTCCCATTGTGGATAAATGAGACTCTATAGAGGAAAAGCGCGAATCCATTGTAGCATAACGGAAATCAAATGTCTCCATAAAGGATTGAAAATATGGAGGCATTTGAGTCGATTGTTGTGCGTGCTCCTCGGATTGTTCAGGTTCTTCTTCAGCTTCATCAATATCCCTCATTAATTGTTCAAACTCGGGATCTTCGTCAGCTTCGGGTGGAGCTTGTGAAGAACTAGCTCCCGGAGTAGAAGATCGAACCCATGCACCGGTTTCCTTATTTTTGACCCATCCCGCTCTTGTTAAAGAAAGAAGATTGATTTGTTTCTTAAGAGGAAATGAGGCATCTAGACCAACTCGGAGTTCAGCTTTAGAAAAGAGATTACTAAGGATACAACCGTAAACTAGTGAAGAACAGAGTTTCTTATTTGGCACTAGGTTAACGGTTTCAACAATTTCAGCAAAGATAATCTCGGAGAGGTTTATTTTTATATTATTTTCAAAACAGTGCAACCACCAAAGATCTAAAGCTCTAAGAGTTGAATATCGACCCCCGGATGGTCGAAACCACCAAGTGATCATGAGATGAAGGAAACGCTCATGGAGATCTAAAACACTTGCACTATCATTCTGTTTATATCGTGAGCCTAAAACTTGTTTTTCGTTTGATAAACCTTCATTGTCCAAGCCTAAGGCATTGGCTATGTAATCCGGATCAAGATGGAAATATTGACCTAGGAGGTAGGAACGCACTCCTATGGTTTTGGTTTTGTCACGATTTTTGATACAAACGGCATTACAGTAGAAGATACGAACAAGTTGATGATAGACAATGGGTTCAAGTTCGAAAAGTTTATCAAATTTCCATTCGTGCAAGATAGGGAGATATTTAAAGTTAATATCAACCATAGTTTGAAGAGATGGGGTACGTTCTTCCCTAATCTTATACGAGTCAAAATATTGGTAAAACCAATAACGATAATCTTTAGGACCCGGTTGATTGAAACAAGAATTTTGGATAGTCAAGTTAGGATCAAGATTTGGAATAGGATTTTGAGGAATAGGAGGAGGATTTGGTTGACGACTAGAACGACTAGATGAAGACCTAGGACGTTTAGGATTTGACATGGTGAAGGAAATCAGAATAGATAGAATAACCTGCAATTTTAAAACAAATGTATGCAATTAAATTAATCTCAAAACTCAAATGAGTCCTCAATATTTCAAGATTCTCTAAATCAATCCTAATGGGCAAAGTTTTTGAAAAACTTTTGAAAAATATGGTTTTGAGAAACAATATATGTATAGTTTTTCATAACAACAACATAATTTAATCAAAACACAATAATTTGAAAAATAACATTTTTTTTCGAAAATTTAAAATTTTTTTTTGAAAAATTCTTGTGTTTTTGATGAAATTAGTTGTAACATCTAGTTTCTAATCATTAAACAATCAATGCCCGATCACTATTTCAACCTAGAACTAATTAAAACTAATCCTATGTTCAAAAACAATGAAATAGAGAGTTTTTAGAAAAATTACCTTGAAAGATGAAGATTGAGGGGATTTAGATGTTGTTTGTACGATTTTAATGATGATTGCAAGTTTAGGAGATGATATTTGAAGTGATTTCCGATTGATATCGTTGATTTGAGGCAAGAAAGGAGATTTGAGTGTTTGAGGAGGGTGAGAAACGGTTTGAAGAAAATATAAGGGTTTTGGGAATTTTGGGGTGTTCTGCCCGATTTTAACAGAACCCCAGGGGGGTATCGATTCCCCTGTGGGGGGAATCGGTTCCCCTTCAAAGGGGGAATCGGTTCCCTCAGGGGGGGATCGATTCCCTCTACACCAAAATGCTAAAATCTGATTTTTTAAGCACAAAATGCTAAATTAATCTTTTCTAGTGGTATTGGCAACTCATATATCAAAAATTAATTATGTTCAAACAATTAAATTAATCTTTAATCGATTTTTGAACATAAAATTAATTTTCATTAAGAATCACAAACTCCCCCTAACTAATAGCAAGAATGCAATCAAAAATTATTATTATAAGCATTTTTCAAGATTTATTAAAAGTGCTAAAATTATTTTAAACACTAAGTGAAGATAGGTTGGTCAAACCTAATTCTCTCCTAAGTGTCCAAAATCTTTCATTGTCTAAGGGTTTTGTAAAGATATCCGCTAATTGGTGCAAAGTATCAACAAATTCTAGAACTACATCTTCCTTAGTAACATGGTCTCTAATGAAGTGATGTCTTATTTCAATGTGCTTAGTTCTAGAGTGTTGGATGGGATTTTTAGTGAGACAAATAGCACTAGTATTTTCACACTTGATAGGAATGATACCTACTTCAATTCCATAATCAAAAAGTTGTTGTTTCATCCATAAAACTTGTGCACAACAACTACCGGCTGAAATGTATTCTGCTTCAGTGGTAGATAATGCAACACAATTTTGTTTCTTTGAAAACCAAGAAATCAACATATTTCCAAGGAATTGACAAGTACCGGAGGTGCTTTTCCTATCTAATTTGCATCCTCCATAATCCGTATCAGAAAAGGCATGCAAGCTAAAGCTAGAGTCTCTAGGATACCAAAGTCCTAAACTAGGAGTGTCCTTAAGGTATCTAAAGATTCTCTTAACAGCTAGTAAATGTGATTCCTTAGGACATGATTGAAATCTAGCACATAAGCAAACACTAAACATAATGTCCGGTCTACTTGCAGTTAGATAAAGCAAAGAGCCAATCATTGACATATATAATTTAACATCTACACATTTACCTCCTTCATCTAAGTCAAGCTTTGTTGAAGAGCTCATTGGAGTGTTATGAGGTTTCCCATTTTCCAGTCCAAACTTCTTGAGCATATCTTTGACGTACTTAGCTTGATTAATGAAGATGCCATCTTTTCTTTGCTTGATTTGGAGTCCCAAGAAAAATGAGAGCTCCCCCATCATGCTCATCTCAAACTCACTTTGCATTAGCTTAGAAAATTCTTGGCAAAGAACATCATTAGTAGAACCAAATATTATATCATCAACATAAATTTGAACTACTAATAAATCTTTACCTTTTCTCTTTAAAAACAATGTAGTGTCAACCTTTCCTTTTAAAAAATCTTTTTCAATTAAAAAATTTGACAATCTTTCATACCAAGCTCTAGGAGCTTGTTTTAAACCATAAAGAGCTTTTGTCAATTTTAAAACATGATCCGGAAAATTTGAATCTTCAAAACCTGGAGGTTGTTCCACGTACACTTCTTTTATAAAACCATTTAAAAATGCACTTTTAACATCCATTTGATATAATTTAAATTCATTGAAACATGCAAATGCCAATAACATTCTAATTGCTTCCATCCTAGCTACGGGAGCGTATGTTTCATCATAGTCTATGCCTTCTTCTTGAGTATAGCCTTGAGCAACAAGTCTAGCCTTGTTCCTCACTATATTACCACTTTCATCAAGTTTATTTCTAAAAACCCATCTAGTACCTACAGTAGATTTATTACTAGGCCTTTCAACTAATGTCCATACTTTACTTCTCTCAAATTGATTTAATTCTTCTTGCATAGCCATAATCCAATGTTCATCTTTTAATGCTTCTTTGATGTTCTTAGGCTCTATGCATGAAATAAATGCAACATAATTACAGATATTTCTAAGAGAAGATCGAGTAGTTACCCCTTTTGATGGATCACCTATAATTTCACCATCCTTGACATAGTTGTACTCTCTTGGAAAAGATACTTCCCTTTCTTCAATGGTTGGATTCTCGAGGGGATCATGAGTTTCCTCATCTTTTGTTTCTTCCTTTGATGATGATTCTCCAACGTCATGTCTAACGTCATTTGCTTGTACAATACCTACATCATCATTAACAGAAGAATCCTTCCTTGGAAGGGGATTATCATCGAAAACAACATGTATAGACTCTTCTACAACTAAAGTTCTTTTATTAAATACACGATAAGCTTTAGAATTTAAGGAATAACCCAGAAAAATTCCTTCATCACTTTTAGCATCAAATTTGCCAAGATTTTCTTTACCGTTGTTTAAAACAAAACATTTACATCCAAAAGGATGAAAATAACTAATGTTAGGCTTTTTATTTTTGAGAATTTCATATGGAGTTTTCTTTAAAATTGGCCTAATCATTACTCGATTTACAATATAACAAGCGGTATTTGTGGCTTCCGCCCAAAAATATTTTGGCAAATTATTTTCACAAAGCATGGTTCTAGCCATTTGTTCTAAAGTTCGATTTTTCCTCTCAACAACTCCATTTTGTTGAGGGGTTCTAGGTGCTGAAAAATTATGGCTAATACCATTAGAATTACAAAACTCAATAAATCCAAGATTTTCAAATTTAGTTCCATGATCACTTCTAACACTAGTGATAGAGTAACCTTTTTCATTTTGGATTATTTTTGAAAATGTGATGAAATTTTCTAATGCTTCATCTTTAGTACTTAAGAATAGAACCCAAGTGTATCTAGAATAGTCATCTACCAAGACAAATGCATATTGTTTTCCTCCCAAGCTAGTAGTTCTAGTTGGCCCAAAAAGATCTAAATGGATCAATTGTAATACTCTACTAGTTGATACATCATTAATAGATTTAAAAGAAACTCGTTTTTGTTTTCCTTTAGCACAAGCATCACAGATTTTATCATTATCAAATTTAAGCTTAGGCAACCCTATTACTAAGTCTCCTTGAATTAACCGTTGCAAAACACTCATACTAGCATGACCTAGTCTCCTATGCCATAACCAACTATCATGCTCATCCTTAGCAACTAGGCATAAATTAGTCATATCAATAGAATCTAAATGCACCATGTAAATGTTTCCTATTCTATGACCAACAAGCATAATCCGATTAGATGCAATGTCAATGACTTTACAACCATTAATTTCAAATAAGACATTGAATCCTTTATCGCATAATTGACTAATACTCAATAGATTATGCTTTAATCCATTCACATATAAAACATTCTTAATTTGTATGGAAGAGGTATTACCTATTGTACCAATACCTTCAATGTGACCTTTTGAATTGTCTCCAAAAGTCACTTCTCCTCCATTTTTGGCGTTAAGCTCAATGAACCGGCTTTTATCTCCGGTCATATGTCTTGAGCATCCACTATCAAAGTACCATGAATTTGAATTTGTTTCCCGTGCCTTGTAGCAATGCTCCTTTCCCTACAAACATAGATTAATTTTTTATTTTTGGTACCCAAATTCTTTTGGGTCCATATTCATTAGTTTCCAAAATCCTAGTCCCCTTAGGTATCCATTTGTGTAGGATATTTTTATCTTTAGTAGTAATGAGTTCTTTAGGAACCCACATACTTCTAATGATTTTTCCATTAGAGGTTTTTTGGGGACCTCTATGATTGTAGTTTCTAAAACTTTTTCTAACAAAGTTGGATTTTGAATTTCCACCTTTTCAAAATGTTTTGTTCCAACTTTATCAAAAGAAGTTTTAAGATCATCAATTTTCTTTTGATGATCATCATTGATCTTTGAATGTAAATTTTGCAAATCTAAATTTTTCTTTTCAAACTCTTCTAGTTTGATTTGCAAATCTTTGATTTTACTTTCAAGATCGTTGTTGGTTTTGGATATGAGTTTGTTTTCATTTTTCAATTTTGAAACATCATTTTTATATTTTAAAAACAATTTCTCATAATCCGAAGCCAACCCATTGTATTCCTCAAATAACTCATCATAAGATAAATCATCAAAATCGGATGAGTTAGAGGTTACCTTAGAATCTTCCCCGAATGCCATCAAGCACAAGTTTGCTACTTCTTGTTCCTCTTCATCGGAAATTTCTTCATCGCTCCATGTAGCCACATGAGCCTTGTGCTTATTCTTTGATTGACCCTTTTTCTTCAATTGTGGGCAATCATATTTGACATGCCCCAGCTTTTTGCATTCATAGCAAATGATTGGGTCCTTCTCTTTTGGTTCATTTTTGAGGCCTTCGTTTCGTTTGAATTTTCTTCCTTGGTAAGGTCTCATCATTTTTCTGAACCGTTTGGCAAACAATGCCATTTCCTCGTCATCATCATCATTATTAGAATCACTCTCATCTTTTGTGGATTTGAGAGCAACTCCAATATTTTTCTTCTTCTCCTTTTCCTTTGGTGTCTCTTCAACTTTATCAAGGTCCACCTCATCTTCGAGCATCATCTCATGAGTGAGGAGTGAACCGATAAGTTCTTCAAGAGTTAAGGACGATAGGTCCTTAGACTCGATGATTGCCGTCTTCTTTGATTGCCATGATTTTGGGAGGGAGTAGACTAACTTCCTCACAAGCTTTTCATTTGAGATGATCTCTCCATATGATTTGAGACCATTGACAATCGTTGAAAATCTATCCGTCATAGCTTTGATGTCTTCATTTGGTTTCATCCTGAAATTTTCATAGCTATGCGTTAGAATACTAATTTTTGATTTCTTTACCTCATATGTACCTTCATGTGTGACTTGAAGCTTGTCCCATATTTCTTTGCCGGTTGTACACGATGAAACTCTTCCATATTCATCTGGTCCAAGAGCACAAAAAATAATATGGATGGCTTTGGAGTTGAGCTGGAACATTCTTGTCTCTCCTTCACTCCACAACCTTGGATGAGTGATAGGCTTGATGTATCCTTCTTCTACGGCATTCCATGCTCCCATGTCACTTGCTTGAATGAAGTACATCATTCTATTCTTCCAATAGGCGTAATTAGCTCCATTGAAGAAAGGAGGCTTGTTGACGGGCATCGAATCAAGACCGGAGTCGAAGTTTGAAGCGGAGGCCATTGGTGACTTTAATAATCGATATAACTCTTCCCGAATCGACTCAAGAGGCGATAAAACCTTCAAATGAGTTAGGCTCTGATACCAATTATTGAGTTAATCGATTGACGGAATCGACCAAGAGGGGGTGAATTGGCAATTAAAAATTTTTGTGGAAGCTTTTGCAGAAAATTGAAAGTAATTACACAGCGATTTACAGTGGTTCGACTTTCTCAAATAAAGTCTACGTCCACTACCTTAGCTATCCACACTAAGGATTTTCCAACAAATTCACTAATTTGTTCTTTCTTTTGAGGCCAAAGAGATAACCTTACAATTCCCTCAAGAGTATACCCCAACTCTTGAGAACACTCTTTTTCCCAAAGAGAAGATTACAAATTTGAAAACTTACAAGAAAACCTCACAAGGTAAGATGTTTGCACAATTCTAGAACAAAGAAAAGAACACTCAAAGATGAATACAATTGAGCACAAAAAGTGTTCTTGAAAGCAAAATGAATATTGAATGAAAATAGGCTTGAAATGCTCAAACTTGAGGTTTGATGCTTTCTCTTTGATTCTCTCTTGATTCTAGTTGCTTGATGTTTCTTGTTGTTGATCAATGGCTTCTAAGCTTGCTTAAATACACCTTGGATCACTTCTGAACGTTGGGGATGATTAGAGAAGATATTATAGCCGTTTTAGTGTGAAAACATTTAATAAAACAGCTTGGAGCGTGGGGGGAATCGGTTCCCCCTTGAAGGGAATCGGTTCCTAAGTGTAAAATTCAAATATTTCGACCGTTGTACAAGGGGGGAATCGGTACCCCCTTGGGGGGATCGGTTCCCTCCGAGCATACTGGAATTCTCGGAGCAAAACTGTTTAGGGGGGAATCGGTTCCTCCTATGGGGGGAATTTG
Organism: Hibiscus syriacus; assembly: GCF_006381635.1. Lineage (NCBI taxonomy): Eukaryota > Viridiplantae > Streptophyta > Magnoliopsida > Malvales > Malvaceae > Hibiscus > Hibiscus syriacus. The sequence goes on along the minus strand of NW_024062059.1, from coordinate 624,101 downwards.
TTCCCTCCGAGCATTCTGGAAATCTCGGGGCCAAAACCATTTAGGGGGAATCTGTTCCTCCTATGGGGGGGAATCGGTTCCCTCTGAGCAATCTGTAATTTTTGACTTTGAATTGGTTCGAAATACTTTGTAAGATTATTTTGAAATTGTTTTATGATTAAAACTTAATTTTACACTTAAGTAAGGATTAAAAATGATTTTTGAAATATTTGGAGTAATGTTTTGATATTCGAATAGTTATATCGAATATACTTAGAAAATCATTTGGAAAATCTTAAAATCCATTTAACTTAATTTGTTATATCGAAATATCAAAATGTTTCAACAGAGTATAAAGATAGAAAAAATTACACAATGATTTATAGTAGTTCAACTTCCTCAATAAAGTATACATCCACTACATAAGCTCATCACTTAGGATTTTTTAACAAATCCACTAATTTGTTCTTTCCTTTTTAAGGATAAAGATATAACTTTTACAAACTCCCTAGCTTTTCAAAGGCTTGCTTAGAACCAAAGCCCCTTTATAAAGGAAAAAAATTGTAAACAGAAAAACCTTTAAAAGAAAGTTTTTTACAAATTAAAGCTCACAAAAACACAAATATTTACAAAAGAAATAAAAATAAATAATGAAAAGTTTTTTTCTTGTGTTTGATTGCTTGGACAGGTGTTGTGTAACCTTTTTCATGTGTCTTGAACTTGTTTTTATATGTTGGAATGAGTTACTAGCTGTTTCTAGGTGTTTGAGAAGGTTTGGAGCCGTTGGAAGACTTTTTGCTCACAAAGTTTCGAAACTCGGGAAAATTTTGAAACTCTTCGAAAGAGCCGTTGAAAAAATTTGATCGTTGGAAATAAAGTATTGAAACTTTATACCTAAAGTTTCGAAACTCTTGAGATAGTTCAACAAGCGCAATGATATGTGGGTTGTGTTCTCGAATATACAGATGAACAACTATAGCAAACTTTGGGTGACCACACCCCTGAACATTCCAGCAAAATATTTTACAAATCATTAAAAAATGACAATAAGGTGGCAGCAATATTACTCAAGCATGGCTTCCGCATGACTGATATTCTGAGTCGTCAAAGTGGCTGGTTCTACAAACTATTATTGATCCTAGTTCAGTGATTGTGCGGGCACCTACTGGGGATCGGGGGCCAAAGGATATGATATAGGAAGCGGCCGGGTTGGGTGCAGGAATAGAGGCGCATCCATTAGGAATACTCATGGAATGAATATTAGGGTTGTTGTTTTCTAAAATGGTCACAATGGAGTGCTTGTTTTTATCGAGGATAATGGCTAGTAGGGAAGGGTCCAAGGAGCGGAGGTTATTACTAGATTGACCATTAAGCTGCAGCTTGGGTCGAGAGATTCGGATGCTCGAAGCAGCAACAACCAGGGGTTGTGGAGATCGGGTTTTTTTCCTTTCGAGGATTTTAGATATCTGGTATTCGGCTTGCTAGTCGGGTTGGACTTTTCATGCAGACGATGCAAGGTGGAACCAACATTTGGGATATTCGAAGGTTTCTCAGTGGGTTGGGCAGCCGCGCTTGAGGCGATAACATGGTTCTCCGAGTGAGTATCAGTGGACTGGGCGGCCTCAAAATTGGCATCGATAATCGGAGCAAATCTGGAACCAAAGGTGGAAGGAGTGCGCAGGGCGGGAATTTGCTTAGCACTTCGGCGAGGTCTATGTTCAACCACCATCTAGAGGCCGAAGCTCGAATCATCAACTGTAGGAGCATCCAAATCAAAAGGTTGGTTTTTAGTAGTGGTGATCGGGGACTTGGCATTTTGGGTAATGGGGCAATTCTCCTTAATGTGGTCGTAATGACCACAAGAGAAACATATTGGTGGTAGAGACTCATACTCCACTATTTGGATAACACCATTGACATCTATCTTGGAGATCAATGGACGATGAAGATCGATTGTGACAGTCATACGAACAAATCTTCCACGCCGACTATTTTCCGTATGATAGTCGATCTTAAGCATAAGGCCGATACATTTCCCAATTTCTATGATAATATTGCACTGGTAAAGAGTTACGGGCAGACCTGGAAGGCGGATCCAAGCCACAATCTTGGTCGGATAGAGTTGTGACGTGGAGAAGCCAGACGACCAAGGCTCTACCATTAGGTAGTTGCCAAAGATGGTCCAAGTTTTGCCATTTTTTAATATTTAAATTAGTGTGATTTTAACGAAAATAATAATTTAATTGATATTTTTTATAAAATTAATATGATAGCATGAGTGCCGATCTACACATATATTTAATTATAGATTTGACATAATATTCTAATAATAAACCATTTTAAATTATATAAAAATTTAGTGATTTAATAATATTTTTTTCTTAAGTTATATTAATTTGAATAAAAATTTAAAGTCAAATTTAGTTAAAAATAAATAAAACTACAAATTAATTGACAAAAAGTATAAATATCGAGACTAAATTACGTACTTTCCCCCTGATTTTGGAGTTAAATTAAAATTTTATATTCTTTTTGGGGAACTATAATATTTCATATAATTTGGAGGGGGTTTGGTTATATTTTCTGAAACATTAGAGCCCGATTCCAAAGTACAGATTCCAAATTAAACTTTAACTGCTCTCAATTTCCGAAAGAAAAAAAATCAAGGAGGCGAGTCGAAGCTCAACTCAGCAATGTTTCCGTCCAATCACCAGGTGAGTTCACTCACTCTCGGTTCTCTCTCAATTACTCAACACTCTGTTTGGGCACTCAGAAAATCTCTCCAGAAGGGGAAGCAAGAAAAATTTAAAACCTTTTTTCTCTATGTTTGAAATTCCATGCACCGGTTCTCGGTTTCTCGAATTTATGTTACTGCATAAAAAATGCAACTGCTTTAATTTCAGAGGTAGGCACTGCAGAAAAGAAAAAGTAGTAGCATTTCTTTTCCCGAGGACAATTTAGAAGAAAAAAAGATTTTTTTTTGCGTTTTCTGGTAGCAGACTTTCCTTTACGGGGAAGATTTGCTTATTTCGTGAGTATGACTTGGGATTATAGTATTTATTGTTGAAAATTTAAGTTGGAAACTGGAATACCCATTTGCTTTTACTCTGATTCTGCTTAAACACTCTTAATAGCTTTATTTGTGGTTGTTTCTTTCACTGAGGAAACTTTTGGGATCGTGATAACTCATAACAGATGGTGCATTGCAATAACTTTCCATGTTGAAGACAATGAATTCTGATTTTATTATTTTTTTCCTTTAAAATGTTAAACCTTAGTTTCTACTTTCTAGTGTTTATGACATGAACTATATGACTTCAGAAGCAAGCTAATTACTCTCACTCTTTGCAGTTTTCTAGTCAACCGAGGGCGTTAGCGGTTGTTGAAACCACGACTTCAATGCAAGTGGATCTGAATGAAACATCTTTCGATTCTAGGGATGAAATGCATAATGGAGGATTTTCAGAAGTTAAATCCATCATGGAAAGCTCTGAGGTTGTTTTGTTTCTGAACTTTCTTTTACAGTGTTTCGGTAGAGGTTAAAAGAACGGTATATATTATGGTTCTTTGTGACGGTAGAAGCTGTAAAACGGTGCAAGCATTCCTTTATTACATATTATAACTATTATCTTTTTGTCTTTAGACCTCTTTTTTAAGGTAAATTTGATATAACATGATCGATGCAGAAACTTCAAGATGATCTTCGAATGTTGGGGACGAAAATCAAGCAGCATGAGGATAGAATAAAACTTCTAAAGACTCAGAAGAACAAATTAGATGATAATATACTTGATATGCAAGGTATACTTCTTTTATTTGAATGCATGCATGAGTTAAACTCCCTTTTGCTATTCAGCAATGGAGTTAAAGACATTGCAATGTGTGCACAGGTTGTTATTGATGCCAATCATAATTACTTAATGTAAAGGTCATAAATGACAATAAATTAATGACTTTTTTTGTTAGATTTTGTATGTCAAGGGTTTACATCCAGCTACATATGACACACTATATTATCGTGTTTAATTGTCTAGATCTGGCTCCGCATGCACTCCACCTGTAACTATGTGTCACCGGCATTGCTATAATTTTGATGTAACTATTGGTGCAAATAAGGTAGTCTTCTGATATTAGTTATTTTTTGAATGGGATGATTTTGAGTTTAGCAACACGTGTTACGTGGACTTGGCATTGTAGGGTCCATATCTTTGTTGACCCAATGTGACACAGAAAAGGGGGCAGAATACACATCTGATATTGCACTGGTTATTCATACTTGGCTGTTCCTTGTAGGCAGCAGATTGGAAAAACTCAATCCAGATTGATCAAGAGAAATTAGTGGATAGCATTGTTAATGATCACTGAGTGGAAGATTCTGAAAAGATAGAGTGAGGATTGAGAAAAGGAGGGGGGAAGGGGAAAAATATAGATGAGTTGGAAGATTATTTTTTCTTTTTGTGAGAAAATTAAGTAAGATTAAGAGTCAAGATGAAGATTCTCCATAGAAATACGACAAGGGTAAGTGCGCCTGGTGGTTATTTTTGGCTCTTGCCTTTTAATTAGATTTCAGTTTCTATGAAAAAAACCAAAAAATACACAATTCAAGCCGATATAGCATTGATATTATTTCATTTTAAGCCCATTTCAGAAAAATGAAAAAAAAAGAGAGTAAAATATGAGCTAAAGGTTGGTCTTGAGCAGGATGGCCCCATTTATTTTCTTTTCTAACGCTAGCCCCTATAAACAGAAGAGTGTAATTGAGTCAAATTGATTTTTCTAGTTTTCTGACTTATATAAGTAGCATTATTATATTCCCTACAATATTTGGAATGATCCATGTATCCATATGTTATCTTTGGATACTTCTTAGCTGAATAATCAAATGTAACACATGCTCACATACCCATACTGGATATTTGTACCAAGAGCAAAGTTCATGTAACAATACATTGAATCTTGATGAACATATATGCTGCATATTTATTTTCCACTTTGCCAGCTATAAATTGATCTTTTCTCAGTTTTGCTTGGCAAGTATCATTCCTCTAGTTCGCCTATTGAGAACAAGGACCAGTCCCACCTTCAAAGTGAGCATGAAATAACTGAACAAATTCTTCGGCATGAAAACTCAGCAGCAGGAATTCTATGTCAGTTGAAAACCCATCTTGACCCTCAAGCTTCTCATTTGAGTTTGACAAAAGATGTACTGGGTGCTGTCGCTACACTTGGCAAAGTAGATGATGAAAATCTTAATAGGTCTGTTCGAAAGTATATTTTTTATTAATCTTTTTGGATCATGCCTGACAAGATTTCATTTGTCACTCGGGTGCAGTTTCTAATATGTTGGATGTTTTTGCATGAGAAAGTAATAACTTTATCATTCTGCTTGGCTGGATAGTTCATGCACTGGGGTCAATTTGAAGGAGGAAAAGGGGGAAGAATTTGTAGCTTATGCCTTATGTTCGGGACCTCGGATGGGTTGTGTTTGTTGGAGATGATTGAGTGCATGTGCTGCATTATAATTATTTGAGGAATTTCTTATGAATAGGGCTGCCTGTTCATTAAATAGATTACAATGGACTCTTAATCGAGTATTTTATGAAAACTGTTCACTCTGACGTATAGTTGATGTCTGGCTTTATGTTTCCTTATTTATCTTTAGGCTTTTCTCGGAGTACCTCGGAGTGCCGACTATGTTGGCAATTGTTTGTAAAACTTTTGATGGTGTTAAAGCTTTGGAAACATTCAACAAGGATGGCTGCATAGATAAAACTTCCGGTCTGCACGGGATTGCAGCTTCTATTGGGAGATCTCTAGATGGCCGATTTCTTGTAATTTGTCTTGAAAGTTTAAGGTATCAGACTCTTATATTTGTTTCTTAACAAAACCTTGTTTATTGATGATATCTTAAACATAATTTTCTATTCCTCTGCCTCCTCCTGCAGACCTTATGCTGGTGATTTTATAGCTGATGACCCCCAGAGGAGGCTTGATCTCTTAAAGCCAAGATTACCGAATGGGGAGTGTCCTGCAGGCTTTCTTGGCTTTGCAGTGAATATGATTCATGTGGACAGCTCAAACTTATCTTTTATGACTGCCTGTGGGGAGGGCCTCAGAGAGACGTTATTTTATAATTTGTTCTCCCGTCTTCAAGTATACAGAGCCAGGGCAGAGATGGTTCTTGCTCTTCCTTGTATAAGCGAGGGAGCAGTCTCTCTGGACGGTGGGATAATCAGAAGCAATGGTGTTTTTTCCCTAGGCGCTCGGTAAGAAGCTCTATCTAGGAAATGACAAAATTCATTTTTGAATAAAGAAAATTATACATAAAACTTATTTTATACTCCATCAATTTTGGAACAGATGCACAGTTTGCCTGTGATTCAGATGTCTTAGGGTATAATAAAAATGTTGAAATTTATTCACATTTTTCTCATAGTCCATGAATGATATTAATTTAGTTCTAATAATATTAAATTACTTTATTGTATAACAAATTATAGTGTCACTTTATTGCCTAGCATGTTTTCGAGCAAAGGTGGAACTGCAGAAAAATTGTGAATCATTTTATCTGTGCGCAGGTGTCATTGAACTACTTGTTTAGAAGAATTTTAGGTTTTGTTTCGGTAGTTTACATTTTGGAACTTATCGACTGCCAGTGGAATTTTTAGATTCCACTAGTGTCGATACTCTTAAAAGTGTATACTACAAAAACAAAAAAAGGTTAAAAAACTGAGATATGAAATAGTTTATTAATCCTACTTGTGGACGTTAAAACCTTTGCTGGTGGTGTATGGAAAACAAACTCTTAAGTTTTTATTTGATTAATCACGTTAGTTTGTTATTGCATCATTGTTTCGACTCTGTTTGATATTAGGGAAGAGATAGATGTGAGATTCCCCAAGACCTCGACAATGTCGGAGGAGCTGCAAAGCTACAATGAAACCGAGAAGCGGATGAAAGAGACGAGATGGCAAAAGGAAAAGTTGGAAGAGGATATTAAGAGGGAACTCGCACTGCTGAACAACTCCAAGTTCAATTTTGAAATAAAGAAGCAAGACTTTGTCAAGTTTCTTGCTCAAAGCTCATCATATGCAACCCAGGTAAATCTGAATCATACTCTGAACCGAAAAAGGGTCTTAGTTCATATTATCTCACGTACCAAATTTGCAGTATTTGTCAAAAGTTTTCTTGTCCATAACATCAATGTTTATGGCAGCATCAGTTTCAGGCAGCAAGAAGATAATAACAACCGAAGTCTAGTGTTATCAGATTGGAAAGAGTGCAGAATCATGAATTACTTGAGAAAGGCAAAATATTTATGTGTTTTTTATTTAGACTTTTTCTCCTGATCAAAATATGCTTTTCTCATGGTAAAAATAATGCCTAGTTGTTTCTCAAAATGTAGTCCAGACACCAGATTTGCGTCTTTAGTAAATAACATTTATTTTCTTAATTGGTTAACACTGATAGGAGACACATTCTTCTCACCCTAAATCAAGCCCCCAAACTGGAAATATTGTCTTTCGAAGTCTATTTTAGGCAGTTTTAGATTTTCAAGTTATTTGAAATTCTGAACCAAGCCGGTTTAAGGATGGGCATGAGCGGGGCGGGGCGGAACGGCTTTCGGTTACCCTCACCATACCCGAAAATTGAAGGCTTCTTTCGGTCCCTGTTGATATTCCACCTGTTCCGAACCCGTTTCAGATTTTGGGATAAAAATTCACTTGGACACAGAGAGATACAATCGAATATATATGAGTATTATATTAATTATATTTAAAGTATATGTAAGGGCATTATAGTAATTATCTTTATTAGGTCGAGTTATTGAAAAATTTACCCAATTTAATTTTATCCTAATTCTGACCGTCTTCTCTAAAATTCTATCCAATCCGATCCAAATTGAAATTAAAAAAAAAACTATAAAACTAGGTCAGATTAGAATATATTGACCATTCTAAGCCATTTCTCAGAATCGCTTATACATGCATATAAATTTTGATAAATTAATGGTTTACTTTTTTTTAATAAATTGTATATTTTTTTATATTCATATTGTTTTTAAGATAATTTTTTCGTGTAATATTCATATTGGGAGATCCCTAGGTCAGATTAAAACGGACCGAAATTTATAGTTTAAATACTGAACTCATTAAGTTTAGCGGTTGGATAGTAAAATAAAATAAAAACTAAATATTTCGTATGATTTTAAAAAATATTTGAAAATATTGTCTGACGACTGCCAGTCAATCTGAAAGCTCATGCCTGCAGTTCAAGCTTTGAATTCAGTAATTTAGATCTGCTGAGACATCATGTGAGACATCAATAAGTAAGATGAGATTTAAATGATCGACCTTATCCAAAACTAACCCATGATCTCTTTCATTCACCGGCCACTCTTTTTAACCTCTTTCTCCTCCGCCTGCATTCATTCTATGGGCGAGCGAGGCGGTGCTGGGCAGCAGCTAACCGCATTTTCTTACCAGCAAGGACAAATCACCTAGGAATTGTAAAACAAACAAAACAAGTACAATGGCTCTTTAATGGTGGGACCTCTCTACTGTCCACCAACATAATTGAATCCGGTTTCCTTCTTTTGCGGTTCCACTTGAACAGCCATTGAGCAATGAACCCCTTTTCTTTGTTTTGGTTCTAATTTTGATTGAATTATTGAGCCCGTGTCACCCTCTCCAAGTATCTCGATAACTGCTAAACTTGCGGACACCTGCAGTCCTACTTCTATTATTGCTAGGATAATTCGCTTTTCCCGCTTTTAAAACCGAAGTAGTTTTTGGTTTGATGGTTTAATTTTAATCCTTTTGGGTTGTACGGTAGCCGTCGGATTAGGATATTACCTTTCTATGTTTGCATCGAATGGGTATAGCTTTCAGTAAACTAAAGTAACTCCCTTTTTTTTAAAAGGTATTTCTTGATTAGGATCAAATGGATTAAATAATGATCAATAGTAAGGTGCCTTACAACAGACACCCGAGTTGTAGTAAGTGTAAAAGACAGAGCTTTGACCATCAAGTCTCTGAGCGGTGAACATTGGGAAGATGAGTGAAAGTGGTGGCGACGGTGGAGCTAGTCAGGGGAGTGTGGATCGACTGGCAGAGGAGGTGGGGAAGCACGGAGGGGATGATCAAATCAAAGCTGCAGTTGAGAATGAGGGTGCCCAAGGAGGAGGTCAAAGTTGGCTTTGTGAAGGTAGTGGTATTGTTGAGAGTGTTCTGCAGTGGTTTGGGGAAGAGGGTGTGAATGGAGGTGAAAGTTTTAAGCTTTGGGGTGTTGAGAATGAAGATGGGTTCGGACTTGGGATTGGTGGCTTCGGTGGAGTTGCTCCTGGGCTCGGTCAAGATGGTGTATTTGGGGATCTTGGTGGTGGGGAAATTCGGATGGGAAATGGTGGAATGGGTCTTGCAGATGGACTAATGGAAGACCTATTTGGCGTTGTTGGTGAACCAGACAAGGGTTTGAATGTCGGTGGCGAAGTAAGCCAGTTGTTTTCTGGTGAAGCTGAGTGTAGCAATGTGGATGGTAAAGGCACTTATGGAAACGAACTTGAAACTTTTCTTGTTGGTCAAGGAGGTTACATTGAAAACGTAGGCAAGCAAAAGGGAAGTAAAGAAGGAGAGGGGCAAGCTAAGGGCAAGCGTGGTAGGCCAAAGGGTTCTAAGAATAAGAAGAAAACTATTGGTAGTGAACGGAGTATTAAAGGGTTAAGTGATAGTAAGGTTAAAAATCCCCTCAAGGCTCAGCCTAAGCGTGGCCGGCCAAAGGGTTCAAAGCATAGAAACAAAAATCTTGCTGCTGGACAAGGCAAAGAAGGGTTAAGTGGAGTTGGTGCTGATGACAAGTCTGGACACGAGATTGTTTGCTCCATAGTGAAGGAAGGTCCGGCAATGGTCTCAGAGAAGACAAGTCTTCCAGGTGAGAACCGAGGCATATCTTGTGATATTGAGGGGGGCACTAGTGATGACAGCTTTCAGTTAAACAATGGGAATGGTGAACCAAAAGTTCTTAAGAATCGGAAAATCGTTGCTCATGAAAACCAAGAAATGGCCGGTACAACTGAGGGTGGTGAAGGCACAGATGGAGTTGAGAAGGAAAATAACATTGTCCAACCAAAGAGAAAACGGGGCCGGCTGAAGGATTTGAAGAATAAGCAGAAAAGGACTAGTGATGAAAATTTTGGACTATGTGAACAGAAAACCTTGCGATGCTTGCCTGCAGATATGGTAGTGCCTATTGAAGCTATTAATTGTGGCGGTGAGATAAATCCAGTTTCAGATGAGGAAGCCAGGGGAATTCTCTCTGGTGCTAATGAAGGTAACTCTGAGAACATTGGTCCCAAGGTTAAACATTGTTGTGAAGACTTGAAGAATGAGAGGCCAACTGTTGCTGCAAAAGAAGCCAGTCAAGATAAGGATGTTATTCGCAAGATTGATGGTCGAAGGTGGAATCGAGGCCGACCCAAAGGCTCAAAGAATAAGAAAAAACTTTTTTTTAGCATGGCAACCGTGAAAAGGAAGTATAGAATTAAGTCTCACGCAAATAGAGAACAGTTAGAAAGAAATGATTTGAAGGCGGATAAGAGTGTTTCAGGTAATTCAGACTTGAAGAGAGTGTTAATAGCTGGTGTACAAGGAAGTTTAAACAAGAAAAGAAATGCATTAACTACTGATTTTGGCCATGCTCAAAGGAAGACTAGAGTGAGGAAAAAGAAGTCAAGCAGCCAACCAGAAAGTTCAGTTTCACCAGTGAGTTTTACCTTAACTGTATTTTACATACCGCTGATGAGATTTTTGAAGAAAGTGTTATTTCAGGGAATGTACAGTTGTAACTGAAATAACTAATCACTAAGCATTATATACAGTTTGTTAATAAGAAGTCACAGGGAATGATAGGAAATTTACTTCTTTTGAATTCTCAATATGCTAATTCATTAAACTTCTAATTTTCATATTTCCTAATACGCTGTTAGGCTGTGCTCTGTGGTCAAAAGGAAAGCTCTAAATTGAGAATAGAATCGAAGATTTGGTGTGACTTTATAAGTGTTTCAGAAGGTTTCCAAAATATTTGAACTGGTTGCAATTATAGTTTCTTTAATTTGCTGTAATTGTCTAATGCATATGGGAGAATTGCAGAAAGAATTCAACAACTATTTCTTTCAAAGAGTTCTTTTTTTTTTTTCAAAAGTAAATTGACTTCTAAGTTGTGAAATATAGAGGGTCCTTGCTGTGAAGACAAGTTTCATTTCTTTATGAGTGGTACGAGATGGGAATGGATACGAGGATATCATTGTATGATTATTGGTTATGGAACCATGTGGAGGGAGATGCATTTTATGTATAAAGAGAGGAAAAGTTTCATGCACTTTGAAATTTCCTTTCAATTATCTAGGCTAAAGTTCATGGTAAAATCACTTTGATTGATTTTCTTGATTCCAATTTCTAGTGATAATTTATTATTACAGCTTAATTTCATTGTCAGGACGGAATAAGCCAGAAGAGAGTGAAGAGGGTTATTAAGAGGGGTTTTATGTGCCATCAGTGCTGGAAGAGTAACAGGAGTATTGTCAGTTGTTCCGGTTGCAAAAGAAAACGCTATTGCTTTGAGTGCCTTACAAAATGGTTAATACTTCTTGCAAAACACATTTTCTTGTTGTTTGGAAGAACTCTTAAATTCTTCAACCTTGGATATGAAGTTTGTTAATCGAACTAGTATCTGTATTCTAATTGAAATATCATCAGACTCTTGTTTATAATCACCTGAACTATGATATTTTGCTGATCCCTTCTGTAAATATGAATGGGATTTTATTTCATGTTCCTAACGCCATTGCGAATGTTACAGGTATCCTGAGAAAACAAGAGAGGATGTAGAAACTGCTTGTCCATTTTGTCAAGGCAATTGTAATTGCAGATTATGCCTCAGGGAGAAGCTAGTTGTCATGGTATGTGCCTTGTATTAATTTTCTTCCTTCTGTTTATTTGCTAAACTTTTGGGACTCTACATGCTGATTGAACAGCAAGGAAACCTTGCAGTACTACTTGGCTCGGATTGCCTGCATTGTGCTTTATTTAGGAACATTTTTAAGTAGGACCACGAGCAAGGACCTTCTGAATAGTTTTATCTCATGTTTTATCCTCATGCCAACAACAATGAAACCTTGTAGTACTAGTACTACTTGACACAGATTGCCAGCATAGTGCTCTATTTAGGAACATTTCTTTAGTAAGACCACAAGCAAGGACCTTCCGAATAGTTTTATCTCATGTTTTATTCTGTGTCCCCCCAACACCACTTTCTTTTTCTGCTGGCATCTACAGCATCCGTTAAACCCTCTCCTAACTTGAGGGGTGCCCAGGTCTTTGTCTCGTTTTCAAGCTAATTTGAGTTTGTCTCCTAGTATACATTCTGATGTCAAATGAATCGTGCTATGTGACAGGATGAGCATGAGGAAGCAGATAAAAATATTAAAATGCAAAAGTTACTTTATTTGCTACACGAGATTCTGCCTCTGCTTCAGCATATACAACAGGAGCAACATGCTGAATTAGAGGTGGAAGCCAGTATACGTGGTACTGTAATGTGATATGAGTTTGTAAATTTTGGTTTTTATGCTAGATGATACTTCAAAATTCCGAGTGATGCATTCCTTCTTTTCCGTAGGTGTGCAATTGACAGAACAAGATATAATGTTATCAGTGATAGATGATGATGATCGAGTGTATTGGTATTATCTCATGATCTTTGATACCGAGGAGAAATTTATGGTTTTTTTTTTTGTTCTTTATTTTTTAATTGAAAATCTCATATCATGTTAGTTATGTGGGAGCAGCTTACATTCTTAACCATATTAATTCTCTTGCTTTCTTAATAAACATTAGACTGGATTGCTTGTAAGCTTAAAATTAGTACAGAAGGATTGGCTTATGTCCGGTTCTATATATAACAGAAGCTGTCCTTTAGATCTATCTCACAGTTTAGGCTATTTTATTTTATTTTCCTCCCTAATAGGGAATTTAGTAGATGTGGCTCTAAAGGATAGAGATGTAATATTTTCTGATATTACTTTCAGTGAAGGGGTAATCAGGGTACATATTTTTAATATAGTAGGAAGACAATAAAATGGGTTATCCAAGGATAGTGCAGCTTTGATGATACAGCTTCAGAAAGCTTATACCATCCCAAATTCCTAATTATCTTTTGAAAATTGAAAACAATTCACACCATTAAGAAACTTCAGGATTATTTCATGATTCTTTCTTAGGAGTACATAAATTGTAGTATTATTAGTAATGGATTGTATAGATTGATAGGCATCAATCTTGATAGTTCTTGCTGTCTTCTACTACCCTGTACATTTTTATGTAGTTATGACCGTCTTTAGATGATGTGATGAGTATGAAAGTTTCCTTCTTTGACAGTGACAATTGCAAAACATCCATTGTCAATTTCCACAGAAGCTGCCCGAATCCTGATTGTTTCTATGATCTATGTGTCACATGCTGTCATGAAATTAGAAAAGGATCTCAGCCTGAAGAGAATGAAGCAAAATCCTCTCCCCAGCTGTCTATGCCATGTAACCCTCTAGATTGGAGGGCTGAGGCAGACGGTGGGATTCCTTGTCCTCCGAAAGGAAGGGGTGGTTGTGGGAGTGGGACACTTACACTGAGACGCTTCTTTGAAACTAATTCTGTTGAGCAACTGATTCAGAGTTCTGAGGAACTCATTATTAATTTTCAGTTACCTGATATCAAGTTTTCTGGAGGCTGTTCTTTGTGTCAAACCAGCTGCTCTGCAGGAAATGAAGCAAATTTTTTCGAAGTAAGACAGGCAGCACATAGAGAGAAAAGTCACGACAACGTTGTGTACTGCCCGGATGTTATGCAGTTGGAAGACAATAATATTCAGCATTTTCAAACCCATTGGATGAGAGGTGAACCTGTTATTGTTAGAAATGTACTTGAAAAAAGTTCTGGTCTTAGTTGGGAGCCACTGGTTATGCGGAGGGCTTTTGTAGGTGCAAAAAAGATATTAAAAGAGGAGGCAAAGAGGGTTAAAGCTATCGATTGCTTGGATTGGTGTGAGGTACTTTTCATCTTTTGTGTGTTTATAGGGGACTTTAGTGATTCCATGGTTTCTTTTTACTGATCCTACAATTTCCCTTCTTTGCTATGTGCCTCATGCACATCGTGACTTTCAATAAATACATTCAGAACTTAATGTTTTTATATGAAAAACTAAGATTTTTGATAGATGGTTTTCATGATTTTTGATTGATGGTTTTCATGACTATCAATGGACAAAGTGTTGGCTTGAATGGAAAAGCACATTGCGCATGAATAATAATAGCATTTACAGTTTATGCTCTCAGTTGATCAAGATCATTTTTCACCTTGCGTAGTGCTTATTAGAACTGAAAGGATACTTAATGGCTTCAGACGGAGCTAAGAGATATTTTCATTTTCATTGTTTTTAGTAGTTCCAATAGTGACGTGATACATACCTGAGAGGGAGGTTGATGTCACTGTTCTCTTTTTGATTACTTTGTTGGCATGTTAGATCAATGACTCAGAAACTGAAAGACATCAGAATTGTAGTGTAGCTTGTGTGACAATCATTGTTGGTTGGCCATATTGTATAAACTCAAGTGGCATTGTGAATATATATATATATATATATATATTAGATTTGAATGCCATTTGAGTACTTCCTTCGCTCCTGTGTCTGTCTTGCATTTTTTTTGGATATGCACGTACGCATATTTTGGTGTCACTTGCTACCTTACGAGGCATCTGTAGTTATGATAATACATGATATGTTTTCTTCTATTTTGTCTGTTCTTGACACTGCAGGTTGAAATAAATATTCTTCGGTTCTTCAAAGGCTACATGGATGGTCGAAGGTATAGGAATGGATGGCCAGAGATGTTGAAGTTGAAAGATTGGCCTGCATCAAATTCATTTGAAGAATGTTTGCCAAGGCATGCTGCGGAGTTTATCGCTATGCTTCCTTTTAAAGATTATACTCATCCAAATTCTGGTATTCTGAATCTTGCTACCAAACTTCCTGCCGTGTTGAAGCCAGATTTGGGACCCAAAACTTACATTGCCTATGGAACTTTGAAAGAACTCGGCAGAGGTGATTCAGTGACAAAACTACACTGCGACATTTCTGATGCGGTACGTACTACTCTTTACAATAACTCTTGCTGAAGTTCATCTATAAAGCGTTGTTGCTTTCTTCCAGGTTATTGATTTTTTCATTACTATTCTTTTGTTCATATACTTTCGACAGGATCAACCAGTTGATTCAACCTTTACATATAAAACAAGCCTAGCCTTTTTTCTGACATAAGAAAAGCCTTTTCTTAAATTGTCCCAATGTTTTGATAGGATTTACATGTCCAGAGGTGCACACATTCATTATTTATTGATCTTATAACTGTTGATCTCTTATAACTCCGAATGTTCAAACTAGACCTTGTTCCTTGATTTATGTTGATGTTAATGTTGTGTTTCACTCCTCTCCTCCACTTCGGATCGGTAATGACCAACAGTTCTCTTTCTTCTATGCAGGTTAATGTGCTAACTCACACAACCAATGCGAAGAGTCAGCCATGGCAGAGTAAAATCATAGATGAGTTGCAGAATACGTATGAAGCAGAAAACTTGCATACACGCCGCTGTGGTAGAAAGCGGAAAAAGAGACCTCGTAAAGATGAAAGAAGGAATCCTGAAATGATGCGTAATCAAGAACATACTGAAAACATTGAGGGAGAAACACATAACACATACGATGAAGGTTCCCTTAATAGGGTTGATGATTTAGGGTCCGTAAGACCTGATACAAATAAGACTAGAGAGTCTGTTACAGAAAACCATTGTTCAGAGAATGCATATGGCAGTGCTATTTGGGATATTTTCCGAAGGGAGGATGTACCGAAGTTAATTGAGTACTTATGGAAGCATCACAATGAATTTTATCACATTAGTAATCTTCCTGTGAAATCGGTGCGTATCATTGCTGTCTTCTGTCATTGCCCATTTGGACTATATTTTTAGAAATTATTCTAAATTGACGTGCAACATGTGCTTTAGGTTATCCATCCTATTCATGATCAGACCCTTTATCTAAGTGAGAAACATAAAAAGCAGCTGAAAGAGGAGTTCAGTAAGAATTTTTTATTTGAAAGTTGTTTCCTTCCTATGTCAAATCAACTCGTATATTTTTAATGGAGACTTGGCCAACAGATGTTGAACCTTGGACGTTTGAGCAACATGTTGGTGAAGCTGTTTTCATTCCCGCAGGATGTCCTCATCAAGTGCGAAATCGACAGGTGAGGTTCCTCTGCTTTCAGTAGCCTGTTTCTAATGAGTTTCCATATCACAATTCTAGAAAATCTTTCTTACATGATGTGGTTGTAGATTTCCATCACGGAGATGTTCGTTTCCGTAAGGTCGTTTGAGTGTCTGAACCCAAACACCAACCAGTATTTTCATGTTACAGAACCATTTGATTCTAATTAGTACCCATAATTTAGCATAAATCTCATTCATCTTTTGATGTGGGTTTTACTTTTTCAAGCTAACACCATCAGGCCATTGTTTTTCCAGTCATGCATTAAAGTAGCCCTCGATTTTGTGTCCCCTGAAAACGTCCAAGAGTGCATAAGATTGACGGAGGAGTTCCGCTTGCTTCCGAAAGACCATAAAGCTAAGGAAGATAAATTGGAGGTACATTTTCTTTTCAACCGGAATTGGAGATACATATTAATTTACTTATTTTTACGCAACGAGGTCCCTATTTGTTAAATTCTCCGCACGAAAAACACAAGTGATGACTAATGTGTACAGGTAGCTGAACTATCAATGTGCTCATTAGTATCTATAAAGACTGCTTCAAAGTTCATGAGACAATTAAAGATGGTTGTCATCTGAATATGAATTCCGACAAGCTTTTGGTGTCCAGTTCCATGCAAATTTGACCTCTTTAATATAATCGATGAAAGGACGCTTCTTAGCAACCTATTCTTTGTATAGGTAAAGAAGATGGCGATATATGCTGCGAAACTTGCAATAAACGAGGTCAGAGATCTGAGTACAAAGCTCAAGTGAGGTCATGTTTGTTCATCTCTCATCTCCTAAACAGTGATTGTAAATTTTTGTAAAGAATGTGCTTTGGATGTCTGTTAGTTGTTAGATGCCTTTCCAATTAGCTGCTACACGTGAAATCGGTAGCTCGATTAAGTTTACTGTTTCTTCAGTTAGTACTTAGAACTGGAGCTTCACGTCTGCGAAAATTTGCAGATTCCATAACAGCTTCCTTAACTACTGGGGAGGAATTTTGTTATCTGATAAAATTTCAGATTCCTTGAAGCTTAATGTTAACGAGAATTTGAACACAAATGCAGATAACTGATTTCATGCACAAAGGCAAATTGACCATAAATCTTTTCCCGTTAGTAACATCAAATACATGTGAATGAACCTAACCATGTCGATGCCAGAAAAGACATGTCAGACAACATGGAGGGGATGGAACATCATGTTAATTGCCACAATCCGAATGCCGTGCTGCAATTCTTTGTCGAGAATCTGTCATCGAGTCTAAGGTTTGAATTCTGACGTTCGGGACTCTTTTCTTTATCCCTCGGGCCTCGACTACACTTCGTTAATCAGGACTATTTGACCTTAAACAAGTGAAAAAGTATCAGAACTCTATCCTTTTTCTCTCCCGCCTATTGCTTCTGTTAGACGAAGATGACCGCCGTCCGTCGATGAACTCGAATAGCAATAACTTTAGGTAAATGTCGCAGCAGCAGCAACCCACCAAGTCCACAACCAGTCGAGAGCAGGAATAATTTGTGACATCGTTTTCTTGTATCCGCACGATCTTGACCGTGCAAGGACCTTAAATTTAGAAAATAACAGAAACAAACAAACAAATACGACAGGGCAGGTTTTATGATTAAAGTGATACGTACGTATCGTATTTATATTTAACATTTCAACACTTGTATTTATGTTTACATAAAAAAATACGAAATACAATACCTACCTATAATCCTTGTTATATATTACAATATCACGGGAAAATATATATATATATTTCATACAAGTTAAGAACAAAACAAAAAGTAAAAACATTTAGCTTTAAACTTGTAGGCCAGATATGAAAGCAACCCCTGTTGAAGGTAACCATGAAGATCCATAGATAAAATGTGCAACAGTGAATTTATTTGCTTCAGTATCCGAAGTGATGACTCTGTACCCGGGCCATTTTACCCGTTGCCCCACACCCGAACCCGGGCCATTATTCTTGTATTCACCATAGTATAATGTATCCAAAGCAAAATTACCGTTCCATTCCAACCATCCCCTTGGGTGAATGTGGTCGCCCATGTATGATAACATGAAAACCGTCCTGGAATACATCTTCCACGGGCGGCCTAGGTATGTCGGGAAGCTACCTTTGGCCGCTTCGAGATCCGGCGTGGGTAGGATCCGTGATTTATGGATCGAGATGCCGGTGTTTTGGTTCGGGTCTTTCCGGTTTTGCGCGGTGACTGTGTTTCTCTGCGAGGGCATAGGTTTCCGAGCGTAAATATTGCAGTTCTGGATCACCACGGCCGCGTTGCCGAAAATGAAATCGACCGTCCCGTAGATGTCGCAATCGCGGTAGAATTGACGGTTGGAGTGGACGTATAAAGTGTCCTGGTAGCCGACGATGTTGCACCTGTATACGACGCCATGGTCGGCGCCGATCCGAAGAGCTACTGCTTGGTGCTTCGCTGGTCCAGCATGGTTCTCAAATGTTATGTCCCTTGCAATAAAACCAGACCCAGTTGCCGCTGAAAGGAGATAAGGCGATGAAAATGAAGCAAACACTATAGTATAAGAACGTGATTAACTAGGAAATATGAAGGTTCTTTCTAATTTTGACGATCGAAAGATAACTTACTATTTAATAAATAATATACAATAATTTTTTTAATACTTTTTTTTATCTTTAAGATTCGAATTCAATATTTACTAGGTGATTAACACTTCTTTATAATATTAAATTGTACGGACAAGGTTACAGATAAGGTGATATGGCTCATTTGATGGGTTTGGCTCCAATAGTTCTTTCTTTCCCCCTATTTTACTAAAAATACATATTTTTTAAAGAAAATAAAATACAATTTATATTCCATACTGATAATATATAATTTTATATATTAATAATGAAATATATTTACTTTTAAAATATTAAATTACTTAAACTTACCGAAGGCAGCAGTGTGGAATGTGGTAAAGTCATCGGATGCACTCTTTCCTCCCGAAATGACTGTTTGACCCTTGCCGTCACCAATAAACATCACGTTTGTTTTCTTCCTCCCCACCTTCAAATTATCCTCTTCGTACCTGTAGGAAATTGAAAATTGCATATTTTAAAAGTTTTTGATTAAATAATCTTGTAAATATATATTTCAAAAAATATAATTATTAAATAATAAAAATAAATAAATGATTAATTTAGCGTTACTTAGAAAGGGAACGAAAAGTTGATGAATTTTATGGAAAAGGTGACGTAAAGATAAAAAGTTTGTAGTAAATTTTGATCTTTGCTTACCTTCCTGCCCTCACATAGATGATGATCCGCCGAGTACTGTGCTCCGGCACCTTTTTGATCGCCTCGGTAATTGTTTTAACGGTGCCGTTACCTTCTTTCGATACAATTATATCGGCCTGGACCGCCGCCACCGGGGTGCTCAGCAGCTCTCTTTCTTTTCTCCCCAGCCATTTCGGGAAATTCTCATCGTCGACACTTTCTCCCGATAAATCGTCGTCCGATGATAGCAGCCGCCTGTTCTGTATCGGAACTCCGGAAAAATCGTCTCCGCCGCTCTCAGCGAAGATCGAAAGGCAGTTACTCACGAGCTCCGACAAGTCCTTCAGTTCGTCGGTCACTTGATCCTTCACAGTCCCGCTCACTCCCTCGAATCCCTCCGTACACGTGTCGTGGTTCGTCAAAGCGGCGCTGAGCCACGTCATCACGTCCTGGGTGGACCCGCCTTGACTGTTGCCGTCCTGAGAGGGAATGACGGAGGAGAGGGAACGGGAGAGGGCGTCGACGGAATCATCGAGAAGCTCGAGGCAGTCGTCGTATGCCGACCGTACACGTGGCTCCATCTGGACGTAGGAGATTGAGGTGGTCGTGTAAAGAGCTTTGTTGAAGTGCAGCAGCGTCATATTGAAGGAAATGTGAACGAGGTCTTGCTCATTAGCAGTGAGCGAGCCAGGGAACTCGACAAGTGAGTTGACACAGAGGCTAGGAAACCGAGTTTTGCTACAGGTATTGGAAATCGCTCGGGTCGGCTTACGGCGGACTTGGGTGCCAACTGAGTCGGCGCCGCCTTCACGGAGACCAATCACGAGGCCAGCACAAACAGCCGAGACAATAATCATCGTCACTGCAATAACCGAAAGAATAACAATCTTTCTCTTATTGTTTTTAGCTTTGGGCTGTTCATCATTTTTTTGCTCAGCCTGAGAAGCTCCACAGCCTCCTGGTTCCGATGGTCGGAGCCTATCATACGCCATTAACGATCCTTTTTTCTTCTACTGATAATAAATTGCTGCAAAAATCTGTTATTTGGAAAATGCAGATAGAAAATATATAGAATGAGAGATGATTAAAGGCTATTAATATCACTTTAAAACAATATAAAAAGAGCTGAAGAGAGTGTCGGATTATATAAAAGAAAGAAAACGGTGGAAGTGAGTAACGGAGAAGGTTGGTGTTAAGTCTATGTCGCAAGCATGAGCTGTCCTCTACTTTCAGCTCTTTCGCCCACCGGAGAAGATGACTACAAATTTAACTCCCTTTTTCAATCCTTTTTTATACACAAATTATGATAATTTGACTAAAATTAAAACGTAGAAAATCAAAGTATTTAACTAAATATTAAAGATATTTTGATTTTACGTCTTTTACTCAAAATAAAAAAATGATTCATCAACAATCAATTGGTTTTTGGGACGAGGTATTAGATTCATTAAGGAATATTATGGATTCAAATCCTGACGTTTGCCTATTGAGTAAACTATGTTGAAAGAATCGGCCCATAATAGACATATGTACAACCCATTCTGGATTAATAATAGATCGGATATCAATGATTAATTCGAAAAAGAAAATGATTCAAGAGAAGAAAGTCGAGAGTACTTTTTGCATGCTTTTAAGTTGAGTAAAAGACATAATTAACAAGTTTGATTAGTGCGTGGGTTTGTCCCACAATATGTCAGTTAGTCATGAACATCCAACTTAAGATTATCAAGCATCCAAAATGGTCTAAGAACAATAATATATACCATTATTATATAACAATCCAACCAGCTGCCTTTTTTAATACATATATAATTTAATTTAATTAAACCAAATAAACATTTAAAATAATGTTAAATATACAAAGTTCAGGGAAGGACCTATATGGGTGGGTGGAGGTAGTCGCCCTCCTAAAAATTTAAAATTACCCTATTTCTTAAATTTTTTTCTATATATTTTCTATTAAAATTTTATTTTCGCTCTTAGAATTTATAATTTCAAATTCAAATTCTGAAATTTTATAAATTCAAGTACGTACTACTTATTTGACATGACGATTTATTATATTACTCGATAGTCGATATTAAATAAATACATAGTTAGAATTGTGCATAATAATGATTAGGGGTGGAACAAGATAGAGATGTGTAGAGGCGGCTCCCAAAAAAATTATAATTTATACTTTTAAATTAAAAAATAAAAATTCATCTCCCACAAAATTTTTAGAAATTTTGATTAAACTTTCAAAATTCTTTAATGTTCTTAATTAAAACCCTTATCATACTTTCAAAAATTATCATTAAGACTCAAAATTTCAAACAATTTTACTTATACCCCAATTTTTTTAAAAAATATATAAATAAACCCTTCAAAAATTTTGAAAATTTTAATTTAATCCTCTAAATTTTTTAAAGTATTAAATTGGCCTCTCAAACTCTATCACAAAGTTTCGCCACTGATAATGATCAATATATATATATATAATATAACTTAGATTTTTTAAAGAAATCTAATTAAATTAATATTTGACGATCTGATTACACCAAATTTAACTAGAGATTCTAAATTAATATATACAATCTTTGAAAATCTCAGAGAGTAATTTAGTTATAAATCATTTAGTGGTACATGTATTTATCTCCAACAATTTAATTAGCTTCTCTTTTTCATTGGAGCTTTTCACATACCTTTTTCGTTAATACCAATAAGAAAATAGTGGATAAGAACCCACTAAGAAAGCGAGACATGAGCATCCACCGACAGTTTGTTTAGTGGATAAATCATCAAAATTAAATTATTTTTTAAAAATTAAATATAATTAAGTAGCTTATATATAAGTTTAAAATTAATAATTAGATATAAAAATTAATTTAATAATTATATATATATATATAATTAGGTTTAAACCTTCTTAATTTCCTTTAATTTTCATTTATAAGATGTTGATTATGTTAGTAGAGGTTAATTTATTAAGTTATTTGCAATTAAAATTAAGATCAAATTGATATGATGTATACAAAAAAAATGATATAACATATTATTGTACAATTTCGTTGACAACTAATGATCGATGATTTTATTGAAACCAAATTAAAAGTTTGTTGATCTAATTGATAATTTTTTTTGTTTAGTGGTAAGAAAGAATCAATTCTATAATTTGTTGACTATAAAGGTAATTTAACCTAAATATCATAGTATGACAAAGTAATATATAGACACTGAAAACGAAGAGGATTCCCACGATGCCCGCCTTTTTGTTTTAATCAAATCATCTTTTAACTGCTTGAAATGACGGGAATGCCATCAATTTCTAATGTTTTATTTATATATAGGGTTAATTCACAATTTGGTGCTTAAATTATATTTATCATATCATTTCAATACTTGCTGTACTTAAATTATTACTTCATTCTCGTTTATTTAAAAAATTATCTATAAGTGAACATAACACGTGATATGTTCATTCTTAAGTAGGTAGTTTTGATAAATTAATATAAAAATAATAATTTAAATATTAAATTAGATAAAAAATTAAGTATAAAAATAAAAAAATATATAATTTAAAATTTAAATTGTTATTTATTGAGATTTTGGGTCCGAGCGTCATGAATATCGAGAATATGAACGTTAAATGTCAAACATGTGAGAGTTATCTTTAAACAAATGTTACATTGTACTTACCTTGAATTAGTAAAAAAAATTGTCATTTGTTGAAAAAGCCTACATGATATTCAAATCAAAAATTGACTTTCGAGATGGTTGTTTTATACATTTGAATTTCATTGTAGTGGAGTACAAATATGAATTGTCAGAATATAAATTTAAGAAGTTATATTAAAAAAAATTATAAATTTTTTTAAGTTGTAAAATTAAATTATTAGTAAAATTATTTAAACTATAAAAAGTTATAAATTTTCAATCCCTAATACTCCTCATTTGGTATCATAGTTATTTTTTTTATATTTTAGTCACTCAATTTTATTTTATTTTTCAAAATCATACGTAATGTTACGTTTTGATTTTATTTTGGCCACTCATCATTAAAAAAATAACAGAATTGTTGACATGATATTTTAAAAAAATTCAATGATGATTTGACATTATCTTATTATGACACGTTAACATTACCATTATTTTTATAATGGTGAATTACTAAAGTGAAACTAAAACGTAATGTTATGTATGATTTTGAGACGAAAAATAGTTGGATGATTAAAACGGAATAAAAGTGATAGTTAAGGCACTAAACTTGTAGTTTACCCAATATAAATATGTAAAAGTCTCATAAGAAAAAAGTTAGAGGGAGACTACTCCTAGTTGTGGGTTGTGATCACCTCAAGCGTTTGGTGTTTGGTCCCCATATTCCACCATGTTTCTTTCACTCTGCACAGTGTTTGTAGTTGTTCCACACCACGGACACAGAAATTCTAGAATAGAGCTCTAAAATTTTATTTTACTTTTTAAAAAAATAATAGGTACGTAACTATTTTTAAAATAATAAAGATACAATTAGTCTTACGGAACTTAATGCATCCTCCCCTATTCCACGTGAAAAGAATTAAGGCATAAGAATACGTGGGGTTCCATTTCTTGTTTTCCAAAAGAGGACTTACGGACAGCATGAGTCAGCCTAAAAAGTACATGGGCAATATAGGAAAATGCACTCTTGTTATCTTTTCCAATTTTTTTTGGTACATAAAAGTTTAGGTTAGGGGTGCCTCCCCGTCCAGGGTCAGGGTATACATAAGATCCAATTAGGATTTACATAGGACTTTACAGATTACCCACCAAGAGTGACGCTGGTGGGATTCGAATTTGACCTTACAAGCTCAAATTTCTGAATCTCAACCACTTGTACCAACACTCATTAGCATCTTTTCCAACCTTTAATGACTCATAACGTTGTCTTCACTCTATGATGTGTGGAGGAGAGGATGAAAAATTAGGTGAGGATCAGCCGAACGTTGTTCTCGATCGATTTTAGAACTACCGTTGTGATAATACGCGAGGCGTTGTAGATTGCGGGTAGAAACGCAAAGTCGGAAATAAAAAAAAAAGATAAATAATTCGGGTGTGTTTGGTAATGGTTTTTTAAACTACTTTTAGTTAAAAAGTATGTTTCGACCGTAAAATTAATGTCTAAAGGGTAAAAAATGAAAAAAGAAGTTGCGGTAGAAACGGTAGTTTCAAACCAACTGCAAAAGTTAAGTTTCTAACTTTTTAATTTTCAACTTTGCGTTTGGAAGCAAATTATAATTTTATCCTTACTGATGTATGGATTCCACTCAATTCTGTATTTATATTTTAATTTCATAATTTAATACTAACATCCTTAAAAAATAATTTATTACTTTTAACAATTTATTTTAATTATTTAAAAATAAACAAAATTCATGATTTATATATTAAAATATTAATAATGAATTATATAAAATATATTTTATTATAATTATATTTTTGTATTTTGATTATAGTTTGAATTGATATAATTCATAAATAATAATATTTCTTGAATTTGTTATAATTTAAATTGATATGATTCATATACAAGTGTAAATATAATTTAAATGTTGTATTTTTAGTTTACAACATAATGTCTATAATTGACATTTTATCATTTTAAACTCATTTTTAACATCAAACCCAAACAATTAAATTTTAAACTACACTTTTAAAAGTTCGTTTCTATGTCAAATTTAAAAATCACTTTTCAAAAGTTATACCAAATTGATCTAACTTAACGAAGCATCCATGGTGGTAGGAGAGAAGACACCCCATTTCCCAAACTCCACCAAATTATTTGTACTAACTTAATACAATATCTTGTTTAGCTATTTTGGTACGGGTAGTTTGAGGTGAACGTTGAAATCCGAATTTATTTTTATATATTATCTATTTTATTGATTGTATTTATTTTGATATATGATTTTTTATTTTTAATAGATTTTATGTTGCCAATACATGTATATACACCCTAAAAAATATTTATGGATCCATATAACAAACATTTTTTTTTATTTTCTGCGACATGATCAACAAGTGTACTATTCCCACGAGTTTCCGTGACAATAGGCATTGGCTCATGAAGCAAGTGAAAGTGGGAAGGCATTGACATATGCATAAAGTAGGTAAGGACAACAACATAGCATTCAGTCCGGTCGTATAAACAAGGTCAACGTTGATGCGTTTTGGCTATATATACCCTTTACGTATACATGTATAGACCGCAAAAATCAATCCATGTGGAATTAGAGAGCATTGGGATAGTATTTTGTGTGTTTGCACCTGAAAGAACTCGTCATCTTCCTCCTCTTTTAATTAACATTGTGTACACGTAGCCATGTGCCATGTTCCTTGTTTGTTTAAGAATCTTAATTATATGGGTAGGGTAAGCTACGGAATTCCAGTTTTCAGCTTAATTATATGGTGTTATCCTTTAGCTTAAAAAGGTCAAATTTCTTTAGACGTTTGACAAATGGGAAAAAAAGTTCATCACCCCCACATAGGCAACTAATCACCTCACAATGTGGAAAAGATCAGCCCCTATAGTGAAGCCTATGCTAAACTACTCTCATTCTCTTTAATCTTCTTAGATGCTAGCACATTTATGTCAACTACTATTTATATTGCGTACATGTTACCTTGGCGAGGGGTTAATTACAGTATTATTATGTGATTGAAAGATTGGCAATTTGCTCTCGAAAATCATATTAATTTGCGTTGGAAATTGTTTCAACCATTAAGGTCATTATTAATTCCTGCCTATCCAAAATGAATAAGAGCAAACATAACTCAGATATTATGAGTGATGACGAAAATAAATTATTAATAAAAATATAAAATTTTTAGGAGTGACGGTACTCGGTCATCACTGCATAACTCCCTAGAGCTACTCACTCTTTAGGCTAGTTGTTGGTAAAGGTGAAAGTATTCCCTGTTACTTGACCTATACATATATATAGATACTAAGGTGTCATCATCTATATTTCGTTTACACTGTGATTCGTTTTGTTAAGAAATGAATTGAAAGAAAAAATTGTGATATGAGTGGAGGAGATCACGTTACAATATTATTTTAGGGTTTTGAGTAAGAATAGATATGAATGGGGTCGGGTTAGATTGAGTTTTTGAGAGCGATAATATTGTAATTATCCATAAACATATATGGGATGATTATATCTTCAGTTTATGTCAAATCGAATATTCTTATTTTAAAATTAATTTTGACTTGATCTAAACCCGAATATTCAAAAAATGCATGACCTTATAGGATTAGATAGAAACGTGTTGAATTTAGGTCTCGTATCCCTTGTTTTGAGTGTTTGTAGTGTTTCGTATATATAGTGACTCATTTAGAATTCATTAGTGCATCTCTTATATTCTTATTTAGTATTTTCTATACGAAATCTATATATTTTTTAATTGTTTTAAGATTGATTACTCACTATTATTTTTTAATAATAATATTTTTCTCTCTCGATTTTTCACTTTGAAACAACTTTTGCAATAATGTGGCACTTGCCAGCTGGTTTAATGAGAATGGGCATCTTTGTCATTCCCTCATCCAATGGGGTAGGAACATGTGCATCCCCTCATCACCATCAACATCGCCATCATCCATATATTATCTTAATCGTATTTCAGAAAAGGAGAGAAAATAGAAAAAAGAGGTGGGTGCGTTTGCATTAAAAAGTGACCATGGAGATTAGGACAGGCATATCCCGACATCAACACATTTCTTTTCAGTTGAAGACGCAAGTCACAATTGAAGGGAAAATGTAGCAATGCACGTAAACGAATTTTAAAGACTTTGATTGCGGTAATTGAACTTTAACGTCGAGCTATCTCATCCAGTCATGATGTCGTCGTCGTGCGAGAACACGAGACCAAATCTTGTTTCTTGGACTGCAGTCATTGGGGGTTTCTCTCAGAATGGTTATGATGAGGAGGCCATTGAGATGTTCTTTAGAATGGTAAGAGAAGGCATTGAACCGAATGTCCAAACTCTAGCAAGTGTTCTTCCAGCTTGTGCTAGATTACAAAAGTTGAGCCTTGGCAAAGAATTTCATGGATATATCACGAGGCATAGGTTAATGTCTAACCCCATTGTTGTCAATGGGTTAATTGACGTGTATAGGAGGTGTTGTGATGTGACAAGTTCTTTCCAATTGTTTTCAAAGTTCCCACGGAAAAATGTGGTCTCTTGTAATACAAAGATTGATGGGTACTGTGAAAATGGTCATGTGTCCAAGGCAAAGGCGCTGTTCGATCAGATGAGGACTGTCGGTATCAAGAAGGATATAATTTCGTGGAACACGTTGATTTCTGAACACGTGAACAACTCCTTGCTTGATGGAGCTTTGAACTTATTTAATCATTTTTTGACAGAGGAAGGGATCGAACCTGATTCTTTCACTCTAGGGAGTGTTCTATCCGCTTTCACAGACATGGCTTCTTTGAGACTAGGGAAAGAGATACACACTCAAGCGATTGTTAGAGGTCTGCAATCTAATACCTTTGTTGGGGGGCCTTAGTAGAAATGTATTGTAAATGGCAAGACTTAAAGGCTGCTCAAATTGCTTTTAATGAAGTAAGCGAACGTGATACGACAACATGGAATGCTTTGATATCTGGCTATGCCCGCTTCAATCAGATTGAAGACATTCAACATCTGCTTAGGAAAATGAAAGAAGATGGTTTCGAGCCGAATGTTTACACGTGGAATGGTATTATTGCAGGTCATGTGGAAAATGAACTAAATGATAAAGCCATGCAGTTGTTCTCTGAAATGCAAACTTCAAATATGAGGCATGATATTTACACTATTGGAATAATTTTACCTGCTTGTTCAATATCAGCTACCATTGAGAGGGGAAAACAGGTTCATGCACATGCAATTAGATGTGGCTATGATGCCGATGTCTACATAGGGGAAGCTCTTGTGGATATGTATGCAAAATGTGGGAGTATACAACATGCACTACTAGCATATAATAGAATTTTAGAACCAAATTTGGTGTCCCACAATGCAATGCTTACATCATATGCCATGCATGGACATGGGGAGGAGAGGATTGCTCTCTTTAGAAGAATAATAGAAAATGGTTGTAGGCCAGATCATGTCACTTTTCTTTCTGCTCTATCTTCATGTGTTCATGTCAGGTCAATCGAGATGGGCCGGGAACTATTTGATCTGATGCAACACTATGACATCAAACCTACGATAAAACAATATACATGCATGATTGATCTGTTAAGTCGAGCTGGTCAGTTTACTGAAGCTTACAAACTAATCAATAGAGTTCCGGTGGAAGTTTATTTAGTGATGTGGGTCGCCTTGCTCGGCGGCTGTGTTCTTCACAGCAATGTCGAGTTGGGGGAAGTCGCAACAAAGAGACTTATAGCGTTGGAGACGAATAACACCGCAAACTACGCACTCTTGGCAAATTTATATGCTCATGCTGGAAAATGGTCTGATCTGTTGAAGTATGAAGTGTATTGTTACGTTACTTGTTGTGCATGAGTTTGTTAAGCAGTTGTTATTACGTTACTTGATGTGCATGAGTTTGTTAAGCAATTATTAAGAGTTTGTTATAAATTTGCTTACGTGGATTGCTTACTTACGTTGCGTGCTAAGTTGGCAAAAGAGGTGGTTAGAATTAGTTTTCATATTTTTATATAAACATCTCTTGTGTAATCTAAAAGGCAGCTTTTCGATTATAATAAAATGAATGTGAAGTTTTCTTCTCCTCTTTCTTTTGTTATGAATGCTTTACATGATAGTTGAGACTATATCTTAACATGGTATCAGTCGCCATTTCCTGGAGGCTTGATCTTCACTATGTGATTATCTGTTGTTGGATTGATTGAGTGCTTGCGAAGGATGCATCAGAGCAGGTGTGTTGTTTCTGGCTTGTTTTTTTAGTTTGTTGTTGTTAGAGTCATGGTTGATCCACAAGTAGTATCTCCGGTGAATTCCCCTGGGAATTCCTCGGTGTTTCCTTCTAATCCCTCATGTGTTCAGCATATTCTCAAACATGACACGATCAAACTTGTTAAAAATACGTATTTACTTTGGACGCATCAAGTCGCTCTTATTCTTAATGGTTATGGTTTGATGAAATACATTACTCCTGATAGTGTTATTCCGAGTGAGTGGATTACAACTGAGTCTGGTCAAGTTGAGGAGAATCCATCTTTTTTTGTGTATAGACAACAAGATAAATTGCTAGCATCTTGGTTGTTGACAACGGTTAGTGTTGATGTTTTACCTCACCTTACTAGGCTAATGATTTCTCTTACTATTTGGAATGCAATAGTACGATTGTTTGGAGCTAGGTTTAGTACTAAGATTTATGCACTTAGACATAATTTGCACTTTCAACGAAAAACAGGATTGTTTGTAAGTGAATATTTAGCAAAGGTAAAGTCTATATGTGATATGTTAAATGCAACTGGATGTGTTGTTACTGAGCAGGAGCATATAAGTGTTGTGCTTGCTGGATTATCCATGGAGTTTGAATTCATCATTGCTATTACATCTCGTGATACTTTATCATTAGAAGTACATACTGAGATGCTTCTTGATTGTGAAGCTCGACAGAAGGTTTTTCTTAGTGATGGTATTTCAGCCAATATGGTGGTTCGTTCGAGTGATATTCGTGATGTGCCAGTTAAGGTTTCTACTGATGAAGAGATGTCTTAGAAACAGTCATTTCAGATAAGAGGGCAGTAAGGTAATAGTTATCGTGGGCGAGGTCGATGACGATTTAATGGCTCAAATCGACCTCAATGTCAGTTGTGTGGTAAGTTTGGTCACACTGTTCAAAAATGCTATCATCGGTTTGATAGGGACTTCATTGGTGTCACTACTGGTGAGGCTCTGCATAGTGATGCTCGGAAGAAATCTTCGAGTTCGAATGATGATAATCACTTATCTCACTCACCTTCTCCTAGAATGCAAGCCTACACGCATTTTATGGCTTCTCCTTATCTAACTGGTTTGGTATATTCACCTTATTTGTATCCTGGAGCTCTAGGAATGTCAACTCTATTTTATCATGGATTTCTATATTCATCATTTGGTTATTTACCTGCTGATACTCGGTTTAGCTCATCCACTTCAAATGTGCCATCAACAGCGTTTGTTTCTGCTTTACCTGGTGCTTCTTCGAGTGTGTCAACTCATTCTACTGCTGCTAATGCACTGTGGTATCCAGATACTGGTGTCACTCATCATGTTTTGAATGATCTGTCAGTTTTTGACTTGACTCAGAGACTACCTATACATGTAATAATACCCTTCTCATGGGTAATGATAAGGGTGTTTCAATCACTCATATTAGTCAAGGTTGCTTGCACTCTAGTTTCAAATCTTTGATCTTGCAAAATGTGTTTCATGTTCCTGATATTAAGAAGAGGAAGTTATTGTTTGTTTCTCAGTTTACACGTGATAATAATGTGTTTCTTGAATTTCATCCATTCGAATGTTTTGTAAAGGATGCTCAGGCTTAGACCATTTTGTTACGAGGGAAGCTCACGAATGAAGGGCTATACCAGTTGCTTCCTAGTGTTGAGAATGAGCCTAGATGTCTTGTTAATAATGTGTCAAGATCACAAGCTCTTTTGGATCTGTGACATAAACGTTTAGGTCATGTTTTGGTTAATACTGTGAAGGCAATTATAAAATTGTGTAATGTGACTTCTGATGCCAATAATTTGTCTCAAGTTTGTTGTAACATCCCCATACCGAGTTAGTGATTAAATTGTGAAATTTTAAAATTTAGTGATCAAAGTTGATAAATTGAAAGTTGAAGGAATTGATTGAAATATTTGGTGTAGGATTAATTAGCAAAGCATGGGGAACTAAAGGGGCAAATGAGTCTTTTGATAAGAAAATAATTAAATGTTTCTTAAGGATATTTAATAAACCACGTGGAAAGCTAATGAGAGAAACAAGGTTCTGGATATTTCTTTCTTCTTCATTCTCCTTCTCTGTCGTGAAGCCAAGCTAAAGGTGAGTTTTCTTGTGATCAAATTCTTGATGAATATAAGGTTGCTTATTGATCCTTAGTTGATAACTAAGCTTAAGGAAAGCTTAGATTATCTTAAAACCATAAGATGAGGAGAATATGAAGAATCAAATAAAGGAAGTAGAAAAGTGAAATCTTGGATTAGAGTTCCTAATAAGAATTAGAAGTGGGATTTGACTTGTCATAAAGCTATCTAAGAGGTATGAAGTGTTAGAATTCAAATTAGAACATGTTGGAATTTGGGTTAGATTCTTAAAACTCTACATGGAGAATTGGATTTTTAAGTTTTAAAAGTATGAAATGGATAATAATTAGTTTAAGTAAGAGTATGCAAGTTAAGGATATAAAAAGAGGGGAAATATAAAGTGTTAAGTAGACTAAGAAGAGATTTTCGTGCTAAAATAACAATTCTGGGCAATGTGCATCGATGCACATTCATTGTGCACCGATGCATCAATGATAAATCCCATAAATTGTTTAAGGTGCATCGATGTATACCTCCATTAAAAGATGAAAATGGCTTTTCTTTTAGCCTAAGAAATGATAGTTTAGAATATATTAATTAGTATACTGATAAGTATCAATGAATTACTATGTAGATATTGAGCCTAAACGAGTTCTGGAACAATCGACAAGTAGGATTGATCGAGGGAAAGACAAAGAAATCTAGGTGAGTGCATATGCATAGCATGAATATGTATTCTATTCAGTTCTAGACTTGTGATAAGTCTAGATTCAATATTTTGATACATGATCGCATTTCATATTATGATACATGACATAAATTCATACCATATGCATTATGTGACATGAATATGCAAGAAAAAGTTATATGTCTATGTGATAAAGGTATGAAAATAATATGTCTATGTGATACAAATTATGTGAATGGTGAAAGCCCATGTTATGTAGATGAGAACTATATGTATAGTTGGCATACCAAGGGTAGAGGGTCTACGCGGTCCTTCGGGATATATATATATTCTTTGGAACATGTGTGAAGTCTTGTGAGACACATACTTGATCCCTAGTATATGTATATATTCTTAAGGAATGATATGTGGTCCTTTATGGACATTATTATATGGCACTACGGTGCAATTCTACGCGGCACTCCGGTGAAATTCTACGTGACACTTCGGTGCAATTATACAAGCTGTGGTGACAGCATAGTGCACAACCTCACAATACTCACATACCTTAGGTTCTCATGATGGTACCATGGGCTAATGAACTTAATAAGGTGAACTTATGAATGTGAATTTGATAAGTATATGTGTAAGAAACATGGTTCTGGTTATTGCATTGTTTACATACATCTTATCATTGCAACCCATCTCATTTTGGCAATTCCTTTATATTTATTGATATTATTATATTGCCTCACTAAGTCGATGACTTAGCGTGTGAGTGTTTCACACGTAGGATCCGATAAAGTAGACGATCGAGGTTAAGCAGCTGGACAACATTACTCCTGCAACTATCAGATCAGAAGCAACTTAATCAGTAGGTTATATTTTGTTATGTAAATGGATGTTGGCATGTAACTAAAGGGTTAAGTTGTGTATGCTCTGAGTATTTTTGATAAACTTGTATTAATATATGTATATTATTGTATTTTTAATAAAATAAGTTCAAATGTTTTATCGGTTTTTTTAAGTATTGTTTTGTTTAGTCAATGTGACATCCTGGACTCGTATCCGGGTCAGATATGAGTTGAGGGTGTTACATTTGTATTATGTGTTTGCAAGACAAAACACATAAGCTGCCATTTTGTAATTTAATAACTGAATACGCATCTCCTTTTTAATTAATTGTCTCGGATGTATGAGGACCAGCCCCTTTCACTTCTTCTGATGGTTATGTCTATTATGTGTCATTTATTGATGTGTTTAGCAGACATAATTGGCTTTATTTGCTTAAGCGTAAATATGAAGTGGGGCAATGTTTTATTAATTTTTATAAAATGGTTGAAGTTCAATTTGGTCAGAAAATTAAGGTTATGCAAAGTGATGGTGGAGGTGAATATCAGACCCGTTAAGCATGGTTTCTTGATCATGGAATTCAACATCGAATTTCATGTCCAATTACTTCATAATAGAATGGAAAAACTGAGAGAAAACATAGGTATGTGGTTGAAATGAGATTGACTTTGTTAGCTCAAGCACATATGCCTTTGAAATTTTAGAGTCATGTATTTACAGCAGTTGTTCATTTGATAAATCGTTTACCAACTGATGTTCTAGATGGTAAGTCGCCTTTTGAGAAACTCTATCATGTATCACCTGATTATTCTAATTTAAGAGTTTTTGGTTGTGTTTGTTTTCCATTTCTGAGACCATTTAATAGACACAAGTTGGAGCTTCGTTCTCGGCAATGTATGTTTCTTGGATACAGCTCATCTTACAAGGGTTATAAATGCTTGGATGAAAATGGTCGAATTTTTGTCTCTCGGCATGTAGTTTTTTATGAGACAGTGTTTCCCTATAGTGTTTGTAAGGTTGTTGAAAAACATGGTGTTACTCATAGAACTTCCAATGGAGTATTGCTTGTGATTGTTGTTCCACAATATCAATCTTCAGTTGGGAGAGGTACTAATACTGAGCATGTAACTCTGGTTTAAGGTGATTGTTATATTAATGAACAATAAGCTTTTATCTACTTCAAATGTTGTAACTGGTCAAGGGCTGACCAATATCAGTACAAATTAGCTGGTAAATGATGATGATGAATTGCCTATAGCTGACAGTGAGCCATGTTCACATGAAATCAAGTCTGAGCCAATTGTTTCACTGGATAATGCTCATGTTACTAATGATACAACTCTTAATGTTCATCATATGGTTACAAGAAGTAAAAGAGGGATTTGGAAACCAAAAATATTTCAAGTTGCATGTTCTGATAGAGAGTCTCGCAATATAAAAGAGGCTTTCATGTATCCTAATTGGAAGGCTGCTGCTCAAGAAGAATATGATGCATTAGTTCAGAACAAAATCTGGTCTCTTATTCTTCTTCCTGTAAATAGGCGAGCAGTTGCATGCAAATGGTTGTTTAAGGTAAAGCGAAATGCTGATGGTTCTGTAGCAAGATATAAAGCTCGTCTTCTAGCAAAGGGCTTTCTTCAACAACCAGGTGTTGAATTTCATGAAGTTTTCAGTATGTAGTTAAGCCTTCTACAGTATGTGTTATCCTTTCTCTTGCCTTGACTCATGGTTGGACATTAAGACAAGTCGACATTAATAATGCCTTCTTGAATGAGATTATTACTGAGGAAGTGTACATGCTTTAGCCACCAAGTTATTAGCTAGGTGATGGGAACACTGTTTGTAAACTTCACAAGGGCATTTAGGGGCTTAAATAAGCTCCTAGCGCTTGGTTTGAGCGACTCCATATATATTTTAGAGACTGAGGGTTTTGTTTTAGCAAAATCTAATTCATCTCTTTATGTTCACAAGTCAGCCACCAGTGTTATGTATATGTTGGTGTATGTTGATGACATCATTCTCACTGGAAATAAACCTGATGAAGTGCATATTGTCATTAACAAATTGAACAAGCAATTTTCCTTGAAGGATCTTGGAACTTTGAACTACTTTTTGGGAGTTGAGGTTTGTTATAAACCATGTGATATTGTGTTGAGTCAGCGAAAGTATATTATTGATTTGTTACAGTGCAGTGGTTTTGCTGGGCTAGGAGTCTTCCTACACCAATGGTGTCGAGTTTTAAGCTGTCGAGTAAGGATGGATCCAGTTTTACAGATGCAGCTTACTACAGAAGCATTGCTGGTGCATTGCAATATGTTGTCATTACTCGTCCTGATGTTGCATTTGAAGTCAATCGAGTATGTCAGTTTATACAGGCACCACTTAATACTCATTTTCAAGTTGTGAAGCGAATTCTGCGTTATCTGCAGGGTACCATTTCCACTGCTAAGGCTGAATATAGGAGTGTTGCATGTGCTGCAATTGATATGAGATGGCTTCAATCCTTACTTGCTGAGTTGCATGTTATTCTACATGGTACACCTACATTATGGTGTGATAATTCGAGTGTTGTTGTTGTTTGTGCCAACCCAGTTCTTCATTCTAAATTCAAACACGTGGAACTGGATTTGTTTTTTGTCAGAGAGATGGTTGTTGCTTGAAAGACTGCAGGTTCATGAAGTTCCAGCAGTTGAGCAGGTTACTGATATCTTTACAAAACCACTGTCTGCTCCTTTGTTTCTAAAGCATAGACTACGTTTGCTAATTGTTCAACTCAAAGAAAAGTCGTTGATTCTTGAGTTGTGCAATAAAAACATGATTGAAGAAGTTGATGAATGATGAAGGAATGTTAAAAGTTTTTACAAGGTTGTTGAGCAGGGCGAATGTTGATGAATAAAGTTTAATGTGTTGGTTATGAATTTTCAAGAGCTATCAAGTAGGGTGAATGTTGAAGTATGAAGTGCATTGTTACGTTATTTGATGTGCATGAGTTTGTTAAGCAGTTGTTATTATTTTACTTGTTGTGCATGAGTTTGTTAAGCAGCTATTAAGAGTTTGTTATAAGTTTGCTTACGTGGATTGCTTGCTTACGTTGCGTGCTAAGTTGGCAAAAGAGGTGTTTGGAGTTAGTTTTCAGATTTGTATATAAACATCTCTTGTGAAGTCTAAGAGGCAGCTTTTCGATTATAATAAAATGAATGTGAAGTTTTCTCCTCTCTTTCTTTTGTTATGAATGATTTACATGATAGTTGAGACTATATCTTAACATGATCTAGCAAGAACAAGACGAAAAATCAAAGATATCGGATGTAGTTGGATTGAAGACAGTGATGATGTACATGTATATCTTGCATATGACAAATCTCACAAGAGAACAGAAGAAATCTATGCTACGTTGGATAAACTAACCCTCCACATGAAAACAACTGCATTGTAAATTCATCAAACTTTCTGCTTTGTATTATTTTGTAACAAGTATCCAATGAATCACAGATCTAAATTTTTGCAATATTCTCCAACCTAGAATCTCTACATAAGCAACTCAGTAAACTCCATTGATGATTCACCGAAACTCCCCAATCCCAGTGTGAGTTCGAGGCTTATGTGTTGCAGAGTTTGATCCACTGATACTTTCAAAATTCTCCACGTCTTTGAACTGTTATTAACTTAAATGGCTTTCCTTTTTACAAACGAGAATCGGATCCTTGCAAATCAACTTGAGTTGAATTGGGTTCTTAGATATGTTTGATTAATCAAGTTTTTGCTTGAAACGATTGTGGGTTTTTCCCAATTGAAATGCTACAGACTAAAGGGACTACAAAACAAGGTTTATCAACAACCCTGTTCGTCATCACTGCATAACTCCCTAGAGCTACTCACTCTTTAGGCTAGTTGTTGTTGGTAAAGGTAAAAGTATTCCCTGTTACTTGACCTATATATATATATATATATATATATAGATATTAAGGTGTCATCATCTATATTTCGTTTACAGTGTGATTCGTTTTGTTAAGAAATGAATTGAAAGAAAAAACTGTGATATGAGTGGAGGAGAAGGCTCACATTTCAATATTATTGTAGGGTTTTGAGTAGGGATATATATGAATGGTGTCGGGTTAGATTGAGTTTTCGAGAGCGATAATATTATAATTATCCATAAATATATATATGGGTTGAATATATCTTCAGGTTGAGTCGAATCGAATATTTTTATTTTAAAATTAAATTTGACTTGATCTAAACCCGGATATTAAAAAAATACATAACCTTATAGGATTAGATCGAAACGCGTTGAATCTAGGTCTCTATCCCTTGTTTTGAGTGTTTGTAGTGTTTTGTATATATTGTGACTCGTTTAAAATTCATTAGTGCGTCTCTTATATTCTTATTTAGTATTTCTATACGAAATCTATATATATTTTTAATTGTTTTAAGATTGATTACTCACTATTATTTCTACTAATAATATTTTTCTCTCTCGATTGTTCACTTTGAAGCAACTTTTGCAATAATGTGGCACTTTCCAGCTGGTTTAATGAGAATGGGCATCTTTGTCATCCCTCATCCAATGGGGTAGGAACATGTGCATCCCCTCATCACCATCGACATCGCCATCATCCATATATTATCTTAATCGTATTTCAGAAAAGGAGAGAAAATAGAAAAAAAGAGGTGGGTGCGTTTGCATTAAGAAGTGACCATGGAGATTAGGACAGGCATATCCCGACATCAACACATTTCTTTTCAGTTGAGGACGCATGTCACAATTGAAGGGAAAATGTAGCAATGCACGTAAACGAGTTTTAAAGACTTTGATTGCGGTTCCACATCGGTAATTGAACTTTAACGTCGAGCTATCTCATCGATGTGGGATCATTCACGAACAGGATAGTTTGGATTTTACGGACTTTTTGATCCTCGAGTCTTAATTAGTGTCTTGATTTTACTCATCCACCGACGTCTCTTGTGTCCCACGCCTGACCTTCATGGAAAATTCAGGAGGCCTCGTAGGTCAAGGATGGGCATGGGACCGAATCTGATCCGATAAAAAAATATATAATTTTATCTTATATATTTAAGAATAATAACAATAATATTTTTTTATATATTATTTTTTCAATTAAGTCATTGTTTTTATTGAATAAAAATAATATTTTTATTATTATTTTGGGTCGGGTCGGATTTTTAAGTTATATATCAGGTCGGGTGGAATCTTATTTTGGTCGGGTCAGGTCGAATTTCGGGTGAATGATTTCTTATTCTCGGGTAGGATCGGGTAGACCAAAAATCCGACCCAACCGACCTATACCCATCCCTACGTAGGTATGAGGACAATAACATTATTTCTGTTAGAGATGAGTATTATATTGGGGGGAAAATATTTGTCGAATCGAGTTAAATTAAATTAAAATTTTAAGGTAATTGAACTGATGAGTTATATTTTATCATTTAAATTTCATTTATTTTTTAAGTCAAATATAATTATTTGAGTTTTTATTTAAGTTTAATTATAATTATTTATAAAATTATGATACAAATTAATTCTAATTTAATATCTATATATATATATATTATTTTTTACATTATATTGTTATTTAATAAATGAAATATCATTTAAGAAATAAGACAAGTTGTCTCTCCCTTTTTTAACATAGTTTTTTTTCAATACTTTTGTGATGTATTACTCTTTTTTTTTATTTTTTGTTTAACCAGTGGTGACACCAAATTTAATATTGATTGTCGATGTCGCTTATTATTAGTTCTCTTATTTTTCATACTATGTTCTTTATATTTTTTAGTAGGTCTTTTTAAAAATTTTTGAATAAAAATCTTTGTTCTTGTGACATGTTTCGATCTATTCTTATGGAACATATTTTCTTTGTTATTGTGACACGATCCTTATGGCTTTAGTACGTTTTTTCCCATACCTTTACGGTCATTTTCATGCTCGTACAAAACTTTACATTGGTGTATATGATCTAGACCCTAAAATAATTATTTTATACTAGGATATATTATTTAGATTTAATCTAAGTCGAAATATTAAGACATCGTTGGATCGGTCCAAAATATACGGACCTTAATCCGTAACTCAATCAGGCCTTAAGCCCAAGAGCAAAGAGATAATTCAGATAAGGACAAGCGGCACGCCATGCTTGGCCCGGCTACATCACTTAGGAGTTGGCTGGACCAGATGAAACATGAGTCCGTCAATTTGCGATAATCCCAAGTTTCTTTATCTTTAATCGATCGCAGTGATTAAAATAAGAATTATTATTCTAAAAGATATTTGATTCGAGTATTAGCGGTTGCAGTAAGAGTGATTGAACGTTTATTGTCAAATGATTGAGAGTATTTAGAACAAATACTACTTTATAATCACTTTAACTTAATCAAGAAAAACAATCCAGGGGAAGCATCGTCTTCGATCCTTTCTCTCTACGTTAGGTATCACTCAAGAACTTCCCTTTCCCTTTTTCATCCACCACTCGTGCCCTTGAAACCTCCGCCATCATTAACGCCCTGATCGATCGAAGAGGAACCCTAAAAACTGTATCGTGGATGGACCATTGTCTTAAAATCAAAATCGTCATAACTAGCATACGTGTACAAGAAATTAACACGATCTCCTTCAGAATTCGAAAATACACTTAGCTTTACCTGATATAGGTACTTAGGAAAAGGAGGAGGAGGAGGAGGAGGAGGAGGAGGTAGCTACTGCTAGAGGAAGTTCCACTTGTAACATTGCTTGCTCAAATGAGCATCTCAGAAACCAGAAACATAAAGCATCATACAAGCCAAACATGGAGACATACACATGCAAATGAAACTGCCATTGGAATACTCATTTGAGCAAGAAACATTACAAAGAGGAACGAGTCACTTTTCTTCTCCGATGAGACAAACCTAGTTCCATTGTCATATATAGAAGGTTCGGTATGAAGGGTCGTTTGCAGGAGAAATATGGTTGGAGCATTGACGGTCGGTTTAAAGGCTCCAAAACAGTTGCAGAAAGAATGGCAGCCCAACATCATAATATCCCCCCCCCCCCCGCCAACAACCAAACTCACCACCATTCAAGTGGGAGTAAAAAAATGCATCATTTGCTGAATCAAATAGTGTGTTTCGCTGTTAATGTCAATAAAGGTCGCCTTGTGTCGGTGTAACCTAATTAGATGGTGCAGGTTCACATTATGTTATTAATCAGGCTTAATCTTTGCTAAAACATATTGAGATTTCACTGGAATTCATCAACGGTTTGATTCTCCAGTAAATTCCGGTCGGCTTTTATCTGCACTAGCAAAATAATGATGATAAAAAAAAGGTGGGAATGCACTAAAATGTGATGTACTGAGCTATATATGCCAAGTTCGTCACTTTGACCGGGGAGGTGTAATTATGTTGATGTGAACGTGAGTTCATCATACTTACCGGAACTCCTAGGCCTATTCACCTAATTTTTCGAAGTGAGTTAGGGATTGATTTGTAAAAGTGCAGTGCTTGTTTAAATTCAGTTTCATAATTGGATAATTTATGTATTTAGTCACTCAAATTTTATTACATTTATGTTTTGGTTATTTAGCTTTAACAATTTCAATTTTACCACTCTATTTCCAAATTTCCTTTTTTTTTCTGTCATCCAGTCATGAGCCATTAGTTGTGTAACAACAATAGCAAAACATTGTGTTTTGAACAGCTATTCATGAAAACAATCTAATTTTAAGGTAGTTTTAATTTACGACAACCTGATTTAAGGTTAATTTAAGATGATTTCAACTTAAATGGTTATCATGTTTAACTTAAAAAGTTATACGGATTTGTAATATTTTTTATTGCAACCGAAAGTTATATTACGGGTTTTAGGGTTTACATCTGAAAATGTTATGAAGAATATAATATTTTTTGTTGTAACAAAAGGCAGGATCAAGGGCTCGGTTCATGCAAAAATAGAACTCGTCTACTTAAATAACTCAAAATTTTATAACTCAACAGGTCTCGACTCTATCAATTACTAACCCCGAGTCCAAGTATGTGAAGAATCAAAATAAGAACACACCAAAAGGCATGATCAAGGGCTCGGTTCATGAATGCAGTTCATGGACCTGATTCGTAAGTTTGGCTCATAGGTTCAATATATGGATTCGGTTCACGAGCTTGATTTTTGGGGTTTTTTACCCATAATATGAACAATATTATTAATTAACTCAACAGAGCATATAGAAGTTTATTTTGTGATATACAACATTTGTTATAATATTTAAAGAATTTATCACGTCGAGGTGACGAGTTTATTTTTTATTACTTTTAATCACATTGGGGTAAAAAATTTGAATTTTTTATTAGAATTTGTCACCTAGACGTGATTAATTCCAATTCACTATAACAAATACCGTAAATATCTAAATAAATTACTTTGTGTCGTTAAATAATTAACTTATCTATAGGCTAAAAATTACCTGATTTATGTGGTTGATGGGTCTAGATTAGTGCCCAATTATGGATTTGATTCACGGATCCGGTTATGGGTCTCATTCATAAATTCAATTCACGAGTCTGGTTTATATGTTCGGTTCACGTGTTCGATTCAATTTTATTTATTCGTTTTGATTTTGATTTATTGACGCCCAATATTAAACAAATTGTGTCAATTAAATATGATTTTTTCTCTAAATTATCATGTATAAAATATATATTTTTATTTTAAAAATAAATTTTAATTTAGAAAAAAAATTAATAACTATAACAGAATATATAAAATTTGAAGTAAATTAAGTGAGTTTGACCTATAATCAATAATATTAAGGAAATTATGAAGAATTCAAAAATAATGATAATTGGACCTATCAAGCGATCTTACTGATAAAAGAAAATGTTATGATTGCTAGAGATCTTGAGTTCGAGCAGTTATGTCTACAGAACATGTATACATTATCAATCAATTAAAAAAATTTAAACATGTATTACTTTATAATTATCACAAATTATTAAAAAAATCTCCAATCAGATCCATTTTAAAAATTAATAAAAGATAATTAGTCATATAAAAAATCTTAATCTTTTAAAATAATTGAATAAGAGTTAACATTTTTTTAATTTTCTCAAATAAAGACTTAATATTTCTTAATTTACTAAAAAAATAAGTTCTTATTTGAACATTTAAAAAAATGTTATGATCTTATTTGGTTATTTTAAAAGGTTAGATTTTTGTGCGGATAACTCATAAAATATTAGACCCATTTAATCAATTCTAATAAACTAGAATAAAGGGACCAATTTATCAATTTTCATAAAACAAAGGGATGAAATTCGTTATTAGTCTTTGTTTCACAAGGTTCTACAAACCAAGCAGCTCTGACTAAGCCCACAAGCCTGCCACTTTTTACCTTTGAGTCATTCGCTGATTGCTTCATCCTCAAGCTTAGGGCTTTGAATTTCAAAACACTCTATATCTCGATTTGGGATTAATCAATAAAACTCACAAGAAAAATCCAGTCAAATTAAAACACCATCTCTCTGCAACCCCAAATCAATTAGATAATTCTTCTAAGGAAAAGGGGGGAAAGATGCAGAACACTGAAGGCAGCTGTTTGTCTTACATGGCGGCGTGGTTGGGAAGCAGCGTGGCCCAAGCTTTCTTCGCATCTCTGGAGCGTTGTTCTTGCATCAACCTTTCTACATCCGACGATGCCGATGAGTCCGAGGCCCACGATCTCCCTCTCATGATCACCAATTCCTCCTCCGTCTCTTCTTCATCTGCTACTGCTATGACCAATAACAGCAGCAACACTCCTCCCAACGGCGTCGTTCGTCTCCCCGTCTGAATCTTGGATTGGTACCCGCAATCTTCATGGGTACTGTTTTTAGGGTTTCGATGTTTTCTTAGTTCTTTTAATCTTGTGAAAATCTTTTTTTTCCAGAACTGGCAGATCATCTTGTCAAAGTTCATCCGATAGCTTTGCAAACCCGTAAGAACATGCTTTCTTCGTAATCCTGTTGCCTGTTTATGTTCATACTTTAGTTAATGTACGTTTACACGTTTTCTTTCACGATCAAAGCTGTGAATTGAGGTTCAACTTGGGCGGTTCATTTTAGGAGGATTACGTCTTCAAAATCTTATTTGAATTAATTAATTAATCAATACATCAGTGATTAATTCAAAACAACATGTTTTAAATATATTTTATATAAAAATTAAGCTAACACCAAGTTATATTTAGACTGATTGAAGGACATGATTGATATAATGATATTATTTTAAAATTTTAGAACCAATTTAACATTTGAAACATAGTCTAGGGACTCCCCGTGCAATAAACCCTTTCCTAATATTAAATTC
This sequence comes from Hibiscus syriacus, assembly GCF_006381635.1. Lineage (NCBI taxonomy): Eukaryota > Viridiplantae > Streptophyta > Magnoliopsida > Malvales > Malvaceae > Hibiscus > Hibiscus syriacus. The sequence goes on along the minus strand of NW_024062059.1, from coordinate 580,668 downwards.
AACTTTACTACATGTATCTTATCCTAGTTGAGTTGACACCTGAGAGTGACAACGTTAGAATTGGGATAATCTTGTACTGCACATGTTGGCAATTCCCTTGTTTCCCATTCCTGTACTCGAGTTAAAAAAGATTGCTCAGATGCTGGAATCCATCACCATCCCCCCACTTTCATCCCCACTGAACCAATATCCCGCTAAGCCTCACTCTTACATGCCCAACACTCTCTGCTTGCTTGATAAACCAATCAGTTCAAGCACCTATGCTTCAATTCTTGAATCTTGCAATAACCCAAGACTTGGAAAACAGATCCATGCTCATACTCTCAAGACTGGGTTTTGGGGGCAGGAGTTCGTGGACACCAAGTTGCTTAAGTTGTATGGGAAGTTGGGTTGTTTGGGTGATGCGGATTTCTTGTTCGATAAAATGACGCTGAGAAACTTGTATTCCTGGACAGCCATGCTAAGCTTTTTTGTCTTTTCGAGAAATTACTAATCGACGATCTTTTATTAGCCTTTTTTTCCTGTTGTATTGAAAATTTCTAGTGGTCTTGGCAACGAGGAAATAGGAAGCAAGTTACACGGGATTCTGATTAAATATCAGTTTGTTTCTAAAATTTATGTAGGTAATGCTTTGATTGATATGTATGGTAAATGTGAAAGCTTGGATGATGCTAAGAAAGTCTTCGAGACGATGCCCGAAAAGGACGTGTGTCGTGGAACACTGTTCTCTCCGCTTCTGCTGTCAACGAAAAGGTGTTCGAGGCAATGTGCTTTTTTCCAAACGATGTCGTCGTCGTGCGAGAACACGATGCCAAATCTTGTTTCTTGGACTGCAGTCATTGGGGGTTTCTCTCAGAATAGTTACGATGAGGAGGCCATTGAGATGTTCTTTAGAATGGTAAGAGAAGGCATTGAACCGAATGCCCAAACTCTAGCAAGTGTTCTTCCAGCTTGTGCTAGATTACAGAAGCTGAGCCTTGGCAAAGAATTTCATGGATATATCACGAGGCATAGGTTAATGTCTTACCCTATTGTTGTCAATGGGTTAATTGACGTGTATAGGAGGTGTGGTGATATGACAAGTGCTTTCCAATTGTTTTCAAAGTTCTTACGGAAAAATGTGGTCTCTTGTAATACAATGATTGTTGGGTACTGTGAAAATGGTCATGTGTCCAAGGCAAAGGTTCTATTCGATCAGATGAGGACTGTCGGTATCAAGAAGGATATAATTTCGTGGAACACATTGATTTCTGGATACATGAACAACTCCTTGCTTGATGGAGCTTTGCACTTATTTAAAAATGTTTTGACAGAGGACGGGATCGAACCTGATTCTTTCACTCTAGGGAGTGTTCTATCCGCTTTCACATACATGGTTTCTTTGAGACTAGGGAAAGAGATACACACTCAAGCCATTGTTAGAGGTCTGCAATCTAATACCTTTGTTGGGGGAGCCTTGGTAGAAATGTATTGTAAATGCCAAGACTTAAAGGCTGCTCAAATTGCTTTTGATGAAGTAAGTGAACGTGATACGACAACATGGAATGCTTTGATATCTGGCTATGCCCGCTGCAATTAGATTGAAGGCATTCAGCATCTGCTTAGGAAAATGAGAGAAGATGGTTTCGAGCCGAATGTTTATACGTGGAATGGTATTATTTCAGGTCATGTGGAAAATGACCTAAATGATAAAGCCATGCAGTTGTTCTCTGAAATGCAAACTTCAAATATGAGGCCTGATAATTACACTATTGGAATAATTTTACCTGCTTGTTCAAGATCAGCTACCACTGAGGGGGGAAAACAGGTTCATGCACATACAATTAGATGTGGCTATGATGCCGATGTCTACATAGGGGCAGCTCTTGTGGATATGTATGCGAAATGTGGGAGTATACAGCATGCACTACTAGCATATAATAGAATTTTAGACCCAAATTTGGTGTCCCACAATGCAATGCTTACAGCATATGCCATGCATGGACATGGGGAGGAGGGGATTGCTCTCTTTAGAAGAATAATAGCAACTGGCTGTAGGCCAGATCATGTCACTTTTCTTTCTGCTCTATCTTCATGTGTTCATGTTGGGGCAGTCGAGGTGGGCCGGGAACTATTTGATCTGATGCAGCACTATGACATCAAACCCACGATAAAACACTATACATGCATGATTGATCTGTTAAGTCGAGCTGGTCAGCTTACTGAAGCTTACAAACTAATCAAGAGAGTTCCGGTGGAAGTTGATTCAGTGATGTGGGGCGCCTTGCTCGGCGGCTGCGTTCTTCACAGCAATGTTAAGTTGGGGGAAGTCGCAGCAAAGAGACTTATAGCGTTGGAGACGAATAATGCCGCAAACTGCGTACTCTTGGCAAATTTATATGCTCATGCTGGAAAATGGTCTGATCTAGCAAGAACAAGACGAAAAATCAAAGATATTGGAATGCATAAGATCCCAGGATGTAGTTGGATTGAAGACGGATGATGTACATGTATTTCTTGCATATGACAAATCTTAAGTTTTTGGAGGGCCGTTCTCTGGGGAACCGGCCCAACAGTTCATAGTCTTAAGTTTTTGTTCATAGGTGTATGTTTTGTATCTTTTGGGCCTACCAAATGTTTATAATCTGATTACCATGTAAATTAAAAACTATCTCTATTTTAAAATTTGTCTTTTTTATATAATAAAGTGATTTTAACGGCTTCCTCGCCCAAATAGAGCGTTGGGAAAAAAAATTCTTGGTAAAGAGCTCTCACCAAATTATTTACTGAACTAAAGTGTTTTTACAGTCTCAAGGTAAAGACGCATGGTAATCCACGTGATTTCAATTTTTTTCATGAAAGACTCGAGGTAATCTTGAGGTCTTCTCCAAGTTACTGTTCAAAACATCCTAGCCTGAAAAATAATTACTTGAGTGAATTATTTGAGGAATTTATTTTTCAACACATTATCTCAACCATTTGCCCCGACTTTAACACCAATCATCGTAAGATCATGTAGGGATGTAAGACGACAGTTTATTTATAAAAATAAGTCTATTTAGTTTATAAAAGTTGTTTATTATTTATGTTTATAACCAAGAAAATTGTTTATATGATTCTTCTTTTTATTTTATTTTTCAAATATTGGTGAAAATGGAGATTGAACTAAACATGTTGATAAAATTTGAAGGCTTAACAAAAAAATTAAGTATATCCAAAATTGACTTTTGATATATTTTTTTTTGTTTGTTAAAAATAGGTGTTTAATATTTTTTTATTGCAATTTTTAGGTGTAGCGTTAAAAAAATGGTTACGTGATACATGTCACGTTTATATTTTTTATTTTATTTAAATAATAAATATTATTTAAAAACATTTAAATTTGGAGAGGTAAGTCTCGGGAGATATTTGGAGAGACGACTTCAGTCCGAGAACACGACAAGCCCGCTCCCGACGAAACAAGTTGTGAACCATTAAAGAACACGGTTTCAAGCTTGACAGAAAAGATGGGGGATTCACTTCAATCTGCCATGTCACTACTTTCTAGGAATGAAAGCCATAGATAAGCTTGCGGAGCAGATGTTCAAAACACATGGAGATTTGTAGAATCATTGTGTAAACCGGCCAAAAACCATGAAAATTAATGGTTATTTCTTGTAATTTTGGATAAAGTATACGCGGGTCATCTTTGACCCAAAGGACCTGAGTGGACAATTTTTTAATATACTTGGAGGATCAAGTTATGTGATTTCTTGAATAATGCAATAATCTATAAGCCATCCCCCCCCCCGGGCTGTTCTATTCCTTAGGTTATAGTTGTAGTAATTTCTGTTGTATTGTACGTAGACATCAAAGATTAAAATATATGCTCGGTATACAAGTTTGAGTTAATTGCATCAAGTCCCCTAATTATGACCCTAATTTCAAATTAGACCTTAAACTTTTAAACATTCCAATTTCATCCCAAATTATTAATATCATTTTAAATTGGTCCCTAAAAGATTGCATCTTTCAATTTTATCCCCAAATTCATCCAAATATGTAATCCACCATTTCAACCATAGTTTAACCTAAATTTTATCTTTTTTCAAGCATATAATAATATAACTAGGTGTGACGATTTTATTAACAGGGGATGTGCTTGGTATATACGTATAATTTAAGATTAAATTGAATTATTCAAAAAGTTTGGGCACCAATATAGAATGAAGAGCATAGTTTGGGGATGAAAATGGAATGTTAAAAGTTTGAAGACTAATTTAGAACATAGTTTAGGGATGAAATTGAACTGTTTAAAATTTTGGGGACCAATTTAAAATGAGGGTCATAGAGTGGGGACATATGATGCAATTAACTCTAAAACTTTAGGTGAGAGTTTGAAATTGAAGTAATCGGTATTTTTCTCTATTTATTATCATCATCATGAAAATACAACTAAATTAAAAGGATAACACAACAACTTAAAATCTAATTTCAATCGAAGTTTTGTTTTAAAAAAAATTATTGTACTATAAACTCAGTTCAAATTTTAACAACTGATTTATAAACTTTTTTAAATTCTGAAAAAAATCAATTATCACGTCATTATTCATAGGTGAAACACAACATTATTATATGACTACTATATTAACGCAATTGAAAAGAATATTAACACAAAGGAACACAGATAGTGTACCCTAAACCTTTAATATTTGCACATACATTATAATTATTGCTTATTAGACCTGATATTGATCCTAAAATCAAATGTGTTTGTGGAAGACAATGAAGCGTCAATTTTGAAGAACATATAAAGAATGATTTGTTTGGCAATCTAAATCCACTTGAGCAGTACAGAAATAATAATAATAATAATACTATCAGAACCGGAAAGACTTGATATTTACTACACTATTTTTAATGCCCAAAACAAATCATGAATACTAAAAAAAAAACCCACATCTACTTTATTGGGCAGAGACTACTGGTTCCTTGCAAAATTTGTAACCTCATTACCATAAAACCAAAAGGTACAAATTCTCCAATCAACTGCGACTGCATAGGGAATGAGTTATGAAGTTGCTTTCAACCTGCCAAGAACCCCACAGAACATCGGTCTCAATCATTTAGTGGCTCTGATTCTGTGTCCCTTTCCTTCATTGCTGTCCAATTTTCAATCTCTGAAAGAGAAACCACCAACAAGTTCAGAACAGAAAAATCGGAAGATGGAGGATGTTTGGTGTGATATGGTGTCGTGTACTTACTCGGCTTGTCTGAAATCGCCATCAGCCGTCTTTGCAAGATAGATGCCACGAGGAGGAAGATCGAGCACATACCAAACATAACAGTGATGGGAAATGCATTAACCTACACAACAAAAATCAATACAGCTAGTTAGTAACAGAGTTGAAGCCTGGTGGATCCGAGAGCATGCATGTATCCATCTATGGCACATGATCAGGTGAAGCTTATTATAGCAAAGCATTTTTGTGTTTTTTGGTCAGAAGAGGTGTATAGCATACATTGTACAACACGACGCAGACAAAGATGTTGAGAGGAACGCGGAAAAAGTTCATAATGGTGCTCCTAGCCTCCTCCGGGATGTACTGAGATCTCATTTTCATAATGGATGGCCAGAATATCCCAACACATGCCTCAAAAGTACAGAATCCAAGAAGCTGTAGACAACCTGCAAACGAGATGCTTCCGCCTTTCACTTCCGGAGGTGCCACCAAAAACTGTTACATATTAATCCAGTTAGAAATAATTCAATAGAATAATCTTTTGGGGGGGGGGGGGGAGGGAAGAGAGAGGGAGAGGATGTCCGAACATACATTAGTTATAATGGGAAGCAAGAGAGAGGCAGAGGAAACTACAAAAACAATCTGCATGTAGCTTTCTACCCTGGGTGACGAGCGAGCCATCAATCGAGATGCAAGGGAACTTCCCAACATAGAAGCCAACATGAATGTGGCAAAAATAAAACCATGAGGGATATCCTCATCATTGGGGCTCAAAGCAGGAGTCCAAAGGAACACAAAGGTGTACATTGAACCTTCAAACAGAGACTGGATGGCACCCAGCAAGGCAATTTTTTCATCTGAAATGCAGAAAAAATTAGACTAAGAGTACAAAGGGAAAACAAAGGAAAGAATTAATGCATGATGATGGATGACTGACAACAAGGTATCAAGAGACAATACTTGGCCTGTAACATGTCAATCAGATGAATGCATGAGTCTAAATTAAGTGTTGAACTCTACCAGAAGCTATTGCTACAGCAGCACCCTTAAATTGGGTAAGCAGGTCCTTATTTTCCGAGGGATCTCCAAAATTCTCAGTCCATGATGATAAAATAATGGCCATTCCAATAGCAAGAAAACACGCAGCAGCATCAAAAGGAGCCACAGGTCCAAGGGATAATGAATCAACAAGTAGGTTCCCAAACAACCCAGACAAAATGGCAACAAGACCATTTCCAAGAAATATTGCCTTAGAAAATGTTAGTGACAACCATTGTTGCTCGAAGCCTCTCTGCAAAGATTAAAAGTGCAAAATAGTACTATCAGAACATGATTAAAGTTAAAGGGATATTGACATCAATGATGCAGACACGGCTCGCTGACAAATGAAGCTAATCAGAAACAGATGATTCAGTCCTCGACATCTTTGAAAACAATGATGGAAAATTCAAGAAACGAAATTAGAATATTCCTAGGTACCTTGTGCAGTATGCGATGTAAACTAGATATCACAAACATTGTTATTTTCCCCCAAAATAGGGCATGGAGGAAAACAACCCGACAGAGACTAACACATAGCATCCAGAATATTAAAGAGTAAAGGGCACATAAGCAAAAAACACATATATGATGTTAACTTGTAAGCTTCACTGATATACACTAAGAGTAAAGGGCACGAAAGCAATTGCTCACCTTATTATGTTCAGCTACAAGCCATGACTCAAATGCTGAAAACAGTAGGGAGGTGGCAATACCTCCCAAAACACGACCTATCATCAAAATTTTGTATTGAGGAGAATGCTTGGTGATGCAGCTAAGTATGTAAGTTATGCAGTAAGTAACACATGCCCTCCTTCGGCCCCTGAATAAAACGCAAGGTATTTTAACATTTAAGACAAGACCTTTCATCAATTAAGTATGAAAAGATAGCAACAGAAACCAGATGAAAAGCTTACTGTTTGTCAGCTAGAGATCCAACAATTGTACCAAACAACATGGATGACCCAAAACCAGCAATAAAAAGCTGTCCAATCTCCCCTTTTCCAAAGCCATATGTACTATAAAGATAGTAAACATATGGACCCTGAAGCCAGTCTCCAGCTATAGAAACATAAACAACCATTTATGAGTCCAATAACCATAATATAAAAAAGCTATCTTTCACAACTACCATATGAATTAGGAAATTTTCTTTCAAAAGAAAGATCATTCAAACATAAGTGGTAATATGTTTATGATGCATATTTGAATAAGATTGTTACAAATTCGTCATCGTGAAAGACTCTTATCAAAAGCTAGAATAACCACAAACTTCGATAGAATTCAAATTCATGATTAACGGCATCTCAGACTATTTAATCCAGAGTATCATCCCTACAACTATTTTCCTGAAACTTATTAAAGAAGTTAATGCAACGGTACAGAACTCACAAGAATCAGAAGTTTATGACTTCCTCTCTAAGATCTAAGAACAATGATAGTTTGATGCTCAAAATTTTGGCTGTCTCTTTATCGGAACCATCATCAACCAAAAACAAAAGCAAACATATCTCCAACTCCCCCACCCAAAAAATTCAGTTTCTCAACCACAAAACAGAAAAGGACCGAAAATCCACATTACACTTATTGGAGTCATTTTCTTTACTCTTTTCTTTTCTTATAGAAGCTAACAAAACACGCATGTATCCCGTTTTCCGTTTTCTTTATCTAGATAAACCCATTCAACATTTCCAAAGCACAGAAAAAAAGGGTAAGGACATTTAAAAGTAACGATTAGTATAGCAAAACACATTATCCACTAAAAGTAAAACCGAATCACAAAAAAAATCATTCAGATCACACTCGAAAAATGCAAATCTAAGGAATAGGTTCTGGAATCACACGCACGCAACACACAAAAACCAGCATTAGATCAGAGACATTTTAGAGTCTAATAAAAGTGAGATCTAAAACATATAAAATGAAAAAAAAAACAGATCTGGTAAATAGAAAGAGGGAAGAAAACAATGAGTGGTAGTTAGTTACCCATCATGAGAGAGTAAACAAGAAGGTAATTGTTCTTGAAGGAATTGAAGGCAGGGGAAGTGTTGATTCGATCTTTGTTGTTCTTGCTCAGCTCTAGCGCTGCCACCACCGCTCCCAATGCACCGAACACCACGAAATAGAAGAACTCCATTGTTTCAGCCAAGCCAACTAACACACCACCACCCAGACTATCCCTCTTACTTGTAGAAGAGGACGCAGAGATTTTATAAGACGTTGTGAAACCAAAAGCCGATGTGTCCTCTGCACACTTGAGGTAGAAAGATCTTACGGTTTGAAGGAAACTTTGAAGAGTTACAAGCAATGGAGAGGGTGTGGGACAAAACAAAGGATGTGTTTGGCTCAACTTATTTGGAATTTTATATTGTAAATTTGACACGTGGAGAGACCTGGGTTTTCGATCTGAAGAGGAGGTGTCGGTGGTTCAGATGGCGCAAGCATCATGTTGTAGGTGTCAGTGAATGGATTATTAAATCGGATTAATCGATTAAATAAATTATATTTAATTTAATTTATTTTGATTTTAGGGTAAATTTTTCATTTAGTACCTAAACTATCAGTTTTAATCCGTTTTAGTACCTAAACTTTCCATTTTTCAAAATCATACCTAAAGTTTAGTTTTTATTTTAATATAATATCCCACCGTTAAAAACTTAAGTCGTTTGGTACCTAAACTATCATTTTTGGTCCGTTTTAGTACCTAAACTTTTAATTTTTTCAAAATTTAACGTTAAATTTTGAACAAACTTACTAAAATGAAACAAAAACTAAAAATAAATACCAATTTAAAAAATAATTATTTTAATGATGATATGTTGGGTTAAAAAAATCATATTTGAAGACTTTTGGACTCTTTTTAGCTTTAGAGAGCATTTCTTTTGTATTTATTTTGGTAGCTTTTTTTGGCTGCTTCAGATCTAATCGGGCGTGCGGTTTGGGAATTTTGGTGTTTTATTCGCTTGGCAGTGTTGCAGAATGGCTTCGGATCCAAAGGTGCACACTTTCGAGGAGGTTGCAGTCCACTACAAAACCAAAGATTGTTGGCTGATTATTTCTGGGAAGGTCAGATCCTTCGCATCCTATTATTTCATCAGTGTTTCTGGTCTTCCTCTGCCGGATTGTTCACTTCCTTTTTCATGTTTGAACTGTTATTTTGGGTTGATTATTGATGAATCGTGAGCTTATTTCACCTTCAATTGTAAAATCTCATTGGGTGCGTTTGTTCGAATGAATGATCTCTTAACTTTTCCATACATTCGCTGAGTATACAAAATTCGATTGTTAATAGAAAATACATAAATTATATAGAATTTTGAAAATTTTAAGAGTGCGGCCGCATCTCAGCACCGCTGAATATTTTAGTTTAATGTGTTTGTTTCCTGAAACCTTCGATGGCATTCATGTGGTTGTGCATGTCAGACAGATTGGATGTCTTATGCTGAAGGATTGATCACATAAATATTCAAATGAAAAACTCAAGTAGTTTCATCATCTGTGATTCATTGCTACCGTTTATCAAACAATCATTAGATATCATGTATGATGTTCTCTCAGTTGTAGAAAGAGCTTTATGTCGATCGAATGTTTCGCCTGATGAACATGTCAAGAACAAGGTATTTGGAGTTCAACCGCCGTTCATAATTGAGATTTCTCTCTATGTAGGTATATGATGCAACTCCATTCATGGAAGATCATCCCGGCGGTGATGAAATTGTGCTGTCCGCAACCGGTAAATTCTCATGATGGATTTCGTATTCGGTTCTTCAAGTAATTAAGCCTGAATTTTGTAGTTTGATCATAATGTTTCAGGGGAGGATGCCACAAATGATTTTGAAGATGTTGGTCACTGTGATTCCGCAAGAGAACTGATGGGAAATTACTACATAGGCGAGATTGATTCAAAAACCGTCCCGGCAAAGCGCGCCTACAGTCCTCCACAGCAACCGGCTTACAATCCTGATAAGACCCCAGAGTTTGTCGTTAAGATCCTACAACTTCTCGTCCCCCTCTTGATTCTGGGCTTGGCTATTGCGGTAAGTCACTACACTAAGAAAGAATAGCTTATTACTACACAGGAGTTGGCTGGCTGTTTTGAGGGGAGAAGTGATGTGTTTCATCTGTTAGTTTTAAAAGGACAGACACATCTCTTGTTTGGTTTTCCTTCCTTGTAGCATCTCTGTGTCAAAATGTGGTCCATTGTCAAAAGACAATACTATAGTGAGCTTCTTTGAGCCCCCCATTTATGTCAACAGCGAGACCAGACCATGTTTAGTATTGTTGGAATTTAAAAGCAGGAGCATTATTCTTATAGTTTTGTGTCTTCTTCCTCTTATGTGCAAGGCTCTCACTCTAGGTGCTAAAATTCTTCGAAATCGAACACTCACCTACATGAAAGATCACACACCCTACACGAAGGGATCACAGGATCAATAATTATCGCATTAAGATTCAACTGCAGTTGATATAACTGGGAAATACATTTTATTAACGTAACATGTTTTGGCAGTTGATAACCCCAATAGCACAAGCACTGCTCAGACCATGGAGGTCGAACTTAAAAGAAACTCACATAAACTATAACATACAACTTACAGCTTGGAAGCTGCATCCTTGTCCAAAAACCAAACCAACTCTCCTTCTGGTGAAACCATCTGAACAGGCAAGGGATCGGAATTTTGACCATTTCCTAATGCGGCATGCACTGGACCAGCTTTACCAGCACCGCACACCACGAATGCAATGTTAGCGGACGACTTGATAACCGGGAAAGTGAAGGTGATTCTCTCTGGGGGTGGTTTTGGTGAGTCTTTAATGAAGGTAACCCACTTTTCGTTCTCCTTGACCAGAGGGTGGCCTGGAAAAAGAGAAGCCACATGACCATCTGGTCCCATTCCCAGAAGTATGAGATCGAACTTCGGAAACCCAGTAGCCGCCGAGACGCTAATCACGTCGCTCTTAACCAAGTGCTTGAGACAAGTCTCGTAGTCATCAGCTGCACCTTCAGCAGGCAGTGCATCATTGATGGCATAGACTTTACCCGGGAGAACTGGTACCTGCAGAGGAGAGAATAACATGTTTAACTTGTTTTGCCTTGGAAAAATTGGAATACTAACAACATCCTAGAACAGGCACAGCAACTATAGCAAACTCGAACATCTCCCTACTCATCCCCTAATCGACGACGGACATACACCATACAATACCAACTGTTCAAATCTCTTTTACCACTTAATAATAATAATAAACTAAAAGCATCAAATTCTTTGATCATACCTTTGAAAGAAACCCATCAAAAGCTAGCTTATAGTTACTGTCATCATGATCCTTAGGAACAACCCTTTCATCCACCCAGAAAACATGCCATGTTGACCAATCCACCGCATCAATATACGGAGGTTCCACCAGTTTCCTGAAAGTTCAATCATCCATTTGAGAAAAATAAATGAAATGGTAAAAGTAAGAAAATAGAGGGCAGCTTAAGACCTGAGAGACTTGATGAGAGAGCCACCCGACAAAACCACAGTAAAACTGCCTTTCTCTTTGGAGAACTTATCAGCCAGATCGGCGGTGTATTTACCAAGCGACACTGAGAGATCCTCCTCGGAATCAAAAACCTCAACCTTTCCCTTCCCTTTCTCCGCCATGGCTCTCCAACAAGATCTTCTGGAACCCGAAGCGCCTCTAATCCCGGTCGAGAAAGCGAGCGTCTTGTGGGTCAGGGAGTGCGATGTTCGTGGAACGAGCAAAGGAAAACGAGGTGATTTTGGCAGTGACGGCGGCGGTGGGAGTGTGCGAAATGGAGCGGTGAAATAAAGGCGTGAATATGCCATCCGTAATGCGCACTTTGAACTTATAAATTGACCTTCGACAAAACCTGACTGGTTAGTGGGTTTGGTTTGTGTCGTGTCGAAGGGTTTTTTGGGGGGGGGGGGGGAAACCCTCTATTTGGTGAAATGGTGACCGGTGTGGTGGCGGTACTAACGATGTTAGAAAGGGGTAAATTATCTGCTCAGTATTTATCTCATGGTTAAATTAAAAATAATTTAATTTGTTATATTATTAAATTTAAATGATTTAATTTGGGGTTGATAAAATCTCGTTTTATAAGGGTAAAAAATAATGATTTAATCGATCAATCTTTGTATTTGTAGTATTCGATCCGAATTAATCGATTTTGGAAGATCACTCTTATCTTTGTAGTACTCGATCCGAATTAATCGATCAATAGATCAAATATCAATGATTAAACTAAAAAAAGAAATTTGTATTTGTTATATTATTAAATTTAAGTGATTTAATTTAGGATTGATAAAATCCAAGTCGTTCTATAGTTATAAGGGGTACAAAATTTTATTTAATTAGATTATAATAATCCATATATATATATATATATTATTTGTCACACCAAATATGTATGGGTGTTCAATCGATCGGTTTGTTTAACCGACCGAACCAAACTTTTAAAATTTTATTAATCAAAAAAAATGAATCGTTAACCGAATTGAATTTTTTTTCAAAAATAATTAATCGAACCGAATAAAATTTGGTTAATCAGTCGGTTAATTGAATTAACCAAAATTTTAAATAATATATATTATATATTAAATATTAATATTTTTGGTTAATTCGATTAATTTGATCGGTAAGTTTAGACGATTAATTCTGTTAAAACCGAAATTTAAACACTCTTAAAGTTATTAATATATAAATAATATATTAAAATTTTTGGTTAATTCGATTAATTAAACAATTTCAAACCGAACTAACCAAGAACGAACTTAAAATTAATCGACTAATTAACTAAAAAATTAAATTCGACCAATTTAATCAATTAACCGAAATTTTGAACACCCTTATAAATATGTTTATTAAATCCAAAACCACATTGATGAATTTAACTAAAATTTTAATATGGCTCAGATCCTGTGGGATTATACGCGATACTAAAGGACCAAAATGACAGCTGTGGGATTTGAACCCACGCCCTTTCGGACCAGAGCCTAAATCTGGCGCCTTAGACCACTCGGCCAAACTGTCAAGTGTTCAATGATCATCACTTAAAGTATTTAAATATTTATTTTATGTACACAAGGGGGGAAAAAGAATCTAGAGGACTGTAGATATTTGTAATAGACTATAAACTATTATCGAAAGTTCATTTTAATGATTTCAACTTCAATTATTATATTTCGAAATTTATAATAATTACAAAGAACAAAGATTTATTAAATATTAAAGAAAAATTAAAGTTAGAATTAAATAATAAGAGGGACGAGTTTTTATTATTTGGTAGGGAAATATATTCTTCCATCATCGGTGTTTTTGAGAGCACAGAATCTCTAGGAGGAGTTTAAAGGTACATGATTATACAAAGAGATTAAACGTAATCTCTTGCATCTTCAAGAAAAAGTAATCTTGATCGGCAACTTCAAGAAAACTCTTGCAACTCAACTACGCGTTAACGAAATCGAGGATGAAGTTAGAAACAACAAGTAGAATTTTTGTTAAGACTTCTACCGGGAATTCGACAATATAAAAAAATGCATTTTGCTTAGAAATCGGTTTGGGAAACCTTCCAAAATGACCCTATTTATAACTCGCTCATTGATACCGAAAGAGATTAAACGTAGACCCGAAATGATAAAATAATCAAATTTAATGTAAATGAGGTTTTAAATGATGAGAATAGGATGAAAGCAATCGTTTCTCGAGTATTAAATTAAAACCCCCGTTGATTATTTTTTAAATAATAACCCGTTAGTAGATTTGTTAGAAAAATAACCCTTTTTGTACACACGTAGGACTAAATCACATCCTACCCAACGATTCGAAGTCTTTCATCTCTCGATTCTCCTCTAGAACAAACTAGAATAAGGCCATACACATATATGGAAAAGAATGTGAGCTCTATCGGTTGCTTGCTTCAAACAATGTAGGTCGAAGTCTGAATTTATTACACTAAAAAAATTAAACATGCCCTCTTTGTATAAAGCTTCAGGATTGTTAGCATGAAGACATCTTTGGTGAGCCACCTTCTCGTGTTGATGCCACGGCATGATAGTAATTTTTTTCATGGAAACATTTTAGAAAAAGTAATCTTGATCGGCAGCTTCAAGAAAACTCTTGCAACTCAACTACGCGTTAACGAAATCGAGGATGAAGAAACAACAAGTAGAATTTTTGTTAAGACTTCTACCGGGAATTCGACAATATTAAAAAAATGCATTTTGCTTAGAAATCGGTTTGGGAAACCTTCCAAAATGAGCCCCTATTTATAACAAGCCTTGCCCCTATTTTTGTTTCATTTTAGTACAAGCATATTGTTTTATTTTAGTATCCCGTTCAAAATTTAACGTTAAATTTTGAATTTTTTTTAAAGTTTAGGTATCAAAAAAGGAAGTGGGAAATCATCCATCAGAAGAAGAAAAAAGTTGGGGGATTGAATTGAAATTTATAGAAATGTGTTTTGTGAGGGTGAATTATGATCTACGAAGCAGCTTTATTTTGATGGAAATAAAGCAATTGTGATGGGGGCAGCATATTCTTACCTGGAAACTTGGAGGACCAAAAAGTAAAGTTGGAAAATAAATTGAGATAAAAAGATAGCCCAACCAAATATAGTAAATGGAAAAAGAAAACACTTTCAGCTTCCACCCGTCATTTACTACTAATTAATTATCTTGAATTATTTTTTAAAAAAATATTTTAAATTATTTAACAAAATTAACGGAACGATCTCGAAAAGAAAGATTTTGAGAAATAAACGAATTGGGTATTAGGGTAAATTATATAAATGGTCCTAAACTTTTCGAGTGCTTGCATTTGTGTCACTAAAACATTAAAACTCATAATATAGTCATTGAGATTTTAATTCATTTTTGTTAGACTCACTTTCTTTTCCAATTTTGGTTAAGAAAAAATGACGTGACACATTAAAGTTGCATTCTTCTAAAAAAAAACTATTTTTTCTTCTCAATTGACAATCATCGTTATTTTTGTCATCGTTTTATGGTTTCTTTGATTGAAAAGATTATTTAACTCCTCCCCTTTCTCTTCTCTTTCTTTTAGTCGGTTCAAAATTTCAATCTCTTCACGTATTGATCGAAATTAAAAGTTAAAGCTTTTGAATTCTCCGTCGTCAGTCGTCTAATCGTTTTGAGAACGAATTATGTTAATCTTTTGATTAAACAAAAGCTTTCTACCGTTGAACTTGACTGACGATCGCATCACTCATTGAAAACTCGTTAGGGTTGAGATGGCTAATTTTTATTCTCTCTTTTTCTTTATTTGATTTGTTTTGTATGTTGTGTATTGTTTATTGCTATTGGTGGTTATAGATGGTAATGGAACATGATTGATGATGGTGGCTCAGGTTTTGATTGGTCGAGTCATGGATTATGAGTGTGTCTTGTGATTTTGATGGTTGAGACTCGGATTTAAAAACTCATCAATTTTATCTTTATCTGCAATACTATCAAATTAAAACAATAGTTGAATAATTATATTTTTACTAAAAAGCAATAACAAGTAACTCTTAAACTATTATTGTATCAAGAAAGTAACATGAAAATAATATAATATTTTTGGAATAAGAACAAACATTTAAAAAAAAGCAAATACTAAATTAATAAAATTTTAAATATGAAGAGTTAAACTTATTGAATTGTTTTGAGTGGAGCTAAAATGATAAGTTGTATGAGTTTTAAAGTTTAAAAATAATATTATATTAGACATCGTTATTCTTACTAATATTTAAAACTAAATTAAGGGTAAATTGTGCATTTAGTACTTAAACTATCAATTTTGGTATATTTTAGTACCTAAATTTTATTTTATTTTTCAAAACTACACCTGCAGTTTAATTTTTATTTCATTTTAGTACGAACCGATTGTTTTATTTTAGTATTCCATTCAAATTTTAACGTTAATTTTTTAGTTTTTTAAAGTTTAGGTACTAAAACGGACTAAAACTGATAGTTTAGGGACTAAACACATTAATTTTTTAACGGAGTGGTACTAAAATGAAATGAAAAGTAAATGATAGTCATGATTTTGAAAAAATTAAAAGTTTAGGTACTAAACCGGACTAAAATTGATAGTTTAGATACTAAAGGGGTAGTTTACCCCTAAATTAATGATCAAATGATTTAAGATATATTTTACTTCGTAATTTAATTTAAAAAAATACCTTTAAAGATAATGACATTATAGGGGGGAGGGAGGTTGACTTCCAAATATGTAAGATATTGCCAACAATAGTTGTCAAGTATAGCAAAAGTTCTTTGCTGGAATTAGCCTATAAAATTTCTTAACCAGGCCAATACAAACGGCCGTTTCGGCCGATCCGCTTCCAAAGGCAATCATCATCTAGAAATCTCCCATCCAAAACGCTTTGTGTATAAGCTAAGCAAACCACCCCCAAGAAACCTTCTTTCTCCATTCATCTCTCTCTGTGGGTATAAATACCTAAACCCAGTCCTCCTCCATCCTTTCTTCCTTGTTCATATGTGGGTTGTATTGCTGATTCTCGAATTATCATGAGCAACGTTCCCAGATCTTTAACCGACTCTTCTTTGACTCTTTTCAAGCTCGCCATTTCTGCATCTGATCCCTGGCCTTTCTCCCTCGTTTTCTTATAACGTTTTTACTTTGATCTGGTCTCTTTTTGGCAATAACCGTAGAGAAAAGGGGTTCTTTTTTCTTTCGTTGATTGTTGAAGATAGGTATGGGGATCGGAGATAAACACCATGTGAATTTTCACCTTCATCATCATCATCGTCGACATGAGAAGAAGGAGGTGAAAGATATCCCGAAAGGGTGTGTGGCGATCATGGTGGGTCCAGGGGAGGAGCAGCAGCGGTTCGTGATCCCGGTGATTTACATCAACCACCCGCTCTTCATGCAGCTGCTCAAGGTGGCCGAGGAAGAGTATGGATTCCACCAGAAAGGTCCCATCACCATCCCTTGCCACGTGGAGGAGTTTCGCAACGTTCAAGGCATGATCGATAAAGATCGTCTTCGTCGTCATCACCATCACCACCACTACGTCTGGTGTTTTAGGGTTTGAAGAATAGTGTTCGTGTATATTTGATTCCAAAATGATGAATGACATTTGGATTGCCTTTTTTTTTCATTGGTAACGTGAAAACATTAAAAAAAATCAATGGAATCGTATAAATTTGAGGAGAATATTAAAGTTGTGGTGGGAACTCGGAAGGGGCAAAGGGTTTTCCGTAGGAGCCATTTGATTTAGCTAGTGGTGGATGGGCCCTTAATTGAAATGGTAAAAATACAATTCATGTCCTTCAATTAGTTTTTAAAACATTATTATAAATAAATCGTTATTTATTAAATATTAGATAAAACAATATTATATACTAATATAATATTCTTCTGTTTTATTATTTTTTTCTCATATTGATCAAACACATGGTTATAAGAGATAAATATGATCATATATCAAAAAAAAATTAGCTGACCCTTATTCCCATATGTAATGGGGTAAGAGGAGGTAAGATAGTAGGCTACCCGCAACACCAAGTTGAGAGCAGCTTTCATGAGAGACCTCCAAATTATGAAATGCCCTCCGTGGGACTCGATCCCACGACCTCAAGGTTAAAAGCCTTGTGCTCTACCAACTGAGCTGGATTGTCATTTCAAAATATGATCATATATCAAGTTATATAAAATATGGAAAATTACAAAATAATCTTTAAAAATTGATTGATAAATTTAATTGATTTATTTTAATAGGTATAAAAATGTGACATATAAAAGTAAAAAAGATAATAGACTTTTCTGATAATATAATTTATATTGGACAATTTTAAAGTTTAAAAGGACTAATTTAGTGGGATAGAAAGTAATATTTAGGGTGAAAATAACGGGTAAACTATATATTTAGTACTTCAATTATCATTTTTGTTTTGTTTGTCACCCATTCCCCCCCCTAAAATCATATACAACGTTTAATTTTGATTTTATTTTGGTTATCCACCAATAAAAATCAATGATGATGTGAACATGGAGTCGGTTTCCCATTTGATCCCATATATAGTGGATAGTGGGGAATCTATAAATTTTTTTAGGGCACACATATATTAATAATATAAAATTTTTAATACGATCAAATTTCAGGGTGGACAATATAAAACATCAAGGTGGACACACATGCATAAATGAAGAAAACTTTTAGATATAAATAAGAAAATTCGAATTCTATAAAATTTCATCAGCGTACGACCTCCACTGATAGTGGATATTATATGTCGTGATTGACAACTAGTTTTTATTCATGTGAATCGATAAGGGAATCGGACAGCGGACGCTATGACAAAGTTAGCTTGGAACCTCCCGTTTGGACTTCACACTTTCAATGATCCTCCAACTGTCAACCTTCCACGCTGAGACGGATACTGTAGTAAGTAGGTTATTTCTTCTTTCCATTAAAAAAAGTAACGATGATGTTGACATATCAACATAAGATATGTCATGTCATCATTAAGAAATAAAAAAGTATCACATATGTAGTTTTGTTATTTTTTTAACGGTAAGTGACAAAAATATAACTTTAAGTATGATTTTAAACAGGAATAATTAGATGACTAAAGCAAAACGAAAGTGGTAGTTGAGGTATTAAACGTATAGTTTACCCAAAATAATCGATTTATAATTAAGTTAATAATAATGGAATGAGTATTTTATTTTAATTAACATGGATAAACACGGCGTCCCCTCAACCAAATCTAGTTCTAGATT
The DNA here is from genome assembly GCF_006381635.1 of Hibiscus syriacus. Taxonomy (NCBI): domain Eukaryota; kingdom Viridiplantae; phylum Streptophyta; class Magnoliopsida; order Malvales; family Malvaceae; genus Hibiscus; species Hibiscus syriacus. Next base: position 561,667 of record NW_024062059.1, on the reverse strand, counting down.
TCCTTTTTGAGAGATGAATTTGAGTGGATGGAAGATGAGAGATTGTTTAGGGTTCCACTTCCAGAGTCTTTGGACTTCGTCTTTCTCTAATCTCTCGGACCCTTTGCGGCTTTGCCTATCGGGGCTTTTACATTTCTGTATTGTGGTGGGCTCTGCTTACCCCAAAAAAAATTCAAATTTCAGCTCTTTGGAACTTGGGATTTTTCGGCGGTTTCATACATGGCCCATCGTATTACTGGGAGAGAATAATAACACAGTAATCCTTGTATCAATAAGGGCCAAGTGATCTTTAGGGCTTGAGCCTTGGAGGGCACTTGTTCTTGAGATTTTGGGAATTTTGCTTTTAGTCCCTTAAATATTTTTAAAAAATAATTAGACCTTTGAAAGTTTTGAATATTTTAGTTTAACCCAAAATTGATTTCCTGAAATTCATCATTGACATGAATATTAGTGTTGATCAGGGATGGACATGGGTCGGGTCGGGTGTTCGGTCAACTCAACCTGAAAATAGACCTCCTCTACCTGAATCCGATTAGATTTGAGTTTTGGGTGACTTCATCAGACCTGAATCTTGACCTGAGTTTTTGATATAAAACCAAACTCGATCTTTCCCGATCCGAAATATGTATACTTATAAAAATTATTAATTGTTTTCAATAAAATGAGGATCTAATTCAAAATAATATAAAGAGGGTATTATTATAATTATTCCTAAATATATAATATATAGTTATATTATTTTTTGGTCGGATCGAATCATGTATTTTACACCCTAAACCCGAACATGAACCCAACCTAAACTTATCCTCTAAAAAATTGACCCAATCCAAATCCTTTTAAAAAAAATCTGACCCAATCAATTTAGGTCAGATCAGACCCCGCCAAATTCAAGTCTCGTGCCCATCCCTAACGTTGATACTCTGATTTGGTATATACGTATCTAATTAAGTGCACAATCTCTGGCTTAAATTTTTTTAAAATCAACTTTGTATGCCCAAAAAAATCTTGCAAAGCACCAACATGCAAGGAAATTTTTTTAGCTGACCCTATTCTCATATGTAATGGGGTGAGGGGGAGGTAAGGTAGTAGGCTGCCCAAACGTCCGGTTGAGAGCAGCTTCCGTGGAAGACCTCCGACAGTCAAAATTATGAATTATCCACCGTGGGACTCGATCCTACGACCACAATATTAAGAGCCTTGCGCTCTACCAATCCAAAAAACTATTGAAAGGTCCTTAAAAACACTTCCTAAACACTAGCAAAAACACACCGAACGAGATCTAAACTAAACAAAACACATAAACCTAAAACACATGTTGAATCTTAGTTTTCAAAAAAAAATCATAGATCTAGAGAAAAATAATATCTTTTATTTATCACCGAAATCATTCGATGAGTTCATTTTTAATATTACAAAGTCAGAAGAAATGGGCCCAAAAGTTTGTTTGTGTATATCGTGTCAAGTCCTATGAACGTATGATTTCATATTTTAAAAATATAAATTTTAGGAGAATTTAAAATTTTTAAAATACACGATTATAATTTAACATTTCAATTCATACATGTACTATAATGGGGGTATAATACAAGAGAACCCCACAAATAAAGCTAATATGGGATTGTGCAGGATGATTGTGGTCCCTTAAGAAAGGGGAAAGAGTTAAGGCCCATGTCCCAACCACATGGTTCCCCCATCCCAAAATGCAATTATGTACATTAATTATATACTCCTACCGGAAATACGATGCAGTTTTGCCATCTTTGACTACAAATAAAATAACTGACATCTCTGAGTTCGAAGGAGTAAAGTAGCTAAGGCTTTTTGCTTCCTTGGCGGTGGTAGCTTGGAATTTGTTTAATAAAAACAAACAGAACCCCAAAGGGTCAATTGAGGAGGTCCATACTTGGGTTGCTCGGTGCTAAAGAAACATGTCTCCCATCAAGCATTATGACATACGACGATAGATTCAGAAATTTAAGAATATTTGTTTAAAATTTTAATTTTATTTTTTAAAAATTAATGGATATACAAACTTCTTTTATTTTTCTTTTTACTTAACATATTAAATTAAATTTAATTATTTTTTCTATAAAATAAGATGCACTTGACCCATAACGGATTTAGGATATCCACCCCTAATTACACGCAACAAATGCAAGGGAGAAACCCATTTTTCTCGACATTACAAGATATTAAAAAGGATAAAATGTACCTTTATATTTTTTAAAATATTGTGTTAAGATTGTATTATTTACGAAAAAGGATAAAATATAATTTTATCATTTTATAATTTAAAACTTTAAAGTCCAAATAAATTTCTATCGATTGTAAGAAAATATCATAACTGTACCATCTTTAAAATAATTAGGATAATCTATTTGGTGATCACTAATTTTTTAGGGTATTTATAATTTGGTCGTCAAAATTTTAATATTTATATTATAATCACTAAAATTTTAATTTGTTACCAGTACTATAATTGTCGTTAAGAAATGCTAACTGACATGTTAAGTCATATTTCCCAAAAAAAAATTACTCTATTATTTTCAATCGACATACATAAAGGTCGTTTTTTATTTAACGAGCAATCGTCCGTTAATCCCAATGGTAAATAGGCTTTGTTTGACCAAAATATTAATATAATTTGATTTCAAGTTGATCTGGTGATTGACAGTGGTGGATCAAAAAGTATTAACTTTTATTTTTCATTGAGATTTGAGAATTTTGAAAGATTTTCTTACGAGTTTGAACCATATAAAATAAAATAAAAAAAAACATAAAAAAAACAACATAAATCTTTTCAATTTGCCACTATTAAGTGTAGAATCACTTGAAACTAAATCGTGTTAATCTCACGGACAGATGAAACCTTCCCATCGATGAAAGGGGTTGTGACCACCAAACCAAGTTTCATTCCATTGGGATGACCCCTTTGAATCAAACAATAAAACAAACTACCCTAAATCCGAGCTTCAATATACTAAATTGGAAGTGGAAAAGACATTATTCATAATAGGCTTAATTATAAAACAAGTGTCCAAATTAGACTACTTTTACCTATTAGGTGCCCAAACTTATTTTTGATTCATCCATATGCATAATTTTACAAACTTTATCATTTTAGGTGTATTGGCAGTAACGACCGCTAAATTTCATCGCTAAGTGACACATAACCTATTATGGTGATTTTAAAAAATTTATTTAAAATAAAAAATAAAAGTGTATATTAAAAAACCCAATAAATCTCAAAAAATTAAAAAAAACCTCAAAATATTGAAAATTTTAATTTCAATCCACAAACCCACGTCAATAGTCACTGGTTGAGTCAATCGAACCTCCACTAGAACTTCCACCCCATGACAAGTCAAACTTGACGATAACGTTGCATCTCCGACGAAGAAAACGAAAAAATTGTGACACCCAAATTTGCGACATCTAGCGATATAACGACGTGCCTGATGACAAGGAAGCCGACAAAGGAGATGACAAGGGCGACATCGACAATGGCTTATGTGGTACAACGAAGATTAGGGTTATGGTTAGAGTTAGGGATTTGAGATTTTTAGTGATTTATGGGATTTTTTTTTACAATTTTAGAGAAAATAGATTTTTCATAAATATAATAATTTTTATTTAAATAAAAAATTAAAATTTCAAAATTACTAGAACTTAACAAGTATCACTTAACGAAATTTTAATGGTTGTTACGATGTGGACACTTAAAATGATAACGTTTGTAACGTTAAATACCTCGATGAAAGAAAAAAGCTTGTGCATCTATTTTATTTAGTTATTTTTTTAATTAAGCCATAAGAATAAGCAATTTAGAAGAACAATAAAAATTGAAAAGATGAAAATTTTAAATATAAAAATTAATTTAATTGTTTTTAATTATATTTAAATTAATGCATTGTATACATTTTAAGGTGAAAAACATTATTATATCGAATTATGTTAGTATTTTGTTTAACATTTAAAATTTGTTACTTATTTATAATAACATTTTAATTAAGTAATCGGTTAGTAATATTTTAAAAATAATTTATTTATAATAAAAACATAATTAAACCGCATGAGATATATTTTACCCTCTCATATTATTGTCAAAAGCTTTGTTAAAAAAATAAATAATATATTATTTTAATAAAAGAAAAATCTCTTTATGATTTTTTTTCTTGTTCTATTGCAACTTGCATGTGAGGGAGGACAGCCTCTTCCAGCTGTCTCTGTCTCCAACCTAAAAATTTAAAATGATATTATTTTAATTTTTAATTTTATAAATTTGAATTTATTCAAATAAAAGATATTTTGGTCTACAAGAAATGACCTCCTTTTCATCCAAAGTAGGTCCCGCGTACATCACCTCGTATCTCCTCTCGTCTCGTCACATCCACACTCACTACATACTGTCTTGACTTAAACGCGCCAATTCAGTGCGGTTCAACACATCGCACCCTTCGATCACTCGCCGCATGGGCGTGTGGTATAGGCATAGTTGTTGGTGCATCACGTCTTCTTTAAACTTTCGAATTAAATATGAAAAACTGTACTATTTTAATATTATTTAAGTAAGATTTTGAATTTTAGTTATTATATATATATAGAAAATATCAGTTTAGGGATTTATTGATTAAAAATTGATCTAAATTAATTAGGAAAAAATCTTAAATTCGAGAAGACAGAAAAAAGAAAAAAAACTTTAATAAAAAAACGCTTTAATTAAATAAAAATTAATTAGGAAAAAGTTTTAAAATATCACTTGCGTTGGCAATCGAAAAATCAACCCGTGACAGTTGGCCGTCCATCTCCAACCTCCGGCGACCACCACGACCGTCAGTCATCGTTAGTTTTCAACCGCCGGCATGCAAAAATTCCTCTGCAAAAAAGTCCCGATCGTCTTCTTCCTCTTTGCCCGACTGTGGCATGTCAGTTTTAGATTTTAATTTTCCAATGGTTAAATGACCTTATAACTCCCGTTACTTGTGTGTTTTTCGAAAGACTAAATTCCATAGGAACCCCCATAAATTCTCACATTTAAATTTTGGACAAAAGCATGTGCGTGTTTTGATAGGCATGGCTAAATTACACTACCCACCCCCATACTTGTATTTTAATTTAAATGATCAAATTTCATAAAAACGCCACATAGTTTCTTCCATTTATATTTTAGACAATCGTATGTTTATGTTTTAAAATACATGGCTAAATTACACTACCCACTCCCATACTTTTGCTTTAATTAAATGGTCAAATTTCATGAAAACCACCACACTTTCCCTTGTTTAGATTTTAGACTTCTAGGTTTTAAATCTTCTATAAGTTTTAATTTTTTTTATTTTGCTAATTAATTTTAAACTTTTTCTTCAATTATAAATAATATTGTTAGTATTTTAATTTATTTATTTACTTTTAACTCGATGTTAATAAAGTTGAATCTTAAAACTTTTGTAATAGTTTGTTTTAATAAATGACCATCAATTATTATAAAAAAAAATAACTAATTCTTATTAGTATTAGTTTTTGTTTTAATATTAATTGGATATTAATTGTGATCATATAATATTAATTTTTATACGTATTTGACTTGCTATAAATATTGACCATTCATGTCGATTTAATATTAATTTTTTCATTAATCTTAAATTAATGCATATTAGCGATTATGGATGATGAGTGGAAAATTAAGACGTAAATTGCAATCTTAATGAAGATGACAAAATAAATGACCTAAATATTGAAACTTATATCAAAGAAGACTGATTATTTATATTTTCATCATTGTTTTTTATATACTTTTTATTATTTTGAATTAGATACTATTTTTTACTTTATTGCATTTTGGTCTTAGCTAATATGCTTATTCGGTATAAGTTTCAGTATTTGAGTAATTTAACCATTCAAAATTAAAATCTAAAACTAACATGTTACAGTCGTGCAAAAAGGAAAAAGACGATTGAGACTTTTCTGTAGAGGAATTTTTGCGTTCCGGCGGTTGGAAACTAACTATGATTGATGGTCGCGGTTTTTGCTGGAGGTTGGAGACTAACGACCGACGATCACGGGTTGATTTTTCGAAAGGCCAACGCAAATGAAAAAAACTGAAAACAGTCGTGGGTTGAAGGCTGCTGCTCATTCGCGATGGAGACGGGACAACGTCGATCTGGGTGACGATGAACTGGCGACGACACTGCTAGATTTGTTGTCAACTATTTTCTGGCGAGACTCACTCTGACGGTGATGGTGTTGATGGCCACCTTCAACCCTTAAATAATTTAAAAAACCTAATTCTAAAAAAATAATTATTACATTTTAGTAAAAAATCATTATTAAATTATAATTATATTAAAAGTAAAATTAATTTTTAATTAACGGTTAATTTTATTTAGATCATTATATATATTTTTTATATTTATATAACAAGGACAAATTTATATATAGTATATTTCAATACGTCATTTTAATGATACATTATTATACTCGAAATGTAGTATAAAATGTCAATTTTGACCCGAAAAATTTGCAGTCAAATTTGATCGGTACATTTTGATTATAAAATGTCCGAATCAAAAACACAAAATTAATTAAAATTTGAATCTATCAAATTATCTTAATAATTAAATGAAATATTATATTTTTTAGAAATGTCAATAATTAAATGAAATATTATAAACAGATAATATATTATATTTATTTCAAAATATTATAAAAATATCATATAATAAAAAGATGATTTACACATTTTACCCTATAAAATACGAACAAAATGTAACAAAGAGTGAAATAAATAAAAGGGTAAAGTATAGTAATGGTCACTGAACATTTCTGAAGCTTGCATTTAGGTCTCTCAACTTTTAAAACTTATAATACAGTCCCCTAACATTTATTCCGTTTACAATTAGGTCCCTCAACTTAAACCACGGTTAGAAATTTAGGGTAACGGTCATTGAACTTTTCATGCACTTGAATTTAGGTCTCCCAACTTTTAAAACTTGTAAAATAGTCCTCAATTTCATTCTAAACCCCAATTTCCGAAGTAATTCAATTTCATTCTAAATCCTAAATTCAAAAATAATTCAATTAAATTTTAAATCCCAAATTCTAAAATACTTCAATTTAAGGTTTAGAATGTAATTGAATTATTTTGGAATTTAGGGTTTAGAATGAAATTAAGGTGTTTTGAAATTTTGAACATGAATTTACTATTTGACAATATTTATTTCAATGTAAATTTGAGGTTTGTTTAACTATTTATATCAATTTTGAATAACAATATGCATTGATTAAACATCCCGAATAGCAAAATGGAAGCACTCTATTCGGTATTTCAACTTCCCATAAACTCTGCTCATTTCTTCAACTTTTGACTATATGAAATTCGGAACACTCATTTGGAGCATTATGATTTAAGTACCACTATGTTCTTGCATGCTATTTTTTTTATCAGATTTGAGTACCTAACCCTTCAGTGCTTTACAGTGCGATCATTTATGATTCACCTGAATTTGCTCATACAGTGATCATTTATGATTTAGTAGAATCAATGGTTTAGAATGAAATTGAATTACTTTGGAAATTGGGGTTTATAATGAAATTAAGGACTATTTTACAAGTTTTAAAAGTTGAGAGACCTAAATTCAAGTGTCTGAAAAGTTTAATGACCGATTATATAATTTACCCTAATTTTCTAAAATTGGTTTAAGTTGGGAGACCATATAGTAAACGGAATAAATATTAGGGGATTGTATTGCAAGTTTAAAAAGTTGGGGGACCTAAATGAAAGCGTCAGAAATATTCAGTGACCATTACTCTACTTTACCCTAAATAAAATTTCAATTCGACATAAAGGTTAAAAGGCTTTATGGGCAAATGGTGATATCGAAAACTTAAGTTTAGCATTATAGAGAGCAAATCAAAGTTCAATCAAATCACAGCCCTCTTTTTCTCTGACTCCATTAATGAAATTGAACCCAAAAAAAAAAATGTTGACTTGGTTTGTTAAGCTTCAAAGGTAATTATCACATGGGGGTGGCTGTTAGCGAATATTGGGTGGGTGCCCAAATCCTGTCCCTTGTTGTTTTCCAAGTGGCAAAATACGGTGTTTTTTCTTCTTCTAATCTTTGCATGCAGAAAACGATAGGCTGGGCACAATAATGACATGCTGCTGAATCAGAATAGAGAAAAAGGAATGCTTTTTACTATTTTGTCGACTACTGTGGTGCGAATGTTGGAAGCATGGGAGCATAGCAAAGGCCGAGAATGGCGGCAAACCCATAACCGAGCACTACAGTCCACGCCTATACACATCACCTAGTCATTTAAGACTCGTATTGATTTGCCAAAGGATTTATAAGCTGCTGGTGTCTCCTTTCTAGAGAGAAACGGGAGAAAAAAAATAATCTTCGGCTTTAAGGTCCTTATGTTCTTTGACAGAGTTTTGCGAGTTTTAGGGGAGATTCGTGGTTTCTTTGATGAAAAAAGCGGTTTCCTAAAAGGGTAAAGTGAGTTCTTTATGAGCGTTGCAGCCAAAGAGGGTTTGAGTAGGCATTAAAGCTGTTGGTTTTGGTATCTTTGAAGATGATGATGGGTCACTACGATAATCATCACCGTCCGTTTCCATCATTTGGAGATAGTGATGGTCCCATGGGAAATGACAACAGGGCTAAGACGAGTAATATGTACCATGTTTTAGCTAGCAGTAGTGATTATGGTTCTGGTGCTGCTGCGGCTACTGTTGGTAATGGCGGTGCAGTTGGTTTGAGGATTCTACAGCCTTTTGACATTTCATCCACTTCATCGTCTACTGCTCACACCGCCATCAAATCCCCAGGTAGAAATTTCATAGCTTTTTTTCCCTCTTTTTTCTAAAAGTTGTCTGTTTGACTGAGGCAAACAATGGGGGATGCTTGATTTGTGTTGTGACAGGAGAGATGGCGGCATGTTTAGAGTTTCCTTTTACATTCTCACAAAGGAAGGAGCTTGAGAGACAAGTCATGATATTCAAATACATGATGGCTTCCGTTCCTGTGCCTGTAGATCTCCTTCTTCCCTCGGTTCCAGTTGCTTCCCACTCTGCCTGTAATCTCCATTCTATTTACCTTGTCTTTTTGTTCATCAATTTTTACGTCATCTTTAATTATATCCACTTGGTTTTGTTTTTTCTTTGGTGTGTGGGCAGTGGGTGGTGGTGCTCTGAATCTAAGGCTGGCAGGTAGTGGGGATGTTGAGCCAGGGAGGTGCAAGAGAACAGACGGGAAAAAATGGCGGTGCTCGAGAGATGTGGCGCCTAACCACAAGTACTGTGAGCGCCACCTGCATAGAGGTCGTCCCCGTTCAAGAAAGCATGTGGAACTTCCTAATAAGAGGACACGTCACACCCATGGTCAAGCTCTTCCTTCATCTTCCTCCGCCGTTCTCACCAAGATTGCTTCTCCGCCTCTAGCTCAGCCCCCTCGCCAGAATCAGACCACTTGGTTTCTTGATAAGCCACATGAAAAAGCTGCAACCTTTTGGCCTCTCACCTCTGTTTCTTCCTACAAGGAACCCAGGTGAGTAAAACAAATACATTTGTGTTTTTTAAGTATCAAGCTGTACTTCTTTTTAATCAATTTGAGCTATGTTTTTGTAGGATTTCAGACTGGACTATGAATGAACTCATTCCCCTGGCTGACCAGCAGTGGCATCAGCTCATGCAAATAGGGTTAGCTTCCGATGGTTCCATGACCGATGCCAACAACTCCTTCGTTCTGGGCCAAAATTATGCTGCAGGAGATCAACAACCGAACAGTTTCCCTTGGTTTCTCAATTCTGAAATAGAGAAGTCCGGTGAAAGTACACCTAGAGGCTTCATCGATGCTTGGTCTACTGGTGTATCAGGTGACAGCTCTGGAGCCGAAGCCTCTGTTTCCAGTAACGGAAAACTCTCTCTTTCCTCACTTTCCCTGTCAATGGGAATCAATAACATCACGGATAACGAGTTGGGAGTGTGCCAGTATGACGAGGACCATGAATACGCTTCCATATCACGGCTTTCAAGCTGGTTTACACCTGGCTCCACCACGCCCGGAGGCCCACTGGCCGAGGTTTTAAGGCCGAGCTCCGCCACCAAAAGCAGCTCTAACCTATCTTCTCCCGTCACTGGGAATGGAAATTCTTGTAGCCCACCGGTGACAGCAGTGTCTTCACCGTCTGGTGTTTTACAAAGAACTCCTGCTTCAATGTCTGATAGCATCGGTAGTAGCAGCCCAACACTGGTTAGTTCGAGTGTCAAACCCGAGATCAGTTTGATGCTGGCTTAAAGGAAATAACCACCACCCCTTGTTTGAAATGAACCTAAATTTTACTACAATTTTTTTACTTTTTGTATGGTCTTAATCACTTGTGTTGGTTTATGACATATCCTCACTTGGTTTTTCAGTTCAAGAATTGAAGCTTTTAATAACTTATTATAGTGAGATACGGTAAGTAATTTGATATCAAGCAAGCCTAAAATTCGAGTTTTTTTATTTATAAAATGGATTCATGTACCGATGTATAATTTGTTTAATGATTTTGGTGTTTAATTTTTTTGAATGATTAAAGTGTTTAGCGTTAAAAATTATTATAATTTTAAGTGTATGTATCATAGTTTTCATTAATTTTTTATGTTAAGTGAGACGTATTACATTTCAATAATTTTTATTTTATAAAAAAATAAAAATATTAGTATAAAAATATCTTAATTTCTTTTAAATTATATAAAAAAATCAATACCTAAAAATTCTAAAGTCGTGACATTAAGCTGTTGTCCTCATTTTTGTAGGTCACGACCACCGTCGCCAATATAATTTATGTCATTTTTTTAGTCATACGTGGTCATATTTGACGTGGATTAATCGTTGGGATTACGATTTTTAATTTAGGGTTCACGGGTACAAAACGTTTGATTGTTGGTTAGTCGTGATTTTATAGTGTTATTGATCGTCGGGGGGAGTTGAGATAGGGTAGAGTTTCGTTGAAGGTAAAAGATAGCGATCGACATGAATTTATGGTTGAAATGAATGTTTTCAAAATTTTAAGGTTATTTTGAAATTTTTATGTTTTTAAATATAGTTTTAATATTTTTTTAAATTTTAAATAATTTTTTTAAAATTACCTTAAAGTGACACGTATAAGAAAAATTAATGATTTTTACAGACAAAATACCTTAAATGATAACGTTTGTAACGTCAAATACCTCAATCATTAAAAAAATCTATTCAATAAAGCGTTATAATTTGGCGTTTATAATCAAACCCATGTAAAATTCTACCGTCTTTACCCGACTAATTGAGTTAAATCTAATCAGTTGATAATATTTTATCAATTAAATGAGTATAATATAATATAACTACAAATTGATATAATTATTAGGTAAATCATATGGGTCATCGTATTATTATCTTTCTTATATTTTAATCATCTTATTATGCTAGGTAAAACTTTCGAGATAATGTTTTGGAAAAAATTAATTTACGAGATAAATCACTCCTAAGATTAATTGCTCAAATAAGGTGAAATCCACAGTGTTGGTCGTAGGTCGCCATGCCTTCCGGGCGACCTACTAGGTCGCCATGTCTTCCTGGCGAGCTACAAGAGATTGCATGTGCCATGCACGTCCCAACACGCTGAGCATCCGAGGCTATCCGACCGAGGCCATCCGAACGAGCTATGCGAGAGCATCCGAGGGCAACCGAGCGAGCTATGCGAGGGAATCCGAGGGAAGCCGAGCGAGGGTAGGTTTCCCGGAGTGCATGGCGACCTACAAGGTGCATGTGTCATGCAACACGTTCATTCTCTCTGTTTGAGCAAGGGTAGGTCACCCGGAGTGCATGGCGACCTACGGCAAACACTGTGGATTTCACCCTATTTGAGCAATTAATATTGGGAGTGCATTAACTCGTGAATTAATTTCTTTCAGAACATTATCTCGAAAGTTTTGCCTATTATGCTATCTGCTAAATATTTTTAGGATGGTCATCCAAGCAATAAAATTATTTAAATAAATACTTTTATAATATAGGTAAATTACACTAATTATTATTGAATTTTACTCTATCTTATTTCACTCATTATTCTTTGGATACGTTCAATTTTCTCATTGAATTTAACATAATTATCATTTTTGGTCACTCGGTCGTTTTCTCACTAAACATCACTATAAATGAGCTGTGTATAGATGCAAAACGACGTCGTTTTAATGAAAATTTTATTTTTTAAGACGACGTCATTTTAATGCTGTTAAATATTTAACAGATGACCAAAAATGCTAATTATGCTAAATTTAGTGAGGAAATAAACTGATTTAAAGTAAAGCGAGTGAAATAGATATAGAAAGTTCAGGGATGAGTGATGTAATATACCCTTTATAATATCCAAAGTTAAATGGAAAATAAATGGAGTTCCAGTGTTAAGATGCAAGTCCTGGATCTTTCAGGAAACACAAGGAAGCCCAAATGTATTGTCAGTGACGACAAGTCCAGGTGATGGGTCTAGAACTTCCACACCCTTCGGGATCCCTCTCCATGTTTCACCTTCGTTCTTCTCTTGAAGCAAAGCCACTCTCTCCATCTATATATATTCATCTTTCTCCTTCCCCTCTCCTCAGTTCAGTCACAGTCATCGGATGAACAGCAACTCTCTTCTCACTGTCATTTAAGATACACATTTCTCAGATCTCTAAATCTGTCATGGCAATGGCTTCGACTTTGTCTTGCTCATCTTCACCACTGGTATCAAACAGAGCCACTCTTCCTTCTTACGCTAAACCCATGATGCCGTTCTACGTATCATTTCCGTCCAATAATTTTCACGGCAATCGGAAGGCTGTCGTAAGGGCACATGCTGCCGGCGATCAGAACAAAGATTCGTCGGTGGACGTGCACGTTAACAAGGATAACAAAGGCCAAGGGACAGCCGTCGAGAAGAGGCCTAAACGGTTGGTTATGGACATCTCTCCATTCGGTGAGTAATTTTCAGCTTTCTCTTGACCTAGTGCGGTTCTTTTATTCAATAGTATAGTATTATGACATGATCCGGTGATGATAGGTTTGTTGGACCCGTTGTCACCGATGAGGTCAATGCGTCAAATGCTGGACACGATGGACCGGTTGTTCGAGGATAGCATGGCGTTTCCGACCTCCGGACGAAGAGGAGGAGAGGTGCGTGCACCTTGGGACATCAGAGACGATGAACATGAGATCAAGATGCGATTCGACATGCCGGGGATGGCGAAAGACGACGTTAAGGTCTACGTTGAGGAAGATGTTCTGGTTATAAAGGGAGAGCAGAAGAAGGAAGAGAGCCACGATGATTGGACTAACAGCAACTACAGTTCATATGATACTCGTCTCCAATTACCCGACAACTGCGATAAGGATAAAATCAAGGCGGAGCTGAAAAATGGAGTGCTCTTCATCTCCATTCCCAAGACCAAAGTTGAACGCAAAGTTATTGATGTAGAAATTCAGTAAAAACGCTAGAAGTTGTATTTTGTTCAGAACATGAAAGACACTGTAATTTCTTAGTTGCATAACAAGGCTTTTACTTTCATAACTTGGCATTTACATATACATATACATACAGTTACTCATTTAGTTCCAATATGGATTCGAGCTTTGGCTTCCAACATCTTGGAGACGAACTCCCGTTTCTTTTATCGAGCCCTGCAGTGATGACCTCTGCTACTGATATCTGCTTACTCAACAACTTCTGAAGCTCTTGCTTTGTGATTACAACTTTTATTCTCTTAACACCACCGGCCCGCCGTGTATCAGCCACGAACGATAGCAAATCATCAGCTTTGAACTCTAAAGTCTTCCCATCCGCCCTCACAGCCCGAACAACTTTCTGCTTGGACTCGCGCTCCACGCCTCGCAGACAGCAACCTTCGCTCGGTCTAAGAAGATTCCAACAATTACCCATATTTGTTTCAAAATTTAGAGCCGATAAGACAGTATGGGACTTCGAGACACCCTTTATATATTATAAATTTAAGTAGGCAGAAACAAAACAAATAATGGGTTTGTTTTGCCGCATTGAGTGGAGTAGCAGAAAGCTACATATACATCGAGGAAAGCACCTTAAATATACAGATTTGGTGTGGCGGTATCTTCCTTATTTTATCTAAAAGAAATGGGTTTTGTGAAGTTGTCAACCAAGCATGCGAATAGGGTCGGTTAGTGGATGGCGCTTTGGCATTACTCAGATCATTCATTTCCTTTTGGCTCTCTGTTTACATGTTGGAGCCTAATGGTGTATCTAAAAATATCAATTTTACCATATTTTTAAAACAAAGGGTCGTTTTTTATATCTATACACGTACAAAGTAGTGTAAAAAATATCTGTTAATAGATCGAGAATGCAGCCTCTGTTGTACGTTGCGTTGATGTATTGATGGTGTTAAAATGAAGCATAATTAGGTACATGATTAAGACTATATTTGCCATTATATTATATTCCATTAGATCAAACCCTTGAATATTTATCCATTTAAAGATTCCTTTTCCATTTTTAACTCCTAATAACTACTACAACTTAACTGAACAATCAAACAAATCTTATTGCTTTAGGTGTCCGTAGGTAAAATACTACTGGCCTTCCACTGGGCGATGTCATCATAAGTTTGAGACAAAGGGAAAGGGCATTAGAAATATCTGGTCAGACTGTCCCAGTTTTCTAATCTGAAATGGTTGACATTTGTCCTTGGACCATGTCCAACTAACCTACCTGACATACTAACTAGGGGCACCATTTACCCTAGAAACCCAACCGTATAAGTTTGGGAATGCTCATTGAATCCTCCTTTTTTATACTTCAGAGACAGTAGAGATAAGAGCTACCCGTCACGTCTCGGTGATAGGATTATATAATAATCTTTTTAAATTTAAATATCATATCTTTTCATTTTAGTAACTATCTTTATTCTCCATTAAGCTAAATTATAATTATAAAGTTGTCTCCTTTGGTGAAGTTCAATGGACCATCTATCTTTTACTTTTCTAATGTACCCCTTCAGTTCTCATCTCGGCCCAGTTGGAGCCGCCTTAAGCGCCCTCGGATACCGACTTTGTTGCTAATGGGCTGTTAAAGATTCTATTCACATAACAAATATATTTAAACTCCTAAACAGAGCATTCTTGAATTCACACATGCAGTTTAAATTTAGTACCAATACAAACAGAACTTGAAATTTGATTACTTTTAATGTAATATTCTAAATCCTGTTAAAATTAAGGACTAGTATACATTGAGTTGGGTCGGGTCATGTTAGATCTTTGATCGATCCGATCTAAACATTTTAGACTTTCATCTTCACTTATTTGAAATTTAATTTGATTTTTTAAGATAAAAAGTTAATTTGATTCAATTCAACACAAATCAATTTTTTAAAACTGCTGTTTTCTGGTCTCCCGCTCAATGGCATGCATCTGCTTTTTCCAGGAATTTGGTGGCGGGGTTCGCTCATCCATGGAGAAGAGTACACTGGCCAAAGCTAACCAAAAGGTTCAGACCACGACGCTGCCAAAGGGGGCACCACAATTTTAAGGGCTGCACTGCTTTGAGACCCTGGTGACGTTGGAAAATCTACTTCATGTTAGCTCCTTCATGAAGAGATTGATGGATGTTGTCAAGATGATGTTTGCTCCTTTTTCATGTTTACTTTATGGCATGTTTATGGAATACAGGTTTGAGATGATATTTCCAACACAGATTGAAAATATTGTGTTGGTTCATTCAGCCATTGCTTTGCTTAAATTTTACCTAGAAAAAGCAAAAGCATGTTGTAATGATGTGCTACTGCAGCACACAATCAAGCTAGCCTGCAAATCAAACATGGACATTGTATTTCTACTTGCTTATGAATCAACTATAAAGCACACACTTCTGGGGAAATCTTGTTTAAAACATACATGATAGTTTTTTGTCGGATGCCTAATCAAACTCGATCGAAGTAACTGATCATAGCAGATAAATAGTTATGCGCCGCTGGTTCAGCGGCTCTCATGTGAGAATTCCAGGATTCTCACAAGAATCCACTTCCCATTTCAGTCGGCCTATTCTGTATTCCCTGTCACCGGAAAAGAATGGGAACTGAGCCACAAAGAATTAGAAAAAGGAAAGTTATGGCAAGGTTATAATGTTCAGTATCAGACCAGACAATTTCAGGGAAGTTTAATTACCTTCCTTGTCCATTAAACAACCATGGTCCCTTTCGTAGAACACTCTTCTATGATTGCGGATTATGCAAGCATGGTGTCCCGCTTCGGTATAAACTCATTATCCCAAAACAAGTACCTCTCCATCTTTGCTGTTGCACTTTCGAATACAGTTTTGGCCCGACCAGTCTAATAAATCCATGTATTTATAAAAGATTAGCTTATCAAACATAATGTATCCATAATATGTCTCCATTATCAAACATAATGTATCCATGTATACATAAATGCAAGGAACAAAGCGAGAAAGGGATTGATGCTCAGGCCAGTGCTCTCAATCTGTCATTTGAGGTTTGTTTTCTGATTGCTCAGCACATTTCTTATATACAAAATTGGCCCAACACGTTTATATGTACTAATTCAAGTAAGATGTCACTCATAAGAAGTTGTTTTAGTTTAAATTGGGTCATGAAACTTGCAAGATCGCATGTTTGCTGTCTCTTGCAGAGGCTCTTGTACAATGCCATACATGGAAACTATGCATGAAGTTTCAGATTTTATAAAGAAAACTCTCAACCTAGTGAATTGCACATGCACAGCTCGTGCATGAGACCGAAACCGGCGCTGATGCCACACTAACCTCTTGAAGACACATGATTCGTTCGACTACCGTACCTACCGGTCAGTAGAAGCAAACTGAAGTAGCCGCATCACGTGCGGAACGGAGAGTAATTCCCGTCCCGGTATCGGCAAGTAATCTCTTCAATCTTTAGTGCACAGTGAAGTTCATAATCATCCCCAACTGGTACCTGCCTTGGGTGTGAATCTTTAAGTCAACTAATTCATTTGAACTAATCAAAGTGGAACCAGCAGTTTCTGTAATAGATCCTTAAGTCAACTTAATGGACAAGAAAATGTGAGTTGTCTACTTGCCCGTTGCCATATGCAACGGAAGAAGTACTCTTAAGTCCAGTCGTTGTCTAAATAATTGAAAATAATTCAAGTAACCCATGATCCATATTGACGTTATCTCATTTAATTTCGTAATATTATCATACAATAGTACTACAAGATAATAATAATAATAATAATAACAACAACAATAATAATAATAATATTTGAAAATATAAAGTAGTTACTTATAATTTTTTATACGTTTTAAAACTTTTTTTTTTGAATTTTGAATTAATTATGACATCGTATATAAGATAAAATAGTATAATATTAGCAATTAGGTATAAATGAAGTGTCATGTTAACGGATAATATTGATCGTTAGTTAATTAACGTCTATGTTAATTGTTTCATCCAAACCTAACCTTTTTGAAAAAGTTGACTGATTAATATTATAAATGAATGAAAAAAAAAAAGCAAGGACCAAGCTGAAAAGAGAGGAAAAGGTGAAGGGTGAAACCTAAATTAAACCATTTTAAAATGCCAGTTGTATATAGGTGAAGCAATCGAATTAAAAGAGAAAAAAAGGGCAAATGTTGAGGGCGAAACTTAAATTAACATTTTTTTTAATGCAAGTTGTGTTTAAGGGTGCAATTGAATAATAAAGGAATAATGGTCTAACTGGAAAAAAGGTAAAGGTTAAGGATGAGATTCAAATTAAGCCCTTTGTTAAATGCAAGTTGAGTTTGTCTTTATGGTTATGACGTCACAGCATGACGTTTAGACCTTGTCCTATTGCTGATGCCATAATGGTATTCCACGTTTTCACAAATTCAATAATGGAGAAGTAGCCTTGGGAGTTGGGACAATGGAAACTTTTATTAGTTAATTGATTAATTAATTAATTGTATTTTTCAAAAAAATAATAATTAATTAATTGTACTCAAAACATTTATTAACGATCAACATGCCATGGGGAATGTGTATTTATTAAACGAATAAATTTGTTTAGTTAAATGAATGATGAATAAATAACTTATTAGTTATTTATGTTCGTAATGTTTAATAATTTATTTATTTATGTTCGTTTAAATTTATTTATATTTGTATTTCCCACCCAGTAACTCACTAACCCTTTCATTTCACGATATAAAGAAAAAATATTTTAAATTGCTTTTGCTCTGTATTCCAAAGATCGTTTATCACTTTAACGAGCAAAAAATAACAAGTTACATTCATTAACGAATAAGCATGAACAAAAAAATTTATTCATTTAGTTGTCAGTGTTTATTTTTTTATTAAATTTAAACGAACAAATATAAATATACTATAATCCGTATTCTTTCGTTCTAATTACATGATTAAGATATTTTCTTTTTATTTATGAGCTGTGAAACAAATTGATTATATTATTATGATTCTATTAAACATTTCAGAAAAATTATTATGATTCTTCTTTTAAAAAAAATTGAATTATATGATTGATCATTTACGTATATATTTTATTCATTTCTTCACTTGTTTAAAAAAATAGTATACGATTATTTTCGTTTTTATTTAATTAAGAGGAGGTCTGAGTTAACTGCCGTAAACAATAATGAAATATTTTAGTATAATCACACATTTAATCCCTTTTTATTTACATGTTCTTTTAATTTAGTCATGATTTTAGTAAATTAAAATAAATGTAATCCTTCAATCGAATGATTCCATGTATTACTGGTGCCACGTGTGTCGCGTGACATCATTCGGTTGGAGGATTAACTTTATTTTAATTTAATATATTTATGTTCCACCAATCAGAGAATGACACGTGTAAATTAATGATTATATTTAAAATTGATTATCTAAGATCCTATTTTACCATAGATATCGTTTTTATCATCTATTCTTCTCTTTATATTTCTTCTAGTCTATTTTATTTAATGAACAAAGAATTGATCATCCAAAAAAAAAAAAAAGATAACTCTCCAAAAAGTTTTCAAACACAATAATATTATTGTCTTATTATTGGAAAATTATATAAGTCATCGATCTTACTAGTTGATGATTATTACTAGGGCGGAGCTCTGTCAGGCCCAGAGGCGTCCCGATCCCTGTTAAAAGTTTAAATTTGTATATTCGATATAATTTTAGTTTATATAAAAATAAATATTTACATTAAAAATAAAAAAAAATATTATATATTTGATCAAGTAGGGACCAAATTAAAGAAGGATACATTTGTATTCTCAAATTTTTGGTCTAATTATAATTTAAGTCATTGTAAGTTTAAATATTAAACAAATTAAGGAGTTTTCTTGTGAATTATGATTTTTTTTAATTTAGGGTGAAGACAATGTAATATCTGTACAAAGACTTTCAACTATTTGACAATGAACGCTCATACCCCTACATACACATTGCTTGAACTCGGGACCTCAAGGATAACAACAATCCCTTAATCACTACGGTCACTTGGTTCATGCTGAATTTTGAGTTTAAATACCTAACAAGTCTTTATATTTTTGTTAAATAATATAATATTTCAGCCTCCATCAAAATTTAATTCTGACTTCATCCATGATTATTGCGTATAACATTAGTAGAAAAAAATAAATCTTAATTTATAAAAATAATTTTATGAAATAATTAAAATAAATTTATTACATCTTTAATAAATAATATATAATATTGGTATATTTATTAATTTTTTTATCAACAATTATCCTATAACTATCATCTTATAGTTCGTTCATAACCACTAAAAGTCACTAATATTATTAAGAGAAAATAACCTCAGTGATCAAAAATCCTAGATAATATACGATTTTGACCAATTTTTTTGGATTTGCGAAAATGACCAACAAAATCGCAATGCGATCCCTAATTCGCGTTGCGATTTTCCATTTCGCGTTGCGATAGTTAAAAATCGCGTTGCGATTTTCCATTTCGCGTTGCGATAGTTGAAAATGCGCGTTGCGATTTTCCATTTCGCGTTGCGATAGTTGAAATCGCAACGCGATCTCCACTATCGCAAATTCGCGTTGCGATACGCGCAAATTCGTTGCGATAGTCTACAGTTGTTGTTGCGATTTTCCAAATTCGTTGAAAAAAAGATTTTGTTTCTTAAGAATTTTCTCTAGAAAGATAGTATCCGCGCGGACGTGTCGAAGACACGTATTACCACGACCACGACCACGACCACGACCACGACCACGACCCGACCCGAGATGAGACGAGACGAGACGAGACGGACGGCGGCGGCGGCGGTACGCGAGAGTCCCCCTTGTTCTCTATCACTCAACAAGGAAGTGGAAAATCCAAGCCTTAAATACCATTCCTAATAGTGTTTCCAATACAATGTGAGATTGAGCATTACCAACACTTGTTTCCAATACAATGTGATTATTCAGGAAACAATTAACAATCATGCACCTTAAAACAACTGAATCAGCAACCAATTGCATTAGTATTATACGATTAAATATGTCATAATTAAAATTCAATCTACAATCAATCGCGATTATTGCAATTTTAAGCAAAACATTCAAAAATAATATCACTATTTAAGGCTCAATCCCACATAGTATTGGGAACAAGTGTTGGTAATGCTCAAATCCCACATAGTATTGGAAACACTATTGGGAATTGTATTTAAGTCTTGACTTTCCCACTTCCTTGTTGAGTGATAGAGAACAAGGGGGATTCTCGCGCGCCGCCGCCGCCGTCCGTCTCGGGTCGGGTCGTGGTCGTGGTCGTGGTAATACGTGTCTTCGACACGTCCGCGCAGATACTATCTTTTTATATAAAATTCTTAAGAAACAAAATCTTTTTTTTTAACTATCACAACGAATTTGGAAAATCGCAACGACAACTGTAGACTATCGCAACGCGAAATGGAAAATCGCAACGCGCAACGCGATTTTCAACTATCGCAACGCGATTTTCAACTATCGCAACGCGAAATGGAAAATCGCAACGACAACTGTAGACTATCGCAACGCGAAATGGAAAATCGCAACGCGAAATGGAAAATCGCAACGACAACTGTAGACTATCGCAACGCGAAATGGAAAATCGCAACGACAACTGTAGACTATCGCAACGCGAAATGGAAAATCGCAACGCGGATTTTCAACTATCGCAACGCGAAACGCGAAATGCAACGCGAAATGCAACGCGAATTTACGATAGTGGAGATCGCAATGCGAATTAGAGATCGCATTGCGATTTTGTTGGTCATTTTCGCAAATCCAAAAAAAATTGGTCAAAATCGTATATTATCTAGATTTTTTGGTCACTGAGGTTATTTTCTCTATTATTAATTATAATAAACATGAGAGTAACTTCATTGATCCTCTCCCAACAAATAGAAAATTTTCATTCTTTCTCAACAAGTTTTTAAGAGTTTATTCTTTTTCTCTCGACCGCATCATTATTTATTTTTTAAAATATTATTTATATACGGATCTTATATTATTTTACACGTAAACTTTGATCTATATTCAAAAGATAAACTATTTATAATCATCACAAATCATTATATTATTTATCAGCAAAATTAAAATCTTAGTCTAGATGTAATTATTGTTAATGAATATAAGTACACTACAAGGCAATTGAAATATATGGTGAGGACCTCCTCCTCTATTTTTTTTTTCTTTTTTATAATTTGTGTCAATTTTGATCAATACAATTTTTTATTCTTTAATTTTGTTTAACCGGTGACGGCACCGATTTTAATGTTGGTTGCCGCCCACCGATTATCTTTTTTTTTCTTTGTTTTTTTAAGCTTTTTTAATAAGAATAATTATGTCTTTGTGACATGTTCTTTGCTTTTATGGTATGTTTATCTCTGCCTTTGTGACGTATTTTAAAATATTTTCATAAAGTTTATGAAAATGATTTTACGAATAATTTTAGAGTATGAAATGCTTTAAAATAGATAGATGAACTTTTATATTATTTTAACAACTGGCGATGTTTCAGAATAAATGTTTAATCTGCGAATTTGATTTAAAGGCATATTGTTTGTGCATTGAGAGTCGTAGGTGTATTTCGACATATTTTGTGTATGATAGTTATCGATAGATTTTGTTTAATGCATATGTTGCATTTTTGCAACAGTACTATGTGTACTATCGGCATTATATGTGCCTTCATGGTATTCATAATGAGTTTGTGAATTACCATTTTGTTACCTTAGTATAGTTGTTGAGTTAATCTATTGACGGAATTGGCCAAGAGGGGGTGAATTGGCAATTAAAAATTTGGTGGAAGCTTTTGCAGAAAATTGAAAGTAATTGCACAGCGATTTAGAGTGGTTCGACTTTCTCAATCAAAGTCTACGTCCACTACCTTAGCTATCCACACTAAGGATTTTCCAACAAATTCACTAATTTGTTCTTTCTTTTGAGGCCAAAGAGATAACCTTACAACTCCCTCAAGAATATATCCCAATTCTTGAGAACACTCTTTTCTTAAAGAGAAATACAAATTTGCAAAATTACAAGAAAAACCTCACAAGACAAATATGTTTGCACAATTCTAGAACAAAGAAAGAACACTCAAGAATAAATACAATTGAGCACAATAAGTGTTCTTGAAAGCAAAATGAATATTGAATGAAAAATAGGCTTGAAATGCTCAAACTTGAGGTTTGATGCTTTCTCTTTGATTCTCTCTTGATTCTAATTGCTTGATGTTTCTTGTTGTTGATCAATGGCTTCTAAGCTTGCTTAAATACACCTTGAATCACTTCTGAACGTTGGAGATAATTAGAGAAAATAATATAGCCGTTTTAGTGTGAAAACAATTAATAAAACAACTTGGAGCGTGGGGGGAATCGGTATTCCCTATGGGGAATCGATACCACCTGGGGGGGAATCGGTTCCCTCCGAGCATACTGAATTCTCGAGCCAAACCATTCAGGGGGGAATCGGTACCCCCTTGAGGGGGAATCGGTTCTCTCTGAGCAATCTGGAATTTTTGGCTTTGAAATGGTTCGAAATACTTTGTAAAATTATTTTGAAATTGTTTTAAGATTAAAACTTAATTTTACACTTTGAGTAAGGATTAAAAATGATCTTTGAAAGATTTGGAGTAATATTTTGATATTCGAATAATTCTATCGAATATACTTAGAAAATCATTTGGAAAATCTTAAAATTCATTTAACTTAATTTGTTATATCGAAATATCAAAATGTTTTCAACAATCTCCCCCTTTTTGATATAACAAAACATTTTAGTAATTTTAAGATTTTGAAATCAAGTTTTGAAATTACTCCCCCTTACTTTAACACTTCTCCCATTTATCATTTAAAAACACTTTAACACTTCTCCCCCTTTTTTGTTAAATCAAAAAGACATTTTAAAGAATTTAAACAAGGTTTTGAAATCAGTTAGCCAATTGATTATATATAATATAAGCTGCTAAGATCACAAGCAAGAGAAACGTTAGCCATTAGTTTCATAATCAATATTCATAATTAATTTGAAATGGCAAAATTGGTCATATATCTAATCATGAAGTAAATTATGCAATAATGAATAAATTTAATCACACCAAATAGATAATTTCTAACCATTCATAAATCCAAACAAATTCAAAGTCAATCAATCCACAAATTCAAACATTCCAAAATATTCAAAATGTTAAAACAATAAGTTTGGAGTTCAAAGCAAAACATTGAATCACATATCCGGATCAGGAGGAGGAAAACGAGCTCGCATAGCGTCCATTTCGTTAGTGAGGTCATTAATACGTACGTTGGTTGCTTCATTATTTGCACGCATTTCCCGAAGAATTTCTAATTGTTGAGCTCCCATTGTGGATAAATGGGACTCTATAGAAGTAAAGCGCGAATCCATAGTAGCGTATCAAAAATCGAATGTCTCCATAAAGGATTGGAAATATGGAGGCATTGGATGCGTTTGTTGTGCTTGCTCTTCGGGCTGCTCAGGTTCATCTTCGGCTTCATCGATGTCTCGCATTAATTACTCAAGCTCAAGATCTTCGTCAGCTTCGGGTGAAGCTTGTGAAGAACTAGCTCCCGGAGTATTTACAGAAGATCGAACCCATTCACTGGTCTCCTTATCCTTAATCCATCCCGCTCTCGTTAAGGAAAGAAGGTTAATTTGTTTCTTAAGAGGAAAAACGGCATCTAGACCGACTCTAAGCCCAGCTTTGGAAAACAGATTACTCAAAATACAACCGTAAACAAGAGATGAACAGAGTTTTTTTGTTAGGAACAAGATTTACGGTTTCAACAATTTCAGCAAAAATAATCTGAGGTAGGTTGATTTTAATATTGTTTTCGAAACAATGTAACCACCAAAGATCTAAGGCTCTAAGAGTAGAATAACGACCTCCAGATGGTCGAAACCACCAAGAAATCATTAGATGAAGGAAACGTTCATGAAGGTCTACGACACTTGCACTATCATTTCTTTTATAACAAGATCCTAAAACCTGTTTTTCATTTGAAATCCCATCATTATCTAATCTGAGTCAATATATAAGAATTGTCCTAGAAGGTAGGAACGAATTCCTATGGTTTCGGTTTCAGTTTGGTTTTTAACACAAACGGCATTAGAATAGAAAATACGAACAAGTTGATGGTAAACGATGGGTTCAAGGTCAAAGAGTTTATCAAATTTCCACTCTTAAAAAAGAGAAAGATATTTAAAATTGATAGCTAACATAGCTTGACGAGAAGGAATACGTTCTTCCCAGATTTTGTAAGAGTCGAAATATTGATAATACCAAAAACGATGATTTCTAGGACCAGGATGATTGAAACACGAATTTTGGATAGTCAAATTAGGATCAATAGGATTTGGATTAGAAATTGGAATAGGTGGAGGATTTGGAGGTGGATTTGATTGACGGTGTGAACGACTAGATGAAGACCTAGCACGTTTAGGATTGGACATGGTTTAGGAAATCGAAATAGAATTGATAACCTGTAATTTAGAAAACACATGTATGCAATTCAATCAATCCCAAAACTCAATTGAGTTCTAAATATTTCAAGGTTCTCTAAATCAATCCTAATGGGCAAAGTTTTTGGAAAAACTTTTGAAAAATATGGTTTTGAGAAACAATATATGTATAGTTTTCATAACAACAACATAATTTAATCAAAACACAATAATTTGAAAATTAATATTTTTTTTAATTTCGAAAATTTTAAAAAAAATGGAAAATTCTTGTGTTTTTGATGAAATTGGTTGTAATATCTAGTTTCTAATCACTAAACAATCAATGCCCGATCTAAAGTTCATCCTAGAACTAATTAAAACAAGTCCTATGTTCAAAATCAATAAAATAGGGAGTTTAGAAAATTTTACCTTGAAGGATGAGATTGAGTGGATTTTGATGTTGTTTGCATGATTTTAATGGTGATTGCAAGTTTAGGAGATGATATTTGAAGTGAATTCCGATTAAAATCGATGATTTGAGGCAAAAATGGAGATAGGGAGAGAGTTGAGAGGGAACGGCGGAAGAGAGAAAAAATAAGAGAGGTTTGAGCAAATATTGGGTTCTGCCAGTGTTAAAACCAGAACCCCATGGGGGTATCGATTCCCCTGTGGGGGGAATCGGTTCCCCTTCAAAGGGGGAATCGGTTCCCTCAAGGGGGGATCGATTCCCTCTGCACCAAAATGCTAAAATCCAATTTTAAACACCCAAAATGCTAAATTAATTTCCTCTAGTGGTATTGGCAACTCATATATTGAAAATTAATCATGTTCAAACAATTCAATTAATCTTTAAACGATATTTGAACATAAAATTAATTTTTTATCAAGAATCATAAACTCCCCCTAACTAATAGCAATGAATGCAAAAAAAATTACTATTATAAGCATTTTTCATTTATTATTAAAAGTGCTAAAATTATTTTAAACACTCAGTGAAGATAGATTGGTCAAACCTAATTCTCTCCTAAGTATCCAAAAATCGTTCTTTGTCTAAAGGTTTTGTAAAGATATCTGCTAATTGGTGCAAAGTATCAACAAATTCTAGAACTACATCTTCCTTAGTGACATGGTCTCTAATGAAGTGATGTCTTATTTCAATGTGCTTAGTTCTAGAGTGTTGGATGGGATTTTTAGTGAGACAAATAGCACTAGTATTGTCACACTTGATAGGAATGGTACCTACTTCAATTCCATAATCAAAAAAGTTGTTGTTTCATCCATAAAACTTGTGCACAACAACTACCAGCTGAAATGTATTCGGCTTCAGTGGTAGATAATGCAACACAATTTTGTTTCTTTGAAAACCAAGAAATCAACATATTTCCAAGGAATTGGCAAGTACCGGAGGTGCTTTTCCTATCTAATTTGCATCCTCCATAATCCGTTTCAGAAAAAGCATGCAAGCTAAAGCTAGAGTCTCTAGGATACCAAAGTCCTAAACTAGGAGTGTCCTTAAGGTATCTAAAGATTCTCTTAACAGCTAGTAAATGTGATTCCTTAGGGCATGATTGAAATCTAGCACATAAGCAAACACTAAACATAATGTCCGGTCTACTTGCAGTTAGATAAAGTAGAGATCCAATCATTGACCTATATAATTTAACATCTACACATTTACCTCCTTCATCTAAGTCAAGCTTTGTTGAAGAGCTCATTGGAGTGTTATAAGGTTTCCCATTTTCCAGTCCAAACTTCTTGAGCATATCTTTGACGTACTTAGCTTGATTGATGAAGATGCCATCTTTTCTTTGCTTGATTTGGAGTCCCAAGAAAAATGAGAGCTCCCCCATCATGCTCATCTCAAACTCACTTTGCATTAGCTTAGAAAATTCTTGGCAAAGAACATCATTAGTAGAACCAAATATTATATCATCAACATAAATTTGAACTACTAATAAATCTTTACCTTTATGCTTCAAAAACAATGTAGTGTCAACCTTCCCTTTTGAAAAACATTTTTCAATTAAAAAATTTGACAATCTTTCATACCAAGCTCTAGGAGCTTGCTTTAAACCATAAAGTGCTTTTGTCAATTTTAAAACATGATCCGGAAAATTTGAATCTTCAAAACCTGGAGGTTGTTCCACATACACTTATTCTTTTATAAAACCATTTAAAAATGCACTTTTAACATCCATTTGATATAATTTAAATTCATTGAAACATGCAAATGCTAATAACATTCTAATTGCTTCCATCCTAGCTACGGGAGCGTATGTTTCATCATAGTCTATGCCCTCTTCTTGAGTATACCCTTGAGCAACAAGTCTAGCCTTGTTTCTCACTATATTACCACTCTCATCAAACTTATTCCTAAATACCCATCTAGTACCTACAGTAGATTTATTACTAGGCCTTTCAACTAATGTCCATACTTTACTTCTCTCAAATTGATTTAACTCTTCTTGCATAGCCATAATCCAATGTTCATCATTTAATGCTTCTTTAATATTTTTAGGCTCTATGCATGAGATAAAGGCAACATAATTACAAATATTTCTAAGAGAAGATCGAGTTGTTACCCCTTTTGATGGATCACCTATAATTTCACCATCCTTGACATAGTTGTACTCTCTTGGATAAGATACTTCCCTTTCTTCAATGGTTGGATTCTCAAGAGGATCATGAGTTTCCTCATTTTTCGTTTCTTCCTTTGATGATGGTTCTCCAACGTCATGTCTAACGTCATTTGTATTTATAACACCTACATCATCATTCACACAAGAATCCTTCCTCGGAAGGGGATTATCATCGAAAACAACATGTATAGACTCTTCTACAACTAAAGTTCTTTTATTAAATACACGATAGGCTTTAGAATTTAAGGAATAACCCAGAAAAATTCATTCATCACTTTTAGCATCAAATTTGCCAAGGTTTTCTTTACCGTTGTTTAAAACAAAACATTTACATCCAAAAGGATGAAAATAACTAATGTTAGGCTTTTTATTTTTGAAAATTTCATATGGAGTTTTCTTTAAAATTGGCCTAATCATTACTCGATTTATAACATAACAAGCGGTATTTGTGGCTTCCGCCCAAAAATATTTTGGCAAATTATTTTCACAAAGCATGGTTCTAGCCATTTCTTCTAAAGTTCAATTTTTCCTCTCAACAACTCCATTTTGTTGAGGGGTTCTAGGTGCTGAAAAATTATGGCTAATACCATTAGAGTTACAAAATTCAGTAAATCCAAGATTTTCAAATTCAGTTCCATGATCACTCCTAACACTAGTTATAGAGTAACCTTTTTCATTTTGGATTACTTTTGAAAATGTGATGAATTGTTCTAATGCTTCATCTTTAGTATTTAAAAATAGAACCCAAGTATATCTAGAATAGTCATCTACCAAGACAAATACATATTATTTTCCACCCAAGCTAGTAGTTCTAGTTGGCCCAAAAAGATCTAAATGGATCAATTGTAAAACTCTACTAGTTGATACATCATTAATGGATTTAAAAGAAACTCGCTTTTGTTTTCCTTTAGCACAAGCATCACAGATTTTATCATTATCAAATTTAAGATTAGGCAACCCTCTTACTAGGTCTCCTTGAATTAACCGTTGCAAAACACTCATACTAGCATGTCCTAGTCTCCTATGCCATAACCAACTATCATGTTCATCCTTAGCAACTAGGCATAAATTAGTCATATCAAAAGAATCTAAATGCACCATGTATATGTTCCCTATTCTATGACCAACAAGCATAATCGAAAATAGATGCAATGTCAATCAATTTTGTAATCATTTAAAATAAAACATTGTATCTTTTATCAAATTTATTTTTCAAAAGATTATGCTTTTAACCCATTCACATATAAAACATTATGCAATGTTGATTATAGAGAGTAAGAGCACATGCATAAAGTTTTTGAAAATGTTATGCATTAAAACTTTATAATATTTAAACAAAAATCTATGCATAAACATTAAAAATTTCATATCAAAATTTTGCAAAACCAAAGTTCTTGAAAAATCAATATCAATTATTAAAGAGATATCAATTACATTTTAAAAACAATTTTGACCAAAAAT
Organism: Hibiscus syriacus; assembly: GCF_006381635.1. Taxonomy (NCBI): domain Eukaryota; kingdom Viridiplantae; phylum Streptophyta; class Magnoliopsida; order Malvales; family Malvaceae; genus Hibiscus; species Hibiscus syriacus. The sequence continues at coordinate 532,595 of NW_024062059.1, read as the reverse complement.
TAATATGATGAACTAGAGTTTATAAAAAAAATTACCAAAAATTACCATGTTCATCATACAATATTTTTCAACATACATGAGACAAAACATAATCATTTAAAATTATTTAACATTTAAAACCTCATGCATGCATAGAATAAATGAGCAACCAAATAAAAAAAATTAAGTTTAGAGGTTACCCATTACTTTTTCATGTGTGGCTAGAGCATCTTGAATATCATCAACTTCATCACCATTGCTCCCACACACCTACAAGAGACATTTAAGTAGATGACAATGTGAACAAGTATGTTCCTTATGACCATGATAATCACAATGTGAACATATTGTCATTATTGAACTAGATGAATTATTTAGAATGATCTCTTTTTCTTTTGTTAAACATTCAAGCTTATCTTTTAAATTGAAATTTTCTTTTTCAATACTTTCAAATTTCATTTTTGAGAGTTCTAAATCATTCTTCAAGATTTCATTTTGATTTTCAAAATCCATTTTCATTTCTAGAAGAAGTTTGTTTAATTTGAAAATTTCTTTTTCAAAGTTTTCAGATTTTATTTTTGAAAGCTCTAACTCATTTCTCAACATTTCATTTTGATTTTCCAAGTCTGTTTTAGCTTTCAAAAGAATATCATTTTTAGCAATCAATTTAGAAATCAATTTATTGTATTTGGAGTTCATGGTCTCAAACTCCGAAAATAATTTATCATAAGCATCTTGTAACTCATTAAAAGATTTTGAATTTGATATATTTGAGTTAAAAGATACCTTTGGCTCTGTGAGAGCTAATAGAGACATCACTTTTATTGGTTCTTCTTCTTCCTTGTCTCTATAGATCTCCTCAAGCTTATCCCATATTTCCTTGGCACTTGAACAAGAAGAAACTCCTTTATATACATTAGGATCAATTGCACAACACAACATGTGCATAGCCTTTGAGTTTTGTTGAGCTTCATTCCGTTCTTGAATACTCCACTTATTTGCCTTCTTAGTAGGAGAGGAATATCCTTTCTTGATTATCATTCAAGCTTCCATATCAAATGCTTTGATGAATATCATCATACACCTCTTCCAATGATGATAATTTGTTCCATTGAAGTGTGGAGGCACGTCAATTGGTCTGGATTCTTCCATGGAGAATGAACCGGAAGTGGACGCCATCTTTATCGATTTAACTCTTCCCGGATCGACTCAAGAGGCGATTAAACCTTAAAATGAGTTAAGCTCTGATGCCAATTGTTGAGTTAATCTATTGACGGAATTGGCCAAGAGGGGGGTGAATTGGCAATTAAAAATTTGGTGGAAGCTTTTGTAGAAAATTGGAAGCTTTTGCAGAAAATTGAAAGTAATTGCACAGCGATTTAGAGTGGTTCGACTTTCTCAATCAAAGTCTACGTCCACTACCTTAGCTATCCACACTAAGGATTTTCCAACAAATTCACTAATTTGTTCTTTCTTTTGATGCCAAAGAGATAACCTTACAACTCCCTCAAGAATATACCCCAATTCTTGAGAACACTCTTTTCTCAAAGAGAAATACAAATTTGCAAACTTACAAGAAAAACCTCACAAGGCAAATATGTTTGCACAATTCTAGAATAAAGAAAGAACACTCAAGAATAAATATAATTGAGCACAATAAGTGTTCTTGAAAGCAAAATGAATATTGAATGAAAAATAGGTTTGAAATGCTCAAACTTGAGGGTTGATACTTTCTCTTTGATTCTCTCTTGATTCTAATTGATTGATGTTTCTTGTTGTTGATCAATGGCTTCTAAGCTTGCTTAAATACACCTTGAATCACTTCTGAACGTTGGAGATAATTAGAGAAAATAATATAGCCGTTTTAGTGTGAAAACAATTAATAAAACAGCTTGGAGCGTGAGGGGAATCGGTACCCCCTATGGGGAATCGGTTCCCTAAGTGTAAATTTCAAATATTTTGACCGTTATACAAGGGGGAATCAGTACCCCCTGGGGGGGAATCGGTTCCCTCCGAGCATACTGGAATTCTCGGAGCCAAACCATTCAGGGGGGAATCGGTACCCCCTTGGGGGGGAATCGGTTCCCTCTGAGCAATCTGGAATTTTTGGCTTTGAAATGGTTCGAAATACTTTGTAAAATTATTTTGAAATTGTTTTAAGATTAAAACTTAATTTTACACTTTGAGTAAGGATTAAAAATGATCTTTGAAAGATTTGGAGTAATGTTTTGATATTCGAATAATTCTATCGAATATACTTAGAAAATCATTTGGAAAATCTTAAAATTCATTTAACTTAATTTGTTATATCGAAATATCAAAATGTTTTCAACAATAGTGTTGCTGTCACTACAGAACATATGCTTTCGTTTAGCACTTATGTGCAACTCATGTACCTTGCATTCTCATTCGAATTACATTGGCAAATAAATTGATACTTTGGGAAAAAATATTGATTGATAGGTATGCTGGACATACTAAATATTGTTTCGCAGGTTATGTGAAAGATATTTGGTTTACCAAGCCGGTTTTATGTATTACTATTATTTATACGATTAAATTTGTATTTTGAGATTTTTATGATATGTTTATGTTTTGGTTACGTCTCTTTTATGTTATTATATCTCACTAAGTGAATAATTAGCGTGTGATGATTTTACGTGTAGGTAATAGCATACGAGCGAAGTAAGGAGTGCAGCTGACTTCGTAAATCAAAGGTTGCCTCATCAGTAACTGTATGACACTTATGCCTACTTTTGATATTACTATATGACATGTAATAGATTTATGATGATGCTCTGGAATGTATTGGATTTAGGATGTTGTAGTATTTAATATGTTAGAACTTTAAGATTATTTTACATACTAATAGTTAATGAACATTTTTATGATTACATTAAAATATTTTATTTATAGAAACAAAATTTTACTGGTTTTCAAACACGAAAATGTTTTGAAAGTCATGTGACATCTGTGACTTGTTTACGGGAACATATACGGAAAATTGATGTTACAATTGGTTTTTGATGATGGGTGAAAAATGAAGTAATTTTGGGTTTTAGGGGTTATATATACGGAGGATTAAAGTGAAAATATCAAATATTTAAATTATTTTTGCAGTCCCTGGTAGTTTGAAGTGTAATTCATTTTGATCATCTATTGCAAATTGGCCATAGAATTTTGAATTATTTCAATTTAATCCCAATTCATACTTTTCTATTTTTTGCAATTTGGTTCCCTAACCTTATATTTTTTCCTTGGAGCTCACTTTTAGTGTCAATTTGACCCTAAATCTCAATTTATTCCAATCAAATCCTTGTAAATATTTTATGTTATTTTATTTAATGTTTTTTACTTTTATTTCTAATTCTATTTTTTTATTTTTTTATTTTTTAAAAAATTTAATCTTGTTGTTGTTTTTTAACTTTAATTTCCTTTTTTTAAAGCTATTCCAAAATTCGTCAAAGGTAAGTAATTCAAATCGAATCTTTTAAATTTTAATTTTTGTAATTAAAACAACCGGGAAATTTAATTGGTACAAAAATGATAGTATAATGGTGTTAATCTTTCTTTGACTGTAATCGACTCCCAAATTCAATTAATTTATGGTAAAACACAGATCAAGTAAATAGAAAGTTAAGGTATCCGATCAACCTAATTTTAAATAATTGGTGGCGACTCTAACACATTAAATTTAAGTCAAAATCCGATTCTAGGCTCACCCGAAGGACGACGAGATAATCTATCTATTTTAGATGTCGTGCCCATCCATAAATAGTGGGGGGAGCGTAAAACATAAATTGTAGGGTGGCTTGACCCAAACCACCCTCTAAAAAGACGAGGATGGGTGACATTGATGAGTCATGCAAATTAATTACGTACCACCCAAAAAGTGAAATTGAATGGCTCCCCTTTTCTCTCCACTCGTCAGTTTCGCCGGTCGGAGCCGCCCATTACAATCCCACATGGCACGTGCACCGCCCCGAACCTGCTTCCTGACCTGATGCTTTGGATCCCCCCTTTTATGTTGACACGGTCAAAACATGACCCAGATTTTAAGCACACTCATGTGCATTTGCCGGGGTTCACGTATAGCACACCTCTATTCATATATTTTGATGATTAATATTAAATAATTGATCACGCCACTAAATATCGTGAATTATTATATCAATATTTATAATTTAAAAATCGTTGAATAAAAGATTACATTAAATTTATTTTCTAAATTGATTATTGTAACATGCATGAGGAGACGGGTTAAATCAAGTTTATGTACTAACATCTTTTAATTTATGGGTGGATGCACCATGAATTACGAGTAATGATAGAACAAGGTAACCTTAATAGAACATTGCCTCAACGTGGAAGGTAGAATATCCACAAACTCGAATAGCAAAAGAAAAGGGAAGACAAATGAGGAAAACGTTCTAATAGTGTATAAATTTGAGATAGTAAGAAAATCACTTATTGTACAAGTGTGGAGCTTTGATTAATGATATTTATGAAAAGGGTTAAATTGAATTAAACAAATATTATGTGTACCAAAAGAAAAGGATTCACATGGAATGAAAAGGAATTTGGAACTGTGCATGTTGAATACAATGATGGGTCATGGAATCGAGACATCAGTGGAGTTATTGAATAAGTACGTATGAGTATTATTGTTTTTTTTTTGGGGGGTGAAATTTACGAGTATTATTGTTGATTTTAAACATGCATTGGGACATCAAACAGTTAAACTATTTTAATAGAATTATATATTTAGCTTTTATTACTTGTTTATTTTGTTAATTTAATAAAATATACTTATAATGGGATATAAGGAAATATGAGGAAAGCACCACACAATTAAAACCCCTGACACACGTAAATGTTGCACAGATGGGTCTCAACAAGTTTGTAACCTCGTATTCTAAAAACGCATGCACACTATTTTAAAAAAAACGGTTCGGATCCTAATCGGTTCGGAGGGCTGGATGGTGTAACCGGTTTTAGTTTGAAAAAAAACCGGTTTTTTTTAAAAATTAGATATAAAAAAACCGGTATTTGTAGCAATGATGAACAAAAAATTACAAAAATAAGATTTGAGAGATGTTTAGGTGTTGTGTAATAAGATTTGAGAAAATTGTAATCAACCAAATACATCTCCAACCTATTTATATATGTTTAGGGTGGTAAAATGGTGATTTTTTTTTTTAAAAAATGGTCACAAAACCTCAGACCGGATTTTTTCCCAATAAAAACCAGTTTTTTATCCGGGTTTTTTTCAAACCGGTAAAAAAACCGATCGTCCAATTTTTTCCCAAACCGATTATACTATCCGATTTTTAAATATTCGATCCGGTTTAAAAAAACCTGTTTTTCCCAAATTCTGTTTCAGATATTTTTTGCGCAAAATCGAATATTCGGATTTTTTGTGCACCTCAACTTATGACCTATAAATAAACTTGTATATTTACTGACGGAGTTGGTTAAAGTGATAAGCAACTTGATATCGCTTAAGTAACGTCTCAGGTTCGAGTCGTTGTGCATTCAAAAAAACCCTAGGAGATTCACCCACTAAAACCAAGTGTGTGACCCAGGTCGGTCCATATTAATCAAGGCGAAACCTTAGAACTGGAGAGCCACAAAAAAACTTGTATATTTATTGACAAATAAAATACTTACATTTCAATATCAAGGTTAAATTTATAATTTATTTTAAGATTGTTATTATATCGATTCATATTATATTTTTACTAGATTTTCAATGAACATCAACTAAAATAAAAACATATAATATTAATAACGATTTTATCCAAAAAGTTGACGAGTAAAATAAAAAATGATAGTAGTTCAATGACCAAAAAGTAATTTACCCTTCACTATTTATTCTGTTCGCGATAATTACATATTATATGAACCCCTTTTTTATATTCCGTCATCAAAGCATCAACATCGTAAATATTGCTGTTCTTTCGGCGTATGGAACGGAGAAAATTTTATTATTAAATACGTATTTATGTTATATTTTTGCTTTATTTTTTATTAAAATAATTATCTAACGTTTTATTTTATTTTTATTTTTATTTTACTTCATAAAAAATAAGTGTTCAACATTTGAAAATAAATTTCAAATTTAAGAGAAAACTTATTATTAAATATGTATTTATATTATATTTTTGTTTTATTTTTTATTAAAATAATTATTTAACGTTTTATTTTATTTTTATTTTACTTCATAAAAAATAAGTGTTCAACATTTGAAAATAAATTTCAAATTTATTTTATGTTTTAATTGTTTTAATTATTTTTTAACAAATTTTGTTACATGATTATTTTATGGAATGTAATAAATGAACATGAGAATAGACACATAATAACTGTTTTAAAAAAATAATTTTATCATTCATTTTTTTAAATATCTAAATAAATAAAACATAATTTAAATATGCACAAATCAATGGAATTCAGTGACAAAAAAATTATTGTTATTCCTTAAGGTCTTAGATTCAGATACTACGGAAGACAAGGGCGTGAACGTTCAATATTATATATGTATTTTAATTATTGTTAGTACAATAATACTTTATATTAAAAGATCAATCAGACATTAAAGTAAACGTTAAGTGCTTACCCTCTTATTTGTACATATCAATTAACATATCTCGAGTTTTTTAATCTCCTCCGGTTTGGTTAGCCGTTGCCGTCTTAAGAAAATATGGGGTTTAAATTTTATTTTATTTTTCTCTTTAGTTTAAATTTTAAATATTCATCGATTATTCAAAAAAAATATTCGTCGTTATAAATTTATTTCGTTGTTGATGATTTGTTTTAAAAAATAAATATTGATTATAAGATATATATCTTATCTTATAAATACTACTAATAACATTAATTAACATTTTCCTTTGCACCGAGGGTTTCCATTTCATGATGACCGGAGTCCAGAGCTTGTATTTCGATAGATGAGTTGAACTAGATGTATTCGAAACGAAGATTATTTCATTTAAAATACTTGTTAATTAAATAAATAAAGTAAGTTTTGAAGTTTGATTGATTTATATATGAATATTATTGAAAATCAGTCCAAATTTAATGGAAAAGGAGACACCACCTGTCTAATCCAGGTCTATAAATACAAGAGTAATCTGAGCCTTCAAAGTGCTCTTCAGCTGTTCGTATCGAATCAGTCAACACTCCCTCGTCAGTCGTCTCCAACCGCGCTTCCTTGTTTTGGGATGGAGACAAAGGTTATTTCCACCGGAATCCGGTATTCTAAATTACCGGAAAGTTACGTCAGACCGGAATCCGAACGTCCTCGGTTGTCGGAAGTCTCCGAGTGCGAAAACGTCCCTGTTATCGACTTGGGGTCCGATGACAGAAGCCGTATCATTGAACAAATCTCTCTTGCCTGCATGCACTACGGATTTTTCCAGGTATAATTGATTACCTCAAACGTTGAAATCTCGGGCTCTTCTTCCTTTTTAAGGCTGTTATCATTACCAGGTCATCAATCATGGAGTTTCCGACGAAGCCGTGGAAAGAATGCTACAAGTGGCGCGTGACTTTTTCCGGCTGCCGTTGGAGGAGAAGTTGAAGCTTTACTCCGATGACCCTTCAAAGACAATGAGACTTTCCACCAGTTTTAATGTGAACAAAGAGAAGGTTCATAACTGGAGAGATTACCTGAGATTACACTGTTATCCTCTCCATAAATATGTCCCTGAGTGGCCTTCCAATCCTCCTCCTTTCAAGTAAGCCCTTACTCTTCTTCTTCATCATCTTCACCTTCTTCTTCTTCATCTTCATCTTCTTCTTTCTCTTCAAGCAATGACAATGAATATTCAAAGTAACCATTTGTCCACATGCATAATTTATCCAACAAGTTTACTTTATTTCCACTGCAATATCTGTCATGCATGTTGTAATGATTTGATGGAGATTATATTAAATGCATTCTTTTTTGTTCTTTAGAGGGAACAACCTAATATGTTGATATGATTTCTTTTAACATCTTTTCCATCTTACATTAGAAACTGATCTTTCCAAACAGTGCATGAACTCACAAGCAAAAAGAAGTTGCATGAATATAATGATTTGTTCTCACCTTTATCTGAGCACGTAATAGAATAGATCTGATATGTCATTCTGATTTTTTATTTAAAAAGGTTATCTGAATATTATATTTTGTTGGTACGATATATTTAATAAGTTGTATCTATATAATCATGTGACATCTCTTTCGATTTCGTATATAATATAATAAAATAATTTCATGTACACATATCAAAGGAAAAGTTAAGTCCCCCTTGATTCTTATTCCCCCAATTGTTCCTCTAGAGTTTGGCTTTGATGAACACAATATGATTATCAAATTTTGATATGGAGGGTGACTTTTTAACCATTGGAAGAGCTATTGAGGATTGGGTTGAGCAATATCTTCCATGGGGTGACCCGTACATGTAACAAAAAGCTAAAAAGATTGTTGGAGAGAGAGAGAGAGAAGTTTCTAGCATTAAAAATTATAAAACTCGAGCGTGATGTTGATGCCAATGAGCAACATGTACTACCCATTAATCAATGCCTATGTCTAGTTGGGTTGACAGTGGGACAGTGGCCCCATATGTAGGTGTAGTGGATGCTTATATATTCTATGAGCTCACAGAGTGATGTAAGCATGAATTTGAGATCCATATTTCACTTTCAGATTTCACTAGGCAAAAATAGTAAACGTAGTTAACGGTAGCGATGGCAGCAAAAAGCTAAGATTAGAACAGTGGGGGCGGTGCGGTGGCTTTTATGAGTGGTAGCTCTGGGATATAACGATCCTGATGTTGAATATTGTTGATGATCAAGTTGACGTTTGGTAATGGCTTCTGTGGGGGTGAATCAAAGTTCTAATGAACCCCCTTTTTTTTTTTCTTCTAGAGAGATTTGTGCTCTCTCCATGCATGCATCAAGAAAAGATCCCTTTTTTATTGCTGTTCTATATCGTTATTGGTTACTTCAAGAATGGGAGCTGTAATCTTTGAATGTCAAATTGATAGGGAAATTGTGCGTAATTACTGCGTTGAAGTTCGAGAACTGGGGTATAGATTGCAAGAGTTAATATCAGAGAGCTTGGGCCTGGAAAAAGATTACATAAAGAATGTTCTTGGGGAGCAAGGCCAGCATATGGCTGTCAACTATTACCCTCCATGTCCCGAGCCGGAGCTTACCTACGGGTTGCCTGGTCATACAGACCCCAATGCTCTTACGATTTTACTTCAAGATTTACAAGTTGCGGGGCTCCAAGTATTGAAAGACGGCAAATGGCTCGCCGTTAATCCGCACCCGAATGCTTTCGTCATTAACATCGGCGATCAGCTACAGGTAATGATCATATAACACCTTCCGTGTGGAAATTATATATGATACCTTGCTAGAAGAGTAATCAAGTATGACATGCAGGCATTGAGTAATGGGAGGTACAAGAGCGTGTGGCATCGAGCAACCGTGAATGCCGATAAGGAACGGATGTCGGTTGCTTCTTTCCTCTGTCCGTGTGACCACGCGATAATCAGCCCTGCAAAGCCTCTAGTCGAAGATGGATGTGGAGCCGTATACAGGGATTATACTTATGCAGAGTATTACAGTAAGTTCTGGGGCAGGAACCTGGACCAAGAACATTGTTTGGAACTATTCAAGAACTAGTATCGGCTTTCGTCGCCCCAGTGTTTCCTCGACTTTTCATTTGTATCTGAATGCATGTATATTACTGCAGAATAAGTAGAGTGCCCCTTTTTCATTTATTGCAGTGTGCCCATTTTTAATGCTGCTTCCTTTTAGCAGTCTACTGTGTAACTCACAATCCTTCTATGGCACCCGATTGTTCCGAACCGAAGTTGAACTTCTCTTTATTATATCGTATTGTACTATAAAGGACAGCATTGTCCGTCACAAAATGATTCTGTGCAAATAATTTATATTACGTGACATGAAATGGTTCTTGCGCCTACAGGTGAAGTTTCGCCACTGCAAAGTGAAACAGAGTTCTATATATGTTGATCTTACTTATGTTTTCTAAATGCCAGCAAACAAAATGGGAGTTTAAACAATCATCTTCTTCAATGATTCCTTCTCGACGATGAGGCTTTAGAAGAAAACAAGCAACACTTTGTTTAGTTGCAGTAAGGTAGACGATATAATATAGAATTTCTTCTACATAAGAAGCATACAATTTTCATTCTTATTGTTTTCCGTCAAACAAAAAAGTATGTAATTCCAGCAAGCCACCCCTTTGAGACAATCACCAAGTTCCAGAATCCAAAAGTAAAAGACTCAACCATGTATCCAACACAAAGATTCAAATAGTTTTTGAGAAACTCCATGATGTTGGTGCCGAAAGCATTACATTTTACAAGGAAGCCTTGGAATCCAGCACCCTTTGCCAGTGCCTCGAACTCCTTTTCGGTCCTCTCTTTCCCACCAGGGTTGTGAGCCAACATGATGCAGTCGATATGGACAACTAACTTTGTGGCGAGGCTGGGATCCGGGTAGTCCGGAAGAATGCATTCGGCAACAATCACTTTTCCGTTGTCCGGCAAAGCTTCGTAGCACTTCTTCAAGAACTTCAAGCAGTGTTCATCGCTCCAATCGTGACATATCCACTGCATCAGAATGACAACACATACATGTCAAGAGCATTAATATTACAAACTGCATTTTGTGGTAGGTAAGACGTAGTTTTCTTTAGTCATCAGGAGAAGAAGTTGAGAGTCAGAGGGGGCACTCAATCAACATGTCATCAGTTAGCTCCATAATCAAGATGGATGGAGGGGTTGGTGGAGCATTTGCCCTCCCGAAATTTTCAAATTTTCATATAATTTAAGTATTTTGTATTTAAAATCTGTTTTTGTCTCTAAAATTTTATGAGTTCTACCCTAACGTGTCTTTCCCTGACTCCATTGTTTCATAGATGATTGATTCCACCTACTTAAGCCTATTGGAACTTTACCTTCATGAAAATGGCATCTCCTTTCGGAACACTTACAAACATGTCTCCACCAACATGCTCCACACCTACAGTCAATCCAATTTCAAGACCATGATCAGAAATGATGCAATCTTTAGCTTCTGAAAAAAAAACTTGTGAAGCATGAATAATGTCATACCGGGATAACAAGGAGCATCCTCGATGACATGAGGCAAATCAAAGTTAAAGCCCTTTATGGCAGGGTACTTGGAGACAATCATGCTAAGCGTGGCACCAATACCACCGCCGACATCGACCAGTGTTTTCAGTCCGTCAAAACCGTCGTATGTCTCGAGAATTTTCTTCATCGTAATGGTAGAGTGATCGGACATTCCCTTGTTGAAAACCTTGTTGAATCTAGGATCCGTGCCATGGTACTCGAATGCGGTCATACCGTAGGCCTTGTTGAATGGAATTCCACCATCCAGCACTGCATCTTTCAAGTAGTACCTGAAAACATTCCGAGGATATTACCTGGAGTTATGACAGTTAAATGGATACTGGACTTATACAAATTACAGTAGCTTATACTCCATTGATGAACAGAGAACCAGATCCCTCAATTTCTATATTTAAATCTTAAGAAATGTTGGGTGTTAGGTAAGGCATTCGAGTCTCATATTTCAAGCAATAAATAGACTAATATCTTGTAAATCAAGCATAATCATATTTAAACACTTCAAAAATCTCATATAATCATTTCATCATACATGATTATCCAGTCAATTTCTATTATTGTTTTTGCAGAGAATCAAACTCATGGATAAATTAGAAGTAAATCTTACCAGCTCTCCATGAGGACCTTGTCTTGGTTCATGAGATTAAGGGCGGAAATGGAAACCCCATCTTCATTCTTGGTCAAGAATTTGCAGACAGGGCCGAGGCCATAGAGTCTCTCGACTTTGCCATCGGGAAGGTTGCGCAAGGAGCAGGTGAGGACGGAGTAGCTGGCGAGGAGGCGGAGGATGCGGTCGAGCATGACGGGAGCATCGGGGTTGGTGGTGGGGAGCTGTGAAGCCACTTCCTTTGGGGAAAGGAAAGCACCGGGACCGGCTTTGGCCATGATCTCAAGCAGGTCGAGCTCGATGGCTGACTTGAGGACCATGGGGAGGACCGATGCACTGGCCAGTTGCATGGCGAACAAGTTGGCTTCCTCGTCCGAGACTTGGGTCGGAGTCATCTGGGTTTCGCCCGTTGAACTCATTGTGTGGAGCTCGGAACAGAAGAAAGCTGAGATTTGGTGAGGATGAAGATGAGACACGGCTGAGGACACAAGAGCGTGTAAATATATAATGTCTTGTCTCAACAACCTCGCTTCTTGAAGCCAATCACCACTCTACTGCTGACCCCACAACCATCACCTACCATTTTCCTCTATGAATTTTCAGTTCTTCTAATGGTAATTTCCTAATATTTTGACATTTGTTTGAAGTTATAGTTTTTTTCCCTCCCTCGTAACGTTTTAGTCCTAATCAGATATTGAATCATCCAATTTTTAATTATTCGACAATAAACATTAATATATCTTAATATATATATATAATGTTTGAATTTAATATCTTAAGGGATAACAATAATTTCTTAACTACTGAGTTTACTTAATTAAAACTAATTAATAATTAGTTTTAATTGATGAAATAAGATATTAGACCCTTATATAAACTCGGAAATTTAAATCACGACGTTCTGAATGAAGCAACTAGATTGAAAAAATAACTCTCATAATAGACTTTATACTATCTGATTTTGAATCAGTTAATTAATAGATCGAATACTAACGTGTGTATTAAAAATATTATCTTAATAAAAAACAATTAACTAATTTTATTGTTTCAATAGATGATTGAGCAGCGAAGGCTGTTGTACATTCAAAACTCAGCAATCACCAAAACCATGTGAACATGAAGCTAGGTTTATGTTGGTTTAGTTAATTAATTAATGCCAACTACAGATCCCCTGTTGGTATGCATACTTACTTCAAAATTAAGAAGGTTTAATTTTTAAAAAATCTAAATTACAATATATTTTTAATATAATTTAACCACAATATTTTAACGACGAATGTACTGAAATCTAAACGCAGATTAAACAAAAAAAATAATCCAAATGCAAAAAACAATATTTTAACCACGAACGTACCGGAAGCTAAATGACAAGATATAATTTAGGGTAAGCTAAACGGGTGATCATTTAATTATAGTCAAAAATTATTTTGATCATCAATGTTTTAATTTGATCAAGCAGACCATCCAACTATTTAAATGGTTCAATCAAGTCACTAATAGTTAACTTTTAACGGTAGAAGTGACATGACAGTTAAAAAAACTTGGTATATTGCATATTTGATCCTTAATATTATATATTCTATCACTTTAGTTATAGCTTAATTTGATTAAAATAAATTTTATTATCCAATTAAACGGTGACACATGTCACTATCTAATTAAAGGTTTTTTCATATTTATTTATTTACTTAATTCAATTTAGATTTCCTCCTTAGTCAAGGAGGTGGGAATCCACATGCTTGAACCATCGCGCCATGCACATCATTTGGTTCCAAATCATAGCATATTTTATATAACTTAGTCCACTTAATAATAGCCAAAACATGATTTTAATTTTATTTATTAGGTATAATTTAATAGTTATATATAATATTAGGAACTATTTCTTCCGTTAACTATAATTTGATATTATATATAATTATTAATTATAATTAATAAATAAAATTAAAAAAATCTATTAACAAAAGTTAAAATATATATAAAAACGTTGTATACTATAATTAATAAATAAAAATAAAAATTATTGATTTCATTAAAAAAGTAATAATATACAAAAATGTTATAAATTATAGTTAGTAAAAAATTAATAATTATTTTTTCCATTAATTTTTTTAAAATATACAAAAATATTATAAATTATATTCAAACATGTGATTAGATTTAGTGATTAAAGTAATTTTATTTCATCCTTGTTTTAAATCTCGGTCTGAGCCTCCAATTTTGCATTTTCACATTTTCCCTATAATTAAGTGGAATAATTTATATAAAATATGTTGTGATTTGGAAACAAATGAAGTTGTTAGTGCAGTGGTTCAAGCATGTGCATATCAATCCCTATAACAAAGATTTGATTCCCACTAGGAGTTTTATTTCATCCTTCATTTTCCCAATTATGAAAATATATTACAGTTAGATAGTAATATGTGTCAAGATTCAATTGGAGATTAAATTTATTTTGATTTAATTAAATTATGTCTAAAATGATAGATTGTATAAATATCAAGGATCAAATATGTAATTATATTAATTTTTTTAACTGCCATGTCACTTCTACCGTTAAAGGTTAAAGCCCAGTGGATTGATTGAACCATTTAAATAGTTATGTGGTATGTTTGACCAAATTAAAACATCGATGGTCAAAATGATTTTTGATCATAATGGAATGCTCACCCGTGTAGTTTATCCTATAATTTTATTACACTACTCTCACCAACCTCCTCATAATATATCACCATTAATCAAAGTCAATAATACATGCAGTGAACAACCTGGTGAGTGGACCCCAAAATGAATATTTGATTAAATTATTTTATTATTAAAAAAATGAATGTACACAATAAATGTTACTATGGATCATTCTGGATCCTATATGTGAACATATTAAAATATTTTTTTGAAATAAATTTTTATGATAATTTTTAAATAATTTATTAACTATTTTAGTTAGTACAATTGAAGTTTCAAAAAACTTTAAGATTTTAAATTTGAATTTTTCTTTTATATATATATATATATATGAATTCAATTCAATTTATTTTAATTTTAATTCTGCTCTATATAATTATACAAACACAAAAATCCTAATTTAATTTTTTTAATAACATGTGATAAGTACATAGTAGTATTTGTTCAAAGATAACTCTTAACCTTTAGACATTGATTGCTCGCACCCCTGACATTTATGGTGCTCGAATCCGAATCTTCAAGGAATAACAACAATTCATTTACTACGGACGTCACTTTAGTTCATATTAAATTGTATCATATAAAAGACCTTCGCATCAGCACAAATTTTCATTTTGTTCTAATTTCTTTTTTATCAACCAAACCACATTATAATCTTTTTGACAAAGGGTACATGAATCCCTATACTTCAAGAAAAAATTAATGTGACTCTTGTATTATTATTATTTCTCAACATGTCATTGTAACAAAAAAAAAATCAAATGTAGTCATTTGATCAATATCTTTCGTCATTAACCAGCTGTTACGTTAATTTCTGTTGGCGTGAATGCTTTCTCAAATTTATTACGTATAGAATATTGCTTGTGGTTGTTGGTACATATTGAAATGACACATTAAATTATTTTTTAAATTAAAGGATCACATTAAAAAAATAGTACAGAATTTATATTAATTTTTTTAAAAAAAGTACAGAGTTTCACTTACCTTTCGCTTAATCTTTTCTAGTCTATCTTCTAAATCTAAAACAACAATTTATAATATTATATTGCCAAATTGGCACATCTAAACCTACTACGCCGGGCAGCAATTGGTGGCCCGGTTCATGTCTGCCGGTTCGTCGTTTGTCTACCTCTCTTCACAAGTAAACCGGCATGGCCCACATCATAAAATATAATATAATGTATATAGAATATAATTAGATAAGCTGTTTTGGTCAACACGTTATTGTCCTCACCAAACTTCCCCCACCAGCTCCACAACCCCTAATTATATAAAATTATACGCGACAGCATATCAATAATGACGGCGACATTTGAGCCCATTTTGCTTTGTAAATTATATTCTTTCAAGGCTGGAAGTGTAAGGGCTTTGTCTATAAATGTTATAGTTAAATTATAAAAAATATGTTATAGTTGACAAAATTTTCAGAATATCTAACAATATTACATTGATATTAATTAATTAACATTTGATGAATTAGCTATATCTTGATACGTTATTATTTCATTTTATAGAAGTCTAGTTTTGTTAAAAATAAAAAAAATATTCAAAATTACAATGAAAATTTATAAACATAATCGCAAATCTGTAATATAATTATTAGATTTTTTTTATTATCATTGAGACAAAAACTAGTCACATAGATATCATAAGGACTAAATAAGGAAAATGTTAAAAAAACCTAACAAAAAAACTCGAATAAAATAAAGTTACAAATAAATATGTTTGCATCGGTAAACGAACCACAAAAAGTGATGAAGGTACTGAAAGATCACTTACAAATTGCAAATCAGAGTCAAGTTACTTGAGAAAACTATTCACGAACGCAACAAGGAAAATCATCATAATAACAAATAAGCGTTATATTAATAAGTCGTGACGATTTGAAATCAAACCCTGAAAAAAAATAAACAAAAAGAACGGCAAAAAATCGCAAACAACGGCAAAAAATAGTAAACTATCAAAAAGTAGAGAAAAACATGTCACAAAGGTTTAAATAAACGTGTCATAAAGACAGAAAACACATCACAAATACATAATTATTATTATTAAACAAACTAAAAAAAGAAAAAAATAACCGATGTGCGGTAACCAATATTAAAATCGGTGTCTCCGCCGATTAAACAAAATTAAAGAAAAAAATTAATTTACTCAATAAAATTGACATAAATTGTAAAAAAAAAGAGAAAAAATAAAGTGGTTAGAGTTTTTATTTTAACATTCTTGATACGATATTATAAAGTTACTAGATGAATTAACTATATTTTGATACAATATTATTAAATTACTAAATTATCTTCCGTATAGAAACACTAATTTATTTTATGTTCAGTGGTAAACTAATATATAAGTTTTATGATTATTAAAAATTATAAAATAATCATTCAATTATAGCAAGTCACTTTATTAAGTTCTTCAACTATTAAAATATACAAAATAATTATTTGACTATTTATAAGTTTCAGATTCCTCATTTTTCATTTAAAGATTGATTGTCGTTTGGGTTGAACATTAACATGTTGAATAAGATATGATAGTCTTTTAGATTATGAGTTCAAAATT
The DNA here is from genome assembly GCF_006381635.1 of Hibiscus syriacus. Lineage (NCBI taxonomy): Eukaryota > Viridiplantae > Streptophyta > Magnoliopsida > Malvales > Malvaceae > Hibiscus > Hibiscus syriacus. The sequence goes on along the minus strand of NW_024062059.1, from coordinate 515,585 downwards.
TATTATATCTCTGTTAATATATTAACATTTAGCTCGAACTATTATCAATTTTTAATGAAAAATGATGAGTTAAAAACATTTGAATTATTAAATGACTATTTTATAACTTTTAATAATTGATGAATTTAACAATATAATATCTTATAATTTTAAGACCGTTTTATAATTTTTAATAATCATATGACACAACAGAGCGGACCATTTTGTGTACTTTGCCCTGTTTGTTTTAGCCATAATCTTAGCTGAAATTTCATAGACAACAATAATGGGCGTTCGGCCGTTTAATTTCAAAATATGGACTTGGGTATGTTGTTTTAGCCTCAAAACCCTCGTCACCAGCAGCACAACCCATAACTCCAAAAATAGGTTAACTCTCGATACAGTGTGGACGCTTCTGAATCTTTATCCATTTCCCTATTTCCCTGCTCGGCTAAACCCTAGCTCTCGAAAAGAAGGATGTCGCCGGCCGCTGTGGTTGAAGCCGCTAAGCCTGAGGCTGAGGAGGTTCCTTCAATTGAGGAACCCAAGAAGCAGCTTCAGGTTTCCCCTTATTTACTCCCCTTTTGTTTCCTTATAAGGTTTGTTAATATGGTACGGTTCACAGAGCGAGGAGGCTGTGGTCGAAAATGTTAAGGAAGATGAGAAAGAACATGACGACGACGATGAGGATAATGACGAAGATGAAGATGATAAGGAAGATGATGCCCAAGGTTTCTCCCCGTCTTTTTTGTTTTTTTTTTTTATTTTTCCCGTTTTGTTAATTCGCTCTCGTTTCTGCATTATAGATGTTATTAGTCATTTCTAATGGTACTTCATGAATTAATGGGAACATTTGCTGAAAGTTAATTTTTTTGGGAAATTGACCTGTATATATATGCTTATATCTTCAGTTTGAGTTTATTCCTTTTGAAGGAAACTTCTGTAAATTGTCCGACTCTTTCGAAATTGCATGGCTAAAGTTCTGTCCTTTGATCTGTTGGTTTATGCTTAATGTTCGAAAATTGCATGGCTTAAGCTTGATATTCAGATTCTTGGGATTAGATTAATTAGTATGGTTATCGCAACCCTGTTTGCATACAATTTCTTGCAATGCTTTACATTGTAGATAACTGATGTGTTAGTGGCAATGAATTATGGCTGTCGTCCTTTCGATGTATGCTGTTGTTATTTAGTTGCCTATTGTCTTATCCAAGTTAATTGTTTGGATATTTCTATGCAGCCTTTATGGATTGCTTCGAATATTGATTGTAGGTGCTAATGGAAGTTCCAAGCAAAGCAGGAGCGAAAAGAAGAGTCGAAAGGCCATGTTAAAGCTAGGCATGAAGGTGTAAGCAGGGTCACCATAAAGAGAACCAAAAATGTATGGTTTCCATAGTCATAATTATTTTTTATTCGTAATTTTTAATTCGTTAAAAATTGCGACTCTTTGGGTTAGGTAGGTCGAATTCCATGATTTTCTTTTCAGTTTGAATAGTCAAGCTACTTTGATGAATGATAATATAACCTAGTTTCTCTTGCATTCAGGTACTGTTTTTCATCTCGAAACCTGATGTCTTCAAGAGCCCGAATTCTGAGACCTATGCCATTTTTGGTGAGGCTAAGATAGAGGATTTGAGCTCTCAGCTACAGACACAAGCTGCCCAGCAGTTCAGGGTGCCAGGCATGGGCTCTTTGACGGCAAAACCAGACACTTTTACTGCGGCTGCTGGAGCACCGGTTGATGAGACTGGTGTAGAGCCTAGGGACATTGACTTGGTCATGACACAGGCTGGGGTTTCCAAGGCCAAGGCTGTCAAGGCTCTCAAGAGTAACAATGGTGACATTGTGAGTGCTATTATGGAGCTTACCACTTAGGTAGTCTCTGTCGGTCTTATCATTTGCCCCGGTAGATTGTCGATGACTATGAGTATTTGGAACTAGTAGTCGCAGGGGTTTAGATTACCCTTTCATTATTTCACTTGAAATTTAGATGATTTTCTCGGAACCTCATTATCAGTGTATCTGCAACTGATTGTTTCCTTGCCCATTTCTATAAGAAATTTTTGCCCATTTTTGGGACTGGTTTTGTTGCAATTTTGGCAGTAGATAATTTGGAGCAATTGATTCAATGTTCAAATATGTTTTGCATAAGCTGACCCAAGAATTTTGAAGTCTTGAACTTTTTTCAAAAGAAAACGCGTACAAAGAAAGGAAATGAGACTAATGAATGGCAGTCCAGTTAGCGGCGAAAGGTGCCCTTGCAGTGACGGGCAAGCTTCCTGATGGCAGCGGCACCAGTCTTGGATGTCAATGCCGGATGGTGACTAAAGCAAGAACAATTTGGAAGTACAATTGAATATATATTTTAATTAAGATTTTGTTTTTGTTTTAGAAATAACAAATAAAAACACATGCTTAGAGTCTACATGTTTTGTTCCACATAATTAGGTGGGTGTTGGCCAAACAAGTCTCCTACCTAATCATTAAGACATTAACTATACCGTCGGTCACAAGTCACAACGGTAGTGGACAAAGTCTACTTTGTATAATTTGATATTAAAAATGACGAATATTAGTACTCTCCGTATACTGTCTTAAAATATCATTATTATACTAATCAACTCTTTTTATGAGTTAAATTTTCAATTTAAATATTAAATATCAGTTTATATTTAATTTCAAATATATTTATAATACATAATCAAATTGTAAATATAAATATGGATATTTAAGAGAGTTTTTTTTATTAGTACGAGGTGATTATAAGATATCATATGTTCAAAAAATTTAATTATTCGACAATGAACGTTCAACGTCCTTGTAGACATTATGGTTGCATCCGAGACCTCTAAGAATAACAATTATCTTCTTAACCATTGAGTACGTTTAATTCATGCGGGAGTTATTCCTTTAGAAAAATCAAATTTAAACTACTCATATATATATAAGTCTAAGATTACACGATAGTAGTTGTTTAGGATCTTTCTTAAACTAATAAAATGACCCGATTAGCTTTGTTATGGAAGTTTCGAGCGCTCAATCAACATATTTTGAAGTATGGATATCAATTTGCAATCTTGACAATAATTCGAGGGTTCAAGAAGGAATTAACCCCTATAAGAATTAAAAGAAAACGAGACAAAGAAACCTAGACACGTGAGAGTGGTGAAGTGAAGGGCGGATATTTAAACGGAGAGTCTTTGATTCTTCGTGCATTTCATTACATTTGCATGTAATTTTGTTTGGCATTTGAATTTCATGTCCCTCACTTTCTTCAAAATCGATTTTTTTATTATAATTATTATCATTAATGAAATTTATATTTTGATTATTGAAGGACTGAAGTATCAATGATGATATTGACAAGATGACATGTGGACGTACCGCTTCGGTTGTCATTAACGATTTAATGATTAAAATGAAATATTTTCAATTTTATTGATTAAAATATAAAAGTGAACTGATAATTTTGTGACTATTAGCGTAATTTACCCTTGTTTTATTAAGGGTGCGCCGCGTCAACTCAACCCCACTCTTCGGCCCTTCTTGCGTCCAATCCATATTCCACTTATCCCATTTTCCGGTATATATACCCTTCCCTCTTCCCTTCTTTCTCCATTTGTTTTCACCTTGCACCTTCTCTTTCTTCTTCTTTTTTAGGTTGCTGCAGCTTCTTCTTCAAGATAGAGATTGCTTCTTCTTTTGTTTTTCTTTCTGGGTTTGCGTGTTTGTTGCTTGCTTTCACTTTTCCGGCTCCAGGTGAGTATTTTCTTTCTCCTTTTGCTGTTAAAGTTGTGTGCTTTTTCACTGTTGGAGCTCTGGTAATTATTTTGTTTCCATGTTTAGGTCTGTTTGCAATTTGATCTTGTGTGTTGATGGTTATTTTCGTGATGGGCTCTGTGCTCTTTATTTCTTTGGTAATCGAAACAGAATACCAGTTATTTAAAGCCTTGATCTTTAGCTGGTTGAGTCGTTTGAGTGAAGAATTTTGATTCAAAATGATAGTAGTAGCAACGGGCAATTAGCTAGCGAGAGACGAGACCTGACCCATTTTTTTATCTCATGTTGGGCTCTGCAGAAGGACGTTGGGCGCGGATTCTTCATCTTGAAAAGAAAAAAAAAAGACTTTCAATGGAGGTATACGGCAAAACCATGGCTGCTGAACCTGCAAATGTTATTTATATGTCTACTATTCTGGGCCGTGATGGTCCTATTACTGTTCACAAATGCGATTGGAAATGTCAAAATGAACATGTTTTTGGCAATATGTATCGCTGCAAACTAACAGGGATCACACACATCTGTGACAAGAACTGTGACCAGAGAATTTTGTATGATAACCATAGTTCCCTTTGCCGGGCGAGCCGCCAGGTCTTTCCCCTCACTCAAGCCGAGGAACAGGCTGTCAGAGGTGTCCGGAGGAAGCTCAATGCCGACATTTCCCTGCCCTCCGATAGCTGCGGTTTCAAGCGCAGACGTGATGCACAGTTCCATCTGTCTCCTTTCGAGAGATCTTTCTCCGCTGTGAGTCGGATCTGCAGCCAAGTTGGAGACGGGATGGATACGAGCTAGATTAGATTAGAGTTTACATTACATATCTAGTATCCTATTATTAACCTTAAAGACTCCTATATTTTGTTCCCCTTTAAGTGTTCCATTTAAACTTATTCAGATGGATATAACGGATAATTGACTTTGATGTTGGTGGACGGTACTGGCCTGTAGGGAAAAAGAACACTTTTATTTGTTACTTTGCCTAATGCTATTTAATTCCTCTTAGCTTCGTTGTGAAACTCGAATTCAATTTAGTTTCTTTCTAACTCTTCTTATACTCGGGTTTATCGATTTTGGCAGATACAGGGTGCTTCTAGGTTCTTAATAGGAATTGAATCGTTATAATATTCCTACATGTGCATTTTTGGATGTATGGCTATTTGTTATATGTTCTATATTTTCATGGTTTTTATGTACATTTTGATGTGCTTCTTATAACTTGCTGCCTTGTTGGTTTACTAGTTGAATGCAGGTTGAAGAGAAACGACATGGCTATTTGTCATTTGTTCTGTATTTTCTAGTTTATTTTACTCTCGTTTTGTCCTTGTTGATTTCTTCTATGAGATCCTGAAGTCTGTGTTGATTTTGCAGGGGTTGAAAATGCAATTTCGGGAAGTTTAAATATGCTTTTGCAATCTTGAATGTATCTTCTTTTTCATTTCTAGGTTTCTTGAATTGAAATGTCTGACTTCCTTTTTTCAATCATTCTTGTGCAGGCGAAAATTTTCATTCCTTGTGTTGGATGGCGAAACCGAATGTAAAGGCCTCGTTTTATGCCTGCATCCTGTCGGGGACTTACCGTAGATTGCAAGGCCGTCCAGCCGGCGACAAGCTAGAATTATTTCTATTATGTAAAGGTATACCAATGTGTCTGCCTGGCTGAATGCAGACATGAGTTCGTGATGTCGTTTCTCTGAATATTTTCGAGGTCTGAACATGGTTTTACCAACTGTAAATGGAGTTAAGGCAAGTTGATTATTGATTCTCCTGCTTGTTTAATTGCTTGATTATAAGTTGAGAATGAACTAACACAGCTTTTCAATTCTACTGGATCAGTTGCTTGAAACCTTTGGTCTCTACTGCGGAACCAGCCAATAACTGAGGCTGCCATTCATGAGCCTGTGAGCATCATCTTGTGCTCATCGGAAGGCGTCTTGTTTGTCTTGGCAAATTAAATTGTTACGGCTAACCGAATCGCCGGTGAAGTGGTTCGGTTTCAGCTGAACTTGAGACATTCAAGTGGCTCGGAAGTCCTACAACGATGTTTGTTCCATCGTTTTCTCATTAAATCTAGCCTATGGTTGTTTTGACCTAGTCTCCTATTTTGTTGTTGAGTTTTGATCAACCATTTGGAGCCGAAGTTGTAACCAACAAATCCTTTCCCGTTTTCCTCTGCTGAGCATAATTGTAAATTCGTCCCTGCACAAGTAGCAAAATTTCTGATATACTCTAATTTTGTGGTATATTTTTCTCTCTTTTGTATATGTTTTTTTGTCTTTATTATCGTTCGTTTTGTCGATTTGATGTTGTTCGACTGATTAAGATCGTGATTATTTGTTATTATATTGATCTTCGCTGCTTTTAACCATTTGATTGGATTTAGATACGCAATTTGTGTTGGTAGATAATTTTCTTAAGACAATCAACTCTGATATACGGTTGTCGATGTCTTTCATTAGTTTGATTCCTTTTGTGGTTCGTTTACAGATGTTTACAGATGTCATATTTGTTTATATTTATCATTCGTTCAAATTTTTTAGTTGAATTTTTAACATTTATCTTAATATAATTTAAAGAGATAATTTTTTGTGTCAATTATTATAGGAAAATATACTAATTGTATGTTTAGTTTACGTTTATTACAATTTTCATTGTAATTTTAGATATTTTCTCTTTTTAATAAAACTAATGACTTTTTTATATAAAATTTTAAAAAATGTAATATTTGAGACGTGTAACTTGTAATATAAAATTAATTATATCATAATTTTTTAGATTATGATATTCATTTTAAATTCTTAAATTATGCCTCTTATTCTTAATTTTTTAAATGTTTCACTTTCATTTACAAACTATGATTTTTATTTTAAGTTAGTTTTTTTCTAATTATTTGATTTCATCTCAAACTATCGAGATATGCTAATCATATCTTCTCTTTATGAAATTGTTAGGCCAAGTTATATTATTATATTTTTGAAAAAAATAGGTTGAATTATGATTGAAACTAATTATATCAAAATAATTTTATGGTTGAAATTGGATTATTTAAAATTTTAAGGATCAATATAAAATGAGTGGCATAATTTAGGCATGAAATTAGAACATTTAAAAGTTCGAGAACTAATTAGAGTGGGAGTCATAGTTTGAGATTGCAATTAGAATATTTAAAAGTTTGAAGGTGAATTTAAAAATGAAGATCATAGTTTGGGGACATGTGAAGTAATTATGTATTTATATTTAATGTAATTATGTCCTGCTGAATTAGATTTTTGAGTTATATAATATTAAATTTAATCAAACACGTTAAAAATATAGTATTTGAGATGCATGTATGTGTATGTAAAATATCTTTTTAGAATGAAATATATGATTTTAAAAATTTAATTTATCAACTTTTAATTAGAATAATTTTTAATTTAAAAGAGTTATTTTTAGAAATATGTAAATTTTAGTGTAACCTAATATAAAAAAAATCTTAAGGGTAAAGTACACAAATGGTTTCCCAATTATAGGATATTATTTTATTAAGTCCCTCAATTATTAAAAGTTACAAAATAGTCACTCGACAATACATTATGTTCTAGATTCGTCCTCTTCCGTTAAAATTTTGATGATATTCTGAGCTGAACGTTAACCTGCTGACTGTGATATAATAAAATATGATCATAGAATCTCAAACAACTATCATATCTCAACCATCATGTTATGTCCAACTTAGACAATTGTTATTTTTTAACAAAAAATAATGTGGTTGGAACATAATAAATAGTCAAGTGACCATTTTGTAACTTTTAATAGTCGAGGGACTTAACAAAGCAACATTCTATAGTTGAATGACCATTTTGTAACTTTTAATAGTTGAGAGACTTAATAAAGTAATATCTTATAGTAGGATGACCATTTGTGTACTTTTCCCAAATCATAAAACACTAAAAGAAATTTACGGATTGGTTGGGTGAAAATTATTAGGGTCGACCCGGTCCATGACATTGCTGTAAATCTACATGTACATATCTGTATCCATTTCCAGCGGCAGCACACCAGCAAATTGCACTCTCTTCTGTCCTTTGAGCATCAAACTGTATGCAAAAAATTCTTCAGAAATGGAGTGAGGAAAAGAGCAAGGAATGGTGGTGATGCCACAACAAAACCCACTTGAACATTTGCAATCAAAGTTCAAGTGGAGATCAGTTTCAGGGGATGGCTAGCCAAGCAGTCCTTACCCGTCGAGGCTGCCGTCGTAACCACCACCAGCACAGATCAGGGCGCTGCTATCGGTGCTTTCATGGTTACCCTCACCAACGATGTCTCCTCCTCTCTTCCAACTCCCCAGGCTTCCCTCGACCCTCAAGCCATGGCTTCTCTCAAGCAAGCCCCAGGTCTTTCTCCCCCCCCCCTCTCTTTCTCTAAGCATTAGTTACAATTTAGAATCACTGAAGGTTTTTTTAAACAGGGTCGAATTATTGATCCGTCAATGGATTTTTATTGATATATGGTAGATGTTTACTTGATTGCAGGCTCTATGAGGAGGTCCCTTGGTACAGGCTCGAAATTTTGCGGTGATGACCGGCGTCAACGCCGGCATATCTTGTGTCATGAAAAGATTGAGAGGGAAGGAGGATGTCCAATCTAGGTTAACCTTTTTCATCACAGTTTCCTTTATCCCCATTGATTTCTTTCTGTTGTTTTGTACCTAGAGGATATTGCAACTAGTCATTGGTTCATAGCTCCATAACCCCATAAGAGATACCAGTTGTTGATTGCTATAAAGGTCTTGTTTTAACCGGTAACAGTTGAAAGGGAGATTAATTGATTATGTATTGTTTTGTGTTGTTAAAGAGAGAACAATTATTGAAAATTTGTCATGTTGAACTAGCTTATTTCCCTATCAATTTTGAAGCTTGGAGCTGCGTTGTCGGTTAAAATATTATGCACTCGTTTTCTTCTCACATTTTCTTTTCTAGATTCGATCTCCCTCGCTTGGTAATCTGATTCTGTGTCTCCATTCAGCTTGTCATAAATTAGAATTGTTATATCACATGTGGAGAGAATTACTGGATAGTTATGTGTGACGATCTGAGGATCATATAGATGACCCAAGCTTGTTTCTGAATAAAGAATTGTTGCCTTCTTTTTCTTGTGTTGGATGATCATTGTACTCTAGGTTTACACGGTTGTTTTAGATAAAGTACTGTATGTTGCAGCACGGTGGCATCTTTTGGTTCTGGCGCCATGTTTTCCTTAGCGAGCGGTATGGGTGGCCCCAAATCAGATTGCAAATGCAGCTACATCTGGTCTTTTTTTTTTGCTCTTGTTCAAGGAGGTCTTTTCCAGGTGATTTTATAATCTCATTAACCTCTCTAAGATCAATGTTTCGTTTAGTATCTGGTTATTAATTGCTTCGCTTGCTATGAACATGATGGAGCTAGCATAAACCCGAAAGAGGGGTTAAGATGGTGTGCAGAAATTTTAGAATCAGTTGTTCTTTAGAGTGCCTATATCCCATGAGATTAAATTTCCCCTTCCAACTATTGAATATTCTGAATGGATACTGCTTTGAAATATGGCTCTAGTAGAGGCTGCAGTTTGATCGAACAACCGCTATTTTTGTGATTAATTATACAGTTAGGGCAAAAGTTTTCTCAACCACCCGCTGAGGATATGTACTATACCAGAACAAGATCCATGTTAAGTAGTCTGGGCCTGCAGAACTACGAGAAGAATTTCAAGGGAGGCTTGTTAACAGATAGCACATTGCCTTTGCTCACCGATGGGCAAGCAGTTGGATTATATCTCGATTCAACTTTCAAACTAAAAGCTTATGAACTGTGTGTAGGTATGCTCTGATTGCGTTTAAACTGACATGCTGTGTTTCAGTGCAGTTAGAGATGTGAAAATACCACCTGGACCTAGGCTCCTTATTCTTGATCATATCCAGAGGTTTGATTCTATCTTCCATGTAGGATGATTATACATTGCCCTTGACCACTAGCAACTTTCTCACCTTCTGGTCTAATATTTGTCTTTAGGGACCCAGAGTTTAAAGAGAAGCAAGGGCGACTACGGTGAGCTACTATCGCCAAGCCTTTTCACCGTCCAGGAACGGTAGTGGTTCGTATCTTCTCCAACGAAATGATTTCTTTTTATTTCTTGCTGCTCTTAGCATCCAATTTGGATAAACATGGTTGTTTAGAATTTTCATTAAACAAGTTTCCCCTAGCTTTAAATGATTAAGAAGTTTCAATTCTTGTCATAAGATGTCATGTGCATGAGCTTGAGACAAGAGTGCAGTATTTCTGTTATTTTTTTAGAATTTTTTTGGAAAATTATAAAACTATTAAAAGATTTAAAATATATAAATTTAACTTCCAAAACACATTTAAAATTTTAAAATAAGTTTTAGATTCTTTTAATTACTAGGATATTTTCTCGTGCTTGTTATCTTGATGATAAATTAAATGGTTAGTTGGCCTAAAATTATAATTTTAATTTCGACACTTGATTTGATTAACAAACTATTTAACTAAAAGATAAGTACAGTTCGAAGGTTTATGACTGAATTAAGGCTTTTAAATATCTCCCAAATAGTTTATACGCAGGTAATTAAAAATATATAAAAAAAGATATAAAATTAGGATAATGATCATCAAAATTTATCAAAGGAAGGAAACCTTGTCCATGGTACACGTATGAAACCCATTCCTTTATCAAACAATTATGTATACTCAATCGTTTTCATAACAATAATAGATTCTTTTTTATAACTACGACTAAGAGCATTTTTTTTTAATTTGAGTGCCTTGGATGCTTTAGGAGATTAGTTCCGTTTGTTTCTCCATTGTCAAATCCTATTGTACAGTGTCATCCTTCTTTGCGTTTTACGCCATTGCCATTGGTCACGTCTCCTTTAGCTTTGACTGCAAATCTCGGGCACGCCAATGGTCAATCTTCTCCTCGCAAACTAGTAAGAAAATTCTCTTTTTCTTATACCCTTTATTCTTCCCCTTAGTCCCATTGTCCATATTAGGGGTCCCTTTGCCTTTTTTTGCATATTTGCAGGTAAGCTTTTTTTTTTTCCTTTCAAATTTATGGATCCTTAGATTTACCGCCTGATTTATTATTGATTAATGGGTGATGTACGAATGGTTTCGATCATCGGTATTCTTTGGTGGGTCAGAGTTGAAATTTGAAAAGGAGGTTCCTTTCTCCGTTTTCATTGTCGTCTATCAATTGCAGCTCTTTTTCTTGATACGTCGCAATACTTGTCTGTTTGTTTGGGGATGGACTGATTGCTTGCCATGGAAATGGATCGAGAATCTGGGAAATTGGAACAAATTGTTTCCCAATTTCGTTCCAAGATCTTGCACGTTATTTTGGACTCCAGGGCCCTTCTCTTCACCACCAACAGCAAGAATCGCTTTCTCTTTCTCGGGTGAGAAAGACCGACAAATGGTTCAATTTAGTTTTGGGAGATCGTCCCCCGGCTCTGGAGAATCTCAATTTCTCCCTTAGGAATCTCTTGGATCCTATGGTAATCGACATAATACTGGTTCGCCATGGCTCTTGTTCCTCGTCGGTGGATAACCTCTACGCTCCGTCGGCTGCTGGCCCTTCGACTGAGACTGTTATCGAAAGATGGGTTGTTCAATACGATTGCCCTCGGGTTTTTTCCACTCCTAGTGGTGCTGATGCTGCTGTTTCTTATAAGAAGATTTATAAAAAGTGCATCTTACTTTTGCGATCTCTTTACTCGCAAATGAGGCTTCTCCCTGCATATAGAATCTTTAGGCAGCTAAGTTTGTTAAGCCAAACGTATAATTTCGATCTTGTTTACAAGGTTTCATCGTTCAGTCATCCATTCTCTAGGGAAGAGGAGGATGGAATGAAAGAATATAGCTTTACTCCTGTTGAGGCTCTTCCAGGCTGCTTATATGTGTCCGTGACCTACCGTGCAACTCTATCTGATTTCAACCTCCAACCTTTGGTGTCTTTGCCACCAAAGATTATAACAGACTATGTTGGTAGCCCTACCACGGATCCTATGAGATCCTTTCCTTCATCGGAGAGGGGTGCTCATGCTACATCCTTTCCATCCAGAGGACTGCGACCTCCATCTTCAGCTCCATTTGAACGTCCGCACAGCTGGTCTAGTGGCTTCCACAGAGGAATTCCTCCTGCAAAAACTCAATCTCTTGCAGGATCTCCACCCGCGTATCGTACATCTCGCAAACCATATCATATTACATCTCCACCTACTGATTTATATGGTAATAGAATTCAAAATAATAGAGTGTCAACTCTACAACAGGCTACTGCTCATGATGAGTATAAGCTAGCCCCCCCATTCTCACAATCTGCTTCCCCATCAACTCCAACATACTTATCCGGTGCTAATCCTTTACTTACTCGTCATTGTTCTGAGACTGCCCCTGTAACCATTCCACTAACTGGCAGGAGTACTAGATATCTTTCTCCTAACTCTTCTGATCCAAATAGGCATTCCCTTCCTCCTTTGTCTCCTAGAAGCTCAAAACATGATGCCTCGTCTCAAGAATCTCCATGGGATTCGATCGTACAGGAAAATAGAAGCTCTTCGGACTGGCGAGTCTCCTTCTGGCTTGTCAAATCTTTATTCCGCACCAAAGGTAATCTTAAATTTCTGTCCCCGTTACTTGAAAGTTTTACACTTCTCGAAAATATTGTATCTTTGTTTGTGCTGATGAGTCCAGTACTAATTTGCTTCTCAGGTGGTTAGAGATAGTAAAGATGACTCAGGTCGATTCTCAGGATTGCTATCTTCTAGTGGCTCACCTCGTATTGGATTCTCTAGAAGCTCCAGTAGATTATCTTTCCAGGATGACATGGATGATTGTGAATTCTCTTGCCCTTTCGATGTTGATGATGTCGATGTATCTGATTCATCCAGGTGCATGCATCTCAAATTTATCTGTTTCTAGTCATAGATGCTACTAAAGGTAAAATTTAGATGCCTAGGTTGTTAGTTTTCATCCTTGTTTTTAAGCCTGATAATATTATATTGGTAAAGATAAAAGGTTTCATTTTCAGAGCATGGTTAAGGCAAGTAAAGGTGCTTAAAACAAGAAGGAAACTGGAAGCTGTGAGCCTGATTGATATTAATATGACCTATAGCCAATAGGTCATTCATGTCATTAGAAAGAAGATGCCTAGGAGAACAATGAAAACAAGACAGTTTCTCTTCTTACTTTTAATCGATTCTATTCATCATGCGGTTTTTTCTATTCTTAAGGTTACCTTGTTTGTCTGTTGTTAGAGTTTTATGTAAGATGTGATCTCTCTCTTTTGGCTTAATATTTTGTGTGCTTCTTTCTGTGCCTGCAATGGGTGTTTACAGTCAGAACACAGAGAGCAAAAGAGCTTCAGAATTTACTGCACAGTCAAATCTGGTTGGTAAGAAATCACAAGATGCCGCAGTTGGCATTCTCGTTCACATGCTCAGAACGGCACCGCCTCTCCGGCAAGACCCGAGTCGTTATTCCATTCATTCATTAAAGACTGAATACGATGAAGGTGTCGGTGTCGCTTCCGGATTTTTTCTGCCCCGTAAAACGGCAGATGCGCTCGAGGAGCTCAACAGCTACAGAGAAATGAAGGATCTACTACTATCGAAGAGTGCAACTCAGGCTGTTCGGAAAGAGGGAATGAAGTAGCTCTGGATTGAAGATTCGATCATACGGCTGGCAACCGGTGCCGAATACAACTGCCGCTAATGCATCATTTTAGCTTGAAAGTACGCATCATGTACATACTTCAACTGGTAGCTACAACTGAGTTGGTCATTAGAACACAAATCGACTCGTAAATTTGTCTACTTTGTCAAAATTGATTTCTCCATTTTCCTTTATCCTCTTTCCTTGGTACTTTGAAGTAATCGAGTTCATCTTCAAAATACAATTTTTTTTACCAGCCCTATTCACCTGTTGCCTTGAAATCTCTTTATTTCCTAATCGGGCTTCAAGTAATAATCCACCATTGTCACTTGTCAGAGGCCATTTTTTCTCTCCCAACAACAATCCATTCTCTCGAGCTCCTCCTTTTTCATGCAGTTCCTTCGATGCCCAGACAAGAAAACCCTAAAGTCACCCCTTTCTTAAATCTTTTATGATTTAATTGATTCCAAACAATCACAGCTTGTTTAAGAGAAACGAATTATTCATGCAAAGGAACCTGGATTTAGAATTTGCCATAGGGTCGCCAAGATTTATCTTTTTTTAGGAATAATTTTTATATTGATGATCTTTGGTTTTCTATATTTTGATGATTTTGTTTAGGGATGGGTAGTGGTTTTGATATGATGAATTTCGATCTAATTTTATAAAATCGTTTTTTTAATTTTATAGGATAGGATATAGTTTAAATTTAGTGTGAAAAATGTCGACTCAAAATAATTATACTATTATATTTAAAAAATTATAATAATATTTATTTTTATATTTTTCAGTTAAATTTCTTTCTATCAAGTCAAATCAATAGTAAGTTTTATCTTAAAAATCGAGTCGAGTTTCTAATCGAACAAAGTCTCTCTAAATCATGATCAAATTGAATAATGTGTGTAAAAATATAAGCTAAATTAGGTGTTTAGTTTTCTAAACTATCAGTTTTAATTGTTTTAGTATCTGAATTTTTAATTTTTTTTTAAAACTATACTAAAGTTTAGTTTTTGTTTCATTTTAGTATTTCGCCGTTAAAAACTTTTTTTTGTTTCGTTTTAGTATTACGTCAAACTTTAACGTTAAATTTTGAAAATATTGAAAGTTCATGTACTAAAATGGACAAAAACTGATAGTTCAGTACTAAACGTGTTAAGTTTTTAACCGCGATACTAAAATGAAAAAAAAACTATATTTTAGATAATATTTTAAAAATTGAAAGTTCATGAACTAAAACATATTGAAATTGATAGTTTATGTACTAAATACGTAGACTTAATCATTTTTGCTAGATAATAAGTTGGATTTCGAATGATCTCGTTAAATTTGGTGATGAGGGAGTTTGCTAGAAAAAAGGATGTTCCATTGGAGATGATGGGTTCAAAAGAATTGTGTTTGGATCAAATTGAAGCGATATTTAAATTTCAAAGTTAATTTTTATATATATATATATATATATATAATCAAATTAAAATAAAGATTAAATTTAATGTTATATGAATTTCATTAATTATCATGTTATTTTAATTTTCATAAAAAACAGTTAATTTATTACTTTTTAATCAAATAACTATTTTATAGTAACATTTCATAATCAGGAACTTAATTAAAAAAAATACCATATAATCGAGGATCGTCTACATATTTTACCCTAATTTTTAAGATTTGGATTGAAATACCAACTAAATAGGTTTGGATGATATATTCATCTTCTGAAGATTGAACAGGGTAAATACAAAATAATATATGTTCATATATAACTCTTCACTATTTGACATCGAACACTCGCACCTGAACATTCTTGTGTTCGAACCCAAAACCTAAGAAATAACAATAATTTCTGAAAATATAATATTAAATTATCCTTATAATTCAAATATTTTTTTCTTAAATATTTTATGTACTTTTTAATTTTGAATTCGAGTCGAGAGTCTATTATACAGACTCTCATTTCTCTTGTTTTCTAATTTGGTCCATAATTTACTATTCTACTCAATTCATTTTTTATAATTTCAGAAAATCGATTATCGTTCGATCTAATAAATAAATAAAATAAAGGAGTATAAATTTTATAATTATTAATTAAGCTCAACATAGAACAAACGCTACCTTAATTAATTGCATAAAAAATCAAATTTCACCTTTATATGTAATCCATTCAAAAATCTATATATGTATTGTAATTATTAATTAATCTCAATAAACAATGGGTATTAATATTAATTAACATATAATTAATTTTAACCATATTACAAGTTAAATATTTTTTCAGCAATATAATGACTTTTTATTTTGGTCTAATGGTTAGACATTAGGCTTTTTGTTCTTAAGAGTTATTGGTTCCCATTCTCTCACTTGCAATTATATTTTTCTCATTTTTTTTATTAGTAAGTTGACGATATTGATATTAGATTAAAGGGTAAACTACAATTTTGATATTTGAACTATTACTTTTGCTCCATTTTGACACTCCATTTTATTTTCTTTAAAAACTATGCAAAACATTTAATTTATGTTTCATTGGTACCCTACTGTTAAAAATTTAATGTTAATATTGACGTGTCACCATAAGATAATGTCACATCATCATTGAAAAATTAAAAATAATGTCACATCGGTAGTTCTATTAATTTTTTAACGGCGAGGTACCAAATTAAAATCTAAACCAAATGGTAGGCATGGTTTTGGGAAAAAAAATAACACTTAGGTACCATAATGGAACAAAAGTAATAGTTTAAGTACTAAACGTGTAATTTACCCTAGTTTAAATTATAAAGTTTAAAAATAAATAATGGTTGATTTAAGACTAAATTGAATTTTGATTAAGATAAGGTGACTTCAAAATAGTATATATTCTAATTACTCTCAACCATTTGACAATAAACATTCAATCATCTATGCTGCAATCATTGGTGCTCGAATGCAGGACCTTTAGAAATAACAATAATCACGGAGGTAATTTGAAATAAAAAGAAAACTTGACTACATTTCTCATATTTTTTAAGGATATCTGGATGAGTATGAAATATAATTTCTTATGTGTCAGTAAACTACATTCCAAATACATTGTATATTAACTACTACTCTGCTATATAAATGGTGGACACAGGAATGATTTTGCCAAATGCCAGCTAAACAGGTGGTTGAAGTGAATAGTGGCTGTGGGGGTCTACCAGTGAAGATTTGGAAAGCGGAACATGGACATGAAGCAATATGATGCAGGTAACGAGATAAAGGATATGATTGTTATTGTAATGCAATGTGTCGAATGTTAGATTTGTTGAAGTCCCGCCTTTTCTGCATTGTCTGCCATTGCAATATGATGCAGGTAACGAGATAAAGGATATTGAAACTGGGATACTTGAGCCAACACTACGCCCGAGGACGGATGTGACATCTTTGTCTCAAAGAACAACGGAAACTGAACGTAGAAGTTATGATGCTGGCGAAGTTCATGAATGAGATATTCTGAAAAGCATCGTCTATGGTGGATTAGTTGAATCGATCACAAGTTTAGGTGTTGTGTCTTCTGCAGCTGGTGCTGGTGCTGATACACGTAAGTTTTCTCTCTTTTTCCCTTCTCTAGATTACATCAAATGGCAAATCTGAAACTTTATGATGACTGCGGTTCCTTGATATCAACATATGCGTCACACGAGTTTTTGCTTCGATATTGCAGTGAATGTTTTGGCTTTGGCAGTGGCAAATCTGATTATAGGACTTGTCATCATATTTCATAATGTGAGTTTCCCCCCTTGGTGAATAACATTCCTTGGTTTGAATGATACATGATAAAACTGAAAATTGTCTATTATTATGTAATGGATAGTTTGTAATCTATTTATTGTAATCCATGAGTGTTGTACTGAAGATCCGACCCGTATTCGGATTCAACTTCGAAAGTCCCTGCTGATAAGAGCAGTATAGGACTTGTAAATTCATTCTTCAATATGCATGTTCACAGTCAAGCCCTTGTCTTTCTCATGTTTGGCACCCTGCAAACAATTAAACTTTTCAGCTTAGAGAACTGAAAAACGACCAACCTAGTGTTGGTGGAGCTTCCGACGTCAAGGAAGACCGGTATCAAGTGCTGTGGGACGGGACAGAATTTCGTACTGCATGCGGTTGTAACTATCTTATCGTTCCTCGTTTTCGGCTTGGATCCTCCTGTTGTCTATGGCTTCTCGTTCCGTAAAAGTGATGATAAAGACCTCAAGCTCGCAGCAGTGGCTGGCGCTTCTCTAATATGCATCTTTTTGCTTGCACTCGGGAGAGGCCATGTTAGAAGACCACATCGAACTTACTTCCTGTCCCTGTCTTATTACATCGGCCTCGGCATTACGGCGTCCTGTATCTCGTACGTAGTTGGTCAGCTGCTCAAGAAACTGCTCGAGCAGCTCGGTTTGTTCGAATCAACTGTCGGCTTGCCATTGTTGGAGACAGTGTCGATGGAGGTGGGAAGCGCATCCTATTGAAGTTATATGGGGTTGAGTTCCAATGAATTTTGAATAGAATGATGCCATGAGCATCGGTTCTCAGTTGTACTCTTACAATTTAGCCCGTTTCTTGTTGGAATATCTATATCTCGTTGTTGAACTTGTTAAAAAATAAGTGGGTTTAATGACATTTTTAGCCTTTAAATTTGTTAAAAGAGATCCTTTGTATGGGTAAAATGATTTATCGAATCTCACCCTTATCTTCAAATAAATAGGCAGACGTCCCGATCACACTGTCCACAGCACTGTGGTATTTAGTATTTGCAAAGCGAAAATACAAAGGAAAGAGACTCTGCGGAGCGATTGTTTTGTCAATTTCAAGATGGGCAGAAAATTAAAGAATCAAACTACGTAATAAATACTTGCATTCAAAATACAATTCACCTTCCCAATATGACATTTTACAATTACATTTTCTATATTTCCACGCATTCCCGACCGACCGGGACATGCCCCGATTGTTATTTACTACGCAAAATCTACCTTCATAAATGTCGCTTTTGAAACCGGAAAACGCTCCGATCAACGACGGTGTTACCGCCGTTTCGTTATTTCTGGCAATCGGAGAAGTTGATGGAAACGATTTTCTCCTTCAGTAATTGTGTGATTTGAGAAGCCGAAGGCCTAACGGTGGGAGACTGGTGAAGACAACGTGCGGCGATTGAAACCATAGCGTTTACTTCTTCCAACTTGAACTCTCCACCCAAACGTGGATCCACCGCCGCCGCAACTTCGCCGGCGGCTACTAATTTGGGTGCCAAAATTGATGTTAACAGCTGTCCCTTTTCGGGACAAAAAGCTTCCATCCCGGTAACAAGTTCCAGTATGATAACACCCAAGCTGTAAACATCGTTCTTTTTGGAGGCGAGCCCGGTTCTCAAGTAATGGGGGTCGGTGTAACCAGGTGAGCCGATCATCACGTGCTTCATCGTGGAAGAAGACGGTGGCATCACCGTCGACGAGAAACCCATCTTCGCCGACCCGAAATCGCAGAGTTTGCAGTTGAAATGCTCGTCCAACAAGATGTTGGAAGCTTTGATGTCGCCGTGAATTATCTGGAGGCTGCATTTTTCGTGTAGGAATTCGATTGCTCGAGCAAGTTGGTAAGCTATGGCCGTGCGAGTCCGCCATGGAAGCACTTCCTTGTTCCTTTCGTGTAGCTTTTCTTGTAAGTTTCCGTTAGGAATGTACTCAAACACCAGGGCCACTTCCTCTGAAAAAATGGAGTAAAAGGTTTTGAATTAATAAAAAAAGACTACCTTTTTTCTTCTCGAAGAGTAAAGCAAAAGACTGACCTAGATCATCGGAGTAACCGAGAAGCTTGACGATGTTGTCGTGACGGAGACGGAGCAAGATATCCAGTTCTTGTTTGAACGCTTGATTCAGTCGATCTGTACCGACGTGGACCTTAACCGCTCCTTGTCTTGAACCAGACAAGTTAGCCAAGTAGACGTTGCTAAACCCTCCTTGACCGATGACGACCGAGAAATCCCTAGTGGCATCCTTAATCTCCTCCCACTTGAATTTCCTGACAAACCCTTCACCGGCGACGACTAAATCTTTTCCCTCGTCTTGTTCAGGCTGAGTTTCCGACGTGATCTTACCCAGTCGGAGTTTCCTGAAGCTCAGAAATTTCAACATGAACCCCATGGCAAACAACAAGGCTAGAACCAAGACAAGAAAGAGAGTGACGATGATGTCGATTTGAGGCGGAACGTGGGATTGGATCGGCGGATCACTGGAAGCGGCGGATACAGTGAGCGGAGAGGGTAGTAATAAGAAAATGGAGGGGACGAGACGACAACACCACCGATACCAGCAGACAAATTTGGAAACACATAAAATCCATTGCCTTGTGACCTTATATTTGTCAGTAGCCAAACATGTATCCATGGGGACGCCCATAATCCGACAACCGTCAATTTAATATTCCGATCTAAGACCTGACTGTTCGAGAGAGAGAGAGTATATATATCGGAAGCCTCCTCGGAAAGACACAGAGGTTCTCCTTATCTAGCCTAATATGCTATTTGCATCGTGTTGGACCGACCGTATATATAAAACATAGTATATTGTATGGAAAATTTGTTAGATGGATTATTATACGTACATTGACAGGAAAAAAATCATAATTTATCATAGCTCTTAATTAAGATTTTGATGGTAAAATTTAAAAAGATTCTATCACTATAAATTTTTATATAAATTTCAACTGAATCTTAGAATTGAGAGAAAATTACTCTTAATCTAAACTTTTATTACAAAATAAAAAGATTACATTTAGAATTTAGAATTTATAAATAAAACACATCATAATATTAGATTTTGTTTGGGAAGCTTTTTCATCAATCGTATATGAAATAAGAATATTTTTTTAATATACAAAAATACAATATTTTATATTAAAGTAATTATGGCGCCTTCTAACTAAATTATTTTAATGATATATAATATCACACGCTTTTGTTTATTAATAACGTGTCAAATTGTACACGTAGATTTAAGGTTGAGAATTATTTTTATTCTACTTTTTATTTATTAATTTTAATTAAGAAGAAGTGGCCTGCCAACTACAAGACAAGAGGTAAGGATGATTCCCTCGTTTTTATGAATTCGATGATTATAAATAAATTATTAATAATATTTATGTTTGATATTAAATTTAAATAATTATAAAAATGTTTTTTAATTAAAGGTTGGATAATATTTAACCAGAGCATTTATGAAAATCAAATTAATCAAACCCTAGAATAAAAACATTTGATAATCAACGTTTTATCATGTTGTAGTTGTTGGTCCTCGAATCCATGACCTCTAGAAACAATAACAATTCTTTTAACTACCGATGTAAGTTAGTCCGTGCACATTCCTCTAATTTAAATATACTATTCAAGTGATCATATAATAAATTTTAGTCTTAATACTAAAATAAGTGTCCAAACTATACCTAAATTCTCAAATAGGAGTGTAAACTATTTGTTACCCATCTAGTGTCTAACGTTACATACGTTACAATTTTAGGTGTCTGGACCTTCAACGACGTTAATTTTCTCGTTAAGGGACATATTTCATAATTGGTGATTTTAAAAAAATTATTTAAAATTTTAAAAAAATAAAATTATATATTTTTAAAGAAAAATATTAACATTTTGAAATAACCCTAAAACTTTAAAACATTTATCTCAACCCCTAAAACCACATCGATCATCACCCTTTGTTGTTGACGAAGCTCTACCCAACCTCATCTTCCCCCAACTACCAAAGTCTCTGTGAAATCGTGACCGATAGACGATGAATCGACGTTTTATACCCGAGAACCCTAGACTAAAATCGCGATTCCACGTGATCTCGAATGCCAATTGACGAAAAATACAACGGCGTATGACTAAGAAGATGACAAGGACTATGTCGGTGGCAGTCATTGCCGGAAAGGGGGGCGAGTTAAGGATAAGATTTGAAGATTTTAGGTATTTTGTAGCTTTTTTATAATTTAAGAGAAATTATGTTTTTTTATAACTATAATAATGTTTTTTTAAAAAAATTTTCAAAATCAACAGATTTTGAACATGTCACATAATGAGAAAAATTAACGTCATTGACGGTCCGGACACTTAAAATGATAATGTTTATGACGTTAGACACCTGAATATGTAAAAAAAAATAGTTTAAACTCTTGTTCGAGAATTTAAATATAGTTTATGTACTTATTTTGATATTAAGACTAAATTTTAAACCGCGTGTCTAACAAAAAGAATGAATAAACACACAATCCATCAGCTTAAGAAAATGAGTTTTAAAGGGTATATATATATATGGATGGCAAAAAAATCAGAATTCGACGGAAAAACTGAAAATCGAATTAAACGGGGATGAAAAAAAACCGTTTATGCTAAACGGGGACGGGATGGGGAAAACCGCTTATGCTAAACGGGGACGGGATGGAGAAAAACCGTTTATGTTAAACGGGGACGGGTTTAGTAATCCCCGCCCCGATTACCCGCTTCGATACCCGGCCCGATAAATATTAAAAATAATTATTATATATATATATATAATATTAATAAATTTAATTTAAATTAAAAAATATATATAATATTTATATATTTAATTTAAATATATATACCCGGCCCGATACCCGTTTAAATAACCGTTTATGCTAAACGGGATACATGTTTCCGCGCGATTTTTCCTGATTACCCGATGGAGATCCTCGTTTAAATCCCCACAGTTTTTTAAGCGGGACAGATATGAGTTTTTTAAACGGGACGGGTCCAATACCCGGCCCGTTGCCATCTCTATCCATATTCTTCTACTCTGTAAAATAAAACAATATAACTCATTTTTCTTGTGTATCAAAGTTATAGTCTTCCTTTTCGTTTTATTTGATTATTTTAACTTAAACTTGCATATTTTTGAAAAATAAACATTAAAACCTGTAAATTAATCCAAAATTGTTTGCAAATTTTAACTTGACATGTCCATGCCTGGTAATTTAGTTATCTGTTGTATGAGAAGTATGATATAAAATAATATAGTCCAAATTAGACCACTTGTTCATAAGCTAATTTATCAATTCCACGTAAAAGTCATTATCAGTCTAACAACCCATGCCTTTTTATATTGTTTATATACAACGACATATTTGTCTACGCAATTATTTATGATGTCAATGGTCGCATCGAGGAAGGGTCATATTCGTTCCCTCAATGATGTGGTCAGTCGTCTTTTATAAAGATTTTGATGTGCAAATCTGGGTAAGTATTTGATTAATTCGAATTTATCGAGTAATTTTAGTGATCGGAGGGATTGAAAGATAAAGCTCAGTTCGTTGATTTTATGCTAATAGGACATGAGGCCAATGCGATAACTGGCTTCATGGTCAGATTGACCGATTCTCAAGAGGTATTTCTTACGATTTTTGGTTCGTCTCCAATTGATTTACTTGAAATTTTGGTTGGAGATGCTTTCGGCCTCCCATGTAGACGTATAAGGAATTGGTGTAGTGGCTTCGACCTCATTTTTTTATCCCAAAAAAGAAATATTCAGTAGTTTTTATAATTACCTGTTGGTTTAGCGGAATAAAATGATGAATCATTTAAGCAGCGTCAGAGATTTGATAGAGTAAATTGAGTTGGGAATCTTCGTCTCTGCAGTACCTGACTTAGATTAGTCGATCAATAGATCGGATTCAAGTGATTATATCAAAAAAATATTTGAATTCTAATATTGTATATAAAGAAAACTGAGTTGGAAGGACTGTTTTCATAATAGTAATATGAAGTATGTAATTTGAGTTAATTTACCAATAAACGACGGAATGAAACCAAAAGTTTTAAGTAAAATAATGGGCAAAGTATAACAGTTGTCATTAAACTTTTATGACACTTTCACTTTGGTCACTAGATTCGAAACAATTCCGTTAAAGTCATTACTATTAACAAAAACTTCATTTTGGTCATTGAATTATTCAACGACTAATAATTATTGACGTGACATGTCCACGTATTTTGGTAAAATATTTTATTTAGCTTATATTGTAAAAGGAAAAATACACAATAGTTCATTGTCGGTTGTGGATTGAAACTTAAGATTGGGTGCATAAAGACTAACCCTAGGGTTTTAAGTCGGGATCGAGTCAAATTAGATACATATTTCCCCCTTAAAAGTTGACTCATATTCAGGTTGGATCGTACTTCTCTAAATTTGGGTTGTTAAAGTGACATGTAAAGAGATCCTTATATACACTCCCTTAAAGTTCCAAAATTGATCCACAATAAAACCTTAAGCATTTTTTCCTTCTATCATAAACTAAATATAATGTTTTGTCAAAATATAGCGAAATCTCTTGCTTAGCCCAATGATTGTGCATTAGAATCATTTTCTAAAGGTTCTATGTTTGATCCAACATAAGCCTTTTCCATATTCTCTCTTAATTTTCTACTAGTAAATCGATAACACATGTCATCATTTTATTAGAGATACTATCTTACTAAAAAGTTATATGTAGGTATGCGGACTCAGATTCCATTGACACGTGGGCGTGTCACGTTAAACGTCGTTAACGTTTAACGAATCATTGTCTTATATGAATGTTTTTTATTTTGATGACCAAAGTGATTGTACCTTAAAATTTCAGTGACCTGCAAATGTAGTTTACCTAAAATACCTTTCATACCAAAAGCGACTTCCCCAGCACGGCAGTGTTTACGTTGACCAATCAATTCGCTACAAAGAGATTGCGGTTGCCCTCCCACTCTTCCACAAAGCAGCCCCACGTAATAAATAGGGCCGGATTGATACACATATATATTCTTATATTAGTACATGAGATGATACATTTCACACTATAATTAGGATAGTATCTGATCGAACCTAATATCTTCCTATTCAATCTAATTTAATCGGGTTGAGTTTTTTTAATGTTATCAAAATCAGATCGGACCGATCGGTTTGACGGTGAACCGAGAACCGGTTGTTTGTCCTGTCCGATCAGCCTCCAAAACCAATTTTCCAATGAACTAGTAAAACTGGTGTGAACTGGTTGGGAACTGGCAAAACGGTGTGAACCTCCGGTTCTATTTTTTTTAATTAAACCAAACGATGTCGTTTGTTATGATTTTTTCAGTCCTAAATAAATTTTATGATTTTAGTTATATAATTATATTTATTATTTAATATGTTTTTCACTTTTACTTTTAATTGTTAAGTATTGTTTGAATTTGAAAATTTAACTTCGTATTTATTTATCATATTGCCGGTGATGAAGATATTGATGTTGTGGACTTTCAAGTTCAAAGTGATGCTATGGAGTTTCAAGTTCAAAGTGGTGATGGCGGTGATAGTTCAACTAATGAAGAAGATTTTCCCAATATTTTGAAATTTGAGGGAATCGATTTCAATAAATATTATGATAATTATTACTTGTATCAATTATGTACTTTTTTTTATTTAGTTGTTGATGAATTTCTTTAGGTATTGACCTTAAATATCATGTTGTAGTTGATTTGAATCATTTTGTTTCACTTGATATTATGATATTTAACTTATATATGTTATGACTTGTGATATTTTTATACCTTTTAATATTGCTAACTTAAAAAATAGTGTTATATATATATATATATATATATTAATATTGCTTTGAATATTATGTAAAATTTTAAAAAACTATTATTTTATATAAACTGGTTCAACCGCGGTTTAACCCAGTTGAACCAGTGAACTAATACCTTCATCGGTTTAAGGTCCGGTCTGATTTTAAAAACATTGGTTTCTTAATAAATTTCGGATTCAATTATGATCGGATCAGTTTTTTTTTAAATGTGATGTTTGAGCCGGGTTTAGGGTGAAAAATACTTGACCTGACCCGAAAAAATAATTTTACCTTATATATTTCGGATCAGTCGGTTTGGGTTTTAAAGTTATATATTGGGTCGGTGAAATCTTTTTTCGGTCGGGTAGGGTCGGGTCTCAGATGGAAGATTCTTTGTTCTCGGGTCGGGTGAACCAAAAACCAAACCTAACCCGACCCATGCCATCCCTAATTATAAAAAATTAGAACTCAAGGTAAGCCTTTTTTTTGTTTATGAAATTAAAAATTTTATATTAATAATTTAGTTTATTGAATATGTTTATTTTATACAATTTTTTTGTTATTCATATATATATATCATAAAAAATATTTTTAGATCTGTCAACTGATTATAATGTATAATGATGTACAATTAAAACTCTATAAATTAATAATGTCAGAACCGGAGAAATTTATTAATTTAGAGAGTTATTAATTTATTGATAAATTAATAATTATTAATTTAAAGAGTTTTTAAGTAATTATACTGTACATACCAAACAAAAAGGCAAATTAGTCTATGACTTTTAAAATTACATTGCAAGAGATGAGTTAAATTAATAATGAGCTCAAATAGACTTGAACTTTAAAGGAAAACAGACAACTATTGAATCATATTTCAATAGAGTGTAATATATTTTTTTCAGTTTCTATGAATTATTAATTTATGATTTTCTTGGGACCGAAAATTATAAAGGGATCTCACGAAAAATTATTATCTTATTATTTTATCGAGATTTTCAATTTTTTACATTGGCCCAAGTCGGGACCGAACAAATTTATTATTTTAGAGAATTTATTAATTTACCGAGTATTAATTTAAAGAGTTTCCATTGTATACATGCATTGCATGAATAGAGATATGGTGGTATACTTCATAATACCATGTATCAAATGAGTACATGAATCTCACGTAACATGCTAATGAGTATTTATGTATGTAGTCAGGGCCGGTCTAATGAGTTTTAATGCCCTGGGCGAGATAATAATTTTATGCCCCTATCCGAATAAAAATTGTTGTTCGCTACAAGGGTAGACTCAAAATAAACACTCAGCCATTACAAACCAAAATGGAAATCCATTCAGATAAGTCCACTGTAAGATGCAAACCTTATTGCAATTGCCATCAACCAAGTGTGGAGAAGATATTCTATGAGAGAGGTCATAGGTAGACAAAACATCTTTCAGCGTGCTGTTTATGTTTTAGCTCATAAAAGAATTAGCTAAAAGCTACAAAAACCCAGAAGAAAGCTTGACAAGTAAACCTATCAAGCCCTTCCAAGCGCAACCAACATGGAACAATCAACTTGTCATTTAACAGGCAGTGAAATATGAATATAGGCAAGAACGCACATAAAAAAATCAAAACTTTTCAGCTTCTGATATAAAGAATAAAGATTTATGAGGTTAATAAAACATTGGTGATATCTGGGAACTTCTCTTTAATGGCGGCTTTGATTCCCGATCCAATCGATTCGGGACATGTGTAGTTCACAACGCATTCCCCGCCATCAATGGAAAATACTTCAACGCTCCCACTGTAATTCTTGATAGCCGGTCTCAGTATATCAAGATGATGATTCACTGCTGTTTACTCGCGAATGCCAAACAAATTTCAATTTAGATGAATAATCTTTGTTTTGTTATTTTCGACGAATCTCAAGTTTGGTATAGAAAATTCACCTCGACGGTTGTTTCCTTCACAACATCGTCGTACACTTGCCAGATTTCCTTGACTGCATCCCCGAATTTTTCTTTCAAAACCTTTTCAATCCCCATTTTCATAGTGGTTGTTGAGCTAGGGCAGCTCTCACATGCTCCTGAAACTCGTTCAATTCTACATTAGCCAAAAGCACATGGATAATTAAATCATGAAACGAAGATAAAAAGAGTGACCTAGGAGTTTGAGAGAGACGACGCCGTCTTCGACGGACAAAACGTCGACGTTTCCACCATCGAAGATCAAGTAAGGCCTCACATCCTCCAAACCAGGTCCACGTTTTGAGCGGTGAGCTCGAACTACTTCGATGAGTACAGCCCGGAAGACGAGCCGGTGGCCGCGCCTGAGCCGGGGCTCGACGCTTTTACGGCCATTTTCAGTCGAATTTTTTCCCGAAGGGACCCGTCTGTGTTGATTTAGGGTGAGTATAGAGGCACAACAATACCTGAATTATCTTTGTGGCTACAGGAAACTTAGTAAAACTGATGCCCCTATATGTTACCTTGGGCCGTCTCCCATCTGACACATGTATTGGGCCGGCCCTGTATGTAATCATCAATAATATACAAAACTACATGTATCAAATGAGTACATGAATCTCACATAATATGTTAATGTAAGACATTTTAATTGAAAAAAATTTAACACCTAATTAAAGAAAACGATATAAGTTATACAACTATTTTTATTTTAAGCCTTTAAAATTTTATATTAAGAAAGAAAAAGGTTCGCACAATAACCGAGAGAGTAAATTATGGTTTCGGGGGGGGTTATATTCTAGACGCGTGTCTTGGCATGCCTGAGGGGGAATGGGGCCCACTGCTCGAATCGCAGGAAATCCCGTTGAAAATTCGAATTCGCATGGGTGGGAACTGTTTTTTTCCCAACGGAAGAAGCAAATCGGACAACTTTCTTGTTCGAATTTGACAATCACTAACATCGTTACACCTAGTTCCAGATAAGAATGAGATTAAAAAAAGAAAAACAAGAACATATTCTCCTCCGAGGTGAGAAAATTTCGAGGTCGTTTGGAAAATGAAAACCCGGCACGGGAATGGACAGGACACCTCGTATAAGTACACATCTTAACCTCTCTTTGCAACTACTATTCTTTGTTCGAATTTTCAAAATTGGAATAATTATTAAAAAGGGGAGTAAAGTGCGGAAGAGAGCGAGAGAGAGAGAGAGAAGAAAACCCTCGGTTTGGTTATTCTTCATTTGGATTCAAAAACCGCCCTTACAACTGCGAGTCTGCTACCGTCTGTCTATTACCAAATCTTAAACGCTTCCTCTGTTTCTCTACTCTCGCCGTTTTGATCAGGCCGTGGCGGCGGAAATGAGCGTTGAGGGTGGGGCCACTCTACTTCATGATGCTGCCTTGCCATAATGACCGTTCTTCACGACTCCCTAAGATCCGATGTCGGCGTTTGCGTCAGAGCCGTACGGGAACCGCCTTCGTTGCGGTTGCCGCCTTGATTTTCTCCACTATTGCCTGGCTATCTCTTGTTTTCTCCAGCGCCAACACCACTCAACGTTGGCGTCGTTTTAAGTACTGGGAAGGTAGCCCCCATTCACTCTCCGGTTCAATCCCTTGGTCATATTCTCCTAATCGCCTTCCGATTCCTCCTCTTTCTCCTCGGCTTGAGTCGCCGCAAGTATCTCCTCGTAACCGCAACCTCTCGGAGCGTGGAAATCGAAAACGAGGGATTTCAGTAAACGACATCGTTTTCGGTATAGCAGGATCCGCCCATCTATGGAAGCAGCGGAAAGAGGTAGTTCGGCTGTGGTGGCGACCTTTGGAAATGCGGGGTCACGTTTGGTTAGAAGAGTGGGTTCCACCTAAAGAAACCGACGATTCGCTTCCGCCGATCATGGTTTCCGAGGACATTTCAGGTTTCCGTTACACTAACCCAACGGGTCACCCCTCCGGACTCCGAATCTCCCGCATTTTAACGGAATCCTTCCGTCTTTGTCTGCCTGACGTCCGCTGGTTTGTTTTAGGAGATGACGACACCGTTTTCAACGTGGACAATCTGGTAGCAGTCTTGAACAAATACGATCATTCCGAGATGATGTACATCGGAACACCCTCAGAAAGTCACTCCGCCAATGCGTACTTCAGCCACTCCATGGCATTTGGCGGCGGCGGAATCGCTATCAGTTATCCTCTCGCCGAGGCTCTCTCTAAATTCCATGACGATTGTATTGAGAGGTACCCGAAGCTTTATGGAAGCGATGACCGTCTACACGCTTGCATAACTGAACTTGGTGTTCCTCTAACTAGAGAACATGGTTTTCACCAGGTAATCAGAAAAAATATTATTGGAAATTCAGCTAAGTGATATAGTTAAACATGACAAACTAATTGAATAATTGTTTTGATAGTGGGATATTAGAGGAAATGCGCATGGCCTTTTATCTTCTCATCCAATTGCACCATTCGTTTCAATTCACCATGTTGAATATGTGGATCCATTTTATCCCGGACTGAGTAGGTTGGACAGTTTAAAACTTTTTACAAAAGCTATGAAAACTGAACCCAGGAGCTTTCTGCAACGATCAATCTGTTATGACCATGAACGACATCTCACCTTTTCAGTTTCACTTGGTTATGTTGTTCAAGTGTTCCCGAATATTGTGCTACCTCGTGAGCTAGAACGTTCAGAGCATACTTATATTGCCTGGAATAAATTAGGGAATCCGCAAGAATTTGATCACGACACTAGGAAATCATACAAATCTGTTTGCAAAAAGCCAGTTCTGTTTTTTCTCAAAGATGTAATGAAAGATGGCAATGCTACATTGGGTTCCTATGCCCGGGTCAAGGCCAAAAATGATCTGAAGAGAAAGGTTTTCTGCTTTCCACATTCCCCTCCGTTGCAATATGTTCAGAATATCCAGGTTGTTGGCAATCCTCTAGGAAAGAATTGGCATCTGGTGCGGCATATTCTCATATGTGTTTTCCTAAGTTATTCTCCTTGTGTAGTTTAAGGTATTTCCGGTCTCATGATGGTTTCTATGTACTGGCAGGCGCCGCGTCGGTTGTGTTGCAAGGTAAACAATACTGGTGATGAAGCCCTTCGATTAACAGTTGGCCAGTGCGAGAAGGGAGCTCTCAGTTCGTTTACTGATTCTCTGTGAATGATCGAGGGATGCTGTTGATTATATATTCAGGCTCAAGGTAGACCTCAAGCTATTTTGTGCTTTATGCTCTTTTTGCTGCATGGGAGTTTTTGGGCTGTTCCTTGAGATTGACAGTGGGCACTTATATTTTTTTTACTTCCCTATATCATCTATTGGAGTGGTTTGTTGTATACACTACCCAGTTGATGGAGTTGAAGATTGGGTTGCAACTTCAGCTTAGTCATTCAATTCTTGCCTTCATTTTTGTTCAGAAGGTAACTCATCATTTACCGATGGCTAACATTTGTGCTTGATGATGCGGTGAAACTGATTGTTATTTGTGGATATCAGAAATTAAACTAGTTAATTTTTTATTTGATTTGTCTCAAGATTCTCAGAGTTGTGTACTATTTTGGTATTTTTCATGGTTTTGGTTGAGCTTGCATAATTGAAAAGAGATGCTAGTTTGGAATAAACCGACTCTCCAATCTAGTCGTTCTTGTAAACAATTTTGTGATTGCAGAATGACTAGTTCTGGAAAGGGAGGAATATGATAGTTTGTTAAAGAGGAACAATCTTATGTTAACGTCGTCTGTTTTAATTGTACGCATATGGATCTTGAGACTCTGCAAAGAACCTGATCTGTTTGTGGTTAGCTAGTAGCTACTCAGCACGGTTTTGTTAACCGTAACTAACTATTCAATGCAAGCCATGTCGACTCAATATTTAGGTATAACCTATGAGGTTTTAGCTACTCCATTCCACTAACTGAGCCCCTTTCGTTTCGATTTCCGTAGTTTATTCGTTTATTTTAACGTTGAACAGATAGATCCATATCGACTCTGAGGCATGAACTGATAGCTGTCTGGTTTGCTTGTTTCTTGTTTCTTCTGGGGGAATTTTTATTTTAATGATTGATGATTGTTACTGAGAGTTGAAATTAGGAAAACGGGGTGTCTGTCTGTCACTAATGTTATGCCTTAGGTCATCAACGTTGATTCAATGGCTGAAACAGTTGTATCTTTCAGTGGTGTGTGATGTGCATGATCTGGCATTCTGATGAAAGTAGTTTTGTGAAATTAGGGGCATTAGTCGGAATATTCCTCTTTTTCTTGTACCTTTTCTTCTTTTTTGCTGTATATCTGTTTGATGCTCAGTTTAGTGTATATATATATATATTCTACGTACAGGATTTTGTTTTGTTTCGGAGGAAAGCAGATGTGGACCCGTCTGAATTTAGTATTCAGTAAAATGAATTCTCTTTCTACATTTTGGGTCTCACCTGGGATCAGTACTCCATCTGCCAGCTTTGAGCTCTCTTACTGATTTTAGGTAAAAAGCTTAGGTGGCCAAAACCCTAATGGAATGGACTGTGATTAGGGATGGTCACCGGGTGGGACAGGGTGGTTTTTTGGCTGTCACGACCGAAATAGGTGACCAAAACCTCTTCCTACTAAGATAATGAACTTTCTTTGAGCATCACTTGTCTGACGATACGGTCCTCCAGCTTATCTTTCCCTGCTCTGTTAATTTTTGGATCGAATTTGCGTGATTGAGATTCTGGTCGACACTGTCACCGGAGCTTATGAACCACCGAAAGTGGATTTGGATCGTTGTCGAACATTGAATTTTTGGGCTTAACGGAATGCAAATGTGGGATATATAATAAAAATCATATTATACATGACTATAATCTATTTAAGTATGACCATTAGCGTAAATCAATCAACTTCAGTGATAAAAAAATTATAATTATTCTCGAGTTTGAGCATCATGAGTATTAAGGCGTGAGCGTTCAATATAAATAATTAGAGTTAGAGGTATTAGCGTTTAATGTCAAATAATTAAAAATCAGAGGTGTCAACGTTTAATGTCAAACAAATGAGTGAGTGTTAACATATATGGTCTTATATTTACTCTATATTAATAAAAAAAATACTATTCACTCTCGATTTTCATTTAATAGTTCTGTTAGAAAGTAGAATACTATTTATTTTAACTCATTTTTTTTAACTATTTTATTTTACTATGTTATCATCTTCTGAAAAGTTTTAAAAATCTTAAAGTTTGATCCTCATATATCGTCGTTAATATTGTTGTTCTTTGACATATTCTCCGATCAATTAGACATTAATAAAATTTCCTCATTGTCCCTTAACAACATACCATATTAGATTTTATCCAAATCTTATTAAAACTCTTAAAAACTCAAGGTAAGAGGAACATGACTTTAACCTGTGATCTTCATTGTCTGATTAACATAGAGTCATGAAATACTGTCTGTTTTCTCCTTCTGCACATCCCCACCATTGTGATCTAAAAGAAGATGCTCCGGCATAAAAAAAAAGAGAATAAAAAAACTAGATTAAAGAAATTGAGAAGAGAGATTTCAGGGGTATTTTCATAAAATTGCCTATTTTAGGTCCTTGTCATAATTATTAAAGAGTATATGACTTGTCATAACGCCGTTAAAAAAACTAACGATAGTGTGATAAAAAACACAGTATCGTTAAAAGTTAAATGACCAAACTAATTTTTTTAAAAGTTTAGTGACGAAAATGAAAAGTAATCAGAGTCGAGTGGCTAAAATTTGTAGTTCACCCAATTTTCATCGTGCCATTGTGTGGTTTAGAGACGTTGAAATCACAGTTTACATCACCCTTCGATTTACAACGTATCGACACTTGACTTACGCCATGGTTTCTTCAAAATATATGAGCTGTCGTTTTCTCAAAACCCTAATCCAATACCTTGCAGATTTAGGGGAATATAATCATTTTCTAAATTACGCATACAATTTCAAACCCTAATTTAAATTCTTGCGAACTTAGAGGAACAAACATTTTCTGAATTACCCGGACATTTTCAAACCCCAATTTCAATCGCACAACCTAACATTGACCGGGGAAGACCTACTTTTTCCGCTTGTTTCCTGAGCCGCCGGCAAGAACCTACTAGAAGAAACCCCCAGCATCACCTTTCCAATTCATCCGATTGATTTTCACATTGGCTCCGGCCTATCCCTAATTAAAAAAAATGGAGGCTAATAATAATAAAATTAAAGGAGGGGACACATCTGACTCAGATGTACTGGCAACGGCATCAAATAAAAACTCACCACTTCCCACACCGGGAATCTATGATGTAATAAAAACCATTAAATAATCACTTCTGTACATAGACCCCAAAGATTATTTGTAAACTGCAGCCATTGATAGTATTAAAATAAACAAAATATAAAGCATGAATTGTGTAGAGATACCATTCCAACTAGTAAAGAATAATCAATTTGAATCGAGTTGAAAAAAATCATATTTTCGAATCGAGTCGAGTTTTACTTACCCCTACTAAAAAGTACTCGTTAAATAATTCAAGTATTCAGATCCAAATAGAAATAAAATAAATAAATAGATTTAAACTCATTAAATGATTTCAGTATAAAGAGGATGTTGTTCTCCTCGAAGTGATTAAAATGTTTGTTTGTGTTATTAATAATTAAGAAATATTCTGGAATTAAAATAAAAACTAAATTAAAATAAAGATTATAATTTAAAAAATATATAATATAATTAACTCAAATAAATAAATAAGTTTATATTCAAATTTTATATATACGAAAAAGAATATGTGTAATAAGGGGTGATCTGTAATAAGGGAAGGAGTGATGGGGAGGTAAAGGCAAATGGGTGGCAAATGGGGGAGAAACGCAACGCACGTTCTTACCTTAGCGCCTTATAAAATGCGGGGCCCTCTGACAGCTGTTCCAATGTGGTGCTGTCCTATCCTCCCTTCCATATTTCCCCCCAAATTATTCATTCTTTATAATAATAATAATAATCTAATTAATTATTCCTAAAATAAATAAACATAAAACACGAACCAATTTACTTTAGTTACTAAATGAATCGTTATTGTTCCTAAAAGTTACGGGTTCGAGCATCAACGATGTAACAGAATGATTAAGCGTTTATTGTCAAATGATTAAGAATTTAGAACATATACTACTTTATAACCGTCTTAACTTAGTCAAAATAAATAAATAAATAAACAGAGAGGTAGCTTAAGGAGGGAGATTAGTATCTTACCAGCAAATAATTAAGCAGGTATTTGGGGTTCACGTACTTGAATGGGAACAGGGTGTAGGCAGATCCTTCAGGGGATTCTTAATTTTGTTATTAATTAATTATTTATTTGTTAATTATAAAAAGCAATGGCCCCTATCACATGCAACTTAGTAAGCGGGACCCACGAGTTTTGTTTAACTAATGTAAGATTAATATAAATAAATAAAATATTGTCCCTTGGTAGATCTATTTCCTTGTTATAAAAATGGGTAAATTGTATATTCCACCACTCAATTTTCTTCTCACTTTTATTTTGATAATTGAAGTTTTTAATTTTTAGTATTTTACTAATTGAAATTTTGATTTATTTCTATTCTGATCATTCCACCGTTAAATACCTAACAATACTATGATTATACGTTTTTCTTTTTAAAATAATGAAATGACGCCAATTTTCTTTCTTTTTTTTTTGTGAAAAACTTTTGGTTTCTAATACCTTTAATTTCTCGACGATGAAGCATATTTTTTCAAATCTCAGTTGGTAAAGCGCAAGGCTCTTAATCTTGTGGTCGTGGGATCGAGTCCCACGGTGGGCAATTCATAATTCTGACTGCTGGAGGTCTTCCACGAAGCTGCTCTCAACCTGGCGTTGGGGCAGCCTACTACCCTACCTCCCCCTCACCCCATTACATATGGGAATAAGGTCAGCTAATTTGATTCTACGTTGTGACGAACATTATAGATGAAAATGGTATATATTTTTATGAATTTTGGAGAAAGAAATGTAAAACTTTTATCTTTAGAGAAATAAGGTAAAATAAAAAAGAACGAGTGTCATGGATAACATGCCAACAAAAACCAATCCACATGGCTGTCATGTCACTCTTCCTTTATGATTTAACATCCGAGTGATCAAAATAGGAGAGAATAAAACAATCAATAAGTAAATTAAAAAAATTAAAATTTAATAACAAACATAGGAGTAAGAGGAAAAATAAGTTACGAAATTTGTAATTTATCTTTTAAAAATTACAAAAAATAAAAGTAATAAAAATATTTTTTTATTAGTTTTTGATTGAAAGTGAGAAATTTGATCACTATTATTTTTCTAACATTCGTAACAATTTGTAATAACATTATGTTAAGAGTAATAAATAAAATTTAATTCCGACGGATTAATGTATAAGAAGCATCGAGTAATAAAGATTTAAATTAAAGAGTAGAAGAAATAATGGGGGGCAAAAAGTGATTTTTAAGAATTATTAGGAGCAAAGTGAAAGCGGCGGACAACAAAGCTCTCTCCTTTCTCTCGAGCGTCTGTTTTTATCATTCTCACCATCTTGTTTCTTCATCATCTTATTCTATCCCAATCTCTCTCTTAATCATCCTCATAATCATCAATCTCCATCCATTTTTTATCTTCAAATCTCTCTCTCTATCTGCTTTTTATTCTGCGTGAAAGTTGCAGAGTGCAAGCTGTTGCTGTTAATGATTATACCCTTCTGTTATTTCCTTGTCTCTTTAATTTTTCCTTTTACTCTTTAAGGGATTTTCGTAGATAAAAAGTTGTCTTCTCTTTCTCCTTTTCTTTTTTCTTCTTTATAAATCATCTTGAATCGTATTTAATCACCCTCTGTTTTGTTTAATCTTTATCCATTGTCTTTGTTTCCCTCCCATTTGCTCTTTGTTTTTTTCTTTCTTTCAATATACCCAGAAAGCTCAGCGGCTTCGTGGAGGCGGAGGGAGGAGATTTGGGTTTGGGCTATACAATTCAACTGAATTCTGTATACTGCCATTGATGATGAGGTGGAGAAGAAGATCTTGATGCACCATTGATAATACCCAAAGAAGAAGAAGAAGAATAAGAAGACTGTTGTTTCTGATACGGGGAGATGCAGCAAGAAGTCGGTGGTGGAGGAGGAAGGCAGCAAGCTCAATACGGGAAGATGAGTGGTGCTCCGACGACGGGTGGTGCAGTAAGCGAGGCGTCGGAGCAGTTAGTGGAAGCGGCATCACCTATAAGTAGTAGACCGCCAGCTGCTGGTGGTGGTAGTGGGAATTTAGATGAGTTCATGAGACTAGCAAGTGTTGGCGGTGGAGATGAGTTGGGACTAGGCGATGGTGGAGGAGGAGGTAGCGGTGGCGCTGCAAGTGGGCACCGGTGGCCACGTCAAGAGACTCTAGCTCTTCTCAAGATCAGATCAGATATGGATGCTACTTTCCGTGATGCCTCCGTCAAGGGCCCCCTTTGGGAAGATGTTTCTAGGTAAAGTAAAAAACCAATCACACAATCGTTTTCCCTTTTTTCTTTTAAACACAAGTAAATTCAACAGCCGGTAAAAAAGTTACAATCATCATCAGCAAGCATTGCTGCTGCTGAAATACTCATGGGAATGGTGTTTTTTTTTTGTTCCTTCTCTCTCTCTCTCTCTCTCTCTCTCTCTCAATCTGAACGCACGCACGCACATGGCTTCTATCTGTTTCCATCACGACTCACGAGCTGGTGGCATCTTCTTTCTTACAATTAAGAAATGGACCAGATCCACTGCAACTACTCTGACTCAATCCCGAGAGGAAAACTTATTGTTTTACAAAAACAAATTCTTAATTAAACGCCATGAAAGGGAGAGCCAGCTTCATCAGTCAGCTCTTTTTATTCCTTTTCTTCCTATGGGTTTTCTCTCCCTTTTCACATAAATAATTAAAGGTTTTTATTGCTTATGACTGTGTTATATATATATGATTTCTTGTTCAATGTTCATTCGAGTGTAGATGATTATGTGAAATGATGATAACGAGAGGAATGATTTGCAGGAAGCTGGCGGAGCTGGGTTATAAAAGGAGTGCCAAAAAGTGTAGGGAAAAGTTCGAGAACGTCCACAAGTACTACAAGCGAACAAAAGAAGCTCGAGCTGGACGTCAAGATGGTAAGAGTTATAAGTTTTTCAGCCAGCTAGAGGCTCTTCATACAACTTCCGCCAACGCTCCTCCCAACGTTGCACCTGCCAGCGCCGCTACAGCCGCCAGTTTGGACGTGGCTCCCGTTTCGGTTGGGATCCTCATGCCCATTTCTTCTGCCAGAATTCCGCCTACAACGGCTACACCAATGTCTTCTTCTTTTCTAGTCCTTCCTGGATCCGCTCCTGCGCCAGTTCCGATGCAAGTGTCTGCTCCAGTCACGGCGCCAGCACCTCCTATTGTCACCACAACCACCACGGCCGTTCCGTTTGGTATTAGTTTCTCTTCTAACAGCTCTACTTTTTCTCAAGGCTTTGACGATGATGACGACGAAGAAGATGAAGTTGGAGTTGGAGGAGAGCCGTCGAGCATGGCTGGCACTAGCCGTAAACGCAAAAGATCGTCTTCAACGAGGAGGAGGATGGAATTCTTCGAGGATCTGATGAAACAAGTCATGCAGAAACAAGAAGCCATGCAGCAAAGGTTTTTGGAAGCCATAGAGAAGAGAGAGCAAGATAGGACGGTGAGAGAAGAAGCTTGGAAAAGACAAGAGATGTCAAGGTTAGCTCGAGAACATGAACTCTTGGCTCAAGAACGTGCCATTGCTGCTTCAAGAGATGCTGCCATTATTTCCTTCCTTCAGAAGATTACTAATCAGACCATACAATTACCAGCAACAACTGTTACTATCCCCGCTGCTCCACCACTGCCACCATCGCCTCCACCAACACAGCCAGATGCCCCTATTCCTGCAGTAGTTCCACCGTCGCATCAGCCACCGTCATTACCGCAGCAGCAGCCACAACAACAACAGCAACCTTCACATGCATTACACATCCAACACCAGCAGCAGCAGCAACAACAACAACAACCACCGTCACATGCATTGCACATTCAACACGAGCAGCATCAACTTCAGGCGATTTCTTCTAAGGTAGTAATGGCTATCCCGGAGCAGCAGGTGCCACCCCAGGAGATTGGTGGGAGCGGGAGCATGGAGCCTGCGTCGTCAAGATGGCCTAAAGCTGAAGTTCTTGCACTTATAAACCTTAGGAGCGGGCTTGAAGCCAGGTACCAGGAGGCTGGGCCTAAAGGACCCCTTTGGGAAGAAATCTCCGCTGGTATGTCCAGGATGGGGTACAAGAGAAGCGCCAAACGATGCAAGGAAAAATGGGAGAACATCAACAAGTACTTCAAAAAGGTCAAAGAAAGTAACAAAAAACGTCCCGAGGATGCCAAAACATGTCCCTATTTTCACCAGCTCGATGCCCTTTACCGTAAGAAAATACTTGGAGGTGGGACTAGCAGTGGCAGCTTTAGTGACCACAATAGAGCCGAAGAAGAAACGTCACGGCAGCATGAAGACACTAAGGACCCCCCACGGAGCACGGCAGCCCCGCCACAATCCGATAACGAAACTGAACCTACTGCTGATGGAGGTTCAAAGAAGGTAAATTTATTTGTTTATATTCATAATTACATTGGAGTTTGATGAAAGCATTTTCATTTGATGCTATTGATGAATTGTTGGGCTGGCATTGAAGCCAGTAGACACTGTGAGGGAGCTGATGGAGGAGCAAGGGGAGGGGTTGCAGTTGCATCAACAACTCCATCAAGGACAACCCTTGTTGGTGGATGGATATGACAAGATTCATGAAGCTGATAGCGATAACATGGATGACGAGGTAGACGAAGACGAAGAATCGGAAGAAGAACGAGAGATGGATTACAAGATAGAATTTCAGAGACAGAATTCGAGTGCCCCTAATGGAGGAGGGAACGGGGCAGGCGCACCCTCCTTTTTCACCATGGTCCAATAACAATGGCAGCTCCCTACACCATTCATCACGAGAGTAAAGTGTACCATATGTACCCATGTGTGTCAACAGTTATTTCATTCTCCCACTTACCCTTCCTTTCAAATTCAAATTACCTTCAATAAATCGTCTTCTTCATTGTTTTCTTCAAGTAGCTGACATCGGCAGGCGCAGTTGCAGTTGCATTTCACGGTCCAATTTATTGATTTGTTGGTGAATAAGGACTCCCGCTTCGAAGGAATCCGGGATGAGAGATTGTATCGAGATACTCGAGAAAGAAGAAATAAGCTTTGGGTAAATTACAGAAGCATGCATGAATGCATGGATACGCAGTGCAGTCAGATCTCTCCTACTTTGTCTGGTTTAATTTAAGAAATTCATGTAAGAATCATATTTATTCCATGGTTTAACTATTAGAAAATTCTTTCTTTTGCCATCATGTTCTTTATATGTATCCAGATTTTATCAAAGGGTGGTGTTGTTTTCATCCATCATCATCATCCCCTACAAACTAAGGAAATAGCTCCTTCAAAACTTCAAGGTCCTTACCCTAATACCCTTAAAAAAAATCAAAAAATCGAAAAGGAGACAATCTTAACGAACTGAAAGCAACATTAATAACCAACTACTGCTATGCATTTTTTATAGTGTTCATCATAACCAAATATATATACGCACGAGTCTTATGCATCACCATTAACGGACGAACAAAAAGAAATTCCGGAATTTGATATCGATTCGAGAAGAAAAAGAAAATTAGGAAGATAATAAATATTTGATGATGATTGAAGGTGAAGATAGATATGCCCCAACCATGTGCATGTAAATTTACTGCCACCACAGACTCCCCCCACTTGTTTTGCCCCATTTGCCTTTTTTCATTTTCCATCCATCTTTGTCGACTTACTGCATGTGCCACTGTTTTTGTAAAAGCAATAATTGTTCACTATAATATTTAGGTATACCGATACGTATAGTATTAATGACGTTGCCTGGCCCTGCACTGCTAAGTGGGGTTGATCCGTAACAATACATATCATGAATTAATAATAACATTAGTATATTGATAAAATAGAAAAAAAAAAAAAAAATTACTGTAAGCTGTAGTTCCACATCAGCGCATGTGGTGTGGGTGGCAAAATATAGGTGGCTTCGGTTGGTGGCTACATTTAGACATGTATAATTAACTATGCATATGCCCCCCCCCTTCCTTTAGTCTACTGCTCTTCAATGTCTTCCTTTATTCAAGTCTTAAGATTTAGGGTTTAAAATCTATGTACCGATAATAATATTTTTTTTATTCTTCATTTCAAATATAATATAAGAATATGATATAATTATATAATTTAAACCCTTTTAGTTTAATACGATTTAAGATCGTTGGACGAGGGCAAATAAAAGACCAGAGCCGGAACTAAAAATTTATTATAGGGAGGGTTTAACATTTATGCAACTTTTTATTTTTTTTTAAAAATATACATTTTTAATATTAAGAAATACTTAAAAAATAATTGACAGGGCAAGGCTCCCCTTGGTCCCCATGAAGTTCCGTCCACGTAGAAGGCTATGATTAACAATAGAGAACGAGAATATATTAACTGAAAAAGAGAGTTAATTTAATCCTTCTATTTTCATTCATCAAATGGTCTTAAATCTATGTGAATTTGATGAGTATCGTTTTATTATGTAAATAGATTCTTTAAAAAACTAAAGTAAAGTCGAGTCAAATATATTTATTATAATTTTTGTTCAAATTTAATTATAATTATTTATAATAGTATGATATTTGGTTTCAATTTAAATAATTTCGTTATATATATATATATAATATATATATATATATATATATATATATATATATATATATTATCTTTTTCACACGTATAAGTAAGATGTGTAATATTATCTAATAGATCAGATATCATCTAAAATCACATACTTATAGTGTTATCTTTTAGAGAAGTGATTTTGAGGACAAAATATTGATGAAAATATAAATGAGTCACAATTAATGGGGGAATATTATAAAGTGTTCAAGTCGGAGACCAAATTGAATATAGTATAAAGTTAAGAGATTGATTTAAAAAAGAAAAATTAATGTAAAAAAGAATCATATAAAGTTACATGTGTATTCTATAGTGATCGAGAAAGATGTAATACAAATTTGGTCAAAATATACTTAAAACGAAAGATGAATCGAAGAATCATATAAAGTTACATGTGTGTTCTATAATGATCGATTCAAAAAATATCGATTATTCAAACTTTTAAAATTCCATTAATTCGAGAGGGATGAAAAAAAAGGAGACATACATTGATGCAACCATCAAATCTCCCACTAAGTAGTCATCCAACTCCGTTTAACATTGCTTTGGGGAATCAAAAGGAAAAGATTAGGGGTAAGCACATGGAAACGGGGACAAGTGAACATGAACCATGTGCATGCCCTACTAATATCTGTCCCCCTCTTCCCGCTAATACATTTTTAGGCTACTTATTTTATCGAATGTGTCCACCTCATGCAAATTTTTTTTTATTAATATATATATGTCTATCTTAAAAAATATTTCTAAATCCGTCAGTTCCTTTTCCAATTGTTTCTGTCCACTACCGTCCACTCTTCCTACATTAATGGTTTGATATCTATATTTATGGTAAAATAATATAATAGTTTTTGTACTATATCTTAAGTTGCATTTTAGTCATTTAATTGAAGAACAAAATGGTCATTATACAATTCGTGATGTGTGAGTAAAATGATCAATCTGTTAAAGTTTTTGTCCATTTTCACGGTTAAGTGTTGGTGTGATGTTTTTACATGATTTTTGTAGTAAATTACATGGAAATAATCGATATTTAAGATAAAAATATGATAATATAAATTTATCTTTTAACATTAATATTATAAGATAGTATTTGTTCAAAGACTCTCGACCATCTAACAATGAAAGCTCATACCCTCGACAAATGCGGTCCTCGAACCTAGGATCTCAAGAGATAACAACAAATATCTTAACCACCGAGGTCGCTTGATTCATGCTCTGAATATTTTATTTTAAATATAGTTAATTGAATCACATGTCTCTAAACCATTTCTCTCATTTCAAATTATATTATCATTTGAAATTAATTCATAAACTTTAAAATATTTTAATTCCACTCTCAAACTATAATTCTCGTTCTAAATTAATCCACAAACTTTTGAATCTTCCAAGTTTATCCCAAAATTCATTAAATATGTAATTAGTTTCAAGTTTTAACCCATTTTTTTAAACATATAATAATGCAGTTTGACCTAACAATTTTATTAATAAGAGATGTGATTAGTATATATACCTATGTTTGTGATGAAGTTGAAATGTTTAAAAATTTGAGGATCGATTTAAAAGGAGAGTCATAATTCAGGATGAAAGTAAAATGTTCAAAAGTTTAAGGACATGTGAATTAATTGTCTCTCTTAAATATCATTTATTACCTCATCTTTTACTATAATAAAAGGAAAATGCAACCTAAATTCTAAATCCACCCAATCATGTGTAATGGAAAACACATCTGTCAACCCGTAACTACTATGGACCAAAAATACATAACCAGCAGAGTAATGGTGGCAAAATGAAAATTATAGAAGACAACTCAAAAGATTTGATTAAACTGCCCCACCTCTATGTGCTTTTGTGTATTAATTAATTAAGGGTAAAATACGCATTTCGTACATAAATTATCAATTTTGGTCCGTTTTAATACTTAAATTTTCAATTTTTTCAAACCGCACCTAACGTTTAGTTTTTATTTTTTTAGTACATTGCCATTGAAAACTTAACGTGTTTAGTACCTAAGCTATCAATTCTTTCAAAATTTAACGTTAAATTTTGAACAGAATACTAAAATGAAACAAAAACTAAAGTTTTTAACGAATATATACTAAAATGAAACAAAAACTAAACTTTAAGTATGCTTTTGAAAAAAATACAATTTTAGGTATTAAAATGGATTAAAACTAATAGTTTAGTTACTAAACCTTGAATTTACCCGTTAATTAATTATTTAATGTACTATTACGCATAATGTACATTATACAAATTCCATCTCAATATAATGAGAAATGGAACAGTGACGTGACATGTGAGTCAATGATGAACACAACCTTTTTCAATTCATCGCCACATATACAAGATTTCATCGCTAATATATCCATAACATTTAGAATGTTCAAAAATAATCCACCCGATTGATTTGATCGGTCAATTTATCGAATTAAAAAATCAAGTATTTTT
Organism: Hibiscus syriacus; assembly: GCF_006381635.1. Lineage (NCBI taxonomy): Eukaryota > Viridiplantae > Streptophyta > Magnoliopsida > Malvales > Malvaceae > Hibiscus > Hibiscus syriacus. Next base: position 472,340 of record NW_024062059.1, on the reverse strand, counting down.
TTTAAAAAAAATTACTTGATTGGGTTAGATACCCGACCCGATGTTTTTTGGGTCAGGCCTAGGTCATAAAATTATATTTTTTTGAATACCCGAATACTCGCTTACATTTATTTTGTTTATAAATTATAATATTATATATTTAATTATTAATAATTTTATATATTAAATTAAACTAATAAAAAAAATCCATCCACTCAATACTTGTGTGTTGGATAATTAATATGAATTTTTAATAATATCAGTTTATTTTTTTAAAAAAATTAACAATTTGAAAATGATAAAAAATGGGGTACCCGATTACCTGAATTATGGGTACCCGCAAAATCCGGGTCGGGATACGAGCCAAAAAAAATCAAATACCCGAAAACCCTATACCCGATACTTCGAGTACATAAAACCAGGTACCCGGATTTAAACACCCCTACATAATATTAACCATTGATCGTATCCATTTTATAAAATCTAGTTTACTTAATTAAATAATAATATAATTTTTAATTGAATAAAATATTGTAATTAAATATCAATATAAATATGTTTATTTTTATATTTTAATTTATTTATATTATGTGGATGAGTTACATAATAAAATATTATATCAAATTATTTAATAAAATTAATAAAAAAATAAATCCTAAAAAATAAAGACCTTAGAACACATACAAAAAAATAATAAATCTTGATCAAACGCATATATGAGAAATACTTTAAAAATAATTTTTTTTATTTTGCATGCATCATATTATTTTATAATAAGTATTGATAAATTTGAAATCACAACAATAAAAAAATAAAATAGATTTATATCAATATAATAATGCACAAAATAATTATTATTTTAAAATTAATTTGTTATTTTAAGGACATTATAATCCTAAAGGAAATGAATCGTCTAATACCTAAAAAAATATGATATTTTTGAGAAAAAAAAAAAAAACATTATTATAGAAAATGTTTTATTATTCTTGGAGGAAATACTCATAAACTAACATAAATATAAGTTTCATAAAAAATTATTTCATAATAATAATAATAATAATCTTTTTAAGGAACTAAATATTATATTATTATTTTGAACTAATTACAAGTAAATTATTAGTGATAAAGACAAGCCACCATTGAGCTTGGGATTTGTTTATGAAACCAGAGGATGGTGAAAACTCCAGGCCCAATTAGAACGAAATAGAGTTGCCGCAAGCAGGCACTGTTAGCGCATTTCAAAGGCCGAAAATAGTGGCCCAATACTATAGGTGAGCTAATTATTTAACCCAATATGGCACCATATATTTTATTTTATAATTACGACATTTGCTGCAATTACTTGAGACTTATCACGTCGAAGTGATAAAATCTAATAAATATATTTTTCTATTGAAATTTATCACTTTGATATGACAAAAAAACTAATAAAAATTTATATTTTATTATAACTCGTCATTTCGATGTGATGAGTTTGAATAAAAAATATTTTTTAAAAAAACTCATCTTGTGGGCAGGACGAGTTTTCTCTGCATTGTATCATTTTCCATAGATCTCAAATTAATTTTTGAGATAGCCTATTGGGCTAATTTTTTTACCAGCTTGGTTTATTGGGCCAATTTTACACGCCCTCTCCTACCTATCTGGTTTCCTAAAAGCTTAATTATAAAATAAATGTCTAAACTATACCGCTTTTCCTATATATGTGTCCAAACTTTATTTTGAATTATCCAGTGCCTAGCGTTACAAACGTTATCACTTTAGGTGCTCAGACCATAATAACCGTTAAATTCTATCGTTAAGTGACATATGCCACGTTCTAGTAATTTTAAATTTTTATTTAATTTAAAAAATAAGATTATATATTAAAAATCATTTTTTTAAAACTAAAGAAAAAAACTCAAACTTTGAAAACTCTAATTTTAATCTCTAAACCCACGTTGGCCGTCGCCATTTGACGTCAATCGACCTCCACTCTACGAAAAGCCAAACCGACCATAAACATCGTGTCTCTGACAAAGGAATCAGAAAAGTCGCACCCAAATCGTGCCTCTAGTGAACTCAAACCCTCAAATTCGTGACACCCATATGATTGAATGACACACACGACGATAAGGGAGGCGACAAATGACCATGAGATGGCAAGGGGGTGTCGACAACGGTGGTCGTGGCCGGCAAGAGAAGTTAGGATTAGAGATTTATGATATATAGATATTTGGAGCTTTTTTATAATTTAAAAATATGTTTTTTAATAAATATAATATTTAAAAAAATTAAAATTACCAACGTGTAACACGTGATGACAACGGTCGCTATGTATCGAACACCTAAAATAATAACATTTATAATATTAAACACCTTAATGATTAAAAAAAAATTGGGCATCTATTATTTTATAATTTAGACTTTCCTAAAACCCTTAAATCGAATAGGAGAAGCAGAGAAAAAAAGAAGGAAGTCGGGGAAGAAAGCTTTGGCCTTTGAGCAATAAGAAAGAGAAGGGAAGATGTGGTTATCGGGGTTGGAAAGAACACCCTAAAGGGAGGGAATGTCGGCGTCGGTGGGAGTGTGTTGGTTCGATGCATGTCGAGGAGTAGGGCAGTGAATGTGAGAAATATTAACCCAAAGATACCCATTCAAGAAGCTAAATCCCTCGCCGGTTCACTTTACGACCTCCTCGAGTAACGTGGCCCTCTCACCATTCCCAACACTTGGACCGCCGCTCAGGTCTTCTTCTTATCTGTAGAAAGTCTTAGCTTTGCCTTCCATTTCATGATTTCATCATGCATTTGTTGCCTTCTTTGATAGGTTTATTTTATGAATTTGATTTTTTTTTTGCCATCATTTCATTGATTGATATATCAAAACTTATAGAATTGTGTATATACAATTACAGAGAGGCTGAGAACACTTTTATTTGTTAATGATTTGATTATTACTTAGGAACTTATATTAGAAATTTAGGGGTATGCAAGGGGGAGAGTAACAGTAGATATACTAAGGTAGAAATATTGAGAGCTCTTTTACATAGTCAATTTCCATTATTGCCTTGTACATGCGGAAAAGGTTTACTATATGTTCTCTGCAATGCCGATCAAGACAGTTGAATTTTAACCCATTCGAAGATTAAACCTGTATCGTATTGCGGTAGTGCATATATTATACAAAGTTGCTTTCATTTCGATGTTGTGCTCTGGTTTGTACTTGGACATTAATCGTGCTGGTTTAACAAGATTCTACATTGCATTTATTGTATCCACTTGATGTTTCGATAAGATAAGGGAAAAGCTTTTCTAATAAGGAGAGAATAGCAGGTTATGCTTATTCTGCATATTTATACGATCTTCTTGTATAAGATTGCGGTACTGCATATATTTTACGCAGTTGCTTTCATTTCGATGCCATGCACTGGTTAGTGGCTTCAAATTTGGGTATTAATCGAGCTGGTTTAACAAGATTCTGCATTGCGTTTATTGTGTCGGCTGGACGTTTTGATGAAAGAAGGGAAAAGCTTTTATAATGAGAGAATAGAAGGCTATGCTTAATCTGCATATTAGTACAAGCTTCTTGTTTCTAACTATGATGCTTTTCGTTTGAATGACAGGAAGCCGGTATTGATGGATTGAACAGCAAGCCACGTATGAAGATAATGCTCAAATGGATGAGGGGAAGAAAGTTGTTAAAATTGTTTTGCAACTGAGTCAGGTCGAACAAGAAATTTTTGCACTGTACGCTGCTTGAAGAACCTCGGACGGACCAATTAGAGATAGTTCCGGAGCTTGAACTTCATACCAAGAAGCCTTCTGCTAAGAGAAACAAGAAAATTAAGAAATAATTTATCCTGGTTCTTAGATTGCAATCAACTTCACCTGCAATATCTTTTTCATTTCATTAGAATCTTTTGAACACAAATGTGGTGAGTTTTTATCTGATCTGATGAACTGAAAGTTGATGATATGCATGTTTACCTGGTTATATGTTTGTGCATTCTAGAGTTAAACTGGGCACTATAGCTTCTCATTTCATTTCTGAAGATTTAATACTAATTTTTTATTAAAATAGAGAGGTATTACATTTTCAACGAAAGTGTCGGGACTCAAATTTACTAAAGTGAAATAATATGAACATTCTTGACCATTCGATCACTTAATGAATCTCTGAATACTATTTCATGTCTCTGCTGACTGTTATTTGATAATGGGTTATCTTCATCTTCTTTAAACTTGAATTGGATTTTATGACAGGACTTGTAGTTGGAAGGTCGAGACGGGAGTAAAACTCGATTTGACTCGAAAAAAATTGATTTTCTATTTAATTTAACATTAAAAAACTCGACTTGAATTTGTTTTAAATAAATTTGAGTTATAAAATAATTTGAATAATCTGAAATTTATTTTCAAGTTTCAGTTGTGTCTTTTAACTTTGCACGATAAATGTATATTGTTTATGAAAAAAATGAAGAAATGTATATCTATATTGTATATGATTATAAAAGTTCATTTAAACTGTGGTCAATTAGTAACATAATATTATGAATATTTATAATTAAATTTAAACATAAATTCTAACAATTCGACTTGAATTTCATAAATTTGATTCAGAAATTTTTTAAATGAAGTTCGAGTTATAAAACAAAAGTTGTCAACTCAATTAATTCAAAACTTTTTATTTGACATAACTCGACAAAATCGAATATTCACCCGTAGTTAAGACTTGAGACAAACAATTTTATCAGGCAATATGCTGAAATATGTGCTGTTTCAACCTGTTGTTTATCAAGTTTGGTTGATTGGTGAAGAAAACTGTATCTAGGAGTGGAAATTCTATGTAAAAAGATATTAACTAACCCAGTGGCACTTTGTTTGAAGGTAAAAGATCATTTCTTGTTGCGTAATTACAAAACTTGACAAGAATTAATCGCTGCAAATTTAATGCCTCTCTCGATGTTTTAGCATAAAGTTGACCTTTTAAAGTTTCCAGAAACTGGTTCGGTGCATATTCAACATTTTAAAAGCACTTTTGAAGAAAAATCATAACAATAAATAGAAAAATGAAATTCAAGAACGACGTCTTTGACTTGGACCGAAGCGCGTCTGCCGCCTTTCGACGGTCGTTAAATAGGCTACTACTAGTTTCTTGGAGAAGAAGAAACACGAAGCCATTTGTTTTCCTTGGGTTTGACTTTGTATACAGGAGTTTAATCAAAACAAAGGGTAAGCTTCTTCTTTTTCTTCCTTCTTTTGCTTAAACCATCCATTCCTACTTCATATGTCGCTGTGTTTGAATCCCACGAGGTTGCCTTCTTTTCTGTTTCATTGATAAATCTGTGTGTGTGTGTGTGTATTTTATTGTGGTTTAGTTGAGCAATGGATTGCCTTGGCTGGGCTGCTAAAGATCGATCTGGAGTTTTATCACCGTACAAATTCAAGCGCAGGTGCGTTGGACTCGTCTTTCTTCTACCCTTCAATTAACCCAATTTTAACTTGTTTCCAGTTTCACAGAACAGAACAGTCATTCATTTGACTATTGGAAACAACTAATCTTTATACCAAGTTCATGATCTTGGCCTGACTATATTGTTTGTTTGAGGCAGTAATTTTCAGTATCCTTCGTTGACGTCGGATTATTTAATGTATTCAGGCCTGTTGGAAGTGACGATATTTCCATAAAGATTACTCATTGTGGAGTTTGCCATGCTGATGTTGTTTGGACCAGGAATTTGCTTGGGAATTCAAACTATCCTGTGGTGCCAGGGTATATGCACATATATATATTCTAAAAATTGTGAATTATGAATGCTTTTCTGAATTTGATCTTAGGCTGATTTGGCTAATATAATTGTTTCCATATCAGGCATGAGATTGCTGGTATTGTGAAGGAGGTGGGTTCGAATGTTCAACGGTTCAAGGTCGGTGATCCGGTTGGAGTGGGAACTTATATCAACTCATGCAGAGACTGTGAGTATTGCAATGATGGCTGGGAAGTTCATTGTGAGAAAGGGACTCTTTTCACGTTTAATGCTATTGATGCGGATGGAACTGTCACAAAAGGTGGATATTCCAGCTCTATTGTTGTCCATGAAAGGTAAGCATTTCATGCTATATGCCTGTAATCCTTGCTTTGCAGGTTATTTGAGATTTGCCAATAAATGCTAAGCTGAATTTCTGTTTGAGTTTCCATTGCATGAAGCTGAATTGCTAGCTTTGTTGTTGAATCACACAGGTACTGCTTCAAAATACCAAGCGACTATCCTTTGGCTTCAGCAGCACCTCTGCTTTGTGCTGGGGTCACTGTTTATACACCAATGGTCCTCCATAACATGAACCAACCCGGAAAATCTTTAGGAGTGATTGGGCTCGGCGGTCTCGGTCACATGGCGGTGAAGTTTGGTAAGGCTTTTGGGTTGAATGTAACGGTTCTTAGCACAAGCATATCCAAGAAAGAGGAGGCCCTGAACCTGCTTGGTGCAGACAAATTTGTCGTCTCTTCTGATCACCGGCAGATGAGGGTAAAAGATTTAAGGAGTGACATCTTAGAAGTTAATATTTATAATGAATTCACAACCACTGGCCTTACTGGAGCTTATGGTCTTTTTGTGCAGAGCCTATCAAGATCGTTGGACTTTATAATTGACACTGCATCTGGCAATCATCCATTTGATCCCTACTTGTCACTTCTGAGGCCCGCTGGTGTTTATGCCCTTGTTGGGTTCCCAAGTGAAATCAGATTCAGCCCCGGAAGCCTTAATCTGGGTACAGACCACTATTTGATATTCTGTGTTGATTTCCTTGTTCTCAGGGATGACCATTCTATCTGAATCCAATGGATTTCAACCCGATCCGATCATATTGATATTTTTATTTTAAAAATTCAGATCCGAGTCTGATTGAGTTTGAATTTAAGATGAAAAAAGATCTAACCTGACATAATTATATATCTATTGAGCCAGGTCGAATAGAAGTTTTAACCTAAAAGTCAGGTCAGGTTTTGAGTTGGATAGATCCTTCCTAAATTCTAGGTTGGGTCAAGTCTAATGAAAATGTTTATTTTCCAGGTTAAGTTAGGTTGGACCAAAAACCCAACCCGACCAATGACTATACCTACTTGTTCTCTCTTGATCAATTGCAAACCTAAGTTGCTTGAATTGACCATTTGGCTTGCAGGTATGAGAACTTTTACGGGAAGCGTGACAGGGGGAACAAAAATAATTCAAGAGATGATAGACTTTTGTGCTGCTCAAAAAATTTACCCACAGATAGAGGTAATACCAATCCAGTATGCCACTGAAGCTCTTGAAAGGCTGGTAAAGAGGGATGTTAAGTACCGCTTTGTCATCGACATCGAGAACTCCCTGTAATACACTAAACGTATCATGACCCCCATTGATCTTGCGTGGTCGGCTTCCACTTCAAATATTTGCTGAATAAATGGCAATATTGCCACTGAAAATTGTTATGTAGTCTTGAGTTTTGATTAAGTACCGCTTTGTCATCGACATCGAGAACTCCCTGTAATACACTAAACGTATCATGACCCCCATTGATCTTGCGTGGTCGGCTTCCACTTCAAATATTTGCTGAATAAATGGCAATATTGCCACTGAAAATTGTTATGTAGTCTTGAGTTTTGATCAAGACAGTTTCTGTTGAATTCTAATAGAGCTTTTCGAGTTAATTTTGTGGTAAAAGCTGATTTACTTTACTCATCGTATCTTCATCCATTTCATTTAGTAACAAAGACACAACAGAAAATCAAAATTTTCCAAACTGATAAAGATAACATCGTTGTACTCGGCATCTGTAATCCAGGGAAATAGGGTAAAGCAACGAAAACCAAGGTACCCAGAACTTACCAAGGCATTGAAATAAAGCAGTACCCCAAAAATTCAACTGGAGATAATAATCATAATCATTCCTCTTCGGCCATCCTGCCCTTCTCGCTAACATAGATACCGTCAAGGAACTTCCCAATATCCTTGTTCTCCACATGGCCGAAATGAAGGTTTTGACGGTCAGGTCATGGAACATTGGAAAATATTAGCATAAGGTGCACGAGAGAGTACCTGATTTATCAAAGCCGCTGATCGTGACACAAGTTCGATATCATTACCATCCAAAACGATCTCATCCTTGACCTTCTCGGATCGAATAATGGAAACCCCTTCCAACATATCCACCTTACGCACCTAATGTTTCACCAGTAGAAGAACAGAGTCGTATAAATATAATGTGAAAGAAACATCAGAGACATCCCGAACACCTAAAACAACAATAGAAAGACAATTCCAGAGTAAGCAAAAACAAGGTTCCTTAACCCTTGAACAATAACATTTTAGAGTGAACAAAAATGACGGTTGCCCATTTCTATACATCAGTAAACAAGAACTTCAAGTTTCAATGAACTGTGCTGACATTAAGCAAGAGAATCAATAATAGAAAGACGATTCCGGAGTAAACAAGGTTCCTTAACCATTGAACAAAAACATTTTAGGGTGAAAAAGAAAAAAAAAACGAAGGTTGCCCATTTCTATACATCAGCAAACAAAGTCAATAAGAATTTCAAGTTTCAATAACCGGTGTTGACATTAAGCAAGAGAATCACACATGAATCGGTTCTATAATAAAATTAAAGCAAGCGCAAACAACATAGAAGGTAATTTTTATCAAGTTATCAGGCATCCAAAATGACAAGCTTATAGGGTATCTGATGGGAATATGTCATCTCAAAAAGATGTAATAGAAAACCATACATTAATTTAAGAAACTTTAAAACCCCAAAAATGAAGGCAAGAAATAGAGATCGGATGTTCAAAGGGAAAAAAAAGAAGCTTAAATGAATCTACATCAATAACGAGTGTTGGATTCATAATAAATATGCAGCAAAACACATTAAATAAAGGAAGGAATGTGAGAGAGAATGGTGACCTTCTTCTCTTCGAGGAAGTTACGGATCTCGATGGACTTGTTGTCGTTAGTGATGGAGGCGTTGATGGGAAAGTGAGCGTAGATGAACCTACTCTTGTAACGGTAGCCCTTGGTGACGCCGGTTATGAGATTCTCGATGTGCCTGATGGTCGTGCAGATGGCGGCGCTGATTTTCCTAGTATCGAACTAGGCCTCGATCCTGAGCTTGTACTTGTCGGTCTCCTCGTCCTTGGTGAAATGGAAGTCGAGGTTGGGGGTGCTTGAAGTTGCAGGTGAGCTTACCCCTAGGGCCCTCAACCTCTATCATCTTGGCCTTCACCTTGATGTTAACTCCACCGGGGATTTCTATTTGTTAGGTATGACTCATAAATATACCAGTAAAGAGGACAGGAGATGGAGCGGAGTGAGCGAAGTGAACATCAACTGTCCTTACAAAGAAAGTCTCGTTGTGGGGTTACGAATTATGTGGGTTGGGGGTGCGGGGGTTGTGCCCCGCGGTACGGTACATGGTTGATTTTGTAATTATGTACCAGGGTTTTCTATTATAAATAGAGATGTAACCTAGACCTAAAATATCATTGAATAAAACTTCTAGCGCCGCCTAGGCACCGAGGACGTAAGCACATTGCCGAACCTCGTAAAATTCTCGTGTTCTTTTGTTTTCTTTACCCGTTTTCGTCAACACTATTGTCTCTGAGGAAAGTATGGTCTTCATTTTTCTAGCTCTCTAGCTCTGATACCCTTCACTCTTTGGCGACTTCGAGTAGATGAATAAGCTTTGTTAAAACCCTAAGCCTTTTAAATGCCTCTATATACAACATCTAACATATAATTCAAATCCTTAGGGTTTCCTTTTGGGCTTGAAATATAACACGTCATCTAATTCATTAACGACTACTTATATGTTTAGCGACTCGACTTTCAATGTGTTTATGTTTTTTTTATAAATACGATTTTTATTTATCCGAAAGTAACAAAGAGGCACCAATTACATCATAACCAGACCAACACCCTTTATAGAGAAAAACAATTAACTATATCACCCTCATTCAATAGAGAGATTAAAGTTAATTAAGTTACCTCTATTTGTAGTTTTGTCTAAGAGTCTATATCTAGCAATCTCTACGATATTTCTCACTACATCTTGTAACTGTGTCTGCATCCCCTGAAACACCCTAAATTTCCTCCCCTCCAAACAAAATAATTGAGGGGGGTTTCAAGCCACCTGCAGAATAATCGTAAGCAAGGACTTACCCTTCATAATCCTCACAGACCAAAAGAATCTCAAGTATTAACAAAGGATTCTCCTCTGTAAACGAAAAAAATACTCAAAACAACAAACCAAACCACTTTAGAGAAGACACACTCAAAGTTATAATCTCTAGATTCAAGCTCCCTTCCACATAACACACAAAACTCCTCCACCTGAATCCCAAAGGTCTACAATATGTACTTAGTTGGCAACCTATTAAGAACAACCATCTATGTAACCATAGAATGCTTAGGTATATGGAAAGCATGCCAAACCAACCTATGCAAAAGCATGCCAAACCAACCTATGCCAAAGCACTCAGCCTAATAGCATCCCAAACCTTTTGCAAAGTCACCTTAGGATCCATCGCAAGTGTAGCTAAGACAAATTTCCCCAACTAAGCAGCCTCCTCCGAACATAATTATGACTATAACAAGCTTGTATCCGCCAAAAGACCTTCAGAACATACTCATGAACTCAGGCAACCCAAATAGATTTTGTAATACCCCAAATTTTGACTAGTGACTAAAATGTAAGTTTTGAAAGTTTGGTGGTTAAAGTATAAATTTTGAAAAGTCCAGGGATAAAAAATATAATTTTTAAAAATTATATATTTTAGCTCGTTAATGAACAGTTTGACCTAAAACAATAATTTTCATGGAAATCAGATTTTTGGTACGAGATTTGTGTTAAAAGTTATAAAGCGATAAAGTTCGATATAAAAATCGGATAATCAGATTGAGTCATAATTTCACAAAAATTTGAAGGATGTTATTTAAGGGTTGGAAATGTTATTTCCACATTTTATATTTGAGAAATTTAGCTCATATTAGTGTAATTTTTCAGATTTGTTCGAACAGTGGAATTTTAGTGACTAAAATGTAATTTTTGAAAATTGCATGGGAAAATTAGAAAGTCAAAGTCAAATTGGTTCATCTTTGACTATAGGATATTTTAATGGAATATATTTTAATGGCAATTGGTAATTATTATGATTCATTAAGGGTAAAATTGAAATTTCTCATAAATTCAATTTTATTAGAATAGTGCCAAGTGTTTTAATTGATAATTACAAGAAAAATCAAAGGAATATTCACCTACTTCTCCTTGCTTTGGCCGAACCTCCATAGCCATTTAGGTAAGAATTTTTTATTTATTTTCATGCTTATTCGATTGATTTTTGGATTAAACTATTAGATAGAGAATTAATCTATATTAAATTCTCTATCATTTGGTATAAATATTACATGGTGATCATAATTATTTTAAGAGATTGGAAATTAGGGTTTAAGTAGGGTTTATGGATTTTAAAGAAATAATGAAGGATTATTATGTTTTTGAGGTTGGAGACTAATTCTAAGGCATGTGTGATAATTGAAATGATGTGTAGAAGCTTATACATCATTCGGCCATATTAGAGTTTTTGTAAAACTTGAGAGATTTTGATGTAGTGTGAAGTTGTGATGATTAGAATAGCATGAATTTGATGTAAGGAAGTTGAATTCATGCATGAAATTGAATGGAAATCAAGCCTTAGGGGACTTAATATATTCGACCATAAGGGAATAAATTGGGGGAAATGTTGAAAATTTTCATATGGTCTAGAATTGATATTAGAAGTGTTCTATGTGATTTAGAGATCAATTGAGATCAATTTGGAAGCTTGAAATAGTAAAAAGGTTATTTAGCAAGTTTTGGGAATTGTGGGATCTTAACGTATAAATGTGCTAATTAAGGAACTCAATGTTGATTTATAATATTGAAATGATGGAATTTTAAGTTATAAAGTTGGCTGGAATCAAATTTTAAATTTGGTAAAATTTAGTGGTGGAATTCGAAAGGTCTTGATATTATAGAGACTTGTTTGTGAATTTAAAAATATGTTGGTATTATTTTTAACAAGAACTTACAATGCTGGAAATTTATTTAGTATGTTGATTTTTTGAGTTTAAATATTGAATTGGGATTTAATTACAAGTTTATAAAGATGGATGGTTGAATTCGAAAAGTCTAAGAAACTTTGGGATGAAATTTCAAGTTTGTGAATGTTAAAGTATTGATTTGAGGATCTTATTAAGATGCTGGAAATTTTAGTAATTAAGGTGAAATGATCATAATGGTGAAGGGCTATTATGAAGTTAATGGAAAAGTTAAGGTGAATTCTAGAAAGAATTCATAATTTGTGGCTTGATTTTGGAATTGGAAATAGTTGAAGGGTTTATGGTGACAATAAATATTTTTGGAATTGAATGAATATTTTGAGAAGTTTGAAATTATGATGGAAATACGATTTAGTTTCATACTGATTTAAGCATCAATTTTATTTCTATCGAATCTTATATTTAAGCTTAGATTATGTTAGTTCGATACTAACATATAATTTGATTATTTTAAGTTATTATATGACGTCGTCTGACCAAGATAAATCTAGTGATCCAAGTAACTCGAAAGGGAAGGAAAAAGTGATGGATTGAGAAGACTATTGTAGAGAAGGTTTAATAATGTGGCAAATGTGAGTGCATATTTAATTTGTACTTATATTATTGAACGAACATTGGCTTGCGATGAGCCAGTGACAGAGTTACTATGGTAAGAAATGACTTCTAAATATTATTTGATTTGTGATTCATGCATATAAATTCATTTGGTAAGCTAATAGAATTATGGAATAAGCTAAGGACGCTAATTAAGGTAAGCTGCCTAGAAATTTTGATTTGAACAGTAAGTTCAAAAAATCATCATAAATTATACAAAAGTTATTAGAGGTTGATCTCTATACCGTTGGATTCACATATCAGTCTAATTTAGTTTAAAACAAAAGGCTACTGATTTCGAGTTGTACACAAAAAGATATGAATTATTAATCAATGATAGGTCAGAAAACAGGGCAACAAATTCTGCTCAAAAGAGTTTCTGTAAGTCAGCTTTGAAAGTTCGCTATAAATTGTACAAGTTGAACTAAGAGAAGTGCCTTATATGGTTAGATTCGTATTTGAGTCCAGTTTCTATAGGTACAAACAGAATACTTTTTAAGTATGTAAATTAATACAGAATAATACTTCTTTGAAGGTAGTACAAACTGCCAAAGTATGAAATTTTGAAAATAAATTATAGTCAAAGTAATCGAATGCAAGGACTAAATTTAAAACTTAATGAGGCTTATAATGTTGATTTATAAAGTGTCAAAGTGAGTACAATTTATTTATTTAATTTATTTGAACGAAGATGACTTACGATAAGTTAACCTCATATTATTTTTCAAGTATGTTTTCTACTTTAATTATGGGTTTTTTTCCATAATGTTTATATAAATGTTTTATGGATGACTTAGGGTATGAACTGCCCAAGTTCTATTTTGACGATGATAAAATAATAATAATTATGAATTTGAAATATTGATTATGAAACGAATAAGATATGTTTTGAAATCTCATTGTATGTTGCATTGAGAGTTGTAGGTACAATTGACATGCCATGAGGTGGAGTGATTATGATTATGATTATAATATGATACATTTGTGTACATTATATGTAGCACCATTTGGTGCAAATGATATGAATGCAGTTGGAGTGTGTATTTTGATTTCGATGTTAGCACTGAAGTGCTTATTGCACATACTCGTCTGATTCATGTATATTGTCTTCTCTTACATATACATTAGGCTATAAAAGTAAATGTGAAAGTTATTACAAGTATATGAAAGAAAAGAATATGGAAATGGAACGAAAGTTCTAAAATATGTATGAATGAAAAGAATAAGAATTCTTTGTTATATTTAATGTTGACTTATATGATTTTTTTACAAAATCATGAGATAATGATTTTCGGGTTTTCAAGAGGAAAATGGCTTAAATAGCTTTGTTTAAAAGTTTTCATCTTTTTGTTTAAATCACAGTTTTATTTTTGTATTACATTATGATATTAATGTTTTTTTTCTTACCTTAGCTATGTTACTGCTCACTAAGTTTTACATAGCCCATGATGATTTTCATGCGTAGGTTCAAATAGAGAAAGAAACGTGAAGTGAGGAGCCCCTTGAGATCTTTTCCGAAAATCATACCTAATATTAGTAGATATCTTACTTTTATTAGTGGCATGTATATTATATATGTATGTTGCTTTATCATAATTGTTTTAAATGGTCTGTAATAGTAAACTACGACCATTTATTTTTTATTAGTCTAGCTATATTCGTATTTGTAATTGAATAAAATATATATAGGTACGTTTATATTTTTAAAATGGTTTTCTAATTAAACAATATTTAGGCAAGTTTTTAAATTGTTTATGAATATTTAATTAAACTGGATTCGTTTTAAACGTTTAAATATTATTTTATGATTTTACACGATTGATGAAATAGTTTAAAGTTAAAAAGGAAAGTTTTTGAAATGAAACAATTTTTTAAGTGTCTATGACCAATGAATGTCTGCAAAGTTGATGTAGCATCTTTAACTGGTATTTTGAGATGTATACGGATTATGGGTATTATAGATTCCCCTTGCTGCAATATAGCCTTAATGAGCAACACTCAATTGTTGATCGTTTCGATCACTCAACTGTTAAGTGTTTAATGGAAACACCAAAACATTGTTGAGTTTGAGCCTTTTTATTTTATGAAACTGGCTAAAAAGTTTTAGCCTTTTTATTCTTCATTGTTGACCTTCTTCTTCGTTACCGTTCATCAGTCGTCGACTATCATCTATAATGTAACTTTACTAACATATTCTTATTTCTCCTCTCTTTCTTATTTTCAGTTTAATTTTTCTTGAAATTAAAAAAATCTACTCAAAGTTTAAATTTTATCTTAATCTGGTTTGTAATATAATGTGAAATCAAAATTTATTACATTTCTCTTTGTTCTTGACCTGTCCACCATTCAAATAAAAAAATGCTTTGATGTCGATGAATCAAAGAGAGTCTAAAAATACAAGTTTGAGGTTTTTTGTATAAATTTATATAAAAGAATATTAATCAGATTAAAAAAATTAAGAATCATACGATCTAACATAATTCGAAAGTTTAGTGATAAAAATAAAAAAAATAAAAATTAGATGACCAAAATAGAAACACTCTGAAAGTTAGGCGACTAAATAGTTTAACATCATTAATTTACATCCAATACTACCAAATGATTCCAATTATACTTTAGAATCTCAAACCTTGCAATAGAATTCATGATAATGTTTTCTTCCTTGCTATTGTATTTTAGTGATTACATCAAATTGTGGTTCAATGGCATCATCCTGTCCAAAGCCAAGCGTCATCAAGTAGATGTGTTGCGCTTTGGAGAAGTGAGCAGGGATGGACTGTAGGAGACGGTTGTCCCCGGAAAATTTAAAATCATCATATATTTTAGATTTTTTTTATATATTTTATATTAAAAATTTGTATTCTACATCCGTCCCCGGAAGTGAAGATATAGATTCCATATCGAGAAAGAAAAAGAATCTTGGAATTTAGAGGTGATGGTGCTACACATTTTATCAAATATGCCTTTTGGACGATAAGTGATATTAAAACGATCATTTGACTGCTCGATTTCACGTACGGTGAAGTAGGCAGATTGAACTCCAGGTTGGCCTGTTTAATATCTCCACCTTGGGATCCCTACCTGTATGTTTCCTCTGTGCTTGATTGATGTATGCCAACCGCAGCAGATTCATCATGATTAAAATACTACAATTCAGTCATTTTCTAATTTCTATCTTATAAATTGCACAACAGCATTCACCAGTTAATTATTCTTTACCTTCCCTTTGCATAAGTTCGTTCGTCGACAACAGCTGTATATTAAAACCAGTGGCGACACTTAACAATGAAAGCTGTGGAGCAGAGGGAAAAAGGAACAGAATTTTGAAACACTTTTGCACAATAGTTTAGGAACAAAGTGTAGTCAAAATCGTCCCTCATATTTTTCTAAGTTGCAAGAGAATGTCTGTGGGGGTGAACGAGTGGATCGCAGAGTTTTTGCTATTTCCCAAACATATTTTTATGTTATTCCATCGCATAAGATCGTTAAAAGGAGAGGGTAGGGGGCCCTTTTTCAGATGACTGATTCTGAAGATGATAAACGAGTGGTCACTGTCAATGCAAAGTTGTTGTCTTTAACATCAGGAATCAATGTCCCTTTGTCAATCTCTGCATAATTTAAGGAAAGTTGGAGGGAGGAGATGACAATATTCATAGTAATTAAATCTATGTTATTCTATAATGTTAGATTATGTTAGCTAATTGCTGCTTTAACTTTAAGTTATGGCGCATGTGCAATTCATTAATTTCAATGTGCAGAATGATTAACTAAATGCAGTGATGAACATTCTGGGAAAAGTCTGTGGAGATTGGACTAACAGAGGTAGAGATGTTCATCCTTAATCGGGAAAAAGAGCATTTTTTTATTAAGTTGATTTGTGCAAGGTGATAATCAGCCGCTAGAAAATGAGCATCTGGATTGGTGAAACTGGAAAATAAAAAAGGTTCGAAGAGGAAATAATCAGATTTGTTTCACTTCAATAAATCAAAGGGTATATCAGTTCTTGCACATATCACCATCTCTTCAAACTACAGTTGTGCAGAAGATTTGACATATTGTTCTTGTTTCCCACGTTGTAGGGTCTGGTGATGCTTCTCTTCTTTGTTTCAAAGATTTAAAGTATTTGATGCCATGCATAAAGAGTATCGATTTCTCCTACACCCCTAATCAGAATTCGGAATATTCCCCTATACGATGAATTATATGCGTTCTGCAATGTTGCTGATGGAAAAATCTTGAATGATATGAAGAAAATGAGCAATCTTATTAGAGGTTTGAAGAAATGTATGAAAAAGAAAAGCCGGTCGACATGCATAGATGCTTTCCGATATATTGCCAGGACCTGGTAAAGGGATTCCAAGCTAATCTCCAGTAGGTTCACTCAAAAGAAAGTGGAAAAAAAGAGATGAGAATAATTTTATTAAACTATTGCTAAAGTTGGTTGCTTAAAGCATTGACGTGATTTGAAGAATTTAATCTTGCTTTCTTCCCATTTATTCTAGACTCCATCTATTTAGGGCTCTACAGATGTTAGTCTATCTATCTCAGTTGCACTGCTAATAAAATTTGTTAACAAACAGACTGAGAAAGAGAGGTTGCACCGCCCCGTCCCCTTCCTTACCATGGCTCGTTAGACTGCTGGTGGTGGATTCAATGGCTGAATTGAAAAGCTGTAATGAATGGTACCCTTTTATTGTGATGATAGCAGTTGATTTTTCTTTTTCTGTGGTGAATATTCTTCTTAAGAAAGTCCTTGATGATGGGATGAACCATTTGGTTCTCATAACATTCCGGCTGTCAATCTCTACAATTTTCTTGGTCCCCATTGGATACTTTTGGGAAAGGTATAGGAAGCTGCTCTCTCCACTCTCCATTATTCCCATTACCTTCCCTTTTAAGTGTTTTTTTAAGCTTCAGCCCTCCTCTGTCATTAGTTTCAGCACTAAGATTGGTTGCAGGAACAGCAGACCGAAGCTCACTCCACGCATTTTATGTTACCTCTTCTGCAGTGCAATCGTGGGGTTAGCTTATATTCAAATATACATTCATGAATTTCCATCTTGCTTTATTATTAGTATCATTAATGGCATATCTAAATTTTTGATTCCTTGTAGGGCCTCACTAACGCAGTACTTCTTTCTCTTTGGAATTCAATACACATCCGCTACATTCGCATGCGCTTTCGTCAACATAGTGCCGGTGACCACGTTTATAATGGCATTACCATTTCGGTATTGACGAAAATCACTCCTTGCTTATAATGGTACCATGTTGTTGGAAACTTTTGTTACCAATACTCTTTGGTGTCCCTTCTTTATACTGCAGGATCGAAACCGTGAACCTCAAAAGCAAAAGCGGGAGAGCGAAAATACTCGGCTCGGTGATTTGTGTAGGAGGTGCCCTGCTATTAACATTTTATAAAGGAAGGCCCTTATTCAAACACCCGCACTCACATGCCATGGCTCCGACCGTCTCGAATGCCGTCAAGTTGAGCTCTTCTAGGAAGGCAGAAAGGTGGACCATCGGTTGCTTAGCTCTTATAGTGGGAACCCTGTTGTGGTCTTCATGGTTTATCATTCAATCATACGTTGGAAGAAGATATCCTTGCCAATTCTCCAGCACTGCAATCATGTCGTTCTTCGGTGCAATTCAATCGGCTGCCTTCAGCTTGCTTACGAACAGGGACCTTTCCATGTGGGCACCCAAGGGAAAAGTTGAAATCATAACTGTCCTCTATGCAGTAAGTACGCTTGTAGGTGTAAATGTAAAAAAAAAAAAATTGGATGACTGATTCTAGGAAGTCTATAACAAGGTGAGCTCTAAATTATGTTCTCCGAAATCGGGTATTAGTGCCGAATATGGATACGTCTCCAACACAGTTATGCTCAACCGTCGAATATGTATCGGATATGCGTATTTTCAGTAAAATAAAGAGTCCGAGAAACATAGATGGTTACCCAACAGCATGTTTTTGGTTGAGGAATAGGAAAGGCTGGCCTAGGTATATGCTGTCGTGTAGGCTAGGCTAACATGGCAAATCTTTTCCTTTTTCCTAGTTGCCATTCAATTAAAATTTACAAAAAAGAGAGTCATAGATTCCAACTTCAATCCTACGCATCTATCTTGTAATTTTGTATTTCCTGGTTGTAGATATAGTACACACAACATTATTGTTTCTTAAAGGACCACTTGAAAACCATGGCTTCCAAGGATTTAATTAGCCGAAAAGAAATGTTGGCCACAGAGAACAAAGCTTGTTGGAACCTTTTTCATAAGATTTTGACGCCCAACTCATGACTTCTTCCTTGGTTATCACGCTATTGTTTTGTTTATGCAGGGAATGATAGGGTCCGGCTTGTCATTCGTCTGCATGGCGTGGTGTGTCAAGAAGAGGGGTCCGGTCTTCACGGCAGCCTTCAGTCCTCTCGTTCAGATAATGGCAGCCATGTTTGATATCCCCATCCTTCGTGAACAACTCAATCTTGGAAGGTTAATTAATTATCCTATGTCCTGTCTGAATAATACATTTGCTCATTTACTTACAAGCTGATGTATACTCATCGCTAACTTTTATCCCCGCCACTCCGAAGAACAGTTTCTTGGGTTCGATAGTCGTCATCCTCGGACTGTATATTCTTCTTTGGGGAAAGAACAGAGAGATGCAGAACAGTGCATCAAAAAATGCTCAACAAGCCAAAGAGATTAGGGAACAAGAGGCTCAGTTACCAGTCATTACGGTTTCTTGCGATTCAAGTTGTTCCGAGACCAAGTAGCGTTTTGCTGCCGCCTAACTCTTTAAGTCCATTCATGTGGTATTCCAATAACCCTCTTGATTAAATACCACCAAATATGTTTCAACTTCTCTCGTTCAATTGCTCCGCAAACAAAGAAATCAGGAAAAAAAGTTTACTTTTTTAACAATTTTGTGATGGATGCACCTGCGTTTCCAGGACTGAGAGTCCATGATATACAAAGTTCATCAATGAAAATTGAGAACGAGGCTTATGGTGACATATAACAACCTCATGGCTTATACCATCTGGAGAACGAGGTTAATGGTAAAACAGTGTGACAGAGTAACATAAAAATTTGATATCCATTGTTTGATCTGATGTGCTTTCAGTTTCACCTCCAAAGTCGGTTCCACATGGAAAAACAAACTTTTTTACAGCAACCTTAGTTCCTAATATTTCAGACGTACCGTTTCATCAAATCTGTTCTTTCCAGCACACGAGCAGTATACTTAATCAGTTTTAAGACTTCTAAGTGTGTTGAATTAAGCTATATATGATGGCAGCTTTCATTCAAGTTAATCAACTTGGAAATGAACGATCTAAACTTGGAAATGAACGATCTAAACTTGCCATTCTTCGGTCCTGCTGAATCCAGATTGCAGACCGGGATTTCGTAGACCTTGCGGTATCTGATAGACCATTATAATTACTAGTGATGTGCAAAGAAGATAAATCATCAGAATTGGTCTAGTTCTTGCAATTAAAGACACAAGGAGAAGTATGAACTTGAAAGTTCAAACACTTAATTATTATAAGGTTGACACCTCAGCAAAACGATATATGATCAAACACACAATTCGGAAAGAAGCATATAACACTATGGGAATACACAAATTCACTTACTTTTTACCTTACGTGTTGTCATGCAAACATGATCTTTGATATAATGTAAAGCAATGCAGAGATTTATTGTATGCAATGTATATTGGCTTAGACAAGATTTCTTAATCGGAATGTTCGGTTTTGGTGGAATCCTTGCCTATTTTCTTTCCTCTCCTGTCCTTATCTGCTGACTTCTTGCCTTCTTGTTCGGCGACATCCGAGATGTCCAAATGGACACCGGGATCATTGGTGTTGTAGCTGCTGCCGAGCATGATCGAGTTGTTAACGGCTTGGAAATTGCTGTTCACATAGGTACTGAGTGTGTCGTGCTCGCCAAGTGAAATCCCATGCGGGCTGCTGGATTTCTCATCCAACTCGCTTCGCATTGTTGCACCGGAATTGCTTCCTGCAAGTGTGATGATCCTCACACCATCATCGTCTCTGCCCTGGCTCGATCCCGGTTCATGAACACCGCATACGCGGCGAGTTATGGCAGAGACCATGTCTTTGATTTCTTTGTCGAGTACTCCATGCTTATCTCCTTCAACAGATGACCGGCCAGGCTTGCTTGATTCCAGAGGCATTATTTAGCAACACAAAGAAAAAGGAAAAACAAAGTTGGGCTTGGGAATGAAGAGATAAAGAAATGCAGGCAAATGCGAGATGGGGTCGGAGCTGAAACTGAAAAACATTTACATATAAGAATAGCCGAAGGGCCAAAACTGTAGTGTTTGATATGGAATAAAGAAGTGCCTTCCATGGCAATTCAAGGATTTTAATTTATTCCCGGATCAAAGCAGAAGGATTACTTGAAAAATGGTTAAGCTCCTACAGATATAAATATATATACACTTTTGTCACTCTCACGCTCTTTAACCTTTTTAATTTTCATTCAAGAGATTTGAAGGGGAAGGATCATTGTGGTAACAGTAGCAGGCAAAGCTGTCATTCTAGCTGTTGCTGCAATCATGGAACAAATCCAGATGGCTTGCATTCTTATGTCTCACCGGGCCTTCCTGTAGGATCACACCACTGGGGCTTGAAAGAACTACTTGGGCCTGGTTTGGCGTTGACTATGGTACGTGAATCATCAATCTTGTATAGGTTTATGCAGTAAAATTTAGGGTAAACTATTAGTTTTGGTATGTTTTAGTATCTAAACTTTTAATTTTTTCAATACCATACCTAACGTTTGGTTTTTATTTCAATTTAGAACCCTGCCATTTAAAACTCAACACGTTTAGTACATAAACTATTAGTTTTGGTTCGTTTTAATACCTAAACTTTCATTTTTTTCATGTTAAATTTTAAACAAGGGTACTAAAATGAAAAAAATAAACTTTATGTATGATTTTGACAAAATTAAAAGTTTAGGTATTAAAATGAACCAAAACTAATCATTTAAGTACTAAACGTGTAATTTACTAACTTTTTTACTCAAATTTTTATTATTGATTTACTGTAACTTTGATAAAATCATAAAGGGAAGGATAACATACTATATACATGTTGATGTGGATTGTTTTTTATTAACCTGAAATCCACATAAGATCCACATTATTTTTTTTTTAAATTTATCATTTTTCTTCAAATATAAAATTTTATTGTTTCATCTTTGCATAGGTCAACATTGTAATTATCATTCTTCTGTTTTTTCTCCGACCACTCAAGATATCAATACCTTCATTGTCTCCTACCATTTTATCAGTTTAGATTTTATCAAAATTAATTTAAAACTCAACCCTAAAGTCTAAAAACATAAAACCCAAATCACTTTAATCTATTATACCCACCAACTGATCAACATGGAATCAAGATATATAGCTCGTTTCCCTCTTATCCACTTTCCTATGGTTGAGATTTGGAAGAAGACGTCTTATCATCGAGAAAGCAAATGAAATTCAAAACTATTTTTTAACAAAAATGAATAAAGTTTTGGAGACATTGCATACCTTTTAACAGTGATTACGCTATTAAGTATTTAACAACCGAGTGATCAAATAAGAATAAATTAAAATTTTAGTGAGTAAATTGATTTTTTTTAAAATTTTAATGACTAAAATAGGAGTGATAATTAAGTTGAGGGATGAAATTTGAAATTTACCCTTTAGATAATGTTGATAATAAAGAAGTGCAGAGTTTAACATTATACCTACTGCTTAGTGATAGCCTTCAAATTAATTTCTTTAATGTGGTGAGAAGTCTCAGCCCTCCGCTTCTTCAAGGTTGGCGATGATAATTGATACCTAATTAAGGTTCTTCCACCGTCAATAACAAGTGGCATATTAATTAAGGATTCGAGTTGAGTTCTCGTTCATCTTGAAATTCAATTTTTTTCAAATAATTATATATTTTAATAGTTATACTTATTTTATATAAAAAAATTATATGATTAATATATATATATATATATTCATCTAAAAAAGTATTTTTAAATTTATTACTGTCATTAGTGGTTGTCGCAATACCAATAATACCCAGTGCATTAGTGCCTTGACATGCCCAATTTTTTTATCTCCTACGAATCTCGAAAGACGCTTTAGAGAAAAAAGATATCATCCAAACATTGTGTGGAACTAAAATGATTATCGTGGGCTAAACTCTCGAGATAACGTTTCGAACAAATTATTTCTCGAGATAATGCTCTCCCAAAATTAATTGTTCAAATAGGGTGAAATCTACAGTGTTAGCCGTAGGTCGCCATGCCATTCGGGCGACCTACTAGGTCGCCATGTCTTCCCGGCGAACTATGAGAGAGATTGCATGTGCCATGCACGTTCCAACACGCTGGGCATCCGAGGCCATCCGACCGAGGGCATCCGACTGAGGCTATCCGAGCGAGCTATGCGAGGGCAAGAGGAATCACGCGAGGAGCAAGAGGGAGTGCATGGCGACCTATAAAGTCACCTAGAGGGCATGGCGACCTATGCTTGGGGACGTGCATGGCTGGCCACGTAGTAGGTCGCCCGGAAGGCATGCCGACCTACGAAAAACACTGTAGATTTCACTCTATTTAAGCAATTAATCTTGAGAGAGCATTATCTCGTGAAATAATTTGTTCAATAACGTTATGTCGAGAGTTTAGCCGCTTATCACGATTTATCTTTCAATGTCACGAGATCCAATTAAAGGTATGATGATAACAAAAAGGATAAAATGAACAATTAAGGATTTGAACTTTGATTTTACATCCAAACATCTACTTTATTTTCTCGTTTATTTTTCAATTGTATCATTCGATTTTTATTATCATCAAATTCTTAATTGAACGATCACTTGACATTAAATAATTAAACATTATGATCTATATAGTACTTAAAATTGTACTTTCTCTCTCTTTGAGACACTCTTTAACATGTATTCAAGGGTAAAAAATAAAATATCAAATATTTTATTATAATATGATATTAAAATCAATAATACTTAATAATATTTTTAAAAACTGAAATAGATCATTTAATTAGGATTGATTTTTTTTTTAATTATTAAAGATGGAAAAAAAGTTGAAAAATAACAAGCGGTTCAATGGATTTTTTTTTTCAAGAGGAGAAAAAGGAAACGCCAAACAGGAAAATCTCAATTCTCATTTTTTGGAGATTCTTCGTCTGTTGGTTAATCCAATTCGTCGTTATTTAATTCATAAAGTTATTTGTGGGGAAAAAAATACTATCATCTTTAGTTTCTCTACCGTATTCTTCTTCTTCTTCTTAATATTGTGGTTGTTGTTTGTTCAACTATCGACTGGCAGCAAACTCGTCAGTGATTCAAAGGAAGCAAACATTCTTCAGGTCCACGCTCCTTACTTTTCTATAAAGGAAATTTTAACCTCTTTTACTCCTTTTTGTACATGTTTTTTTTTCTGTCACTGCTTACCGATATTTTTTGTTCTCTGAGCTAATTTTAAGCTGGAATTTTAAGTAGTGCATCTTGTTAGTGGGTTCTCTCTGATTGGTTGGTTTTGTTTTGATAGTGTGCAGTCTAGAATCGAAGTAATTGAACGACGGAACTGTCTGTTGTATTCTGTTTTAAGCATAGTTTGAAAGGTTGAAGGCTGGCGTTTTGCAATTTTACTTGTAAATCATTAAGTAATCCCTAGGGTTTTGATTGACTGGCTGTCAGTTTTGATGGTTTTTTCTTTATGTTTATGAATTCAGCAGTGAGGGTGTGGGGAACATTCGCGGAATTAAATCTTTTTGAACAATCAGAGGCAGAATGAAGGTTCAAATGAGACTAGCACCAGAGTTAGTTACCACTCCAGTAATTTACCTGAACCTGATCTTGAGAAGCAGGGATTCCAGGGAAACAACCTGGTGTGCCTCAGGAGGAAAAGCTGCCAGGCTCTGTTAAGGATTCGACCTGTGAGGCCAGTCCCACATTGTTAACCATTGTGGTAACGAAGGGTGGGTCTCATGTAACTCAGCAGCCAGTAGCTCAATCATCAAAAGATATGGAATATATTATGGATGAATCACCTCGTGTGGCTCCTAAGGAGCAGTAGTTCCGATGTGGAATGCAGGTATGATATATTTTTTTTCAGCTTCAGTCATTCATACATTCTTTATCCCCATTTTTTTATGTACCTTTGAAATATTTGTTCCAATATTTGACTTTTCTGGATTGGATGCACTCCTAGTAAAAGTGTAGTGTAGATCATTGCATAGGCTCGGGCATATGTTAGCTATGGCCATTGAAGTCCCATGGATGAAATCTTATCTGTTTATGTTAATTGCCCTGAGCATTTCACTTAGCCTGGATGGTAGTCTTAATTCTCCTCTTTATACTTTCTAAGCATGTTATACATGAATGAGTGTTGCTTTATTGTACCATTTCGTTTATTCATTATAATTTGGCAAAATAGTGTGCTGCATAAAGGTTTTGGTGACATTAGACCCTTAGGATTAGGTTGAGATTTGAGAAAATGCCTCATTCAGATCGTCTTTATGTATATTGTGGTCTGTCAACAGTTTCCCCCCACTTAGTTTTGTAATCCGCTGTGACCCCAAGTAACCCTCTTGAGGAGGACCTTAACAGCTAAGCACTCTCGAACCTGCAGCCTCAAAAGCCTATCACTAGCAATGTAGTATGAAACTATGCATACCATCTAAGCTAGTATTCAATTGGCTGGTCAGTCATCAATCTTAAATATACCATTCCATTATGATGATTACCTGGCTCTATGCTAGTACTCCTAGTAAGAGTGTTGATCATCGCATAGGCTTGAGTATCTGTTAGCTATGGTCATTGAAGTCCCATGGATGAAATCTTTATCTGTTTATGTATTGTTAATTGCCTTGAGCATTTCACTTAGCCTAGATGGTAGTCTTAATTCTCCTCTTTATACTTTCTAAACATGTTATACATTAATGAGTGTTGCTTTATTTGTACCGTTTCATTATAATTTGGCAAAATAATATGCTGCGTAAAGGTTTGGTGACATTAGAACCTTAGGATTAGGTTGAGAAAATGCCTCATTCAGGTAGTCTTTATATATTGTGGTCTGTCAACAATCTTTTTTTCCTTCTTACTTTTGTAATCCACTGTAACCCTATCTAAGTAACCCTCTTGAGGATGATCTTAACTGCTTAGCACTCTCAAACCTGCAGCCTCCAAAGCCTATCACTAACAATGTAGTATGCATGCCATCTAAGCTAGTACTCATTTGGCTGGTCAGTCAGCCATCTTAAATATACCATGACATTATGATGATTAGCTCTAACCTTCAACTTGTTTTTCTGCGATTAATCTTGAAAATAATATGTAGTATCGAATACTGTAACTAATTCCCATCTGTATGTTTCTTCAGAGTTTGTCAACAGGAGAAGGAAGAAGGTCTTATAGATCTTGGGTGCCAATGTAAAGGTGGCCTAGCAAAAGCACACCGATCTTGCATTGACATGTGGTTTCGTACAAAAGGATCCAACAAATGCAAAATATGCCAGTAATTATTCAAAATTTGATTCCATGCTTTAAAATTAGCTTATTTGTAATTGATACACGATTTTTATTTACTATTGTCATGCAGAGCAGTAGCTGTAAATGTATCAGCTCCAGAGTCCCAGCCCACTGTAAGTATTCCGTGCTTAACTGAAAGGGCTGGCAATATGAACCTGAGGATGACTTTGCTTGTATTATTTGGTTTGGCCTAGAAGATGTTAGACATTTATCTTGGGGTTGGGTCAGGGTTTGATTGCAGGAAGAGGTTTCGTTAACCAAATTTAAAGCTGGAAAATAAATCGAAGTTGCGTAAATAATTTGATGGTGTTTACTATTAAGTGATGATATTGAGTGCTAGTCCAAAGCAAATGTAGAAAACTGGTGCTGAAGCGTATTTATTATGATTTGGGGTTTATTTATATCTCATACTCATGCCTAGATCGATTCTCAAATGTGTTTCATGATGCAGACAAATTAATGGGTTTGGAGGGTTGATCCAAACTTTACACCACATGAACGCCAAAGGGTAAGTGGATAACTAGTAGACAATCTTATTCGTCAAAAAATCCTTCCTGTTTGTGTTAATTTGTATCAAATCATTCTTTATGGCAGGGTTGTTTTAGTTCACTATGGGTGACATTCTCAATTCTTATTGGTGGTTTAATGTTGGATGTGTTGATATCCGTTACTCTTGGTGTCTCTGCACTGCCTGTTAACATCATAATCGGTATGCACACCTCACTCGCATTCTTCCCAAGCCTGTTAATATTCTTATGAAGTAGCTTTGCCTTTTATGCTTGATTTCATAACTTGAAGAGACATTGTACAGGTGTTATTGTTGTACTAGGACTTGGAACAGCCCTTCGACTTGCCCTTGAATTCTGCCACGAGTGGAGTATCAGGAGAGCTGTGCAAAGGGTAGAAGCAAATGTGGCTCTTGGACATCATCCTCTTTGTAGGTAAACCTGTATACAGTATATAGGAAAATTTGAGTCTACTAGCCAATTACATGGTTCTTGTTATTTGCGTATATAAAGTTCAGCAGACCATTGTTTGTTACCACACACATTTATACACCATGATACAGTTTGTAACATTCCCCTTGAATGGTTTGAGAATTTATAGTCAAATTGGACATGAAACTTCTGATTTGGATATGTGTGCCAGGGTTTCAAGTTTTCGAGATGAGTAACTGTATTTCCTTGATTGCTTGATTATTCTGAATGCACACGATGGATCTTTCGTATTTTGTGTCGTATAGTAAGCTAAAAGCATATGAAAATTCTATATCCACTGCTTTTGACGGAAGCCGCATTCTTTTGACTTTAAGTGTAGCTTGATTATATTGAAGAAGGTCGAATTGGCAATTGGTTGGAGTTGCCAGATTAATTAGTTTGGGTTCTCTAACTCTTCATTATTTTAGCAAGAAATCAGTTTGTGATTTTATGATTATGTTCTCATAGTTGAGGATAGGGTTGAGATCCATCTATTATTATTTCATTTCGATTGTACAATATATTGATTTAGCGATGTAAGCGGGGCAGGTTCGAGAGGATCCGTCCCATTTCGTATTCGATTGGGCGAAGATAGGTACATGTTTCGGGTGGTGGGGCGAGGATAGAGATAAAAATTAAATTTTGGGTACATTATATATTTCAAAGACAGAGATGGTAGCTCAAGAGCACCACCTCTAAATGTAATCAAATAATAAAGAAAGAAATACACAAATTCATAGGCAGAGGAGTGGTCTAGTGCACGAGTAGACTGCTCATTCTTTTTTCAACTTTAATCGAATTTGAAAGCCAGAAAAGAAAGCAAAAGCAAAAAGCGCAGCACTACTGAGATAACTTTTTTTACGCTAAGAAGAGGAGCCTTGCGGGAAAAGCTAAAGCACAGTGTTCCATTGCTCTCTCCTTTCTTCGTTCACTCGAGGCCTTATGGTAATTGAAGTGCTACACTTTTTCCGCGGTTAACCGAAAGGTCAATCTGCCGTCCACATTCGGTTGTTTGAAAACTAGTAGAGTTTTTGAGGTTTGAATGATGGCGGTTTTGACGATGGGAGCTTTGCCTTTAGGATTTAGATTTAGGCCGACCGACGAGGAGCTCATCAATCACTACCTTAGGTTGAAGATCAACGGTCGTCATTCCGAGGTTCAGGTTATTCCTGAAATTGATATCTGCAAATGGGAGCCGTGGGATTTGCCTGGTATTTCCCCCCCCCCCCTCTTTCCTTTTATTTTCCCGGGAAAATAAAAAGAAACAGCAGAATTTATTCGGTGAATAATTGTTCTGAATCTTTGATACCTTTAGCCCGAGTTATTCCTCAACACTTGTAACAAATATATATATATATATATATATATATAGTTTAGAAGATTTATTCCTGTTTTCTAAAACTGGAAATTTCGGGACAGCCTACTTATATTCCTTTTTGATATTCCTCCAAGTATGCGGGAAAATATTTTATAGTTCAAAATTTGGTCAATTTTATTTTTAAAGTTTGGGATGTTTGAATTAAATTCAGGACTGTCGGTGATAAAATCGAACGATCCGGAGTGGTTCTTTTTCTGTCCTCGTGACAGGAAGTACCCCAACGGCCACCGTTCCAACAGAGCAACGGATAAAGGGTATTGGAAAGCCACAGGGAAAGACCGAACCATCAAGTCTAAAAAGTCCCTGATCGGGATGAAGAAGACCCTTGTTTTCTACAAGGGTCGTGCTCCCAAGGGTGAGCGTACTAACTGGATCATGCACGAATACCGCCCCACTACCAAGGAACTTGATGGCACTGCCCCTGGCGAGGTTTTCGTTTTTATTTTCTTACTCCTGTTCTTAGTTTAAGTTGCTGCAACTATTTTCATGAACTTAAATTTTTGCTTTTATTAGTACATTTGTTTGATGGAAAAGCCAGGGAGAAAAGGTTGAGGAATAGCTGTATGACCTGGACCATTTTTTTTTTGGGTGCAGACTGCTTTTGTTCTATTTCGATTGTTTCATAAAGTAGAAGAGAAGAATGATGCTGTGAAGTATGATGAACTGGAACAAACGGGATATTCTTCTGCCATGATAAAATCTTCTCCTGATGACACATCATCGGATCTTATGCAGGATACCGTGTCATCCGTGACGCATTCTCAAAAGCCTGATAACTTTATGCAAAATGATCAAGTAACAGGTGATACCAGCAGCTGCAACAGTCGTATGACTTCTATATCGTGATTCTTGGTGAGTGACTGTTTTCTTGCCTTTTAACACAGAAATATCCCTTCCTGAAAGGCAATTCGAATTCGTATGAACCCAATTATGGTGAACTTGACTACAGAGTCTTTTCACCACCAATGAACTCACATTTGTTTGAAGATCTGCCACTTTGCTTGGACTTTCCTTATGCTAGTGACTTTGGCCATGATCAAAATGGATTTCATTTCAATGACGGGACTAGCGCACAAGATGTATCATTCTCTTTGTTGGATGATGTCTTAAATAACCATTATGACTCCTGTGGCGAGTCAAGCTCTCAGAAGAACTCGGTTGCTGGAACAGAGATGCCCTTGTTTGATAATTCATTCATCTCAAAGGCAACACCACCAGAAACATCATATTTCAAAGAAAATGTAGTCACTGAGGCAAACACTGAAATGCCACAATTACAGGTAAAGAAATAACTTGCTATTAGCTTTTTTGTTCCTATGTATGTAGCATTTGGGGGTTTGTTTCTTTAGACTTTTGAGTTTTTTATTGGTTTCAGCATCCTTCTTTCTATCTAATTTTCACTTTTTAGGTACTTGGATTTAGTTTACTGTTGGGTTCTAATGTTTTTATATATATGTTTATATATTTTCGACTTCTTTACCAGTTTGATACAGAGGGTGGAGCTCAAAGGTGGCTTGGTGGGCATATTGATAACAAGCAAGCACTGCAAATGCAAGCTTCGTATGAATCTACCCTTACACGAGCAACACATTTTAACCAAGAGTTTAGAACCAGAAATATCGGTGGTTTTGGAAATGATTTTGTTGGCCATGGAACTTCATTTACTGATTCTGCAACGGGTTCTATCAATCATTTGCAACAATTAACTAGTTTGAAGAATAATTTGAATTGTGGTGGTGTTGGAATGAACACTGGAACTCTTGGAACTGTAATCAAGACTAGGACCCGTGGACCTCAGCAACGACCAAATTCAGAGATTTTAAATCAAGGCACTGCTTCAAGAAGAATACACTTGGATATGACATTTTCTACTGGGCCAATGAAAGGTTCTGTAGGCTGTATCGATGATGGGAAAATAACAAGTGTGGGCTTCACTGGAGAAGAAGTTCAATCTGCTCTAATCGAGGTAACCAGAAAAAACTAATATTTAGCGCTGTTATATACTGCTCATCCTAAATTCCATTTTCTTTTGCGAAATGCCAAGGTACAATATTAGTATACTGAATTACATTTCTCAAACTTAACAATATCTTTCAATGCTTTGAATGCAGGTCACAGAACCTGAAGCTGCAGGGGAGACTTCTAGTTCTGATGAGTCAGAGAAGAATATTGCAAATCGAGGCACTGCTTCAAGAAGAACACGCTTGCAAATGAAACTTTCTACTGGACCAGCAAATTGTTCTGCATGCCGTGGCTTTGGTGGGAAAATGACAAGTCCTGGACTCAGTGAAGAAGTTCAATCTTCTCTAACTGAGGTAGAGTAACTAGGAAAAATTTAATTTTTAGCACTGTGTTTATCGTACCTTACTTTTTATTTTGAAAAAGGTCAAAGTATAATATTAGTATACTGAAGTACATTTCAAAATTTGAACAATATCTCTCAATGCTTTGAATGCAGATCACAGAAGCTGAAGCTACAGCACTGACTTCTAGCTCTGATGAGTCAGAGAAAGAGGATGAGTTACTCAAGCTTGATGGCAGCGGGGATATTGCTGATGAATCTAGTACAAAACCAAGTCTGGAGGTAGATTAACTAGGAGAAGTTAATTTTTAGTGCTGTATTTATTGTACCTTCCATTTTGTTTTGGCAGAGGTCAAAGTATAATATTAGCATGCTTGAGTATATTTCAAAAAGTGAACTATATCTTTCAATGATTTGAATGCAGGTCACAGAAGCTGAAGCTATGTGCCAAACTTCTAGCTCTTATGAGTCAGAGAAAGAAGATGAGTTACTCAAGCTTGATGGCAGCGGGGATATTGTTGATGAATCTAGTTCAAAACCAAGGCAGAAGGTAGATTAACTAGGAAAAGATGATTTGAGCATTGTGTTTACCTTATACCTTCTGTTTTGTTTTGGCAAAGGTCAAGTATAATATTAGTATGTACTGTAATACATTTATTAAAGTGAACAATATCTTTCAATGATTTGAATGCAGGTCACAGAGGTTGGAGCTACAGGCCAAACTTCTAGCTCTGATGAGTTGGAGAAAGTCGATGAGTTACTCAAGTTTGATGGCAGTGGGGATATTGTTGATGAATCTAGCACAAAACCAAGGCAGAAGGTTGATTAACTAGGAATAGCTAATTATTAGCACTGTGTTTACCGTGTACCTTTCATTTTGTTTTGGCAAAGGTCAAACTATAATATTAGTATATACTGAAGTACATAACAATATCTTTCAACTCTTTGATGCAGGTAGCTGAAGCTGAAACTACAGGACAAACTTCTAGTTCTGATGAGTCGGAAAAAGAGAACAAGTTGCTCAAGTCTGATGGCAGCAGGGATATTGCTGACAAATCATTTACAGAGCCGAGGCAGAGGATGAAGCAGAATGGAGGAGGCCAAAAGGGCCCATCAATGCATTTAAAGGAAACTACTGCTCATCCTTGCTCAAGCTTCCCTTTAACTCGTGTTTTCAGCGTTTTCATCATCACGGTCTTGTTTGCACTTGTCGTGGGGATATCGGGATGAATTGGATCTCGACTTCTTGATGATGTTGAAACAGGCTGTAGGTAGGTAGGTAGACCAGTTTCCTGTTGAATCTTGTAGGAAGTACAGATCAGGTTATTTTAATTGTGCACTGTGTGTAAAGCATATTGTATGAAGAATAGGGGTGTGTACTTTGCATGATATGGCCTTAAATTTTACCCCTGGCTCAAAATTTTATTGTAGATGAATTGGTTGACAGTATATTCCATTGCTGGTAATCTTATAAGCTTTTTGATTGATTATTGTAGCTTCTAATCTGAATTGGTTTACTACTAGAACAACAATGAATTTTATTCGATTATGTTAATAATTTTTAATGAAAGAACTAAGTTGATTAATAGTTCAAGATGATGATCTTAAGAATCTAATAAAAAAACAGATTCAAAATGCAGAAAGCTTGCTCTTGATTCCGACTGCAACAATACAACTTATGGTTCCCCTAATCAATTATGAATTCAAGGGAGAGTGAGCTAATGGTGGGGGAAGTTATATTTTCTTTAAAACAGATTAAGCTTCCAATCATAATCACCTAATTGTCACTAGCTCGTAGAAATAAACAAAACATCGAGTTTTGTGAACAATTTAGTAGCCAAAAGTTGTTCAGGATAAGCCACATTGGCGCATTATGTATTGCAAGTAGCCAGTAGGGTCGGAGTAGCACAAACTACGGACATGATTACACCTAAGGTACCCCTACTTTTACCTGATAATTTGGTACATGTCCCCCTGCAAACCATCTTCTATCCTTGGATCGGCTGTAATTGCTGGAAGAAAAATAAACAGAATTGTGTGAATTTTAATCTTAGAAGGGGGCCTTTTCTCTAGGATTGCATGACAAATGTAAAAACATGTATGACTTGTAAGTGAATCGAACTCTGTCAATTAAGCTTTCTAGATGGTGGGAAAGACAAGGTTTTAGGTATATATGTACACTTTGCATCAAAACCTGGCTTTCCCTACTAATTTATCCCAAAACCAGCCGATATTGTCTTCTGGGTGTGTCAGCAGCAATCATGTTGGCTTGACCCACGTTTCAAGCACTAACATCAGACCTCATTCCATTCCTCCCAAAGGGTACTTTGTTTTATAAATTCTTCTACACATGGAATAGAGGGAATGTCTTCTGGGGCTGGGAAACGGGTGGATTTGTCTTCGTTTTTCTTCAGCTTTTTTCTTCCTTTTTCCTTCTCTTTATAAACTTGACCGGACTTGTTCTAATGGCGAGAATAATAACGAAAGCATTTGGTTCTATCGTATCTGCAATCACTTACTGTTTCTTTGGCTACCGAGACAACAACAAAAAGAATGTCGGCAACGTCAATTACCACAGCATGCCTAAGGCCAAGGGTCGACCACTTTCTTTGCAGGTTTAAAGCTTAATTAAACCATTTATTAGAGTTAAATTTATTGTGAGACGATCATATATATTCGTTATCTTAATCTACGTATAATCATCAAGATCCTATGACTCATAGCTTTCGCTTGATTTTACAGACTGTGGACCTCAAAGTCAGGATGTGTTGCACCGGTTGCGAGAGAGTAGTGAAAAACGCCATCTACAAGCTTAGAGGTATATATACCGATTAGTTCTTTTATCCGATCACCATCATTGTTTCCATAGGATCGTTATTCATGGTTGAGAATATTAATAATGCATGTCAGGGGTCGATTCGGTGGAAGTGGACATAGAGATGGAGAAGGTGACGGTGACCGGGTACGTCGACCGGAACAAGGTACTGAAACGAGTGAGGAGGGCGGGGAAGAGGGCTGAATTCTGGCCTTATCCTAACCCTCCTCTGTACTTCACCACCGCCTCCGAGTACTACAAGGACACGACCAACGAGTACAGAGGGAGTTACAATTATTACAGGCATGGATACAACCTCGGACACAGGCATGGTAACGTTCCTGTAACGATTCGTGGAGACGACAAGGTCAGCAACTTGTTCAACGATGACAACGTCAATGCCTGCTCTCTCATGTAAAACAAAATTATTACTCCAGTAAGAAATCGGTACCACGTGATCATGCATGTAAATAATTATTTGGTAATTAGAAAGAAGAGAATCGTTATTAAATATTGTTCGTTGATAATTTGATAGTTTTCAAGTTAAAGGGTTTTTTCCCCCAAATATCGACGGTAACAAAATTATTTGCCCAATTGGGTAATTATTTTAATAGTCCCAGTTAAGTGGGCCGCTATTATTTTAATATATTTAACGAGACTTGTCACTTTGATATGACGAATCCCTTAAGATTTTTTTTTTTTAAATTAATTAAATAATTTAAAAAAGGGAAAAAGATGGAACTCATCACGTCAAGGTGATGAGTTCCCCTAAATCCAAAAAACTAGATGTTAGAGTCGTTGGGCAATTACAATGGTCATTTTGCAACGGTCTCCATGAAAATCGTTACCTCGTGGTGACGAGTTCGGCCGAATTTTTGAAAAATATAACTTTTTATAACTGTTGTGATTAGGGTTATAAATAGGGATTTGTGGTTTAAATTACTATCTATTGTTATGCTTTTTTTTTGAGAAAAATCATAGTTTTTGAAGAATTCTAAAAAAATGTCTACACGATAAGAAATGTTACACCTTGATGATATCTATATTTCTTCGTTCGAACTATGTCCGGAAGAAGAACGAGACATTCATCAATGAGGAATGACATTGAGAGACCCGCATCAGCGGATTATTATACATCTACAACAATCCGGCATATCCAACCGCATTTATGCGTGGTTTTAAAGTGAACACATCATTGATTTCGGATCTGATTGAAATTTAGAGTCCTGAAGCGTATACTTTCTATTTTTCTAGTGGTAAAGCGACAATTACGTTGGAATATGTAACTTACCAACTGGGTGTTTCGATTAATGATGCAACCATCATGAGACAGAACGATTATAACCGATTCGGTATTATTCATGAAGTTTTGGGAAGGATGCCACCACACGAGGTCTTAGACAGGTATCAGATACGAATTACTTGGTTGGAGTTTCGAATTTCAAGTGAAAACGACTCTACCGAGAAGGAGGTCATATTTGTAGCTCGAGCGTATCTTCTCTAGTTGGCTAGAGGGATATCACTGTCGGATAAATCCGATAATTTGGCGCACACTCAGTATCTTCCTATATTGAATAATTTTACTAAATGTCGTAATACTAATTGGGGCTCGACGATTTTGGCATTTTTATACTGAAAACTTTGTAAGGCTATAATCGTCAAAATAGGTAAAAAAGATGTTGTAGCATACTGTCTAGTATTGCTACAGTCTTGGACTTAGTGTCAGTTTCCGTTTTTTACGCAAATTACACCTGCCCTAATTAAGTTTTCTCTAACTACAAGCTAATTTCTTAACTTTATTTTAATATATTTTTATTTATTTTTTTATCTGTGTTTATTTTTTTTTGTTGGGTGCAACTAAAAGATATATACAAATGAAGATCGATATCACCGATTAATAATCGATAAATATTCAACTGCATTATATTATTAATTTTATTATTTTTTTAATATTATTTAACTTTATAAATACTAGCTTTTATAATTAATGTTTATAGTTTTTTTGTTTTCGTATTGTGACGAAGAGATCTATCGGTTACTGTCACTGGGATTTTTTTATGGGTCAGAGTTGTGGTGTGCCGTAACGCCTTTATTACACTTTATGATTGTTGAGATGTACGTCGTAAGTAGAGTGTTGTGACAATTTGTGTCTCATCAACCAATTCCTATACATATATTTGACATGTACGATCTCCATAGAATTGATACGTGTGAGAAACATACCGAAAATTTACCGATGAAGCACACTGTTTACATTGAGTGATAAAACCAGTGTCATTTATCGATCATCGTGTGTTACGTGATTACATCTACTGACCTAGATTTTGATTTTTTCCCTATCTCCTAAATTATGAGCAAATGAGAACCATATCTCACGACATCGAAAGAGAAAGAATAATGAGAACAACATAAGACCAGATTCGTAAAGTCCACAGAATAATCATCTTCTTCTTTTGGTTCTACCGATTATTTGCATCTCAGGCTAATTTTGGTTTTTATCATTCATATCATGCTTCAACTGAGACTCTACCGAATTAGGTTAGAGGTTCATGAGATGCAATGCAAAACACTCAAGCAACTTCGACAGAACATGCAAGTGAGTGGATGAGATCATATGATATATGGTCATCAAGGTAGCTAAGTCGATTTAATGACGACAATGATGGCGCCAAATGTAACATTCTCCATACCGAGTTAGTGATTAAATTGTGAGATTTAAAAATTCAGTGACCAAATTGGATATATTGAAAAGATCAAGGACTTGATTGAAATGTTTTATGTAGGATCAATTAGCAAAGAAGAAAGAATTACAAGGGCAAAAGAGTCTTTTAGCAGGGAAGTAATTAAATATTAGTTGAGGATAATTATATATCCACGTGGAAAGCTATTGGGGAGAACCAAAGTTTCCAGATTTCTCTTCTTCTTTATTATTCTTCTCCACCGTGAAGCCAAGCTAAAGGTAAGTTTTCTTGTTGATTAAATTCTTGATGAATTTAAGGTTGCTTATTGATCATTAGATGATAACTAAGCTTAAGAAAAACTTAAGTTATCTTAAAATCAATGGATGATGAAGTTAGGGGAGATTAAAGGTTATGAACCATGAAATAAATCTTGGAATAGAGTTCATAATAAGAATTAGAAGTTGGATTTGACTTGTCATCAAGTTAATTAAGAAGTATGAGGTGTTAGAATTAAATTTAGAACATGTTGGAAATTTAGTGTGATTCTTGAATGCCATGTAAATGATAGAATTTTGAGTTTAAAGAAGTGATTATAGAGTAAAAATGAGTTTAAGTATGTGTATGAAAGTTAGGTATATTAAAGGAAGTGAAGTATGAAGTATGGAGCTAAAAATGAAGTGATTTTCAAGCTCAAAACATGATTTATGGGCTAGGGGTATCGGTACCCATTCAATAGGTACCGATACCCTCTCAAACGAGAAAATTTCATAATGTCATAGGGGTACCGATACCCCCAGATTGGTACCGATACCCCTTTGAACAAAAATTACAGAATGTTATGAGGGTACCGATACCCCTAGTAGTATCGATACCCCCTAAAGGAAAAATGAAACATTAATTCCTTAAATTTGTTTAAGCTATTATAAGTTAATTAAAAGGTTTAGGCAT
Organism: Hibiscus syriacus; assembly: GCF_006381635.1. Taxonomy (NCBI): domain Eukaryota; kingdom Viridiplantae; phylum Streptophyta; class Magnoliopsida; order Malvales; family Malvaceae; genus Hibiscus; species Hibiscus syriacus. The sequence goes on along the minus strand of NW_024062059.1, from coordinate 434,982 downwards.
CTGATAATCATTTTTGAAAAGTATATTTATGTAGATTCAGAGCCTAAACATGTTCTAGAACAATTGCCCAGTAAGATCGATCGAGGGAAAAGCAAAGAAATATAAGTGAATGCATATGCATAACATGATTATAATAGTGTATCCAGTTCTAGACTTGTGATAAGTCTAGATTCAATACATTGATGCATGATTCATTTTATATTATGAAATGTAATAGAAATTCATACTATGTGCATTGTGTAATATGTTTTAAATGAATTGTATGCGAAGTTATATGAGCTATGTGATGAAGGCAAGAAAAAGGATATGTCTATGTGATATATTATGTAAATTGAGAAAAGCCCATGTTATGTAGATGAGAACTATAGGTATAGTTGGCATGCCAAGAGTAGAGGGTCTATGCGGTCCTTCGGGACATATATGTATTCTTTGGAACATGTATGAGGTCCTTTGAGACACATATTTGGTCCTTAGTATATGTATATGATTCTTAAGGAATTTTGTACGTGATCCTTAGGGACATCTTATATAGCACTACGGTGCAATTCTACATAGCACTACGGTGCAATTCTACGCGGCACTTCGGTGCAATTCTACGTGGCACTTCGGTGCAATTATACGAGCTGTGGTGACATCATAGTGCACAAACTCACAGTACTCACATACCTTAGGTTCTCAGTATGGTATCATGGGCTAGTGAACTGATTAATATGAACTTATGAGTGTTAATGTGATAAGTCTATGTGTAGGAAACATGGTTATGGATATTGCACCGATTAAATGCATATGTTCATTGCACTTCATTTAATTTTGGCATTCTTATTCTATTTTCTTGTCATTATTATATTGTCTCACTAAGTCGATGACTTAGCGTGTGAGTGTTTCACACGTAGGATCCGAGAAAGTAGACGAGACAGATTAAGCGGTTGAACAACATTACTCCTGCAATTATCATATCAGAAGCAACTTAATCAGTAGGTCATTTTGTTATGTAAATGAATGTTGGCATGTAATTAAACTGTTAAGTTGTGTATGCTCTGAGCATTTTGATGAACTTTGTATAAACCTATGTATATTATCATATTTTAGTTATTTAAGTCCAAATGTTTTATTATTTTTTTATAGTCAATGTGACATCCTGGATCGTATCCGGGTCGAGTACGGGTTGAGGGTGTTACACCAAATACCATAAGTATCATATTATCGTATTTCGAATGTGGTTCTCAGAGTGTGTTCAATACACATCCTCTTCAAGAATCAAGCGAATATGAAGAAAAAGACGATCAAGGCGAATGACCCCAACGTACTCGACGAGTCTCACGCCATATCATTCGACTACTCATCAGTATCGTCAAGAACTACGAAAATGTAAATAATTTTTAGGGTAAAGTATAGTAATGGTCACTGAACTTTTCTAAAGTTTTCATTTAGGCCCCCAACTTTTAAAACTTGCAATACAATCCTCCAATATTTAGTCCGTTTTGCAATATGGTCCTCGATGTTACACTGCCGTTAGTACGTTTGCAATATGGTTAATAAACTTTTCAGGCGCTTACATTTAGGTCCCCCAACTTTTAAAACTTGCAACATAGTCCTCAATTCATTCTAAACCCCAAATTCTTTTTCGATCTCAAATTTCCTTTTTCGCTTCTTTCTTTTCATTTCCAGCGTAACTTTTCAGTCGGAGATGCATGGGAAATTCTAATCTTACTTTGAATTATGTGGAGGTGTTGACTTGAATAAGGGTCAATTGAGAGAAGACCCGACCAAGGTACTATCGGGACCATCAACGATTCAAGGTGTAATGTTAGATACATGTCATCTTAGGTGAAGCATAGATGTTCGATGAAATTCTTGTGAGAAAAAAATGGGGTTAGAAATGCAGAGTTGACAAATACTACTAAGATGAACTAAGTATCATTGTTGAAATAGAATGAAATCCCAAACAACGCATTCACCTCTCACTCTCTTTCGTAACTCGAAAGGCATCATGACAGGGTCAAGTAACTGCTCCAAATATACTACCCTGTCATGATGTCTTTCTAGTTGTGTGCATGCAGAATTGTCTTCTAAAGCTATAATTTCAGCTTTGTTGGTGACTTTCAACAATGATACTTAGTTCATCTTAGTAGTATTTTCAACTCTGGATTTCTAACCCCATTTTTTTCTCACAAGCATTTCATCGAACATCTATTCTTCACCTGACATTACTTGTATCTAACATTACACATTGAATCGTTGATGGTCCCGATAGTCCCTTAGTCATGCCTTCTCTGAATGAATCGTTATTCAAGTCAACACCTCCATATAATTTAAAGTTAGATTAGAATTTTCATTGCATCAACGGCTGAAAAGTTGCGCTGAAAATGAGAAGAGAGAAGCGAAAAAGGAAATTCGAGACTGAAAAGGAATTTAGGTTTAGAATGAATTAAGGATTGTGTTACAAGTTTTAAAAGTTGAGGGACCTAAATGCAAGCACCTGAAAATTTCAGTGATCATATTGCAAATGTACTAACGGCAGTGTAACGTCAAGGACCATATTACAAATGACTAAATGTTGGAGGATTGTATTGTAAATTTTAAAAGTTGGGAGACCTAAATGAAAGTTTTAAAAAAATTCATTGACCATTACTATACTTTACCCTAATTTTTATTATGTATGTATTAGTTTGTAATAACTCTTATATTATTTTTTGTAATAAAATTATTATGTTTTATAAGATTTTTTATTTAATTAATACAATTTTTAAAATTATATATGATAAAAATCGTCATCTCGAGGTGACAAGTTTCATTGTGACAATTTAAAGTGACCATTGTAATCTGTTGCGCAACAACTCTAGACAGCTAATTTTTTGAAATTCGGAGAAAACTCATCACCTCGACATGATAATTTTTTTTAAATATAATTTTAAAAAATAATTTATTAAGATACTAATCACATCAAAATGACGAATCTCGCTAAATATATTAAAATAATAATTCACATAAAACTATTAAATTGGAATCATTAAAATAATATATTAAACCAAACTCATCACCTCGATACTGGGCCAAACAGTTTTATTACCCTCGATATTGACAAAAAAAAATCAAGTTAAAGAACAATGAATTTATAAGCGAACATGCAAATAGAAACGAGATCATTATCAAATAAAGGATAAATTTTGTATTTAGTCATCCATATATTTTGTAATTCCGTTTTAGTCCAAATAAACTTTTATTAATTTAATCTCTTCTCTTTGGCCAGAAACAATAAAAAAAAATAGAAGAGAAAACAAGAGCTGAAGATGCTATAATTATATATAAAGTGGCCATGTGGGTTTACTTCATGGAGAAGGTAGGGGAACAGATTGAACTGTTGGATTGTTTGAGGGTTCTTACACATTTACTAAAGGCGTGTATCACGTGGACTTTGTTATGTTGTACGTCTATTCGTATAAATAGATTAGTATAAATTATCTTATACCAATAATTAGAAAGAATTAATCCCCTCCGATATATAATTTATTTATTTAACAATATTTACGCATTTCCCTACAAAAACAATTAACTAAAATAATTAAGACAAAAAGTATTTAATAATTTATTCATCCATTTATATAAAAATGTATATATTAAAAGTAATATACTAAATAAAAATTGATTGATTGATTTGATAATTGGATCTTTCTTGCTTTCTTCTTTATTGTTTGATCCGGTGGTTCTTTCACCTTACCAGTTTCCAAGAAAGCCAACAATTATTGTACTGGAATATGCAATATGCCCCATTTTTGTGTTAATTACATTGGACCCCTCATCTCTTCCTATTTACATAAAATCGCAATATTTATCTCACTTTTGAGAAATTAATTAAACGCAATTATTTAATTTAAAAGTTATTATATTATTCTATGCAGTGGAAATCTACTATGAATTAGTTAAATTAATAAGGTAAAAATACAAAAGTGGGAAAGTTAAAGGGGTAAAATCATAAATAAGAGAAAGAGCAAGGGGCGACCCTACGTGTTAGTGTAGAGTTGGTCAATGACTTATTAACGAAGCTGTGTTCAAATAAGAGTCAAATGGAAGGGGGAGAGCCTCCCAATGTTCTTTCCACGTCTGCGGCGAAAAACCTAACGATTTAAGAAGTAGAAGAAGAAGAAGTCTTTCAGCTTCAAACTTCAGTTTTCAAGGTATGAAATATGAAATAATTCATCAATTCATGTCATTCAATATGCATTCCTTTTAGTGTTTATATATATATTTTCATCTATCACCGGAAAAATTATGTTATGATACTAGGACAATCATGGAAACTTATTATTGGTATGTGATTTGTGCTCCGTTTTGTGTCTTTGAATGTTGAAAATTGGAACAGGTTTTGGTTCCTTTTGCGTAGAATGATGAGTGAGGGCAGTAAAGCCATTAAAACGTGTTCAATCCCATCATCCTCGTCTCGTTTGTCTCCTTTGGCTCGTCCATTCACCATCAGTAACCCTTTCAATCGCCGTGAATCTTTTGACCCTTTACTTGGCTCTGCCCCTTCGTCTACCTCCACTCTTGATCAACCCTTCCCCTACCTGAATTTGGGTGATCAAAGTCACCGTGGCTACTATGCCTATCAGTCCGACTCTACGGCAATTACTGCTTTCCCTTTTGTTAATGACCTTGACTTTGAATTCAATTCTTGTTTCACAAGCCACCCGTCGGAGGATCCTCCAGTTCAAACCAATTTCACTCCTATTTCCTCAAGCTTAAGCAAGGTTGGCCTCGAGAGTGAAATTCAGGGAACTTCTACAAATCAACAATGGCTACGAGAAGTTCCTCGCACAAACGATCAGATTGCAACTGGTGTTTCCTTGTCCTGCAATAACCCGCTTGAGCAAGGTAGTTTTGATTTCTTACAGATTTTCGTTTTTGTACCAAACTAATTCATTTGCTATTAGTGACAAATTTAGTAACGTAAGAGTTGGTCTTCTAAAGGGTTAATTATTTATATAAATTATGAACCACAGGGTTTTGTTCTTGTTGGATGGAATGAAGGTTACTTGTAGGTGCAAAGTTGTCTTAAAAAAAAGAAAGCACCTTCTGTTAATGGTTAATATAAATGTTTTTGCTTTTGCTGGCAACCATGCAACTAGGGCTGAAACTGTTAATGGTTTTGTCCAGGTACTGCTATTGAAGGATCAAAACTTGTTAGTAAAACACCTTCTGTTTTGCATGAAAAAGACTGTGTGGTCGTTGGAAAAGATAATCGAATTAGACCAGTAGATGAGGATAAATTACATGCTGGAATCTGTGTTTTTCGACTGGCTAATTCCGAAGTAAATTTGTTGAACAAATGTATGACAAAATCATTTCTGATATCATCAGATTTGCCCTTTTCTCCAAGACCTCAAGATAACCAAAGTAAACTGTCATACTCAGTGCCATTACCGACTTTGAGTCATTGTGATTCAGCTATTATTAACAACAAGATTTGCTTTCCACATCTTGCTTCTTGTGCACCTGAAACTCTGGTTTCATCTGAGCCAAAGTGTATATCTTGTTCAGCTCAAACTTTCAAACCATCAGGTGCTAGTTACAATGCTACAATTGTTAATCCTGTTCCATTAGAGAATGTGCCTTATGGTGGCACTTATACAGTTAGCAACATGGATTCCTATTCTGGGAATGTTGTACCTGGCATGTTTGGTAGTCATATAGTGCGGAGTCCTCTAGACAAGGTGGCTTGCCAAGACCTAATCCTAACAAAAAAAGGTGAAAAGATAGAACTTGTTGAACCTGTCCACAATGAGACTAAAATCCCTTGCATTATGGCAAAATCCAAGCTTCAAATTGCTTGTCCCACTGATCATGGAGACTTGAGTGTAGAACAACATGGTGTGAAAGCCGGTATACCTGATGATAAATGGTCTACCAACAGTGATGATTCTGATGTAGATTCACCTTGCTGGAAAGGAACCCAGGTTTATAAATCTTCACTTAGAGATTCAGTCCCTGTCAATTCGGAAGATTGTAATGGTCAATCTTCATCCAGAGAGTCGGTGTGTCTGAAATTAGAACATTCTAAGAATGAAAAAGTGGCTCGTAACAGTTTGAATCCTCTAGCACCTGTGTTTATTCCTGGAAATTCTAAACAAAAAGTTGATTACCATCAGAAGAAATGTCATGGAGATGGCTTTTCCTATATTGAGAATGTTGGGGCTTTAGCTGTTATTTGTTCGTCAAGGGAAGAAGGATCAAGGGGTTCTGATAAAGAGGGCACATGTCCCTCCGAAGAAATCAATGATATAGGAATACTTTGGTCTTCTGATGTCTGTGACTCAAGAGAGGAGTATGGCACTCCTTACGAGTCATTTAGAAATTCAGCGGTCAATTCTTGTCGTCTCGAGCCATATCTTGGGGAAGAGTATGTTTCCCCTGAAAGTCGGCTTGAAAATTTTGCTGGTGGCATGGAGGGTATTGCCGATGCAAGATATAATGTGTTGGACGGTGTTATAGACATTGCACATACTGGGAAAAATTCTAGCATCTTATTCCCTGCAACAGAAATTGCCCTGAATTTACATTCCACTGGAGTTGGTGTTTCTTCAGATTTAACTGAAAGATTTCTAGAGCCACTCAAGTCTACACCTCCCAAACTTGATGCTAACTTACTGATTAATACAATCCAATATTTATCAGAGTTGCTTCTGCAGAATTATTCATTTGCTTTAGGTTCAATGAGTGAGCATGAATATGATAAAGTTCTGAATATAATCAATAAACTTTATGTTGTCATCGGAAATCAGGCTGGTGAAAGAGCTGTAAGGTCCGGACCATGTCACATGTGCACTTTACATGGTAAGAGGCAAGTAGCTGATAACCATAAGGTATGGTACTTAATATCTTTTTCAACTTCTCGGTCTTACATGTATTGGTTTTATGTTTCTATGATAATAATTCCAACCTGATTGCATCTGTTTAGTGTGTGTAATAGATCCCCTTGCTGCCTCTGTATGAAATAGTTGTTTGCTATTACAGGACATATAAACAGTCTCTTCTTATGACTTTAACAATGTAATTATGGAAGTTGTATTACATCAACAGAATGCATGAGACATCTGTGCACTTATGTTAAGTAGTATGATGTTATTCTCTTTTATCAAAGCAATGGCGATTAAAGTTACATGAAGATCAATGAGCTCATAATTCGTTACTGAATTCATTCCAATTAATTGGAAAGTTGCTGAATGTTTCTATTCTTCATACAAGATTCAGGTCACCCGGAAGGACCCAAAAGTAGTTCATTCGACAGAGCATGAAATGCCACCAGAAGCCTTATTTTATAGGAAACTATGGCTCGAGGCTAAAACAGCTTTATATTATCAAGAACATGGCTTACACATGAAACCGGAGCCAGATAAGTGCTGATCAAAATAAAGGTTATTTCCCTTACCTCAACCCTGAAATGTTTTCCCTTTCAACACTACTTATTTTACTTTCACATCTCCACCCTGGTGTATTCTGAGGCCTATATGCTTTTAGCTAACCTTTCAAAGTGCTGGTGGAAGGAGTACATCTTGTACATAGGTGATAAATATAATGGCGAAAGTGGTACATGCAGGATGTGTTCAAGCTGCTGTCACGGACTTGAAAGGTTCAATATCTGCGAGCAACCAGACTGAGTTCAATAACCTTAAAAAGGTAAAGCCGCCAAATCTTAAGTTGTATGTGAACCAGAAAAGTTAGCTAATGAAGCATAAGGAAAGAACCTCAAGACTGTACCTAAATCCGTGCAACTTTTGTAACATACTTAAGATCTTGATTCTTTGTACAAATAGTAAACTGGGTGTTCTAATCGCAATTGACCCATTGCATCTAAAAAGTATTCTTACCTGGTGGGTTTTGACCCTAAGCCAATGACTGCTGAAAGAATGTTGTTGGAACCCATTATTTCTGGCGTTTCAGAGCTGCAACTTAAGCAACCTTCATCATCTATTGTTGTCAGCTTTTATTGCATGTTTGACAATTGTATGTTTCAGAGCTGCAACATACAATTGTCAAACTTGATTCGAAATTGAAATAAAAAGTTGAAACTTGATTCAAGCTTGAAAAAACTTAACTCGAAATATTCTTGAACTTAGCTCGGTTGAAGTTTGAACTCACAAAAACTTTAAGTACATAAATCTATTGCATTTAAATACATAAATCCATTGCATTTAAAAAAATATGTTATTTTAATAATATAACTCACGAGTTTTTCAAGTCGAATATTAAAGAATTCATTTCAACATATTAAGAACTAAAATTGAGCTCGAGTTGAGTCAATTGATTTGAATATTAATCGAATTTTGACAGAATCAAACTTAAATAATTGTGACATGTCTCGTCTCATTTACAATTTTAATTTATCCTATTAACGTATAGAATATGAAATAAATTTTAGAAATAAAATCTCATCTAAAAATGTGAAAGTAAAACATTTATTCATTTTAAAATCAATAAATTTGAAGATTCATCGGCGACAAGTCATGATTGAAGACTGTCTAGACGAATTACCAAGACCGTACAGGTGGAACTCCTTAAGAACCGTTTAGCAGCCACCCAGAACGTGGCTTTGAATTGACAAGTTGACATTGAAATTTCATCATTTCTTCACGGAAGATATTGATCTTAAATGGTCAAGTTACTCGAATCAAAACAGCCAAGGTTGAATCTTCGCTGTGAGGCAAATATTTAAACTGAAAGCAGACGCACGAAGGTGTTAAATCCAGTCAGAGTCTTAGAGAATATCTTCAAATTCACGACAAGAACGACTGAGTTTTAAAGAAAACCAACAATCAAGAACCTGGACCGATGAAGAAGACAGAGAAGCCCAGCATCACGCTATGCAACTGATTAGCTCCTCGGTGTTGTCCATGGCGTCGAAAGTGGCTATTAAACTCGGCGTGTTCGAGATCGTACAGAGTGCCGGACCTGGTGCGCTGCTGTCTTCTTCCCAGATTGCTTCCCAACTTCCGCCTCGATCATACAGGCTTTATGGTTTGGCACCTGCTGCCAAATAATTCATTAGAAGCCCAAGTGGAAGTTCTTTGTCTCCCTTGTTAGGCTTATATCAGGACGAGGTCACTCTACATTCCTGGTACCAGCTGAAAGATCAGTCCTACAAGGGGAGAATCCATTTACAAATACACATGGAATGAATATCAACGAGTATCTCCGCAACGATACGAGGTTCGGAGACGTCTTCAAGGTCGCCATGATCGAGTACAACAAGTTGTTCGTGGAAGAGATGTTGAAAAGCTACCGGGGCTTCGACGGCTTGAATTCGTTGGTCGATGTCGGCAGCGGCAACGGTTTTATTCTCCACAGTATTGTTTCCAAGTACCCTTCCATCAAGGGTATTAACTTTGATCTGCCACATAATTGACAAGTCACCTTCCTACCCTGGTATGATATTCATACAAGCTCACCACCATTGATGTGTTATCTGCTAAAACTGTATAGTTGTTAATTTGTTCTATATGTTTGTGTTGTAGGAATCGAGAATGTTACCGGAGATGCTTTCGAGACCGTACGGAAAGGCAACGCCATTTTCATCAAGGTTAGGCCTTGATACAATCTCTTTTATCTGTCCAAGGAAGTATTGACTAATGACTAACACCAGTTCTTTGAACGAAAAAAATTGCAGTAGTTACTCAAGAATTGTTACGAAGCATTACCGGCCGGTGGGAAAGTGATCGCGGTGCAGACGGTAATCCCCGACGCCAACGTCTCATATAAAAGCGTGTATCAGTTCGATGTGTACACATTGAGCATGAATGAAGGCGCAAAGGACAGGACAGAAAAGGAATACGAGAGCTTGGCAAAGGAAGCAGGCTTTTCGAGTGGCATGTTGCATCTTCGGTTTTTCGGTCATGGAGTTCTACAAAAACATGTGAGATCGGAGAATTTCGATATGATATGCATGAAGCAATGAATTGTGAATAAATTGTTATCGTTTCTTGCTGGTTCTTGCCAATGATATGTAAACTGGTTCAAGTGATATGCATCAGCATTGAAATGGTCAAGTCCTTCGCTGAAGGCTTTAGACCCTGTGGCCATATCAATAAATGGAAGAACACTTGGACCAAATCTATAATTTACACATAGTTCGATGACTAATAATAAAATTTGCCCAAACTTGAAGTAGTTAATTTTTTTTCTTTGTTGATTGCTTGTTGAGATAAAACCCAAAATATTGGTAGTCGTTTTCCATGTTGAAAAGTTATTGCATCAATCAAATAAATATAATGATTAAAATAATGGAGTAGAGACAAACAACCGTATCGAGCCCCTAAATTCTAATATGACCATGTCAATTAGTTTAGCTTGCGGGACTTATTATATTGAATGACCAATGTCCCAATAATATACAAAGAAAATTAAAATGTTATATGGATTTAAAAATGTTTATCAAAATATACGGTAAAAAACATAAATGATCCCCGATTATAGGGTACTGTTTTATTAAGTCCTTCGATTACTAAAACTTATAAAATGGTCATTCGACTATAGAATGTTGTTTTGTTGAGTCACCAGACTGTTAAAAGTTACAAAATGATCACCCGACTATTCATTATGTTCCAAACTCGTCTTTTCCTGTTAAAAAAAGACGATATTCTAAGACGAACGTTAACTTGTTGACTGTGATATGATAAAATTTGATTCTAAAATCTCAAATGACTATCATATCTCAATCATGATGTTAATGTCCAATTTAAACAATTATCATTTTTTTAACGGAAAGGAACGAGTCTAGAACATAATAAATAGTCAAATGATCTTGTAACTTTTAATAGTCGAGTGACTCAACAAAGCAACATTCCATAGTCGAAGGATCATCTTGTAACTTTTAATGATCGAGGAACTTAATAAAACATTACCCTATGATCAGAAGACCATTTGCATTATTTACCCATATAAAGAAGAACTATTATAAGAATAAATTTGTTATTAAAAATTAAATAAAAATTTGAAGGTAAGAATTTGAATTGTAATAGATAGGGGTGAGCAAAACTCGACTCAAAAAATCAATTTTTTCGACTCGAAAAAATTCAATTTCTAATCGAGTTGTAAAACACAACTCAAATAACTCAAAATGTTTAGTAATTTGTAGATTAATTTTTAAGTTTGAGTCAAAGTTTGAATCGAGTCTCTCGATTTGTATGATATATGTAAATCACATATGAAAAAATATATATGTATTGTATATGGTTATAAAATACACTTTAAATTTGAATCAAATAATGTCATAATATTGTAAATATTTATAATTAAATTTAAATAGAAACTTAAAATTTTGACTCGACTCGAAAAAAATCTCTAGTCAACTCCGAATTATGAAATAAGACTCGTTAACTCGAATAACTGGAAATTTTTTGACTCAACTCGATCGAACGCTCACCCCTAACTATAGATAAAAAAAATTAGGTTGGAAGAATTATTATTTAATATGTATCTATAGTATTTAATTTAAATTAACTAATTAATCTACAAATAATTATCAATTAAAATATATGTAGGAATGAAGGATTAAAATCTCAAAACTGTATACAAAAAATCCTATTTAGAGACTCATAGTAGTAAAGTGTACAATGTAAATCGATTAGAATTAATCAGATTAATGTTCAGTTCCAGGAATTATTTTGTTCTTAAAGCCTGTTGCTGTTAAGCATTTCCCTTTCTCTCTTGATGTGTTCTTCTCTCTGACACTGAAAAAGTTGTGAGAGGAAAGAAAAGGGGCGGAAAAAGGAAAAAAGGAAGCTTCCTTAAGGCTGAAGCTCTTTCGGATTTTGGCAATGGGTTTGAGCAGAACACAAAGGCCCGGCAATGGAGTTTCCACCAGATGGGTTTCTTTCTTTTGCATTGCTAGCTTCTTATTGGGTGTACTTGTTGTCAACAGGTTCTTTTTGCTCCATTTTACCCGAGTGGACTTTGGATGATCAAGATCTTGTTTTGGATGAACAAATCGCAAGTATTTTCTGTTTTCAATGTGGGGGTTTTGAAAATTTTGAAGCTTTGGCTAGTGTTTCATTTTCCTTACATCTTGTTACTGTATGTTTATTTGGAAGGACCTTGTTAATTTGATGCAGAATTATTCAGCAAAATGACTCTATATGAATAGATTTGGCTCTTAGGTTTCTCGATTTAATGCTGTTGTTTCTTAAAAGGATTTGTCTCTTTAGTTCAGTCTACAGTGAAAGGTTCATTACTAATGGTGCATGGTTTTTTATGTTTTTACAGATTTTGGACTGATTCCGATCTAGTCAAAATTGATGAGGCTTCTTCTGTACAAAAACATCAGAGAAAAGAAGTTCACCCCTTAGTTAATTGCGATAAGGCAAGTTTTTTAAGGGTATAAAATTGTCATAAGCTACCCTGAATACCAAGAATCTTGATGAGTTTGTGTATATTACATACAACAGGATACTTCAGTCCAGGAAGGTAATATTCTTTGGCGAGTTTCCGAAACTCATGATGTAATTATGTAAGCTTCTGTCTTGCTGGATGATTCTGCCCAAAGTTACCCTTAAATGTCTAAATTTTGTGTAGAACTTTGAGGGTTCCACATGATAAATACTTTCAGGACATTAGACAAAACAATCTCCTCATTGGAGGTTCAGCTAGCTGCTGCTAGAGCCGGCAAAACGGATAGTGGTGAAGGATCTCCAATGGTTACAAAATCAGGAATCGAAAACTTGAAGGAACGCCCGAAACTTTTCTTTGTTATGGGAATTATAACAGCATTCAGCAGTAGGAGACGGAGGGACTCGGTCAGGGAAACTTGGATGCCTCAAGGTTTTATTCAGTACTTTTTGGCATTCTACTGGACATTCTCTTGGATCTAGTTGATTATTTATTCTTTAATGTTTATTGTTCTCAGGGGAAGGATTAAAGAGGTTGGAGAAAGAGAAGGGAATTGTAATGCGATTTGTCATAGGTCACAGGTAAATTTAATTGAAAGTTTGGAGCATTTAGCTTTAACATTATGGTATTTGGATTAAAGATGTATTTGTGGTTCTCAGTGCAACCCCAGGCGGTGTTTTGGATCGTGCCATTGATGCTGAAGAAGAGCAGCACAAGGATTTTTTGCGCCTGGTATGCCCGTGCTTACTTTCCTTGGACCAAGTTCATGAATTATCTTCTCTGTTTTTGGTGTGCAATGCACGGCAAAGAGAATAGCTCAATATTTATAATTTTAAAGATGCATTTGTATAACTAGATTACGGTTCTAAGCTTGGTCAAATGGAGGAGAAAAGTTAATCTAGTTCCTCGAGTAGTTTGGGGTGAAAATATAGCCGGCTTAAGTAGTCACCGGTACCTCGTCTCTAGTCTCATTTCACGCCCGACCCATGTTTTAAGGCTTCTGTGTGCTTTTCCTTGTTCTTGTCTTATAAAATATTTGAAGCAGTTCTAGAAAGATTATCTTGAAAAAGATGAGCACTCTTAGTAAGATTGTTTAGATAGTTACATTATGGTTTGACCATTGAAACAGGATTTCGTAGTTTGAAACTAGAGCTCTGTCTCACTTTTTTTTTTTTTTGCAGAATCACATAGAAGGTTACCATGAGTTATCATCGAAAACCCAAATATACTTCTCCACAGTTGTTGCTAAGTGGGATGCGGACTTCTATATTAAAGTCGACGACGATGTACACGTAAATCTGGGTTAGTGATCCGGCTTTCAGTTTTACAACACCTTAATTTCTTCCTCGTGAACATACCTGTATCAGCCTATCAGGGTTACTATATTGATATGGATTATTCTACAGGTATGGTGGGTTCCACATTGGCCCGTCACAGATCGAAACCACGTGTCTATATGGGTTGCATGAAGTCTGGGCCTGTTCTAGCACAGAAGTAAAGATGAATTTTTTTCTTCCAATGATCATTTTTTCCCCACCATACTTATTTCTTGTTTGTGTACAGAGGGGTCAAATACCATGAGCCAGAATTTTGGAAATTTGGCGAGGAGGGAAACAAGTACTTTAGGCATGCCACTGGACAATTATATGCAGTTTCCAGGGACTTGGCCAAGTACATATCCGTCAATCGGTAAATCCTCTTTTTTCGGTACTATCGTTTCTATATGCTATTTTCTTTCATGATATCTTTTACTATATGTTTATTTTCTTTGTAGGCACGTACTTCATAGATATGCAAACGAAGACGTGTCTTTAGGTTCCTGGTTTATTGGTCTTGATGTTGAGCATATTGATGAACGAAGCCTCTGTTGTGGAACTCTCCTGGGTGAGATAGAGTTGAATCTCCGTAGCAGCGTGCTGGGTTTTAATCTCTAGTCTTGTTTGTCTCCTGCCAATGAGAGTGTATGGAAATGATCTTTTCATGACAATGATTAAATTTGTTTGATAGATTGCGAATGGAATGCTCAAGCAGGGAATCCGTGTGGTGCATCATTCGATTGGAGCTGCAGCGGCATTTGCAAGTCCGTGGAGAGAATGAAGGAGGTGCATCAGCGGTGCGGGGAGGGCGATGAAGCAATCTGGCATACAAGCTTCTGAAACCTTATTGACTAACCTGGTTAGTAAGATTCTTTTGAATGTTCCATCTATGCTTTGCGTCAAACAAACACCGTTTGCCCCGTTTTTTGCAACAATGTTCTACCAACTGTCGTCGAGTTGCGGTCCAATATCGGGTTGTTCGTAGAACAGAGGAACTGAGGAAGTGTTACTTTTGAAGTTTTGATGTAGCTTAACGATGTTTGACATGAGCAGGTAGTGAAAGCTTATTGATCAATCTGAAGGGTTGTTAGAAGACGGTGTATGCCGCAGATTGTTCATAGTTCATGTATGGTTACATCATGATTAGGGTTGTAAATGAGATGAGTGGAGCTCGAGTATCATTAAGCTCAACTCGACTCAAAAACTCGCTTTTAAAATTATTAAACTCGACTTCAACTTAATTTTGAAAGTTATTTGAAAAGTCTATTAAAAAATAATCTTTTTAAAATATTAAACATATTTCAGATTGTTTGTGCAGATATCTCTCACATTCTACGGTCTTAATTTCATTAACTAAAGCAGCCATCCATTTTTTATAAGTTCTCATAATCGTTGATATGATAACTTTCGACTTCAGTCGGTATAATAACACATTTAATCCTTGATATTTACATATTTTATCAATTGCTCCAAGAGATGGCGAACGTCCTGCATCTATGCATTGGATACTTTTAAAAGAAAATTGGAAGTCCATATAGGCAGCATATCGATGGGTCCCGAATTGCAGGCCGTATCAACGCAGAATGTGACAACCCTCACAATTGCTATTTGGCATTTGCAAGGTGCGACTCAGTTGTT
Source organism: Hibiscus syriacus (assembly GCF_006381635.1). NCBI lineage: Eukaryota > Viridiplantae > Streptophyta > Magnoliopsida > Malvales > Malvaceae > Hibiscus > Hibiscus syriacus. The sequence goes on along the minus strand of NW_024062059.1, from coordinate 419,653 downwards.
GGGGACATGGAATATTTAAAGGCAGTACTTTTTGACTTTGATGGTAATACTAATATAAGGGGATTAATATGGAAAGGAATTATAAATTATAGTAACAAACTTTATTTTCTCAAATAAAAAAAAAATTAGCTGATCCTATTCTCATATGTAATGTGGTAAGGGGAGGTAGGGTAGTAGGTTGTTCCAACGTCAGGTTGAGAGCAGCTTTCGTGGAAGACCTCCGTTATGAATTGCACTCAGTGGGACTCGATCCCACGACCACAAGGTTAAAAGCCTTGTACTCTCAAATAAGATAGTTCTTATAGTAAGTTGGAGAAATGCATGAACTATACGACGTCTTCATAAAGACGCATGGAAGATCTAGTATTCTCTCAACCTCTGATGCAAAAATGGTGATGTTGTTGGTGTTTTTGAGCTGATTGAAGGTTAATTTACTTAGGTCGTTGTTGGAGCAGAATGAGGGAGAGTTAGTGGACACCATTGATGGAGCTCAGGAAGTTGAAGAAGACAATGGCCAATCCAGATAAATTTTATAGGTTAGGCTAATATAAACATAATAAAAATTTTATCTGAAAATTCATATATATATATATATACCACTTACCTTTAAAAAATAACAAGAATATTAACATGATATTTTTTAATTATTTTTCAATCATGATATTATATTATCTTATGATGATACATCAATATCACTTAATTTTTTTAAAGATGAAAGATTAAAACATAACCAAAATATAACATTAAATATAATTTAAAATAAATAATAGTTAAATGAGCAAAATATAAACTTAATAATAAATGAACCACTTCAATAGGCCTAGGCCTAGATACGCTTCTGATGGAAAACAAACACATAAATCAATGTGGGAAGACGTCGTATCTTTCATATGTCTTTCAAACACACCAATTAATCTACATATTTTTAATTGATACTATAACATTCACTATATTTTAAAAAACAATATCTACACTGCCCTTACAAACAAATACATTTTCCATTATATCATTCTAATAAATTTGTCAAAAAATATTATTAAGTATCGAGTATAAAATATAAATAAAATATTTCAAAAATATTAAATTAAATAATAAAAATGATATTATTACTTAAATTAATTATGGAAAGTAACCTATCTCGATTCCGGAAATCCGAATTGAACAAGCGAGGACTGTACACGGAGCACTAGGTAAATAGAGAGAGAAAGAGCGATGAACTGACTGAGTCAGACTCGAACGGCATCGAGCTTAGGCAAACAACAAGCACCGAGATTTCAAAATTCATCTCCCTGCTCTCCTATAGGATCTATAGTTTAGATCCCATTAACTTTCTCCACTATCAACGCACAGTTTAAATAAAGGTAAAAATACATCAAAGATCCTTACATTTTTTGAAAAAATCAACGTGATCTTAATATTAATCAAATAATCACATTATATTTATTTTAGAAATTAGGTCACGTTAAAAAAATAATGCGAGAACTTTAATTTTTTTTAAAGTACCTCTTACGCCGTTTTAACTTAAATAAATTTCAATTATTTAAGATTTAATATAAAAATAAGTGTATAAACTATACTCAATATTAATTTTTTGACTTAAAGAATTTTTCGTTAAAAATAAATACATCAAGTTTTTTTCATTACATTTTTAGATATATAACGTTAAAAAAAACTATTAAATGACATTTGTCATATTAAAATTTTTTTTAAAATAAAATATTTACTTATTTAAAAAAATCTTATTTATGACACATATTACTTAAAAAAAATTTAACAATAAATACTTAAAAATATAAAAAAAAATAAACACCTAGTTTTATTAAAAAAAATTATACGATAAAATATTTTTTAAGATATTTTTTTATCAAGTCATTATTTAAAAACTAAAACTTTATTTCGAGGGGTACACTAGTAGAGCCCTTTTATATCAAAATATGAATCACCTGCCACCGTCACTTTCCTTATGCCAAGCTGGCAAATATTGAAGGACCTGGGAATTTGTGGCGTACTCGGACAAAATATAAGGGATCCATCTTTAAGGAAAGTTGGTATTGGTATGTATTTATGCAAGGGAAGAAAAGGGAAAGGAGGGGAAAGCTGGCGATCTGGACCCGGCGAAGTTCGTCGGATTTCACACATTTCTCACCGGAGCTTCGCGAGTAATCACTCTCGATCTGAGTTTTGTTCGCTGAAATAGAAAGGATTCGGGAAAATGAAGGGATCTGGACCTCTTGTTGCGACTGTGATCGCTGCTTCCACAGTGGCTCTCACTTCATCTTCATCCACTGGAGTCCAACATGTTCTTTCTCCGATCTCCTCCAACAAGGTTTTTTTTATACTTTTTTTACCAATGCTTCCTCTCTTTTCTTCGTATTGGTTTTATTATTCTCCCCACTCCAATGTCTAATGAATGCTTTTTCTTTCATTTTATTTGCTTTGCTGCATACTTTGCTGTGAGATTTTGACTGCTTAATTCTTTTAGTTTAAGTATCTTTCTATCTGGATCTAGATTTATCTTTTAAATCTTATTAAGGAATAAAAATTCTGGATCTTGATCTTGACATTGAACGATGATTATTTAGGAGTTCCAGAACGTAGCGTCGAGGAATCGTACGGCGTCTGAAACAGAGAAATTCGCGCCCGATTTGATGGGTTGAAGTTCATAGAGACGTTGGTCACAGCCCACAGATAAAATAAGAAACACATCAAAACGCTGTGCTGTATCCACGGTTTCTTCCTTTTATTGTGGTTTGAAAAGACGAGCTAACCCCCCAATTCGAATATGATGTGGGAGATTGGAGTCCCCTTTTTTCTGTTTCGTTTTGTAATTCCCGTCGTTTTCGTGATCGATTGTGATGGTGAAATCATAATTTCCATTTTCTGTATTTTTTTTTATAACCACTCTGATGTTATAAAGGAGTATTTAGGGAATCTGCTTTCATAGTTTAATTTCGATTTATTGCTGTTTTTTAATAATAAAAAAGGAATATTTGGGTAAATAATATTAAAATGTGCGAATTTTGTTGAAAAAACATGAAAGTTTCACATACCAAGGATTAAATTTATGGCCTTAAATAAAGATGGAAAATTCTAGAGCTGTGTGAAGTGGAATGCGCTCTTTCCAAGTCATCATCCATTTTTTGCTTTGCTGCTACTTTGCTGTGAGATTTTGACTGCTAATTCTTTTAGTTAAGTATCTTTCTATCTGGATCTAGATTTATCTTTTAAATCTATTAAGGAATAAAATTCTGGATCTTGATCTTGACATTGAACGATGATTATTTAGGAGTTCCCAGAACGTAGCGTCGAGGAATCGTACGGCGTCGAAACAGAGAAATTCGCGCCTCGATTTGATGGGTTGAAGTTCATAGAGACGTGGTCACAGCCCACAGATAAATAAGAAACACATCAAAACGCTGTGCTGTATCCACGGTTCTTCCTTGTTATTGTGGTTTGAAAAGACGAGCTAACCCCCCTTTATTTATTATTTCAAAGTTAAATTTTTAAAATTTGAATATGAATATTTTAATTATTTGAAATAATTAAATTTTATAAAATGTATATTTACAAATTATTTGGTTGAAGGTTTTTTAGATATATATATTTTTTTATATTTTTATCAATAATAAATTTTAAATAATAATGAATTAAAGTTTAAAAAGCATGTGCAATTTTTATGGGACAAAAAGAGTATTATTTATAAATTTTTGTTAGTTTGATTAATCGAATTAATCGAGCTTAGTTCGATTCAATTAAAAATTTAGAAATATTACGGTTTGATTAACGATTAAAGAAAAAAATTGATTAATAAATTTGGATATTTTGTTTTGAACAATTAAGCAAACTGACAAATTAAACATAACATTAATAAAATAATTATTATGTACGAATACAATAAATAGAAAATAAATATTATACAGTTCAACTGGTTGATTGGAAACAAAGTAATGTTATGAGATAATTTGGTCAAATAAAACAAGTAATATATATAAAATGATATTTTTTTGAACATGTATAAAATGATATTATTACCCTTAAATGAATGGTTTTTATTATAAAAATATCTTATTTATTATTATAAAAAAATATCTTATTTATTGTTATAAAAAAAATCTTATTTATAAAATATATTATTTTAATTATGTACGGCTCTCGACTCTTTGGGTGAAGAATTGTTATTTGTTAATATATTTTTCTTATATTAGCATGTATATTTCACGATTTTATAAAAAAAATAGATTGTATCTAGTAATTCAAGATATAAAAAAATATTAAAAGGTATTACGGTCAGTGGTGCAATCAGTCCACATTAGCCGATCCACTGCGTGAAATTTGAAGCGACTCTGAATTGGCTTTGCATGAGACTTTTCTTCTTCTTTTAACTGATTTTGAGAGATTCGCTGAACCAGTTGCATGTGTTTCTGCTTCTTTGATCATCCCACTATTCAAATGTTTTGACTTCGGAGACATTTTCGAGGTTGTTGTTGCGTTTTAACACCATATAAACAGCTCATAATTCTGGGTTCTTCCTATGTGTTTGAATCAAGCGTTCTCTTTTGGACTTGGAGGGTTCTAATTTGTTCAGTTCATTACTTTCTTCTTCTGCTGCTGGTCTCAGCTTCTTTGAAGTATCGGAACAATGGCGACAGTGACAACAGCCTCACACTTCGTTTCAAGAAATGCTCATGTCACCAGCCATGGAGCAGAAAGCAAGGACAACAATTCGATTTGCATGAAGAATCAAGCCGCCATTTCTCACAATGGCCTGAGGTTTTTGAACAAACTGGACAGGTTGCAGATGAGAAGCAAAACAAAGGCTGTTGCCAGGCGAGCTGTGAAAGAGGGAAACCCCACGGCAACCTACCTGCCGTCCGGGAAAATTATTTGCGGTAAAGGGATGAACTTAGTCTTTGTGGGAGCCGAGTGTGGTCCATGGAGCAAAACCGGCGGACTTGGTGATGTCCTTGGTGGACTTCCTCCAGCAATGGCAGTAAGTACTAGGGCTTCGCACACTCATTTATAATTTGCAGCATGTATAATTTTAGATACCAATTCTACATGAAACAGGCCAATGGACATCGAGTTATGACAGTGTCTCCTCGCTATGATCAGTACATGGATGCATGGGACACCAGCGTCGTAAGCGATGTAAGGTTTTCAATTCTGTTCGGTTTGAATTATATCAAAGTGAACCGTCTTTGGATTATATTCCTTAAGAATCACCTCTTAACTTGCAGCTAAAAGTCGGCGACAAAATGGAGACCGTCAGGTTCTTCCACTGTTACAAACGTGGAGTCGATCGTATCTTCGTTGATCACCCATTGTTCCTTGAGAAGGTTTGGATTCTGTTCTTAACCCTGTTTCCCTAAAATGTTCTCTTTTATTCTTCCTGTTTCCTTACTTGGACCAAAATGATGATTCAGGTATGGGGCAAAACTGGATCGAAAATCTATGGCCCTAATGCAGGTGTGGACTACAAAGACAATCAATTGCGGTTTAGCTTGTTATGCCAGGCTGCTCTGGAGGCACCCAGGGTTCTGAATTTAAACAGCAACAAATATTTTTCAGGACCATATGGTTTGGACTGTTCCTCTTTGGGCTTAAACTCGAAAGTTTTTAACATATTTTTCGCGGAACCTCTGATTTACGCCCTTCATCTTCTGCAGGGGAAGATGTTATCTTTATTGCCAATGATTGGCACACTGGTCTGCTTCCATGTTATTTGAAAAGCAAGTACCAGTTAAGGGGTATCTACATGAATGCCAAGGTTTGTTTAAGTTAATCAGAGTTTGTGCCAGTCTTGTCATGTTCAAGCACTTATATAGTTGTTTTGATAAACATGGCAGGTTGCATTTTGCATCCACAACATATCCTATCAGGGAAGATTCCAGTTTTCCGATTTCGAGGTTCTCAATTTGCCTGATCAGTTCAAGAGTTCGTTCGACTTCTTCGACGGGTATGAAACCATTAAAGCTGCTGTGTTACTTTTTCGATGAAATGTTTCCTTTGGCTAAGGACTTGAAAGAGATTTTGATTGTCAGGTATACCAAACCTATCAAGGGAAGGAAAATTAATTGGATGAAGGCTGGAATCCTGGAATCAGATAAGGTCTTGACAGTAAGCCCTTACTATGCCCAGGAGCTTATATCGGGCGAAGACAAAGGTGTTGAACTCGATACCATCATCCGTAAAACCGGCATCACCGGCATTGTGAACGGCATGGATGTTCAAGAATGGAACCCTGCCACTGACAACTACATCAGTGTCAAATATGATGCAACAACTGTATGAGCTTTCAAAAACTTCCAATCCTTCAATTGTTTTGTGTAGTACTAGAAGCCATGTTCTACATAATATTTTTCATTGCAGGTAATGCATGCAAAGCCTTTGCTGAAGGAAGCTCTCCAAGCAGAAGTGGGTTTGCCTTGTGACAGTGATGTTCCCGTGATCAGCTTCATCGGTAGGCTAGAAGAGCAGAAGGGTTCGGACATTTTGGCAGCGGCTATTCCGAAATTCATCAGCGAAAATTGCCAGATTGTAATCCTTGTTAGTGTCAAATTTTAACCTTCTGCTGTATGTACTGTTGCTTAAATGAGTATACTATTAATAATGGGATGTATCTTCTTCCTCTCAGGGAACTGGCAAAAAAGCCATGGAAGAGCAAATTATGAAGTTAGAGACTCAATATCCTGGCAAGGCTAGAGGAATAGCCAAATTCAATGTCCCACTGGCCCATATGATCATTGCCGGTGCCGATTTCATCTTGATCCCCAGCAGATTTGAACCATGTGGTCTCATTCAGCTGCACGCTATGCGATATGGAACCGTAAATGCTTTTCGCCATTTCTTTTCTGCAACCAACTGATTTGGCTTCATGAATTTGCATAAACAATCTCTGTGCTACAGGTGCCGATAGTTGCCTCGACCGGTGGACTCGTCGACACTGTCAAGGAAGGATTCACAGGGTTTCAAATGGGAGCATTCAATGTTGATGTAAGTAGTTGAAATCATTCCTGTGTGAAGAGCAATGTGTAGACTCTTATCGGTGTTTTCGCAGTGCGATGCGGTGGATCCAAAAGACTTGGATAAGGTGGCAAAGACTGTCAAGGAAGCTCTTGCAACATATGGCACTCAAACCATGACAGAAATGATCCACAACTGTATGGCACAAGATCTTTCATGGAAGGTTAGTACCTTGCTGACCACGTAACCAGATTTCGAGCTGTTCAAGAAGAACGAATACAATGGAAAATTTGTTCATGTATGCAGGGACCAGCAAAGTCGTGGGAGTTGTTGTTGTTGAGCCTAGGGGTCCCCGGCGGTGAACCGGGCAAGGAAGGAGAGGAGATTGCTCCTCTTTCCATGGAAAACGTTGCCACTCCGTGAACCTTCAACGGCGTCTAAATAATTTCGAGTGTTCGGGCATCGAGTTTTTAAGTTCGAGCAGCCATTAAACTTTGCTTGAAGCCAATAGGTGTTTTTCAAGTTTGAATGCATACTTGAATCTAGACATTTCCTTCCATGGGTCGTTGTTAAAACTGGACTTTCCTGGGAATAATCATGTGTTTAAACACATTGGTTCACATGTATTGTGGTTGCAAAGGAGGAATTGAGTTTGGTCACACCAACGTGTCTAAAACTTTAAAACACGAGGAAGATTTTATATATATTTTTTGAAATTTTATATTCTTAAAATCTTTTATAATTATATTCAAGTTTTTCAATTTAATTCGAAAAGTAATTTAAAATATCTTCAATTGAAGTTTAATTCATTAAGCGACTTAAACAGTCACATTATTATTTTCTTTAAAGTTTTAGATTTGAGTAATTACGTTTACTGAATAAGAAAGTTCTGAATATATACTATGAAAATATTAAAATATATGTTATCAATGGATTGAAACCAATGTCGTATCTGGGACTGGGCAAAAGGGTACATGTTCAGGCCCAAATTTTTATAATGTATTATAGAGTTTAATTATTTGAAATTCTTGTTATTATGGTTTTAATTTTTTCTAATATTTATTATCATGAGTTTATTTTTTTAATATTTATTATTATGAGCTTATTTTTATAATTTATTTTTTTAATATTTGTATAAGTGTCCAATTTTTTGCCAATATTTTTTTCTAACATTTATTATTAAAGGCTCAATTTTTTCAATACTTATTACTAGTGGACCAATTTTTCAATATTTATTATTAGGGACATACTTTTAAATTCAATTTTCCTATTATTTATTTGTTGTTATGAATTCGATTTTTTCAGTACTTTTTATTGGATATTCAATTTTTAGATATTTATTATTACGATCATACTCCTAAAATTTACTTTTTTTTAATATTTGTTATTATGGACTCATTTTTTCGATACTTATTATTATGAAGCTACCCTTAAAATTTATTTTTTTCAACACTTATTGTTATGAACAATTACTTAAATAATGGTATGTAACCACAACAATGACTGTTATGCTATGGTAACGATATCGTCTAAAACTAAGATATCAACAATCGCTATGTCCACAATAGTATATGTTATTAAAAATCCATAACCATGACACTTGCAGTGACCACAACATCATATGTTATGTTCACAATAACGATAAACACAACGCGATCGAAAACACAAATACAATTTGTAATTTAAACCTTTGATTAAAGAACTAATATTTTTACTACATTCAGGGCCACCAAAATATCAAAAAAAAGGGACCAGATTGAAACACGTATCATCAATAATATCTAATGAAAAAAATCAATATAATTATTTTAAAGTTAAAATAAAATGAAAATTTGAAAACATAGTATATAATTAACTTTTCAATAATTGTTGGTTAATAAGTTAATAAACTAAACAAAAAGTTGGAAAACGGGGCCCATGCAAAGATTGTCGGAGACGTCACCTTTACCCTAAAAATCATACAAAAATTATTATTATTATTATTATAAACAAAACATTCCATAAAACATCCATCGTCCATTCATAAACAATCAATTAATATCTTGAACAAAAAGAGAAAAAAATCTAACTTCCCATATCACCACCGTCAAGAAGATCTTATCCAATGGTCAACCCTTATCACCGCCTCTGAATGAATTTATATATTTGCGGATCCCGAACAACCGTAGACAGCCAGCCAGAAGAGGAGGGAAGGGAAGGGGCCATTGATCTCCAGATTTTTAAACCCTCTTTCTTTTGGCTAAACCACAATAGCTTTCAACAACTGCGTGTCGACATAAAACACTTGCGCGCCTGTGTGCGCGCTCAATCATTTTTCTCATCAACTTTCCCACCAGCTCCATAACTGTTGTCGCCCTGATTTCTCAGCTTATAACCAAACAACACAGTTCTTGTTTCATCGTCTCGTGTTGTGTCGTCTTCAACGCTTTTGGCGACCAAATTTTTGCTTGTCCATTCACAGCTTTTGCTTTACTTTCTGCTCTGTTCTCATGGAGTTAACTAAATTCTTCAACTATGGTTCAGTTGTTCTTGTAATTTCAGGTACTGGGTTGGTTATATTTACTTGGATTTTGAATTAGATTGAATGGAATCATGGATATGGTAATTAACTAAATTTTGTTTGTTTTTTTTTCAGTTCATTTGTTTGTTGTCATGGTTAATTCGATTGGGATCAATTATGGACAAATAGCAGATAATCTTCCACCGCCGGAAAACGTAGTGCCGCTCGTGAAATCCATCGGAGCCACCAAAGTTAAACTCTACGATGCGGATCCCAGAGTGCTTAGCTCGTTCGCGAACACCGGCGTCGAATTCATGATCGGTTTAGGCAACGAGGATTTAGGCAACATGCGAGATCCAAACAATGCTCAAGCTTGGGTTAAACAAAACGTTCAATCCCACTTACCCGACACGAAAATCACCTGCATCTTCGTCGGAAACGAGGTTCTCACTTTCAACGACACTTCTCTGTCCGACAACCTTCTCCCGGCAATGCAAAGCGTTCACACGGCGCTGGTAAACCTCGGACTCGACAAACAAGTGACTGTCACCACCGCACATTCCTTGGCCATCCTTCAAACGTCGTACCCGCCTTCAGCCGGAGCATTCCGTGAAGATCTAATCGATATTTTAAGCCAAACCTTGAGCTTTCATCAGAAAACAGGATCGCCTTTTCTGATCAATGCGTATCCATTCTTTGCTTACAAGGGAAACCCAAATCAAGTTTCGTTGGATTTTGTTCTGTTTCAGCCAAACCAAGGGGTTGTCGATCCGACGACAAATTTGCACTACGACAACATGTTGTACTCTCAAATCGACGCCGTTTACTCAGCTCTAGCTTCGTTGGGTTACAAGAAACTTCCGGTTCATATATCTGAAACCGGTTGGCCTTCAAAGGGAGACGAAGATGAAACCGGAGCAACCCCCGACAATGCTGAGAAATACAATGGGAATTTGATTAAATTGATGTCTAAAAATAAGGGACGCCAATGAGACCGGATTCGGATCTTAATATTTATGTTTTTGCTCTGTTTAACGAGAATATGAAACCGGGACCAACTTCAGAGAGGAATTATGGGTTATTTAAGCCTGATGGAACGCCGGCCTATGCTCTCGGAAATACTAATAGCAACGATTCGACCACTGGTGGAAGTATTGGTAATGGGGTGACGACGCCTTTTTCTCCGACGAGTTCTTCCACTGGTTATTTGTCTATTTCTTCAGCGACGGTAAGTTGTTGGTAAAGTCGGGAGCTTTTCGCGCTTTTACTGTTAAAAGTTCACACTTTTCATTGGATTCTCTTGAAAATGACAAACAGTGAAACGTGAGATTTACCATTTTTTTTCTTTCGATTCCTGGTTTCATTGATTTGCAGGGAAGGTATGAATCCGTCGGCCTTGTGTTGATGGCGTCGCTGTTGTTGGTAAAAATATCGGTGTAGAGAATTTGCAACTTGAAAGCACTTTTTATCAGATATAAGGAGAAAAGGAGGGACATTATCAACTTGGTTGTTGGGGAAAGGTAAAGTTCTTTTCTCTTTGCTTCTACGCTAACAGTCTTCTAGGGAGTACCATCACACTTTTTACCTGCACTGTTGCCCCCGAATAATTAAAAGGTTAAAATACACAATTAGTCACTAAATTATATAAAAATATTTTTTAGTCTTTGAAATTTTCAAACTATAAAAATTAAATCTTTCAAACATTAATAAAATAATCAATAAATTTTATTACAAAATAGTCATTAGTCTTATTAAACTGTTATAAAGTGGTCCTCAAACTTATCAAATCATTACAAAATATTTGATAAGTTTAATGATCATTTTATAACTCTCAAAACTATAGTGGCCAAAAATATCATTTTAATACGATTTAGTTACCATTTATGCATTTCACCCTAATTAAATTTGCATGTAAAGATACCAAAAGGGGAATATTTACTTCATTAATGATATGTGATTTTTATGTATTACTAGTAAATTAGATAATAATTTTGTTAGTTAATGGTACATAAAATCATAAATTACTATCACTATATCAAGGACTAAATTTCAAAAGTCTGAAAAAGTATCGAGGACTGAGGCATAATTAGACCATACGTCATGAACGCAATTGGGGAAACGTCTGGCGGCGTACTGACATTACGGTTTCAGTTGGCATCACTTTCAGTTGGCAGTCAAGTTGGATTATTTTTTCACTTTCTTTGCAGGGAAGTTAGGTTTGGTGATTAAGAGGTGTTGGATAGGGACGGGATTCATCTTGTAATAGTTGCCAGTTTAGCCGTTGCTTCTTATACTATTATTAGTTCACATTATGATTATTAATCAATTTACAATAATTGCCGGTTTTCTTTACTCTTATAATAAATATATACAATATTCGATTTAAATTAATCGATTATTGATATTATAGAAAAAGATTATAAGAATAGGATTCTAGATAATTCTACGCTTTTCTTCTTTTATCTTACGAGTCAAAGTTCCTAAATACACTAATTGGGAATGTTTTCTGTACATTAACCTAATATACAATTAAAAAAAAACATTATCAAAATATTAATAGTTTTTTAAATATTTCAATAAAACGTTATTTCAAATATTATTTTTCTATCGAAAATGTTAATATTGAACGTTACCTAAACATTATTTTTTCTATCGATTTTTTTACCAGAAATTAGGTAGCAAAATTAACATTTTTAGTAAAAAATAATATTTTAGGTAGTGTTTTATCGAAAATATTAAAAAATTAATAACATTTTCAGTAACGTCTTTCTTTAATCGTATATTATACCGTAAGACATAACTACCCCACTAATTGCAATATCGTAAAGGGAACAAAGGACCGAACAAAATGGGAAACTTTCAAGATTTACACGCATCGTTAAACAATAATAAAAACATCAAATGGCCTTCAATGATCAATAACTTAATATTAGCAAGCAAACCTAGTTGTAGGATGCCCAAAATTTCTCGGTAACCGATTGTAGTATTCACTCCCACCTTTAAATTCCGTCGCTGTGAGTTGGTCCCGTGTGTTAGGTCACCGATGGCTGGCTCGGGTTTTGCTCACACAAGTAAAACCATCGGTTCATCGCTAAGTATGACGGTGGCTATTGCAGGTGAGGCAATAGTATTGAAGAATGCACTCGTCAAGTGCCTTAAGAGACGGAATGAATATGTGATGCATCTCCTGCCTCCACCTTGGATTCAGTTCTTACCCTCTTATAGAACAATAGATAAGCAGCTGGTGTCTTGATGTCAGATTCATTGACGGCAGAAACATGACTATCGTCGAAATGGTACCATCTATTCTCGTCGATCAACTGCGAAAGTGGAACATAAAGCTTCAACTGAAAACACTAAATCATATGAAAGGCAATTCGAAATAACCATCAGTAATCCATGATAATGGAGATGATCAGAAGTTTCAAATTATGAGTAAGGTGTATCCATTGGAGACGGATATTCAGATATACGAATGTCAAAAAAATCGAATAAAACACGAATAAACTAGATTATCACTTTACCTTCGCATAAGCAGTGTAGTGCCCACCACCTAGACCACCATAATGGTTGCTGATGGCATATAGCTCATATATATAAGCTTGCCCATCATTGCTCGCGACATATTTGCTCAAATCAAGATTGTGAACTGGGAAATTCACAAATGTATCTATCTTGTTCTTGAGGTATCTACCATAAGTGAAGCGTTTCAAGTGAAAAACAATAATCTCTGGTAGCATCCATAAGTCCAGCTTTTTTCTAGCTTGTATGTGTTCCTTGCAACTAGGACAATACCTGCATGAATAATTCAAGATAAAATTTTAACGTGAATATTGCTTACGATAAAGCGAGAATCTGCACCTTTTCATCTGAAATGCATTTAAACATGTTTTAACCACTTACCACATGTCATCAGGACCTAGAGGTTCTTCGGTCAAGAAAGCATCTAAACATGAAGCTAGGGAGATGGCTTCTTGCGGGGTCTTTTTTGCTGCAAGTCTTGCTTTATGAACCTCTGAAACGTCCTTCAAGTAGCTGGCATCATACAACTCCTGTTCTTTGTCAGTCCAATCTAACACAACCCTTAAGATTTTCTCAGGTTCAAACAGGGTATCCTTCTTAAAAACTTTGAAGCTCGTAAACCTATCATCAGTCAAATGAAGTGATAAGTCTGTGCTCGAATTACCCTCAAGTTCTGCATTTTCAACTGACACAGCATCAGAATGGCTGCATTGTTCATCAAGACCATCCGAGGGAAAGCCATTTTCCTTGCTAACTTGAGCCTTAGCTGAAGAAATTTTTATGAAAGGTGACAGTACTCTAGAAACAGCAGTTTCAATATCAGCTCCACTTGGTTGGTCCTCCGCCAAATAAGTAACCAGTGGAGTTGCATAAAGCACCGTGACACTCTTATGATAATCTGATTTGGATCTGGAAAAAACCCAAAATATTGGTTCAAAATCTTAACCAGAGAAAAAAAAGAGAAAAAAGGTGAAAAAGACGGCTTATTCAACATATACATATATGACTTTCTCCCTTACTCAAAATACTTGAGCCAGAACATGAGAAGAAATTTCCGTCCACCGTGTCTCTCTCTCTCTCTCAGTGTATTAACAGATTGATATAAGATTATTTTCCCCGCCCCTTCAAAAATAAGAAGCCAAAAAACTCTGTTCTCAGTTCCTAGTGCACTGTAAAAGTCATGAGCCCTTCCACAGATATACTTTAGCAAATTCATTCCACAAGGTGTGCACAATCAATGGATGAATTGTGTCAACACGGATGATTGCTAATTAAGAAATAATAATATTAGTAATAATAACAAGAAGAAGAAGACAATTGCAATGACAGATGAAACAATGAACCCTTAATTGTCCAAAATATCTGAGATAGTAAATTAGATTAAATGATACAATTTGCTAGGGGAAAATCCCAATTACTAGAGAGACAGCTAGGGAGATGGCTTCTTGCGGGGTCTTTTTGCTGCAAGTCTTGCTTTATGAACCTCTGAAACGTCCTTCAAGTAGCTGGCATCATACAACTCCTGTCTTTGTCAGTCCAATCTAACACAACCCTTAAGATTTCTCAGGTTCAAACAGGGTATCCTTCTTAAAAACTTTGAAGCTCGTAAACCTATCATCAGTCAAATGAAGTGATAAGTCTGTGCTCGAATTACCCTCAAGTTCTGCATTTTCAACTGACACAGCATCAGAATGGCTGCATTGTTCATCAAGACCATCCGAGGGAAAGCCATTTTCCTTGCTAACTTGAGCCTTAGCTGAAGAAATTTTTATGAAAGGTGACAGTACTCTAGAAACAGCAGTTTCAATATCAGCTCCACTGGTTGGTCCTCCGCCAAATAAGTAACCAGTGGAGTTGCATAAAGCACCGTGACTTATGATAATCTGATTTGGATCTGGAAAAAAACCCAAATATTGGTTCAAAATCTTAACCAAAGAAAAAAAAGAGAAAAAAGGTGAAAAAGACGGCTTATTCAACATATACATATATGACTTTCTCCCTTACTCAAAATACTTGAGCCAGAACATGAGAAGAAATTTCCGTCCACCGTGTCTCTCTCTCTCTCTCTCTCAGTGTATTAACAGATTGATATAAGATTATTTTCCCCGCCCCTTCAAAAATAAGAAGCCAAAAAACTCTGTTCTCAGTTCCTAGTGCACTGTAAAAGTCATGAGCCCTTCCACAGATATACTTTAGCAAATCATTCCACAAGGTGTGCACAATCAATGGATGAATTGTGTCAACACGGATGATTGCTAATTAAGAAATAATAATATTAGTAATAATAACAAGAAGAAGAAGACAATTGCAATGACAGATGAAACAATGAACCCTTAATTGTCCAAAATATCTGAGATAGTAAATTAGATTAAATGATACAATTTGCTAGGGGAAAATCCCAATTACTAGAGAGACAAAAGAATAAACTTACTTTTCCTGCCATCGATGAAAAATTACTAGCTTAGTTTTCCCCATCGCTTTCTTTTGAAACCGGAATGCCACAATGTGTTCATCATCCTTGATTGAAGCCAATGGCTCCAAAGGCATCTCTAGATATCGGTAAATCTTGTTTTCATATATCTGATATTGAAGGTTTACTACTTCAGCCAATCAAGGTAATGTATAATTTAAACAGCTAAAAAAACTACGAACCAATTCAAG
Source organism: Hibiscus syriacus (assembly GCF_006381635.1). Taxonomy (NCBI): domain Eukaryota; kingdom Viridiplantae; phylum Streptophyta; class Magnoliopsida; order Malvales; family Malvaceae; genus Hibiscus; species Hibiscus syriacus. The sequence continues at coordinate 404,007 of NW_024062059.1, read as the reverse complement.
ATATGTTTACCTCTGCAAGCATCAGGCTTTCATCACTCTTCAGACCACATGCAGTACCTAATGCCAAAAGGAGATCTTTACAGAAACCATTTTTCAGCACAGAGACTGTAAATGGCATTGGTAGATGACTTCCATCACCATAAAACACTGTCACTGTCATTGTCCTAGTGATAGTTGAAGGTAGTGGCAATGATAGATACATGAAGGGGTCAAAGGTGATAGAAATTTTGCTACAAACTGGGCAAACCAGTTTAGACTTATATTGACCCTGAGAGGCAAGAGCATTATAAACAATATTCCGATTGTTAGTAACAAAAAGGAAAACCAGCTCAATTTCCATGCTCAGAAACAATAAGTCATGATGCAAGATGAATGAAAATTGAAAACAATTACATAAGCAAGAAAATATTAAATATTAAATCAAAAAAAAACATTAGACACCGAAAGTCTGGCCTAAAATTAAAGAATGGAAAAGAATTATATAATGAAAAATATAAAAAAGGAATTTCTAATTTTTTCCAGGAAAAAATATAATTGGTCATAAAACTGCTTAAATTGCACTGACAACAAATCTAAATTAGAAATTGTATTTCCCATGAAAAATTCATATACGACTCTCCAACATAGCTTTAAAGAAGATCTTTATATGCAACTCTAAATCAAAACATTCAATCAAAATTATAAAATATCTCACTTGGCAAACATCCACAATTACTGAGTCATTTCGGGCCTTGTGATTTTTCCAACACTCAGCAGCAACTTCCTCATCAGGACGACCATCAGAATCCTTCATTTCAATATAAGGTTTTTGTTTGACCTGATTTAAGTCTTCATGCAACCCATCCAGTATGAAAGCCAGAAGTTCCTAGAAGAAAAATGTCCCACCATTATAGAAAGCATGAATATGATAAAACTGAATAGATGCAACCCTGAAAAGTTATATCTATAGATATCATTCAAACAACATTGTAAGTTGCTTTTAGTATAGTGCAGAAGATCCATACTCCATACCTAGGCCTTGGAATAATTACAAGTCAAAGATTAAGACATGGGATTCTTCAAGCATTCATTACCCAACCCTTAGACCCTAATCTAATTTGTGCTTAACGTCTCATTTTTCTTCTTTTTTTCTTATTATGTACCATTCTTCTTCTTTTACCACAAGGACAAAGAGGCCGAGTCAGAATGCTCCAAGTCATGTCAGACAAGTATTTGGCTCCCATACTTGTGTGGTGTCAATGCAATAAAAGTGGTGAACATACTCTAATATCCAACAACTTTATACTACTAAATTCCCAGCAATGCAGAATAAATACGATTCATAGAAAATACTTACTTGAGAATCGTGCTGGTTGTAACCACTAAATTGGGGTGCAAACCGAGAAAGTTTTCCCTTAAATACACGTGGAGCTATAGCAGTTCGCCCTGAGGACCATAATTTTCGTAACAAATCACCGAATGCAAGTGCAAGCTCTCCCTGCACAAATAAACTTATTGTTAGAGATATTGTGGAGTGGTCAACGAAGGTATCAAAATTGTCCAACTGAATAAATTACATTAAACTACAAAAGAAATTGGTCACTACAAAAGAAATTGGTCGATAGCAGCTTACATGCATTCCCAGGGGATTTTGTGTGTTGATCTCAGCACTGTAATCTTTTAAGAAATACTCAACAAGAGGGGGAGTGTGCACTAAACATTGAAGAGCGCTATTCATAAAACAAGTATTTCCTAGGTTTTGCAATCCAGCCAGCCCCCCCTTCTCCCCTTTTCTAGCAGAGTTATAAGCATCCAAACCATCATCCATATCTGTCAATCCAGCGCTTAAGGAACTTCCTGGATACAGATTTGTCGTGTAACCTGAAGAGTGCCCATTGGACAAGTTTGACCCACCAGCAACTGTCAAGGGTGATCTTGAAGGTTCCAACGAAACCAAAGCTAGTTCATTTCCTGTAGAATCCATGCCAAATCTAGAAGAATGACGCCCATCAACTTGCTCCAGAAGAATCTGTAATGTTTCAGCAAACATACAGGTAAATGAAGACCAATTAGAAATGGGAACAAGAAGAACAACAAAAAGATCCTCACATCTTGATCCATCTGTAAGTTGGATTCTTCTAGGCTTTTGGTTGAAACAAACAACTGTGAATACTTTCTCTTGTTGAAGTAATCCCAGAGGCGAGCCTAGCGATATAACCAAACATGTTATTCATGTAAAATTGAAAAAAAAATTATTATGTAGTGTTTATATTAAGAATACATCATTTGAAAAAAAAATGATATGCTCACCTTATCCTGCTCTATTCCTCTAAGTGCACAGACTTTCTGTAAAAGCTCAGTTACAGAAGCCTAAACATGACATCCAACCAAAGGGGTTTAGAATCTGCTCGGTCAAACTAAAATAAAATTGCATAATTTCAAGGACACCAAAAAATAAGACTTCAGAAACCAAAAAGCTTCTCCAAATCACTTCAACAATGGTTTGAAATGGAACTATTTCCAGTTTCGCCTTGGGTTTTAGAACTTACAATTAAAAGACATCGAAACAAAAACCTGTTTAAACAAACTACTTCATTCTGAGTTTCTGACCAAGATAGCAAAAGAACGGACAAATCCTCAATCCATGCAAATAAAAGTTGTACCTTTCTGCTTATCCATATAGTTGACCGACTTTCATCCCTGGAATCCATCAGTTTTAGACAAAGAGGGTAAACTTCCACATCAAATTTTCGATGGAGAACACCCTGCAAAATCATCTTTCTCGGCAATGATGGCCCTCCTTGATACCTATATACGAAAATCAAAAGCAAATTTTACAAGATATCTTCCCAAAAAAGTACAGCAAAGGGTACATTCAGGTGTATGACATATAATCAAGTAAGCATATGTTCTTTCCATGTGTATCCATTTCAATTAACATGAATATCCAATTATTACCATTTAAAAGGAATTATAACTCTCTCAAAGGCTTTCAACTATAGATCTTCATTTTTTCAAGTTCTTTGGTAACTTGAAAATTATGAGCAAGGCATGTATGTCTATATGCATGCTAGATATCAATGCAAAGAAGTTGTAAGAGGTGAAGCATTACCATTCATGAAGCTTTTCCCAAACTCCTTGTGGTGCCAAAACATAATCCTGCCCTTCCATTAACATTCTCTGAAGCTGAATCTCACTTTCCTTGCAAGCGCAGTCATTTCCATTCCCAACAATGTCAAAGTTGTCGATAGGACCAGGTCTTTCGGCCATGACGGAAGAAACTCCATTGATATGCCCAGAATCAGAAGATTGGTTCCCAATCAAATTTTCATCAGTGTCTATTCCAACGTACCTCTCCCACCTTCGAAACCAACTGTTAAGGAAAAGAAAAATCCCGTTCGTACAATTAATTGATACAAAATGCTAAGAATTAGGATATTAAGTTAATAAAAAAAACAAATCAAATGCATTCCTTCAAGATCCAGAAAGAAACCAGGAAAAAAAAAGAGTAGGTTGAAATTCATTTAAAAACGGACCTGCTGGAAATAACGAAATACAAGTTGCCTGGTTTCAGAGTACGTTCAGATTCGTTTTTCAAATCAGTAATGATCTTTTTTTTCTTCGGGCGTGCACGGCAAGCAACTTGTCCCGTTCTCCATCATGAAATCGGAATCTGGAATCGTCATGAACGATGAATCACCACCCAAACATCAGCTAAATCTCCAATTCTATTCAAAGAGGAAAAAACCCATCAAGAAAATGAATACTGGGGAGAACCCTAAACAGATCGGGAGAGGGGGTTGGGGGAGGAAATGAAATGAAATGAAGTGGACAAACCCAAATTAAACTTACTGTCCTTTCAACGACCTTGTCTTTTCCTCACTCACTTTTCTATAGAGTATAGACTTTAAACAACAACAAAACGGGAAATTACCCAAATCATCATAGATTCAAACCCATTTCTTTTTAGTTTTTTTCTCCGTTGTTTCACTCTTCCGTGCAGATTTTGATACTACTCGAGTTTAAATAATATTTTAACAAAATAAAGAGAACAGGTTTCTCTAAAGTGGTAGTAGTAGTAATAATAATCCAGTTGTTAAATACAGAAAACGATATTTGTTTTCCTTTTCTCGTCATCTATAATTTCGATCAATAAAAATTACGCCCACAGCTTGGCATTGGCATATATTTTCTACCCTTTTTGTTCACAACATTTCAGATTTTCATGGGTTAAAATGAGAAAGCAAGGACAAGATTGCAAGAAATGAGGCAAACTATGATTATTAATCACATAGGAAAAGTACACACCATACTGACTGTATGGTTTTGGGTCCTCAGGATCGCACAATGCACAAACAAAATAATAAAAGATGCTAAGCCATAACTTATGTGCATACCTTAGGACCACGATCGACTAACTGAGCCCATTCTTGTCGATTTCTTAGGCAATCAAGGACGGCTTGAGAATGACTAGAATATGCATATCGTTCTCCATTATGCTTCCTCAAGTTAGGCCAGTGCTGGACCAGCAGCAGAAAAGAAAGAATAAGAAACTATTATTCTCCCAAGAACTATCAGAAGTAAAAAAGAAAGAAGGCGCATGACAGACAGTAAGCAGTTCGCCTTACAGAAGCAACATACCGGCAGAACTGCATTACAAAGTTCTTCATATGTCATTCGCCTGCCCTTGCTCATAATGTCATTTATCAAGCCTGGAAATACAAAGGAATAATCGTGTAGATGCTTAACAAGAGAGTGAGCAAATAAACATGAGATTGATCCCAATTCAGGAAAATTTTGGTAAATTATACTTCCTTGGAGAGATAGTTACCGGGTAAAGTACGAGGTACAGAACCACGAACTGTGCCTGCATCATCATCAGAGAAATTTCTGGGTGAACTATGTACAAATGGCAAATTTTGTTCATTAGCTTCAGTCGAAGGACCACTGTTTGAGATTGTGGCGGGTGTGGGATGTACATTCTTGTCATTCCTTTTAGCAGAAACATCCATGGAAGAACCAAGATCTTGTCTCTGATCATGTGAAGATCGCACTTTATCAATCCTTTTAGCCTCATGATCGAGCTCACGAGATCCACGGGACCAATCTTTAGATGCATCCTTGCTTTTTCTTCTAGGGACCTAGGAGAACCATTATTGTCGAAACCTCTTACCAATGCAACCATCACTCAAAAAGGAACTGTAAGTAGGATAAAAAATATCAGATAAGGAAATGCACTTATTACCAAACTGTAATCCTTTCCGCCTGAGCTAGATGCACGTTTCATTAGCATGCTTGTTGCAGTTGCAGACGCCAGCTGTGGGAAACTACCAGTCTGCCGCACACGTGGAACACGAGGGACTCTCGGAGAACTATTAAGTTCTTGATGCAAAAGCAAAGCAAGCTGAAATTATAGAGGGATAATTTCTTGTTAAAGGAAGCTCCTAAAATTTCATTAAAAAAATCTGAACAAGAAGGTATAATAAATTATCTTATTAGAATATAACACTTGATCCCACACCTCTTCATCACTCAGAGTAGAGGAATTTGATGTTGCAAAAGGATGTACTGATGATGCATGTGTAACCTTAGATGCTATCTGGGTACTTGAATGGCTGAACTTTTCACCTTTCTGTGGTAAACCAGAAGCTGATGTCTTATTTTGTTGAATGTGCGTGGCAGATTGACTTTGCAGTGAACCAGTAGACTCGCCAGTGACTGAGGTAACTGAAGTATTCTGTACAAAAGATGCCTTTAAAGATGACGAAGGCACAGAATCTTTAGATTCAGATATGGTTCTTTTCAAAATGGAAGTATGTGAAATCCTGCTTTGGTGGTGTGAGACTTTCGAAGTAGAACCAGAAGAGGATTTTGTACGCTCTTTTGCCGGCTTATGTGATAACTCAAGTCTGTCTTCATCCTTAGGCACGTCATTTGTAGCATGATCTTTCTTACTGATGTTATTGTCAGGCATTACTCGTTGCTTTGTGTTATTCTGAGTATCTATAGGTTTAGAGTCATCGGGAATAGTTGATATGGGGATTATGGCAGCAGATGAAGTGGAAGATGACTTTCCAACACATTCTACCATTTTATGCTGGTTAGACTGTTCTTCAGAGGTTAGAACATTTACGCTTGCTTTAGGCTCTTCAGCAGATCTAGGAATATGGTTGGATTCTGAACTTTTCTTCACAGACTCAGAAAACTTCAGAACCCTCTAAATCATGTTTTAGCAACGAACAATCGGCAGACAACTCATTCGCTTTATCAGAATGACAATCAGCCACAATTTCCGACTCATAGACCTTTGCCTTACTGTGAGACAATTGTGAATTGCCTCTAACCCTGTCATTCATCTGGGACGTTTCTGTTTCTGGCATCTGATGGAAAGATATCTTAGTATCTTTAGTATCATCAGGATTAGCACGCTTATCAATTAAGAAAACATCAGAATCACCATCATTCATTTTTCTTTTCGCCTCAATCTCAGGTTTGTAAAAGCTGTGAGACATGCCCCTGTTAGAATCTTCAAGAATATAATTACCCTGAACTCTCAGGGCAGTACTGGCCAAAACATCAACCTGATGTTCCTGAAGACTTCTTGTAGAATCTTCTAATACAACACCATCTACTTTGATAATTGTCATGTTTTCACCCTGTTGCAAAAATACAAAAGGTTACATAAAGCGCTAAGTCAAACCAATTGCATCCCTAAACACTTGTATATAGCCCTACACTATTCACACACAAAAGCATGTGGAGTATTTGCATGCAAACTACACATAATGCTAGTATGAAAACCCCGACAACATCATCACAGAGTTGCTTTTGATTTTACATAAACTGACAAAACAAGCACAGATTTGCTTCGAAAAAATAGATGGAGAGTGTGGAGGCTGTGATAGTGCCGGTGGCACCAACTAATAGCACTGTTTTCCTTCTCGCATATACTTTTTCTAATAAAATAATATCCATCAGTTATTATATTAGGCAAAAAAAAAAAACAAAAGAAACAAATTTGTATTCATGATACCAAAGAATGGAAGACATAACAAAGATACCTCTTCTTTAGCAGAAGTTATCCCAGTATATTTGTGCACTAATGGCAATTGAACAAGATCTTCTGTTTTTGGAGTGCCTGTCATAGCTGGGGGAAATTGATCATCAGCCTTCTCCTTCCCGTTGTCTTTAATTGAATTGTGTCCAGACAAGACAGAAGGTGAGACCTCTGAAGTATGCTCCCTTCCTGATGCATTGATCTTAAGCCTTTCGACCGCACAATTTAGTGCAAGATTACCATCGGATGTTGGTTCTTGAAGCACGCTGTCCTTAAAATTTTTGTTCTTTCCACTCTGAGCATCACTGTGTAAGACTTCGAAACTCTGTCTTCATAAAATTCCAATTGTTTTGCATCACAGCTGGGTCTAAACACTATTAATAAGAATGCAAACAAAAAAAAAGAACCTGGAGTCAACATGCATGTGCCAACTCTGGTAAAGATGAGGTTCTCTTCACCATCGTCAAATTGACCCCGCAGATGCAGTCCACGGTCCATGAACCGTCTCCCCAGTCGTCATGGGGTTCAGCCAGATGTGTCCGGCCTTTCATATTCGTTATCCTAAAGCCTAATTAGAAAAAAAAAGGATCAAAAAGTCCTAACCTAAAAGTTCCTAAATTCCTATCCTAACCACCCCAATTCACATTGAACGAAAACTGTTGGGCTAATTTAACATCATTCTCCTATCATTTTTTTTGCCGAAATTGAGTTAAAATTGAGGAACGAGTACCTGGAAACATTAAAACCCTTCGTCGATGCGATGATTCGAGACTTTCTCGGCGTTCTCAGGGGGTAGACGAATATTGCTTCAGCCTTGTGCAGGGTCGGACCGGAACTAAAAGGGTATGAAATAAGAGGGAAAAAACTACATCTATGAATTCTTTTGGCGTCCGCCTCCAACTCTCTCATTCTTTTCTCTTTGGCGGTTCGGCTTGGCTTCAAAATATCCCAATTCCTTTTCCTATTAGTGGCCCGAGCCCATCCACCCACAACCCAGCGGTTTCACCACTGATTAACTTAATTATTTTATAAGGAAAATTATATCCCCCTGATTAGGATATTTAAAAAATTATTTGTTAATTGTTAGTCAAAAAAAATATTTGATCTGTGATATTTAACTCATTGATTCGTAAAAAATAATTGAATATATTTAAAAAATAATACTATATCAAGTTTTCAAATCCTTACATAATATAGGTACACGTGTCGATCAAATTGGGCCATTATATTTGGTTAAATGGATATTTAGGGTCTGTTTGTTTCCCGTAATTGGAATTACGGAATTGATTTTCCCCGAATTCCCGTGTTTGTTTCACGTAATTCGTTTTCCGGAAAATGTTTCCCGTGTTTTGTTCACGTATTTCGTTTTCCGGAAAATATTTCCCGTTTTGTTTTACGTAATTCGTTTTCCGGAATGTAATTCATTTTCCTAGAACAGAATTTCCTGTGTGTTTCTGAAAATGACTTACGGATTCATTTTCCGTAAGTCATTTTCCGAACTTTTTCACTCAAAGCAAAAATACTCAAAATAATTTTATTTTATGAATTTAATATTAATAAAATATTTTAATATCATTTTCATCAAAAATATTAATTATTAAAATATTTAAAATATTTATTAATATTTATAATAATATATATTTATTTTTAATATTTATAAAATAATCAATTATATATATAATAAAGATATTATATTTTTATTTTAATATATATAATTTTTTTATATTTAATATGAATAATTATTTATATATTTCAATAATATTTTAGTAAAGATTAAATATACTAATTAATATTTTTAAATATAATATAGTACTATTACTTTAATAATAATTAATATAATTTATAAAATTTTATTTCACTAAAATATACCGAAAAAATGTTTAAATAACATCTTTCAAACATCATAAAACATTTTCCAGATGTTTTCCAGAAATGTAATTCATTTTACAGAAATGTAATTCATTTTACAGAAATGTAATTCATTTTCCAGAATTCAAATTCCAGTAATTCATTTTCTAGTAATTCAAATTCCAGTAATTCAAATTCCAGTAATTCATTTTCTGGAAAACCAATTACAGCTAAACAAACAGACCCTTAATCTGGTTTATTAAGGAGTATCTATTTTCTTAAATTAAATTAATTGATTATAAAATAATATTTTTTGTAAGTATTCTAAATTATTTGATAATAAACGTTTAAATATCTTTGTAGAAGTTGGTACTAGATAAGGTAATGGGTTGGTTAAGGTCTGGTTTTTTGATAATCTGACCTGGCCCGAAGATATGTATCCTCCACTCGAACTCGACCTAAAAATTTTATAACATCCATTTGACCCGACTAGAAAAATATATATCTTCCGCCCGACTCTGATGCAACTCGAATTTTTAGAATATAAATTTGACCCTATCTGACCTACCCGATAAAAGTAAATATTTAATTATATTATTATCCTCGGGTCGAGTCGGAGTTTTTTCTCCCTCCACCCGAACCTAACCTGACCTCGCCCCTTAAAAAATCCGACCCGAACTCAAAATCTTTTTAATAAAAATCCTTTAATACAACAATCATTTTTCTATTTATTGAAGTAGCTTGATTCGTATAAACAAATAATATTTAAAATATCGAATTTAAAGAAATATGTCCATAAATAATTAAGGTTAGTCGGTAGGGAAAATGGTTATCAATAAAGTATATTTCTTTAATCGTTGTTTTTTAGATTTTTAAGCTTTATTTTTAAATAAATAATGTAATGTTAGAAAATGTCTTAACGTTTAATTAAATTATCATTTAGATCTCTATTTCTTTTTAAAATATTTTGACTCTTTAATATTTTATTTTGGAGTAAAGAAATTACTCCGTTAATGAAAACCGCTAATTAACAGATAATTGATACTTCAAAATAGAGATATTATTACTCTAAAACGAAACGTAGAATACTAAAAAAAATAGAGGCTAAAATAACAATTTTAATAAATGTTGGGCTATTTCGGCATTATGCCTAAACAAAAATTCATCATTTTTAGGTTTCAGGTTTTTCTTATATTTTAAGTATTCACGTTGTTTGTTAAAGAATTTAAATTACGAGAAACATTATTTCAAGAAGACGAAATACATAAATCAAAAATAACTATCAAATAGACATTGAAATAGTCCAAAATATTAGCATTCCGAACCTTTAAATATATTTTTGTTGATTTTGAATGTGTTTCATATAAAACCAATCTAAGAAAAAAAAGTGAAATATGAACAGTTTAATATTAATCTTATTGCAGATGACGAAGGTAATGAAATACTATTAACAACAAACAAAGATCGGAAAGTTTAATGTCTAAAACCGTAGATTTTAAAATTTAATGACAATATTGATACACAAATCATAGAGTTTATATAGTCCTTAAAAGCAACATCATGTTGAGCATCAATATATACATTCCAATACAACATCATTTTGATAACATTATCACGTTGACCAAAATTATCGTCTACATCAACATATTATCTATCACTTAAAGATCCAATGGTATAATCGTATACAAAATTAAATTTTATATGTTACGATGTTATCAATTCATGATTTAAAGATAAATTTGATTAAGAGTTGGTAATATATAATTAATCTAATTTCATAGTATGGAAATTGGTCAACAACGTCATGTAAACCATTACCTAGAATAGAATATAAAATTTGAAGGGTTTAATGCATGTAAGTGAGTTGAGCAAATCATGTGACAATAATTGTGATTCAACTCAAGTACATTTAAAGGAGATCACAGAGCAAAGATGGTGGGGACTTGAGAGTTTAGACTATACCTCAAGGCAAGGGCAGCAAACTGCAGCAACACCAGTCTTTAATCACGCCTTGGCCCCCTTGCCTTCATGCACGGCCATAGCCTGTAAAAAAATCCAATGGAAATTTTGTTGGTCGTAGTGTTTGAATTTTTTTCATTTGTCCTTTGCACTTGTATTTTGCAGACGAAACGATTTGGGAAACTATATAGAATGCAGTAGAATCCAATTAGTTTGACCAGTCCGCCATGGAAATGGAGCCAAGTAGCCAACTCATCCAAGGGGGATTCCCTTTGGCCTTTGTTCAAGTTGGTGGTACGTTTGGTGGTCTTCGAGGAATCGTTAATGCGGATTATACAGCAGCAACAACAAAAGGGGGGGGGGATTAATTCCTCTAGTGAACCACTGCTCTTGCTGCTGCTGCCGATGAACCACGTGAAGCCAATGGGGTTTGTTCAGTTGTTTTAAAAGACCCATCAATCGAAAAGGCCGAGCAATTTTCAAGGGACTTTGGATTCTTATGAAAAAAAACTATAAACATTAAACATTCTAGTCTCTCCTTTCTCATGTTTCTATCATATAATATGGTAGTGTTTTTACTGGTTTTTCGTGACAAAGTATCTGATACTCTCGCCATTTGTTTTTGTTCCCCATGCCACTAGAAAACACCTACCGTTTAGCAGATATATTGGGCCTCTTACCTCCTGTTAGATTCTGCAACAAATGAACATCATCTCCTCTTCTCTCTCTCTTTCCCTCCTTGCAAATATATTCATGCTTTGTGAAGGAATTAATCATCTGCCTGACCATGGGAAAGAACACAGCTGCCTCGTGGTTGTCGATGGTGAAAAAGGCTTTCAGGTCTTGTTGGGAAATAAACCAAGTACAAGTAATTTCCCTATAGTCAGATTAGTGAGAATACGAAATAAAAGCAGAAAAATAATACCCGAAATTGATAACGGAGTTCAACCAATTGTGCTTACGTCTCCGAACTGCTGCAGATCTTTTACTAAGAGAGAATTTACAGGTGTTTACAAAACACTCACTACTCACAAGAAAACTCTCTAGTATTGAGAGAAAGAAATGATTTTTTGGGATGGTTTTGAAGCTAAATGAGCTAGGGTATTTATAGTTGAAACTTAAGGACTTAATCTTGTAAATACCCTAAAGCCTAGGGATTAATTGTGATTATCCCATTATCATTTTTCAACAAACATCTACCAAGCTTTGAAAAAACTATTTTTCAAAGAAACATTTACCAAACTTTGAAAACCATTTTTTCAAAGTTGGTTACCAAACTTGAAAACCATTTTAATAATTTCAACAATCTCCCACTTGAAGACTGATTTTAATCTGTCTTCACACCTCGATCAATGCAACAGCTTTTCTAGTCTTGTTACTCTAGCATGCAAACTGAAGTTGAACACAACCTCAGTTTGTCTGTAGTCACCGTCTTTGTCAACATGTCTGCCGGATTTTGAGCTCCACTGATCTTTTCAAGTTTCAAAATCCCATCTTCCAGAAGAGATCGGATAAAATGATATCGCAATTGTATGTGCTTTGTCCTGGAATGAAAAGACGAATTCTTTGCTAGATGTATATCACTTTGACTGTCGCAATACAAGACATTGTTTTCTTGTTTCTTGCCTAACTCTTCCAAGAAACTTTGGAGCCAAACCATCTCCTTGATGGCTTCCGTAACATCGACATATTCTGCTTCAGTTGTGGAGAGAGCAACTATCTTCTGTAGTTGAGAAGCCCAACTCACTGCGGTTCCTCCTAGAGTATAGACATACCCTGTAGTGATCCTTCTGATTTCAATATTTCCGGCTAAGTCAGCATCTACATAGCCTGTCAGTATCGTATCTCTACCTTTGAAACAAAGTGTTTTGTTTGTGGTACCCCGCAGATATCTGAGGATCCATTTGACTGTTTCCCAGTGTACCTTGCCCGGATTATTCATGTGCATGCTAACAGCTCCCACTGCTTGAGCAATATTTGGTATGGTACAAACCATGGCATACATCAGACTTCCAATTGCTGAGGCATACGGCACCTTCACCATGTGTGCACGTTCTTCCTCCGTCTTTGGTGACTGTTCTTTGGAGAGTCTGAAATGAACACCTAAAGGTGTACTTACTGGTTTAGCATCTTGCATGTTGAACCTGGAGAGTACTTTGTTGATGTACTCAGCCTGTGATAATATCAAAGTCCCCGACTTTGTGTCTCTCTTGATCCTCATCCCAAGAATCTGCTTTGCAGCGCCCAGATCCTTCATAGCAAACTGCTTTGACAATTTGTGCTTCAAGTTTATAATCTCTTGCATGTCTGAGCCTGCAACGAGCATGTCATCAACGTACAACAATAAAATAATGAAGCTATTGTCGAACCACTTGATGTAGCAACAATGATCTGCTTGGCATCTAGTAAAACCACTGCTACTCATGAAACTATTGAACTTCTTGTACCACTGTTAGGAGCTTGTTTTAAACCATACAAGCTCTTCTTCAACCTGCATACCAGGTTTTTCTTGCTTACCTCTATGAAGCCTTATGGCTGCCTCATATAGATTTTTTCCTCCAAATCACCATGAAGGAAAGCTGTTTTTACATCTAATTGCTCAAGATGTAAATTCTCTGCAGCTACAATTTTCAACACCAGTCTGATTGTAGATAGCTTCACGACTGGAGAGAAAATTTCATTGTAATCAATACCTTCTTTTTGTTGAAAACCTTTGACAACCAATCTTGTTTTATAGCGTTTGCTCCCATCGTGCTCTTCTTTGATCCTGTAAATCCACTTGTTATGGAGCGCTTTCTTGCCTGGTTGTAATTCAGCTAATTCCTATGTCTGATTTGACATAAGCGAGTCCATCTCATCTTTCATGGAAGACTCCCACTTGACTGAATCCTCCACTTGCATTGCTTCATCATAGCACTCTGGTTCACCATTGTCAGTCAGCAACGAGTAGTGCAAAGAAGGAGAATACCGTTAGGTTGGTTTAGGAATTCTGGAGGAGCGTCTTAGTTCCGGTGTGCCTGGTTCTTCTTGAACTGCTTCAGGACTGATCTGAACATCATTTCCAGAAATCTCCTCAAACTCAGCAAATTCCTTTGTTTCAGCTTTGGTATTGGAGCTGCTTGATTCTACAGTTGACCTGTCTTTGTACATCACATTCTCATTAAAAATGACATCTCTGCTTCTAATGATCTTCCGATTTTCATAGTCCCAAAACCGGTAACCGAACTCATCACCGCCGTAACCAACAAAGGCACATTTGTTGGACTTAGCATCAAGTTTACTTCTTTCAGTAGAGTCTATGTGTACATAAGAAATACAACCAAACACTCTTAAGTGTGAAAGGTTTATTTCTTTCTTGCTCCAAACTTCCTCTGGTATTCTGCCATCCAAAGGAACTGAGGGCCCACGGTTGATCAGGTAAGCTACATGTTGATAGCTTCAGCCCATAGAAATTTGGGCAATCCGGCATGTATCCTCATGCTTATGGCACGTTCATTCAGAGTTCTGTTCATGCTCTCTGCTACGCCATTCTGCTGCGGTGTTATGGAAATTGTTGTCTCCATCTTGATCCCATTATTTGCGCAGAAATCTCTGAATATACTATCTCTGTACTGTCCTCCATTGTCAGACCTCAACCGCTTGACTTTTAAACCATTCTCATTTTCCACCATGACCTTCCATTTTCTGAAGGTATCGAAGACTTCTGATTTCTTCTTCAGAAAATAAACTCACACCTTCCTTGTTGAATCATCGATGAAGGTGACATAATATAGTGAGCCTGCAAGAGATGGAACTGGGGATGGTCCCCATACATCAGTATGAACCAATTCTAACCTTTCTGCCTTGGGTGTCTTGCCAATCTTTGCAAAGCTGACTTTCTTTTGTTTGCCAAAGATGCAATCCTCGCATAGTCCGACATTTACATTCTTTAGATCCAGCAGCTTCCCCTTTGACAAAAATATCTTCATCCCTTTCTCGCTCATATGGCCAAGCCTTTGGTGCCATAGGTTTGATTTTCCATCAGCATCTGCTACTGTAATGATATTCTCTAAATTTGAGGTTACATGGAGAGTATCAGTCTTCTTACCACGAGCAATGACGAGTGCTCCTTTGGTAATCTTCTATTCACAACCTGAAAAGGTTGTACTGTATCATTCTCCATCAAGTTGTCCTACAAAAATCAAATTTCTTTTGAGACCAGGAATATGTCTCACTCCTGTCAGCTTCCAGGTGGTCTGGTTTGGCAGCTTTAGTCGGATGTCTCCTTTTCCGACGATCTTCAAGGTTTCATCATTAGCAAGATGAACCTTCCCAAAATCACCACTGACATAGTTCTCCATGATTTCTTGGCATGGCGTGGAGTGGAAAGATGCCCCTGAATCCAAAATCCATGATTCAATCAGACTGTTGACGCTTAAAATCATGGCATCACCTGTCTCCTCCATCATGTTGGCAGATTCCTGTGCGCCGGTATTTTTCTTCGGTGCTCGACAATCTCTTTTGAAGTGACCCTTCTTGCCGCAATTATAACAGGTAAAATCTTTATTTCCTGTTCTTGATTTTCCCCTTCTGGATTTTGATCTGCCACGATTTGAATTTCTTTCTGAAGTTCTCCCTCTAGACTCTGTGTGCAAGGCTTAGGAGGTTGATGCTTCACCCAATTCTCTCCGTCGAATTTCTTCGCTCAGTACCAGATCCCGAACATCGTCGAATTTTAATTTGTTGTTTCCCAACGAACTGCTGACTGCTGTAACAGTAGCATTCCAACTGTCTGGTAAAGATGATAAGAGAATTAAAGCTCGAACTTCATCATCAAATTCAATTTCCACTGAACTCAATTGGGTTGTGATTGTGTTGAGTTCATTTAGGTGTTGTGCCACCGATACCCCTTCCGTCATCCGCAAATTGAATAATCGCCTCATCAAATGAACTTTTGTTTGAGGCCGATGACTTCTCATACATACTGGAGAGAGCCGCCATAAGACCCGCCGTGGTCTTTTCCTTTGCTATGTTGAAAGCAACATTGCGGGATAACGTCAGTCGGATAACTCCGAGGGCTTGTCTGTCGAGAAGAGCACAGTCTTCATTCTTCATGCCCTCTGGTTGTTTTCCTGAGAGGGGTTGATATAGATTTTTCTGGTATAGAAAATCTTCAATTTGCATCTTCCAAAATCCAAAATCCAAAATCCAAAATCCGCACCATCGAACTTTTCAATTTTCACCTCCCCTTCGTCTGCAGTCATCGCTCCCACTCGAATATGGCTTCGTTTGGATCGTTTCTGACAATTTCTGCGAACCGCCGTGTATTAGAACACCTCCGTCGACAAATTCGTATCGCCGACCGAATTTCACTATTCATGAAATTCACTATTCACATGAATAGTAACCCGAATAGTAACCCCGCAAAAAATTGACAGAATTCACAACCAAAAGCTCTGATACCAGTTGTTGGGAAAATAAACCAAGTACAAGTAATTTCCCTATAGTCAGATTAGTGAGAATACAAAATAAAAGCAGAAAAATAATACCCGAAATTGATAACGGAGTTCAGCCAATTGTGCTTACGTCTCCGGACTGCTGCAGATCTTTTACTAAGAGAGAAAATTTACAGGTGTTTACAAAACACTCACTACTCACAAGAAAACTCTCTAGTATTGGAGAAATAAATGATTTTTTGGGATGATTTTGAAGCTAAATGAGCTAGGGTATTTATAGTTGAAACTTAAGGACTTAATCTTGTAAATACCCTAAAGCCTAGGGATTAATTGTGATTATCCCATTATCATTTTTCAACAAAAATCTACCAAACTTTGAAAAAACTATTTTTCAAAGAAACATTTACCAAATTTTGAAAACCATTTTCAAAGATACATTTACCAAACTTTGAAAACCATTTTTTCAAAGTTGGTTACCAAACTTGAAAAACATTTTAATAATTTCAACAGGTCTCCGGTTAAAGACAATGAGAAAAGGAGTAGCAGAAGACGAGAAGAATGTGGGCAGGAAGAAAAAGAAAAGGTAGTAGCTTGTTGTTTAACTGCATCTGTGTATGCTTGTTTTTGTGTAATTTAATCGATTTTGGTGGTGCAGAAGAGGGGGGAAAGGAGATGGCTATTTAGAAGGCCTAGTAAAGGCAACGACAAAGGCTGCTGCAGACACTACAGTACCTGTGAATGCATCCATGGACTTTGCAGAGACACGTCACGCGATTGCCATTGCAGCCGCCACAGCGGCAGCAGCTGAAGCTGCAGTGGCGACAGCTCAAGAGGCGGTTGAGATCGTTAGGCTTAGTTCTAGACCTTCAAATTATGCCAACGTTAGAGAACTCTATGCAGCTGTTGTCATTTAAACAGCTTTCAGAGGTTACCTAGTAAGTGAAGTTACTTACACCATTAAAACATTCTGCTGCAAGCCTGCGACTATCTGGCCTGTATGCAAGTAATCTATGTTATTTAATGGTTTTTGTGAAGGCAAGGAGAGCATTGCGTGCACTGAAGGGGCTAGTGAAGCTTCGCGCTTTAGTGAGGGAACACAACGTCAGACGGCAAACAAAGTTGGCACTGAAATGCATGCAATCTTTGGTTAGAGTACAAGACAGAGTGCTGGATCAACAACGTGCAAGGCTTTCACATGAAGGGTACAGAAAGTCTATGTTTGGTGAAACCAATGCGTTGTGGGAATCTAGATATCTTCAAGATATTCGTAGGCGGAAGTCCGTCGCAAGTACAAGCCACAATCAACTTTTTCTTCTTTTAAAAACTCCATTTTCTTTTTCATTTCGAGTACGTACGTGGTTGGATTTATGGCACAGTCCCGAGACATGAGCTGTCCAACAGACGAATGGGACGACATGCCACAGACAAGTGAAGAGATCGAAGCATCGTTGCAGAACAGAAGGGAAGCTGCATTGAAACGTGAGAAGGCCCTTGCTTATGCTTTCTCTAGCCAGGCAACCATTGCATGAGTGCTATTGTATTGGAACCAGTGCATGGTTTTAACTGATAATAATTTTAAACATATAAGATATGGAGATCGAGGAGGACCATATCCGGGGAAGATGAAAAGGAGGTTGAAGAGAAAACTAAATGGCTTGACCGGTAAAGCAATGGGAGAGCAACAACAGGGCATCAACCGATAAAAGAAACTCCATAAAGACTGCAGAAATAGATAGTTTTAAGCTCCAATCCTGCTCTTCTCCAACAATCAGAAGATCCCAATATCAACATCAGAGACAATTCTCCACTTCACACACTGTCGTTCCCCATATGGAAAGAGAACCCCACGGTTTCTGTCTCTATCAATTTCCACCTACACCTTCACCCTGCAAGACAAAGCCTTTGCAAGTACGTTCAGCCAGCCCTCGGCGCCTGAAAGAAGAGAAATCCTACAGCTCAGCAGCAAACACCCCTAGCTTGGCTTCCACATATTGCACAACGAATGGAATATCTCGGTATGTAAACACAGTGCCGAATTATATGGCTGCCACAGAGTCTGCAAAGGCTAAGGTGCGATCCCAGAGTACACCAAGGCAACGGCCATCGACACCGGGGAGGGAACGAGGTGGGTCTTTAGCTAAGAAGATACTCTCATATCCAGCTCTTGAAAACCATGTTGGCAGTAGCTTTAGCCAGAACTTGAGAAGCCCTAGTTTCAAGAGTGCATTTGAGGGTCACTATTGGATGAAGAAAGAATCACTCTACTCTTCCTATACAGAAAGTTTTGGGGGACAAATTTTTCCATGTTCAACTACAGATATAAGGTGGTTGAAACGAGACATGATTATTGACGTACATCTTCATTCTCGGCACATTGTTTATCTGATTTGATTCTCATTAGAAGTTAAAATGCATCATTTGGGCTTAGATGAAGTGGTTTATTCTTATGGAATTTCAAAGATTTTGTTGTCTCAGATGCCATTGGGTCCAATAGTTCCATGCCCTTTTCTTTTCTATTCCCAGCACCTAATCATAATATAGCATGTGAAAAAAATTAAACAGTTCTACAGTTAAAATATCAGACGGAAACTCACATCAATAACACTATTAACAACTAACAAGTAAATAAAAGTTCTCCATTCATTTGTGGCTTGATTGATGGAAATTTTATCTTTTTCCTCTTTCTTAGAAAGAGGATAAATGAAGAAAAGTTTCATTCTGACACCCATGACATAGGAAAACATTTATGGATGCTAATTAATAGGCTCTTTGCTCATAAAGAGTACTGTACTTACTGAATGTGATAAAAACGACAAGTGATAGATTGCTAACATGTTCCTTCTGCAAGCTTCTGATGATGATAAATTATAGCATCATTGATTTTAATGGAAATTAAACATATCTATTCATATTTCTACACTGCAAATTCAAAATCACTGATATTATTGAGCTATATGGGATGTAAAAGCATGGAGACCAAAGCAAATCATGCCCCTTTTTTTTTCCAAAACGAAAAAGAAACAAAGGTTATTATTCAGCCATTTACCGATCATCGCTTTGGGCTGGCAAGTGACATCGATTTTTCCATTTAAGAAAACCCTTTGTCCAATATTAGCAAAGTTCTTACATTAACAAAGTTAATAAAGTTTTTATCCATAAGTTGAATACCAAAGTTAGCTAGCTGGTGATGGTGGACGTCTCACGTGCTCTTACTGCAGCTACTTGTACTTGTGGTCTGACTAGTTGCAATGCCGAGACACAGTGCTTCAGCCAGTGGTCCACCAGGCGACGACCCCATCCACGAAATGTTATCTGCCATTTGGGGTGGTGGTCTCAAAGCCCTCACATTATCCGTTGCTAAGCCCATGAAACCGAAACCCAAACCGCCCATCCCATGACTGTTCTCATCGTCTTCCTCTTGAATGTTTTCAACATTCCCAGCTGACATTGACAGCGTTAGAGATGAGGGTGGTAGCTTTTTGCTCCCTATTCCATCCATTTCAACAACCTCTCTGTCAGCTGATGACCATGCATCGATGAAGGCCCTGGTTTCTTGTGAATGTGCTTGGTTTAGATTCAAGGCTATTCCCAAAGAGGCTAAACCGGGGCTAAACTGCTCGTTTAGATGTTGAGCTTGCAAATTGAGCTGATGATGTTCGGCAGCATTTCCCCCATAATTTGTCCCTTGTGCTTTAAACTGCTGCCACTCGGTGTTGGAATTGCTGGCAAAAGGAACGGTGGTCTCCCCTTTCATGAACCATTTCAAGCACCTTCACGGGACAACCATTAACATTTAACAGTAACTCGAGTAAGACAACAAGTCCACATCATGCATTTATATATTAACATTGAGAAAATTATACTAACCTGGATTGATCAAATGAAGATGTGAACAAATGAGCATCGTTGTGGCTTGCAAAATGTGCGGTTTGATGAACCTGCTTGGTGCCATCAGATGCTATGTTGTCGAGTCTTTGTGATTTGTGATCAGTATTGGACGACTGGTTTGGCAATTCCACAGGCTTTCTTGAACGGGGACGGCTCTTATGAGAGTGGCGCTCACAGTATTTTTGGTCAGACGCCACGTCTCTCGAGCACCTCCATTTCTTCCCATCTGTTCTCCTGCACCTCCATGGCTCCGGGTCGGAGCTATTACTCGAAAACCCCAATTCCAAAGACCCCTTCATCGCTTCTAACAACAACAAGAATTGCATGCCGACGACCCCTTATAATTAAAGCAAGAAAAAGATAGCGAAATAAGAAGAAAAAGGTTACCATTTGAGGAGTTTCTGGTGATGGGTATGAGTTGTTCAGCAGGGACAGGGACAGGGACAGATGCCATCATGTAATTGAATATCATGGTCTGCCTTTCCAGCTCTTGCCACTGAGCTGCTGTGAAAGGAACTCCAGCATTCACAGGCGCTGCCATTTCTCCTACTTTCATTAAATTTCGAGCACCATGCATTAATCTAAAACACTCTTTTAATCACTTCATAAAACAAAATCAGAACAAAAATGGATGAAGTAAAAAGGAAGAGCTTTTTCTTCTCTTTTTACCGGAAAAATTATGGACGAAAGAAGGATCAGCGGAAAAGGAGTGATGGTGCAGAGACTTTAACAAACCTGAAGCAGCAGAAACAGAAGCAGCACCGACAACATCGTATATATCGCCCCTGCATAGTTCCCGATTGCTTGTGTTGCAAACAACGAGCCCAACACCACCAGCTCCTCCATCAAATCCATCAACATAACAAGATGATGATGATGATGATGATGAAGAAGAAGAAGAAGAAGAAGAAGAACGGTGGTCATGATTATGAAGAGCCATTGGCATTCTCATTACCATGAAGCTATGATCCGATCTACCCGACCCTTCATCTTTACCCACAAAAGCATTGTCCGTTGTATCCATGTCTTCAAAAGGCCACCTTTCCCGTTAAAAAAGAAACAGAACAAAGACAAGACAACCTTAAAACCAAACTACTTCAACTCTTTTTCGCAAAATAGAGAGAGAGAGAGAGAGAGAGAGAGAGAGAGAGAGAGAGACTCTTACCCGACACTGTAAATCGATCCCTCTTTTTTCCCCTCCACACAACTCAAGCCAAACCAGTGGCGTTTGTTGGTAATATATAAAAGAGAAGTTGACAGATATTATGGTGGAGCGGTGCCTCTATTTTCAGCCATGCGTTTCGCTTTGCTTCCAACATTCAGACCCGTTATGGAATACCGACAAAACACAGACACATCCCCCCTCCCCTCAAACGTTAGCCATTGTTTAACCCAGTCTTAAAACCCTTCAAAACACTGTAATAACACGAGTAGAAATTTAAATTACAATCTGAACTGCATGAAATTTATTGTAATCATAACATAATATTCGTTATCATGATAATTAATAATATAAACCACTATTTAAATCAATGAACTGAAATGTCTGAAAGCTTCAAGTACAAAAACAGCCATGCTTATGCTTGATTGAAACAGGGAATGGGAGTTTGACCTTTTTGTTTTACTTTTTCTGACTGGTTTTTAATTGGCTCAGTTGACTTAGTTGTCCGTCAGAGTTAACGGCGTTAAACTTTTTTTAGAGTGTGTGGCTGTGAGTGAGCGCATCGGGAGGCGTGACAGGACAAGATTGTGGGGTCCAGTTGGGTTTCGTGTGAGCGTGTGGGGGGACCAGACCCGATTGATGTGATGCCGTAACTAATTTGGAGCTATAAATATTTATAATTGTTTCCGGAAATCATGCATTTAATTTGGACCCGAGGATTGTAGCTTAGTTTAGTGCAATTATATCCACAACTTTTAATGCTTGAGAAGCATGCTAATTAGGCTCATTCTGCAATTATAGAGAATGGGTTATTAGCCGTGTAAATGAATTGGACGTTAAGTGAATCGTTCGTGAATTTTGAGGCGGGAAGTTCGTTTATGTGCGTTTATTTATTAAATAAACGAACATGAACAAGATTTTGTGTTCGTTTAATTAAATGAACGAACATGAACATAGGTCTCGTTCGTTCATTTACGTTCGTGAACGTTCAGTTATGTTCGTTCAGTTATGTTCGTTTATGTTTGTTCGGTTATGTTTGTTCGGTTATGTTCGTTTATGTTCATTCATTTATGTTTAAGTCAATCTTCTTAAATCAATTTTGGTGACTAATTTGTAAGTATCTTAAAAATATTAATTAATCTGATATTCTGATGACCAACTCCATAATTAACCCAATTTTATTTGGAAAATCCAACAATATTAACATGGTTTAGTTCGTTTTAAACGATCCATAAGCTGCATACCCAGCATCGTCAACATGCACTGCACTGGAACCCTATTTGACTGCGCCACCAGCTGATTATCCGATGAGCAAAGAGGAGTCCCAGAAACCGGTTGCTTTCGAAACCAAGTCCAAAGGTGATGATTCCGGAAGGGATGTTAAGTATTAAGCACCGTTTCTTCTACTTAATTAATCTTCTTTTCTTTCATATATAATGGAGTATTCGAATTTATAAGTAAATAGTGATCATCCAACAACTCAAGTCAGCTTACTTTGAACTCAAGAATCTAATAATCGAGCTCTTATCGAGCATTTTCGAGTTCGAGTCGAGTTTCAATATTATATTTCGAGTTCGAGTCGAGCTTGATAATTTTAAGCTCGCGAGTTTTCGAGTCGAGTCAAGCTGCTTTGAAAGTTTTCAAGTTCGAGTTGAGCTCAGCAATACTCGAGCTCGACTCGGCTCGTTTACACCCCTAGGTAGGGTCCAATGTTTATGTTCGTTTATGTTCGTGTTCATTTATGTTCGTGTTCGTTTATGTTTGTGTTCGTTTATGTTCGTTTATTTATTAAATGAACGAACATGAACAAGTTATATTCCTTAATAAATGAACATGAACAAAAAACATTTTTTTCGTTTATGTTCGTGTTCGTTTGTGTTCATTTATTTATTAAATGAACGCACATGAACACACCTCCGTTCGTGTGCGTTCGGTTCGTTTACAGGCCTATGAGTTATATTTATGGAAATGTTAACTACTACCATTACATTGAGGAAAATATCATATTTCAGAAAAAAAAAATAGATTAGAAATTAAATTTCTAATGTATAATGAAAAAAATCAGCTTCTAACATTTATATAAATAGTAATTTTGATATCTGTTTTAGGGGGCGTTTAGTTCATGTGTCAAAATTGTATTCTCATGTTTGGTTTATGGAAAAGATTATTACTAGGTAATAAATTATTACTAATAGTAGCATTTTTGGATTAAAATAGTAGAAATGTTATTACGTCAAAATTCTTTGGTAATGAACAATTCCCACCATTTTTGTCATACATACCCTTAAATTAATAATTTTTTTCCATATGGATCATTCTCAATTCTTATTATTCTTGCTTTACTTTAAATTATAAACTTAATAATAATAATATAAAAAGAGTTCAATTTAATAAAATATTAATGAATTTGAGTAGTTAAAATTATTTTATATTTTTAATATTTAATATATTAATTATTTTATAAATTTATGAGATGAAAACATTATTATTGTAAAAATATAAATATTTAAAATAATATTTAATTTTGAGTTATTAAAAAATAAGTCTTATACATTAAAAATAATATATTTTTTCTACTCTAGATCACAATATTATTTTTCATGTTATATTATATTTTATATAAATAAATATGATACTTATGAAAATTATTTAAAATTATAAGTTTGGTATACTAATTGTATGAATTATATATAAATTTTCATTCAAATATTTATAATTTAATATTAAAGTTGTATTTGTTAAAAAATATACATCACAAGGATACTTTGATAAAATATGCATCTAAGTAATCTTATATTCATCCAACCAAACACTGTAATATTACATTTTTGCTAAGCAAACCAAACAAGATAATACAATATTTCCAAAGTAACGTTACATTCCGGTAATCTTATTCCCAAAAGTAATATTACATTCCGTGAATCAAACGTACCCTTAGAGTATTTTAGTTTTTAACATTTTGAATGATGGTAAATTGATGCAGGGGATCCGAGACAGATTATGTTGAGCTGTCAGATTGCACCTTGATGGTGCTGAGATACCATGAGTTAGTAGATCAGCGCAAAGGCGAGAATTGATTGTGATATGTTCCTTATTGGGGCCGTTTTGAGTGTGCTTCAGTCTTTTGGCCATAACTTTGGCTACGGGTGTTAGAATCGCGTATAAGACCCTAATCCGGAAAGCTCTTTTCGACGCGCATGCTGTCCATATGAGCTATGCTCCAGGTGGCCTTTTTTCGACCTCAAATTCTGCCGTTTTCCCCTCCGAATCACTAGATTTATATATTTTTTACTATTTATAGTAATTTTCGATTGTCAATTAGGAAATCTTTTTAAATCTGATTTCGGTCGGATTTTTTTGCAGATTGCTTATTTTATTTTGAATTTCAATTTAGAGTGATTTTCGGGATTTTGCTATTTTTGGTAAAATTCTGATAAACAAGATTTTTGGCTATAACAATCCGGCTTATGGACTGATTTTGGACAGTTTTGTTTTTTTAATATTTTATTAAACCCTAGAGACTTTTTTCTCTGGTTTTTGGGCGAATTTTCTCTTGTGAATCATCTGTTGGAACTAGCCTACAGGATAATCGTTATTCTGTCTGGCGTCATAAATATAATTCATGTTAGATGAAAATCGTTAATTGATTAATGATCATTGCAAGTGAAATGTTCACATGTGTTTAATTGATTGCATGATACATTTCATGTCGTCACTTTAAACAACGTAGCATGTGTCATTTCATCATCTAGAATGCTATGGCATGTGTAACACCATCACTTTAAGTGATATGGCATGTAACATCAATAACTAAACACATATAAAAATGCCACTTTAATAATATGCGTGAACAATTAGTCAACTAAGGCTGAGATTAAAATACTTCCAAAAAAAATAACAAGAACCAAACTTATCATCTATGGGAACATTGGAGAGCTATTTTGTTATTATGCCTTTTTTATTTAGATTTAAACCAATTCAAGTTACCATTTTTAAAAGATAAGATCAATTCAAATTTATGATGTGAGATACTTTACGTAGCTTGAGAATAATAATATAATTGATCTTTATATATTTAGAGATAATTAATATAATATTTATCAATTCAAATTTATGATGTCTTCTACGGAAGCTACTCTCAACCTGGTGTTGGGGGCAGCCTACTATCTTACCTCCCCTTACCCCATTACATATGGGAACAAGGGACAACCATTTATAATATAATATTTATATTTATATTTTTTAAAGTAAATATTTATTTTATCTGATAAAAATAAATTTATATATATATTTCAAATCGAGTTGAATATATATATTTTTACTTTAAAAATAAGGTTTGACGAGGCTTTCTTAAATCTTTCAAATCAAATAAAGTACAAAAATATTATACTCAGATCAAGTTTGAATGAATAAAAAATTAAATCAACTAACAATCATTCTTAATTTAAATTGAAAGTTTAAATCATATTAATAAGTAATATAAGGGCAATATTATACTAAAAATCACATTAATTATTTTTTAACAGTAACCCCTTAGTAAATTTGTTAGAAAAATATCCCTCAAACTGTACACGTAAGACTACCTAGCGTCATATACAGCGCGAGAACGTGTCTCATTTTTTATAAGATGTGAGATATTGTGTTCTTTTTAAATTACCCAATTTAATATGCTTATTTAGTACCTTGCGTTTCCCAGAACGCGAGGTACACGAGATATTGAACCGTCCCGATGAATTTATCGCGAGAAGTATTCAACATACCTCACATTTCCCAAAAAACGAGGTATTTATTTTTTTCCACCACAGGTGCTTATATAGGCATGTTCGATATTTAATCTCAATTTTTTTGTAATTTATAAGATTCTTCGTGTAGTATTGGAATTTATCTTTCAGTTGAGGCTAATATAAAGACATGAGATATTATAGGCGAGTTAAAAATTACGTTGAAAATAGTACAAAGCTTGTTTTGTGCAAGAATAAGAATATACAAAATCGCGTTCAAAATATATCCAATGATTGATTTTGTGTATATAGAACAAGCTAAAATGGCTTTATAAACATGTCTAGTACGGCACATACGAGATATTTTAAGTGGTGTAATAATCGTGTTGAAAATTGTTCGAAACAAAAGTAGTACAATGAAAAAACACGATAAGTTTGAGGGAACGAGTGGAGGTGTACCATATGTGGGTTTGATGCCTTAAGTAGATGATTCCACCAGAAGATGATGCTTTCTGAGAAACAATGTGGGCTTGATGGAGAGTGGATTGAGGATAAATATGGAATTCGAAAGCTATGCCCACCACTCTCACATCCACGTCACTAGAGATAAGTTGAGGATGCCACCAGAAGAGAATGTCTTCTTAGAAATAATTAGTTTCCTAATAATGTTGGGGTTTGATGGAATAAGAAGTTTCCCGAGAATCCCTCTGAAGTAAATACAAGGCAAAAAGCTCAAAAGACTAGTGGAGGTGTGACATTTGTCAAATCAACGTCTCAAACGATAAGTAATTTATGTCACCTAAAGATAATGTCTTTTATAAACATTGTTGGCTTGAAAAAAATGTGGAATTTATGAAAACCCATTTTTTCAAGAAGGCCATATATTTAATAAAAGACATTCTCTTCGGGTGACATAACTTATAACACTAATATTGACATAAGTTTAGTGCCAAGTTGTACCACCAGAAGAAAAGCCTCTTATAAGAATAGACCGTGTTAAAATCTACAATATCAGTTGAATAGGGGATATTTATTTGTAGTGGGTTAATATCGCATTGTGTAAAACACGAGTTTTGCAGAGGAAACTCACTCTCTGCAAAATGCGAGGTGCTGAGTGGCATGACAGAGATTCCTGACGTGGCAAAGATTCCTGGTGTGGAAGCAACATTTGATTTGGCATGGCAAGTATCGCATTAAAAGGAACGAGAAAATATGTTTATAAAAAAGATTGGTGTCCATTTTGGATGAAATATCTTCGTAAAAAAATATTAATGGCAAGATTTTCTACAACTGTGTTCCGTTCCATAACTTATTTCTATATTTCCTTCATTGCCAAGATTAAGAAATATGAGTTGTGTGATTTGACTTCAATAGAGCTTAAAAAATCTACAACACGACATATGTCTTCGTTGCAAGCTAAAGTTCTCGTGGGAAATATCGGTATTGAAGCACATTACATGTTGACCTTATCGAATACAAGCGACATTTGGAATGTGTTTAAGATGTATTGGTGGTAAGAACATCAAGTTAACTGTAATATTCGAGGAATAAACATATTCAACAAGCAATGAAGGAGTAACTCGGTTACCATAAGACTAAGAGGACGAAGATCCAGTTCTGCTACGTATTGCTCGTAAATGTCAGGTAACTGAGCGATAAATAACTCGTGTAGCTTGTTTTCTTATTATGTTTTTAAATTAGTATTAAAATATTTTTTATAATGATGATTCCCAAGTTTTTTATGCATCAAACCGAATAACTAATTATCATATTGTTCAAGGATAACTTAAAGATATTAATAATTTAAAGTTGATTAATAACTTAAACATAGAACATCATATTTGAATACTATTTAAAAAAAAGTAAACGAAGTTTTATTAACTAAAAAAAGAAAATACAGTTCGAATAAATAAAAAACACAAATTTAAACAACTAATGATGCCTATGTCCACCCGTACCGCAGTGTGGTGGACGACGAGTCTGACGAGGATTTATACGAATCAATCTATATTCGGGGGCATCATCATCACTATGATAATCACCACCACCATCACCCTCATCTACATGGCCATACCACCACTGCCGTTGGGACCAAGACCGGTGTAGAACATGTTCTGGGGCAGCGTCTGCTTAACACTGTCGGATCTGAAATTTGTTGACAATGGTCAAACAAATGCACACGAATGTGACGCATAATATGGTTCAGTTGATGCATGAGGGCAATGAGAATGGACAAGGACCGCCGGATAAGAACGAAATGCGTAGGCAAAAAATCTTCCGTCGATGATGCTATATACTAAAATATCGACTGAGTCGAGCGGGTGAATATAGGTATTGTCAGCGGAGTCTGATGCTCTGTAAGTGGCTCTTGTGTCATTCCCGATGATGAGGGTTGAGCATGTTACCACGTTGCGTGGGCAGATGGTTTTGGAGAAGCCTATAAATGTCTCGCGCTCCCTCCTCCTCAGTCAATATATACGACATCCCATTTTGCTCAAACCACATCATGTAATCATCTGAAACACCGTAGGCTAAAATAGGTTTAGAAACGGGCTGCCTAACGAACGTCGCCATACACTGCATCACCTAATCCATATGATACACCTCATAATTAACATTTATCTTCCCCTGTCACATTAGACGACGCAGGCCCTGTCCAATATTGTTGGTGGTGGCGAAATCGTTTGGAAATGGCCAAATTATTACAACACGCGATCATCATGATGCCACTCGACGATCTCATAGACTATCAACGAGACCATTAACATCCAAACATGAAAAATACGATGTATCTCATCCCAATTACACGTTGTAATAGCGTCGTCACTGTACGGTGTCCACAAGAACTACACAAATATTTTTTTTAAACTATGTTAGAAAAACTCGAATAAAAAATTGATATTTAATTTACAAATTAAAAATATAAAATTGATTACCTCATCTATCATCTTATCGACCGACAATCTAAAATCACTTAGAGTTTTTTGGTAAGTGGGTGTGAGTAAGTGTAACAGTTCACGTATCATTCATATCATAAAATATAATTATTTCAAAAATTCAAAAAATATATATATAATAATAATGCAACCCCCTAAACCTGGCATGGACGTTATGCCCAAATCTAAGCGGTTACATATATTATTCAGAAATTTCTTTTCATATTTAAAATAATGTTAAAATATATATAACAATATTATATGAAATTAGTTATAAGAAAAGTTCAACATCTATATATATATATGAAAAACCGTATAAAACATATACATAGCAAAATGCTGATAATACAAATATATCGAAATGGTAACAAAAACACGTGGCACCAAAGTATAACAAAAATGCATATAGAGATATACAGTGGTACAAAAAATAGGAGCAGTCGGTCCTCTTGATGCCAAGTATGTTAACCTATGGTCTGCTACTATCTGAAAAGGTTAAAAATTTACAAAATGAGCTAAAAAACCCAGTGTGCTCCTTACAGTGTATAAAACATAAATATAAAATACTTCAGTAAAAAAATCAATTTATCAAACATGTTTTAAAAATATGACCACTACCCTCATCCGATCACCAGAATGTGTAGGTTCCCCAAAATCATACACCCACCTGTACACCCGGTAAAGCCTTATACATATAGTATAAGGACCTGCGGTAATGACTTACCCTGTGCACAAAGCAGAGAAGCTTGCGGTAAAGACATACCCTGAACACAAAGTAGAGGAACCTGCGATAAGGACTTACCCTGAGCACAAAGTAGAAGAGCCTACGATAAGAACTTACCCTGAGCACAAAGCATAGGAGCTTACGATAAGAACTTACCCTGAGCACAAAACAGAGGAGCCTGCAGTAAGATCTTACAAGTCATAGACTAGGCTTTGATATAATTCCTCCAATAATATCCCCAGTGACAATAATAAACATGTACGTATTCGAGTAAAAAACGATAGTTTAATCCATTAAAACATGAAAATATTCCAGACTTAGAAATAAGATACATAAAATACAAAAATCAGAGAACATATCAGAAATTTATAGTAAATCTGATATCAGATAAACAATATTCAAAACATCATGTATTGTGTCGTAAAAATATTTAGTATTATCATAAATCTAAAACAATTCAGATGAATAGTTTAAATGTAACATCCGCACTACCGGATTAGTGACCAAATTGTAAAGTTTCAGAATTTGGTGACTAAAGTAGAAGAATGAAAGAATTCAATGATTATTTGAATATATATATATTGAAGGTTATTTGGTAATTATTAAAGGAAATTAAGGGTATTATGGTCATTTGACCAGAAAGATTTTTTATAATTTTTTTTAAAGGGTAATAAGCACGTAGGAAGAAGAGTCCAGAGCATTCTTCAGTCTTCTTCCTCCTCTCAACCGTGAAGCTTGGTATAAGGTAAGTGAGTCTTTAGTTGGTTAATTCTTTCATTTTAAAGCTTGTTTTGATTCTTGGAATATTAAGAAAGATTAAGGAAAGCTTTAGGTGGCTTAAACCTCAAAGATTAACAAGTTATGAGAAATTAAGAAAAATGAGTTTTTAAGTGAATTTTTGATATGGAAGGAGTTAATAGATTGTGAAGTTGAATTTGACTTGTCAAGGATTAAATTCAGAGATATGAAGTGATAGAATGGGTTTTAGAACATGTTGGAAATTTAGTGTGATTCTTGAATGACATGTAAAGGATAGAATTTGGAGTTTAAAGAAGTGATTATGGAGTAGAAATGAGTTTAAGTATGTGTATGAAAGTTAGGAATATTAAAGGGAATGAAGTATGATATGTTGAGCTGAAAATGAAGGATTTTCGAGCTCAAAATATGATTTCTGGGCAAGGGGAATCGGTACCCATTCAAGGGGAACCGATACCCCTTCAAACGAACAAGAATTTCCAGTATGGCATGGGGGAACCGATTCCCCCTAAAGGAAAATTGGGAATATGGGTTTAATTAGTTAGTTTAAGTTGCTAGTATCCAATTACAAGGTGTAGGTATCTAATGATGGTCTCGAAATGTACGTTTATGTAGATTCTACGCATAAAGCAATTCCGGAACGTTTGGCAAGTAAGATCGATCAAGGGAAAGATAAGAGATTGGAATTGACTAGTGAGGCCAGGTGAGTGCATATTCGATAGTATATGATGTGCGATGGGAATAAGACTTGCGATGAGTCTATTTCCTGAAGTGTTACACATGAATGCATGATTAAAGACATGAGTTGAATATGCATGTATGTATGCTTGATTATATGGATCGATCTGTTCTTTTATGTGTTAGATGATAAAGTATAAGTAATTACATAAGAAAGGTTATGAATTAGATGAGATGTAAACTATGTGATCATAGTAAAATATAATTATATTATATATGATAAGTGAAATAAGCTGGATAATATTGATCTATAGGATGAAGTGAGAATAGTACACTAACTAGGAGATTTGAACATAAATGATAAGATGAACATATAAGATAAGCTAGATGGGAAAGATTCATATGTTTAAATAAAGCTATAACACATAGGTTGAATGATAGAAATTTGTGAAGTTATATGATAATATTATACGAGTTATATGAAATTGAATTAAGTAAACAGATTAGATTATACATAAAGAAATAATAGAAGTGAGATGTGTTTATAAGTCTGACAGAGATGAATATGAATATGAATTATAAGAGTGATATATGATTTATATTAGGATAAATCTTGAGGATATATATATATATATATATATATAAATGAATGAATGAGTTATATGAATACATAATTATGTGATGAAATGGTGGATTACCTGAACATGTGAATATATATAGGTCTAAGAGAAGGCATAAGATTAAGATATAAGCAATGTGACTATAAGTATATATATGTGCTCTAAGTGATATGACTTATAGGTATTTCTATTAATATGTTACATAATATGTTATGGATGTTAAATGAATTATGTGATGGTATAAGAAATGATATGAAATATATATATATGTGAAAACAAGTATATGTTATGAGATAAGACTTATGACTATAAGCTACGGGAAAGTGTTCTAGGTGTTTCGATGTATTATATGAAGTATATGATCTTATGTGAACAAGATATGATAAGTATGTTTATATGAATAAAGGTGATTGGGTGAGAAATGATAAAAATTATATGAAAACATGACATATGTGACATGTGAATTATATGGAAATGATCTACGTGTAAGTGAACTACGGGACTATGTGATCATATGAAAAGAAGCTATGTGATAAGTGATATGTGAAAGTGAATTACAAGTTTATGTGAATATTTGAAATGAAATAACTGATAACGCCCATGTTATGTGTCATGAGAGCTAGGGGTATAGTTGGCATGCCAAGAGTCGAGGGTCTACTCGGTTCTTTAGGACATATGTATATCCTTTGGAACCTGTGTGAAGTCTTGAAAGACACATACTTGATCCATAGTATATGTATATGATTCTTAAGGAATTCTACGTGGTCCTTATGGACATAATTCTACGGGCACTTCGGTGTAATTCTACGGGCACTTCGGTGCAATTCTACGGGGCACTTCGGTGCATTTATACGAGCTGTGGTGACAGCATAGTGCACAACCTCTATAGACTCACATATCGATAGTTCTCACATATGTACATGGGCTAATCCAGAGATATGAACAAATATAAGTTAGTGGTATGATAAATGCTATAGAAATGATATGATGTTGCGTGTGCATAGTGTTTGATTGAAATAGTATGTGATTATATGATAAACTGTTAATGATGAAGTATGTGTATGCATGTATTTACTGCAATTAATCTGATATGATTTTATACGATATGAAAAAATGCATGAAATTGCTGTAACATGATAGAATAGAACATGCATGTATCAATATAGGTTTTAAAGTGCATTATAAGTTATTATGCCTCACTAAGTCTTCGACTTAGCGTGTGATTGTTTCACACGTAGGTTTCGAGAAGAGTAAGGAGTGATGCGGGGCAAGACATGTCAGTTTTCCTTACCAAAAGATCAGATCAGAAATATTTGACGAAGTATGTTTTTGGTTATGTATAAAGTGTTGGCATGTAATAAGTCATTAAGTACGAGCACTCTGATAAAGTCTGTATTTTGTTTTAAATAAAGTTTTAAATTTCCCGGGATTTTTCTTAAGAGTCAAGGTTTAAAAAGTCAATGTGACACTTCGGACTCGTATCCGGGTCGGATACGGGTTGGGGGTGTTACATTTAATGGTATCAGAGCCAGGTTTAGCCGATTCTCGGCATAAACCGAAGTCCAAAAATGTCATAAAAGGTGTACATGCCAACATAGATTGAAAAATTTCTGATATGATAGTGTAAGGAATACGTAGTCTTGCTAATAAATAAGAATAGTTTAATACAGTAGAAATCCGATCGTGATAATTTCGAAGTAAGTGAAAGGTGATATTCCTGATTGTGATAGCTATTCACTTGCCCTGGCCAGGCAGGATGAAGAGCGGACACCTCAGGAAATGCCTAGTAAGATCAAAAGTTGATTTCAGAAAGCTGAAATCATATCTGAATAATGATAGAAAATTTTCATCGTTTGGAATCGGAAAAACGATGTAGAGTAGTTTTGCTATTATGTGAATAAGATAGAATATGGTGAACGGGTGTCACCATAAGAATGTTAAAAAGATCTAATGACGTGATGATTATGTATAGAAAAACTCAAGGATAAGTGCATTAGTGACAAGCGTATAAGATGTATATCAGAGCTTATGAGTTTGGAACGAAGTGATAATATTGCGCATAAACAAGAGTATGTTTATGATAAGGGTTTGCAGTTAAGATGGAAAGAGTTAGCATTGGCTAACTAGTGTATGTGATAAAAATGTACTGGAATTATAAGATTATAAGATATGTTCAGGATATGATAACCAGATCTGCAATGGATCTGGATATAGTTGCATATTTGGATCATAGTAATGTGGTATAGTAAAGGAAAAGGAAGTAAGAATTGGTATATTTAAATAAAGCTGAGGATTGATAAGAAGAGTTTGAGAATATGTATATCGATGATCAGATTATAGGACACAGGAAGTCAGAATGTTGAGTTTGAATAAAAGAAATTTCGGGATATATGAGAATAGAGGTAAAATTGATAAGTTGAGTAAGTGAATTTTTAAGATAATTTCGATTTGACAGGATGTATGTGTTTGGTTGATTAGGGTTTGTACCCTAGATTGAACATATATTATTGATTAGCTGTCAGAGTAAAAGGGATAGAATAATAAGATTGAAGGAAAAGATAAGTTGAGTTAATTGATTATGATGTGAATTTGAATATGATTGTATATTCTGAGCAGATAGCTATGATGTAGAAACTGAGATAAGTATTTGCATGGAATCTTCAGGAAGAAAAATACAAGTATAAGAATGATAAAGAATGAAGTTATGTATAAGAAATGGGTTATTAAAGTAATGAAGATGCAATGAAGATTGGTACATAAAGATGAGCATAAGTAATAAGACAAGAGTATGTGAACATGAAAGGAAATATATGATTTATGTATAAGGAATAAAGAAATGAAAGGGATTGATTTAAAGGATCAGATACGATGACTATGGAAGTACAGAGGACAATTTTGATATAGAAATAAGACAAGTGTGCAAGGTGATGTGAAAATATTGTTTGACTCCTTAAAGTATATGTGTAATCACATTGAAGAAGATTTAAAGTTGTGTTTTGGTCAAATGATGACGAAATACAAGTTTGGTATGGTTATAAGATAATTAAAGATTGATAAAGAATTTGATTGATTAAGGATTTTGAGTGATAAGAACTGATGCTATTGGTTATATGATAAGTAACATGATAAGGATGTATAAAGGAAAAAGGTAGTTGAAGAACTAAGAGAAAGAAAGATTAAGTAAAGGAAGCAACATAAGAACATTTGAAGATATGTTCTTACTAAGATGTTCAGTGGAAAAAAAAATTCGAGGACGAATTTTCTTAAAAGGAGGGGAGATTTGTAACATCCGCACTACCGGATTAGTGACCAAATTGTAAAGTTTCAGAATTTGGTGACTAAAGTAGAAGAATGAAAGAATTCAATGATTATTTGAATATATATATTGAAGGTTATTTGGTAATTATTAAAGGAAATTAAGGGTATTATGGTCATTTGACCAGAAAGATTTTTTATAATTTTTTTTAAAGGGTAATAAGCACGTAGGAAGAAGAGTCCAGAGCATTCTTCAGTCTTCTTCCTCCTCTCAACCGTGAAGCTTGGTATAAGGTAAGTGAGTCTTTAGTTGGTTAATTCTTTCGTTTTAAAGCTTGTTTTGATTCTTGGAATATTAAGAAAGATTAAGGAAAGCTTTAGGTGGCTTAAACCTCAAAGATTAACAAGTTATGAGAAATTAAGAAAAATGAGTTTTTAAGTGAATTTTTGATATGGAAGGAGTTAATAGATTGTGAAGTTGAATTTGACTTGTCAAGGATTAAATTAAGAGATATGAAGTGATAGAATGGGTTTTAGAACATGTTGGAAATTTAGTGTGATTCTTGAATGACATGTAAAGGATAGAATTTGGAGTTTAAAGAAGTGATTATGGAGTAGAAATGAGTTTAAGTATGTGTATGAAAGTTAGGAATATTAAAGGGAATGAAGTATGATATGTTGAGCTGAAAATGAAGGATTTTCGAGCTCAAAATATGATTTCTGGGCAAGGGGAATCGGTACCCATTCAAGGGGAACCGATACCCCTTCAAACGAACAAGAATTTCCAGTATGGCATGGGGGAACCGATTCCCCCTAAAGGAAAATTGGGAATATGGGTTTAATTAGTTAGTTTAAGTTGCTAGTATCCAATTACAAGGTGTAGGTATCTAATGATGGTCTCGAAATGTACGTTTATGTAGATTCTACGCATAAAGCAATTCCGGAACGTTTGGCAAGTAAGATCGATCAAGGGAAAGATAAGAGATTGGAATTGACTAGTGAGCCAGGTGAGTGCATATTCGATAGTATATGATGTGCGATGGGAATAAGACTTGCGATGAGTCTATTTCCTGAAGTGTTACACATGAATGCATGATTAAAGACATGAGTTGAATATGCATGTATGTATGCTTGATTATATGGATCGATCTGTTCTTTTATGTGTTAGATGATAAAGTATAAGTAATTACATAAGAAAGGTTATGAATTAGATGAGATGTAAACTATGTGATCATAGTAAAATATAATTATATTATTATATGATAAGTGAAATAAGCTGGATAATATTGATCTATAGGATGAAGTGAGAATAGTACACTAACTAGGAGATTTGAACATAAATGATAAGATGAACATATAAGATAAGCTAGATGGGAAAGATTCATATGTTTAAATAAAGCTATAACACATAGGTTGAATGATAGAAATTTGTGAAGTTATATGAGAATATTATACGAGTTATATGAAATTGAATTAAGTAAACAGATTAGATTATACATAAAGAAATAATAGAAGTGAGATGTGTTTATAAGTCTGACAGAGATGATATGAATATGAATTATAAGAGTGCTATATGATTTATATTAGGATAAATCTTGAGGATATATATATATATATATATATATATATAGATATGAAATGAAATGAAATGAGTTATATGAATACATAATTATGTGATGAAATGGTGGATTACCTGAACATGTGAATATATATAGGTCTAAGAGAAGGCATAAGATTAAGATATAAGCAATGTGACTATAAGTATATATATGTGCTCTAAGTGATATGACTTATAGGTATTTCTATTAATATGTTACATAATATGTTATGGATGTTAAATGAATTATGTGATGGTATAAGAAATGATATGAATATATATATATATGTGAAAACAAGTATATGTTATGAGATAAGACTTATGACTATAAGCTACGGGAAAGTGTTCTAGGTGTTTCGATGTATTATATGAAGTATATGATCTTATGTGAACAAGATATGATAAGTATGTTTATATGAATAAAGGTGATTGGGTGAGAAATGATAAAAATTATATGAAAACATGACATATGTGACATGTGAATTATATGGAAATGATCTACGTGTAAGTGAACTACGGGACTATGTGATCATATGAAAAGAAGCTATGTGATAAGTGATATGTGAAAGTGAATTACAAGTTTATGTGAATATTTGAAATGAAATAACTGATAACGCCCATGTTATGTGTCATGAGAGCTAGGGGTATAGTTGGCATGCCAAGAGTCGAGGGTCTACTCGGTTCTTTAGGACATATGTATATCCTTTGGAACCTGTGTGAAGTCTTGAAAGACACATACTTGATCCATAGTATATGTATATGATTCTTAAGGAATTCTACGTGGTCCTTATGGACATAATTCTACGGGCACTTCGGTGTAATTCTACGGGCACTTCGGTGCAATTCTACGGGGCACTTCGGTGCATTTATACGAGCTGTGGTGACAGCATAGTGCACAACCTCTATAGACTCACATATCGATAGTTCTCACATATGTACATGGGCTAATCCAGAGATATGAACAAATATAAGTTAGTGGTATGATAAATGCTATAAAAATGATATGATGTTGCGTGTGCATAGTGTTTGATTGAAATAGTATGTGATTATATGATAAACTATTAATGATGAAGTATGTGTATGCATGTATTTACTGCAATTAATCTGATATGATTTTATACGATATGAAAAATGCATGAAATTGCTGTAACATGATAGAATAGAACATGCATGTATCAATATAGGTTTTAAAGTGCATTATAAGTTGTTATGCCTCACTAGTCTTCGACTTAGCGTGTGATTGTTTCACACGTAGGTTTCGAGAAGAGTAAGGAGTGATGCGGGGCAAGACAGGTCAGTTTTCCTTACCAAAAGATCAGATCCGAAATATTTGACGAAGTATGTTTTTGGTTATGTATAAAGTGTTGGCATATAATAAGTCATTAAGTACGAGCACTCTGATAAAGTCTGTATTTTGTTTTAAATAAAATTTTAAATTTCCCGGGATTTTTCTTAAGAGTCAAGGTTTAAAAAGTCAATGTGACACTTCGGACTCGTATCCGGGTCGGATACGGGTTGGGGGTGTTACATTAAAACAGTAATATAACACAATCAGGAAACACACATGTACCAGTCTGAGTAGTCTGATAAGAAAACCTACTACTGAGTCTGCTAATCACGATTAGCGACAACGCTAGATCATACGAATAGAAAAATCCATATTAGAATCCTAATAATAATAATAATAATAATAATGACCCTTATTAAAACAATTTATAGATACTTATGAGTAACTCTAGAAGAACGCAGATCGTGCGGATCTGACGTACGAGAAGCACCAGATCTAACAGACCCTCAGTTAGGTGAAACATGATTAGCTTCATAAAAATATATTCTCGAATCAAATCCCAAATAAATAATAAAAAATACTAAGTATTTTTAGATTAACGGGATCGATTCGGGGCTTTCGGGTCAAAATTTAGAAAAACAGATCACATAATCAGAATCAGGACGTTGAAAAACGTCAAGATTAAGGTTTTTGAAAAATTCAACGCCGGTTGTCGGTCAGTCAACGGTCAATGTTTGACCATTTCGATTCAGGTCGGGTAGGATCAGGTTAGACATGGGTTGGGTTGGGCAGGCGGGTCAGCCCAATTTCAAGCAATCCACAAGGCGGTGGAACTTCCCCATGAGCAGTGGTTGTACTGGGGCGCGTTTCACAGTAGTGAACGATAGAGAGATTGATTTTGAAATGTCAAAAACTTAACCTTTCTCACCCCCTCATACGCAGACATCAACGAAGATAAGATGGACAACGTTGGACTTAGAATGATGCAAGGAACACGATGGTATGAGAGGTGTCGAAAATAGAGTAATGGTCGGTGACAAAACGTCGATCAAAGGTGTCTTTCTAAACATCAATGCACCTAAATTTTGGGTTGTATCAGTATGAATTCTTATGCACGTAAATTCTGGAATCATACCTTATGCTTGACTAGGTTTGGAATATGATCTTTTGATGCACATAAATTCCGGACCTCACCCCGACCTCTCGAGTATCCAAGGTAGACTAAGGGCTATAAGTTCCGATGCATGTAAATTATGGTTTTGACCCTAAAGCTATCATGTTCTAGATAGGTTAGTGTGTTGTCTGAGACGCACGTAGATTCCTTCGACCACACCACTTGGCCTATCTCATGTTTGCTATGTACTTTTGCATGTTTATGACTCTGCATACCGGCATGTTCATAAAATGAATGCATGTTGTATTGAATAGTTATTTTTGTCGCACTGAGCTTGTGAGCAAGGTATGAAATGTGTTTTAGTGCGCAGGTTTGTAGAGGATCGTCGAAGAGCCTATCGCATAATTATATTCCATATTAGACATTACAGAGTATGACTTGAGTCTATTTTAGAAGGCATGTATTTTATATGGACCTTTGTATGATCGAGTCATAATTCTGTTTTGATTTAAAACTTATTGGTTGTATTCATACGTATTGGGGGACTCCCATATTTTGTAAACTTTGATTATGATATTTTATTTACGCTGTGATGAATTATTTTTGATGTTTTATAAATGCATTAAAAAATATCGGGTTGACCATCCCGTATGGCATCTTAATCCACGGATCTTCGGGTCGGACTGGATTAGGGTGTTATAAGGGTAAAAAAACTAGAGAACATTTGCATCAAATTATTGCTCGCTTGTTTATATGCTTAAAATTTAGTTGCCTTGGTTGAAATCTCATGTTATTAATCTTGAATCTTGCTTTGTTTCATTGAGTACATTCTAAGTTTATGATCACGCTTTTATCGAATTTAAGGTGCATGATAGTAAAAATGACATGATTAGTATTTTTCCTTAAATTTTTTTGCTAAATTCCATGAGTTCATTAATCGATATATTTATTGACTCGATACAAAATATACCTTTTTGTGAGATTTGAGCCTAAACAAGCATATCTTCTTATTCTTGTTAATTTGAACTTGATACTTTAAGATGATTATGTCACTTATGATTAACCCACTTCTCTACCCAAATTACCTACCCATTTATTTTTATTCATTAGTGAACCAATTTTGTGCATTTATCTATTTCTTTGTTTTCACTACATTATAAAACTCGAAACCTTTTATTTCCCCCCTCTTTTGTCACCTATGTTAAGACATGGATGAATTTACTCCATGAACAAAAAAAATCAATAGAAGAAAAAAGATACACTCAAAAAAAAGAAAAAAAAAACTTTGGTTTGAATAAAGTATTCAAACAAAACAAAAAATAATAATAAAAAATCAAAAAAAAATATGGAAGAAAGAAGAAAGTTAATTGTTTGGTTACACTTCTTTGAATTTGTTTACTTAGTTGAATTCGTGGCTTGAACTCACGCATCTTTGCATCTCTTATCTTGACATTCAAACTCAATTTTTCGGTCTTATCCTTACCATAACCTAAGCCTCGTTACAACCTTATTAAAGACCCTTTGATTAAATGCATCAGATCCATTCTAGTGGTGGAGACCTGATTTTCTTACAAGCCTATGATGATGTCTTTATTAATCTTGGCTTTGAGAGATTTTTTTTACCCTAAACACTTTGAGCGATATTGAGTGAATCATTGTGAGGTATTACTTGTTACATTGAAATTAATGGATAATTGGTATATCTTGGATTTTACTTAAAATTCTTACTAGTTATGCCTATTTGCTTGATTGTTACCTTGTTTCCGATAATTGATGTGATCATTGGCTTGTTTGGTATTCTTTGATATATTGTGAGATGAAAAATTGGTGATTTAAGATTTTAATAATCGATTAAGACACGCTTGATGA
Source organism: Hibiscus syriacus (assembly GCF_006381635.1). Lineage (NCBI taxonomy): Eukaryota > Viridiplantae > Streptophyta > Magnoliopsida > Malvales > Malvaceae > Hibiscus > Hibiscus syriacus. The sequence continues at coordinate 363,121 of NW_024062059.1, read as the reverse complement.
TAAGTATTGAATAAGTAAGGGGAATTTGATGAGTGTTTTATTTTGTTATTATTTAATTCATGTTACCTCCTTTTATAGTGCTAATTTTGGTTATTTATGTTCGAATATGTGCATGACTTTATTTTCCAAGAAACTACAATTAAAGGTTAAATTAAACAGATTTTCTATTTTTCAGGGAGATATCGACACCAACTCTGATTAGAAGACCAATCCAGGCGCAAACTTTGATTAAATAATCCAGTCAGCAAGATCAAAGGAGAAAAACAAGGCGAACCACAATTATTTAAGAATTAAAAGTTGTAATTAAATTCAAACATCTTAAATTTTATTATTTATTTAATTAAAATTTTAGTTTGCTTAGAATTTCAATTATGATTTTAGCTATTTATTATTAGGATTTTTAGTTTACTATTAATTATGAATTAAGTGTTTTTAATTTTCTTAAGAGTTAGTATTTTATTTTCATTAGGTTTTCTTAAATATATAAATACCCTCTAGGGGTTAAGCTTGAGACGTGTTCAGAATTCAGTATAAATCTGATTTTGGCTTTTCCTTTGTTTCAGTTTCTTTCCATAAAATTATTTTCTTCTTCATATTTTCTCTCTTTCACACGCCAAGTATGAATTCTATCATACTTGGCTAAACTTTTTCTTAGCTGATAGCTAAGCTAAGACTCGATCCGATCTCATGAGAATTACAAAAGCGCTTCACATATTCAAATTCTTTCTTGATTTTTGACAGACAATGAGAGTCAATCGGTCTTTTCTTTAAGCATCTCAATATCTTCAATCCAAGGAGCACACATTGGCTTGATCAACGTTGTGATCTATAGTTGGGGAAGAGAGTCGCCTTGCAGCTAATTCAATTCCCTAAGAACAAACTTAACGTCAGATCACTAAGGGAAATCAAGATCGGCGATTCTCATCGAGACACTATAATCCGAGCGTGGACTTTCCCATTTCATAAATTAGCATTGGCGTTAATATCGATAGTCGATATGAATCCAAACAAGGGCTAATTTCAAGGATTTACTTTGGAAATTAGTTCACCAGAGAGAATAAGAAGTTATAAGGGTTGGGCCTTGTAGAGTGTAACCGACATATATTCGAAGTAAAATCTATTTCAGTGATCGGGACGGATGGAGGCAACGCGAAGCTGGAGGCTATCTCTCATTTTAATTAATTTTCTACAATTTACTTCACTTATTTTTGTTGCTTTCACTTTAGTTTTATTTTATTTATTTAGTTGCTTGATTATTCAAAACCCCCTATTTTTAATTCTTTTGTTTTACATGTTTATTGGTTAGCATCAAATCAAATATAAATTAGAAAATTTTAAATCTCTGTAAACCGATCCCTTATTCCCTATTCTACGTTTATAGATTATTTATATGAGAAAATTAGTTTATTTATTTGACAAGTGCGATGCTTGTCAGCGATTGCACCCCAGTACCCCTCGATCTATGTATGGACTCACTAATCATGAATAGTTAAAGATAATTTTAATAAAATTATCAATAATTGAAGACGACATTAATAAATTATATAATTTTAAAATAATTAATTTTATGTAATAATTAAAAATATAAAAAAACTATAATCTATATTTCTTTACACAAACTAAAATAAATTAATTACATTAATAAAAATGAGATCAGAAAAAAACAATTAAAAAATTAATCAAATAAATTAATATTTTTTTATTAAGACACTAATAAAAGATAAATATATAACGATAAAATATGTTGTTATTAAGTATTAACATATAATAATCATTATAAATTGTTGATGTCAAATTGATTTGTTTAAATCAATCATTATAATATGTTGTTAATTAAGCTAACTTGTTTGGTCTCAAGTAGACAACATGGTGTATATATTTTGTATCTTAGCGTATAAATATTTAAATCCATACTTTTTTATATATATGAACTTAAAAAATATTTTTTATATTAACTTATTAAATATATTTTATTAACTTAATTGAAAAATATTTTATTTTCATTTTCATTTATATATATATATATACATATATATATATATATTATGTTAAAATATATTTAAAAGTATGACTAAATTGAGAGAATAAGTAAATAATAGGGACAAAATGTGTGATTATACCAACTATCACGTCACATATTATGTTAATTGTTGACGGCAGTTAACTTGTGATTATTACATCTTAATTAAATAAAAATAAAAGTGGTCATATCTTATGTTTTTTAAACTAATACAAACATAAGTAATCATATGTACATTTAACCTAATATATTTCTTAACGTGGAAGCGCCTTTGTGTATATTCTTCAAGGGCCAATGCTCCTATTTTTGAACTCTCAGTTGTCGGGATGTAGACCCAAAAGCCAGAATTCAAAATCAAGTACATTTGGATTCAAAATACGAGGCTTGCTAGTAGGGCAACGGCCCAATTAACTCGACAGAAAAAAGGCTTAAAAAGAAACCCAACATCAATGCTGAAACCTCTGCTCCTAGTCCTACCGGACAGTTTGGAGTTGGGGTCGCAAGTCTTTAGGATCTAACTGTAACTGTAAAGCTTGCGAATATTGATAGGAAAGCTAACCCTTTCATCGCCATCAACCAACTGTTTCGCAATGTAACATTAGCAGCTTCAATGGGTGATAGGCATCCCAAAACACATACTTGGATCGATCTTCGTAAAGAGCCGAAGTTCCGGTGTTTGCGTTGCCGTTCTCGAAGCAAACGAACAACGGAAAATACCCACCACGACATGGTTCATCGGCGTTCTCGAATCCTGAAAAATGTCCCGACATGTAAATTTAGCAAGCCCTCATCAATTTGTGCAGCAAGTATACGTAGGTAACAATTTACCGGTTACTAAACCAAATTGGTGATAGTTAGCCAAGATGTCCGTGAAAACATCATAGGAGTTTGCAAATACGAAGATGGCTTCAGGTCCCATCTCTTTGTTCAAACGATTCAACACCTCATCTCAGATTATAGGCTCGTATCAACGCTTCAGGTCCCAGTCTGCATGCATATTACACTAATTGGGAAAGTCCCACGTGCGACAGTCTTAATATACGGCTAAAGAAAGACGTTATTAGTTTTATTATTATTTTTTTAACAAAGCTGGTAAAAAATTACTGAAAACATTATTATTTCTACCGGTTTTGTTATTATTGAGCATTTTACCGGTTTTGTTAACATATTCAGTAAAGCGCTACCTAAAACATTATTTTTTCTACCGATTTTGTTAATATCGGGCACTTTACCGGAAATATTAAAAAACATTAATGTTTTATGTAGAAATAATAATATTTTAAGTAATTTTTTTTACCGATTTTGTTAAAAAAATAATAACAAAATTAATAGCGCATTTTCTTAACTGTATATTAAGGTTGCTGCATGGTAGAACTTCCTTACACTAATTCTACTTTTACTTGAGGGAAAAACATAATATAAAAACAATCAAAATACTTGACGGAATAATCATATTGACTTCTATTTTTTTTCTTGAGGTACTTTTACTCACTTTAATACAAAATAACTTCTAATTAAATGAAAATCATTAATTTATTAACGGTCAATGTATTTTTTATTGATCTGACAAGATTTGTCACATTATTATTTTAGACATGGTACATCATGTCATTACTCACGTACGTAAAGTATGTGTCATGTTAACACTTAATTAGATATTGTCATGTCAATATTTATTTATTTTGTTGATCTACTATGATGTTTACAATCATAATAGTTGGATCTTAATTTAAATTTTGATAAAGTCTGTCGACATCTATTTTCGTCCGAACCCGTCTTTATATTATTATTATTAATTATTTATTATTATTTTGTTTGCAGGATACAAACTTGAAACAGGGCCCAAAATTACAACCAAAGGACTCAGCAAAACCCGGTTACAATCCGACCCAGACCCGATTGCAGCTGCCTGCCATCACTGTGCCCATGCCTTGACATCCCTGCTGCATGCTGCTGCCTCCCACGTGAAGCCTCTGGCAACATCATCTCCCCAAAAATCACTGCAACACTCCACATCTGCCAACAACATCATTTCATCAGAAATCAACAATCAATTTATATAATTTGATGTAAATGGGAAAGAAAAGAGAGGGCAGAGGGTCACGGTTTTTTAGGAGGGGAATCGAAAGAAAAAAGGATAGGGAGGGTTTTTTTTGGGTTTTGGAAGCTCTCGGGTTTTTCTGTAAAAGGGAGGATTCAAAATAAATAAAAACAATCGGGAAAATAGGGAGCAAATTAAGCAGGGACTCTCGATTTTTCAGATTATGATAAAGGGTTTCGGTTTTAGTGTGAGGAGGAACCAATGTAAAAGAAAATTTGTAAAGGGGAAACCATTTTCAAGCAATACACAATTTTTATTCGAATCAAGCAAGCATTTACAGTTTTTTTTCTATTTTTCTTTTGAATCAAAACTATACAAAACCAAACTTTACATATTTTTTTAATTCATTCGAACTAGTAAGAAAAGTAAAGCAAAATAATAAGTTAAAAAAAGAGGGGAAGTGAGTAGATACCTTCGATCAGAAGAACCACACCGACGACCGGGGCCTCTTTTCGATGATTCAGACGGTGAGAAGTTGCGTAAGGACGAGGAGACCAACATACTCCGGAATCGAGGTGATCCAATGGCGGACGGCGACAAATCGGAAAGAGGAAAGCCAAATGGTTTCATGGCTTTTTTCGTGGAGCTCGGGGCTGATTTTCATGAAACCAAAGGCAAATTCGTGACCACCGCACCAAGGAGAGCCAGACTGGAAATTTTCGACATGAGTAGTCATCAACAACAGTGGTGCCGACGGCCGGCGGATGGTAAGTCACCGACGGTGATCGATTTTTTAGAAAGAAGCTAGAGTTTCTCTCACTAAGATCTAAAAAATTAATAAAAAAAGTTTGTATTTGTAGAAAACTTTAGGAGGAAATTACACTTAGTTCCCCCTAAGTTTGGCGTGTTTTTGCAAAAATAGTCACATGTAGGGATTGTTTTTGTAATTTACACATTTTTTATGCATGTTATATATTTTTGGTTTAATTTCTATTGGTCCCTGTACTTTTAGGCGTGTTTTACATTTTAGTCATGTGTAGTGACTATTTAATTTTTTGTTAAATATTTAGGGATTGAATTAGCGATTTTCCCTTTTTATTTTTCAACACTAACTTTTTTGTTACTTTCTTCCACGTCCCTGTACTTTATGCGTGTTTTCCATTTCTGTCACTAGTCCTCTATTTATTTTATTTCTTTAATTTTGTGCTATAATTTGTGTTTGTTTCAATTTAGTCATTTTTATTATTATGGTTTATTCGAATTTATTCATCAATTTTTATTTTTATTCATTTTAGCCACTGTTTGTATTATGTTTATTATTCTACTATAATTTAGATATGAAATCTCCAATTTATGCATATTAGTCACTAATGATTATGATTTGGCTATTACTTTTTAGTTTTATTTCATTTTAGTCCCTTTATGCTTATTATTTTATCTTTGCGATTATTTTAATTCGAGTGCCTTATTTTAATGAATTCCATCTTGGTCATGAATGATTGTATTTGGTTTATTTACGATTGTAGTGCTTGGATTGTGAAATATTTGCAATGGTTGCCTTTATTTATTGTTGATTGTGTAGTTTAATCCCTAAAATCACTATTCTTTATTATTTTTATCCATCATTTATATATTTGTTAATTTCCCGCTTTTTGTAATATTTTCAAATATTATTTTACACGATGAATTTTTAGAAACGCGCCTTAACTAACAAGGAGTGTGTTTCCAAGAATTGTTCAAACAAAATAATATATTTTGTTTTTGAATGAATTTTTGTTTTAATATATTTAATATATGTATTTTATCCAAAAATTTGGGCAATATTCTTTGTATGGGGAATCCATGTAAATGCCCCTTAACTGACAAGGAATGTATTTTCGATAACTGTTAATGCAAAATAATACCCTTGATATTTGTTCTAAAAAAGGATCATAATTTAAATGTATATTCGAATTTGTCAATTTCAATATTTAGATGACGTATAACCGTTTAGGTACCGATTTCATGCGTTGTAGAGGTGCTAATCCTTCCCCACACGTAATCGACTCCTGAACCCTTTTTCAAAATAAATTTCTGGTTAAACGTAGATCATTTTTTATCTTTTAAAATTATTTTAAAATGTATTTTTAGGTATTCGACCTACCTAGCCCAAAGGTCGATGGCGACTCCGAAAATATTTATTTGTTTTATTTTGAAACCTTACATTTTCCCAAGATTAAGTTGGATTGATCCCCGCCATAGCCCTAAAAAACTTAACTACCGTTCCGACAAAGTCAATTGTCAACATGTTATCACCGATATCTTTATTTTATATTAATATTGATGATACTTATATTTTACCATAAACAATAGTTTTGGTTCTTGTCTTTAATTTTTTTTAAGTTATTTAATTTAATTTTTTAATTTTTTACTTATTCGATGACTATTTTTTGTTTGATAATGTTATGAATAATGACTTGTTAATGTAACTAATTTACTTTAACTTTTATATATTTTTAGATTATAATTTTATTATATGTTTTATATATTCAATAAAACTATTTATTTCTATCCATTAGAAAAATCTTATCTCTTAAATGTCAATAAAAAAGTGTCACATCATCATTTTCAATAACACAAAAATATTATTGTACATTTATATGTATTAGATACCAACTCTAACTCAATTGTACTTCTTTTTTGGATGGAACTAGGCGGGTGAGTAAGAGAGGTCGTCCTTTGTAAAAATATAAAATTATCATATATTTTAAAGTTTTTATATATTTTTATTAAAAGTATGTTTTTGTACCCCTAAAATCTATAAGTTTAAGTTCGCTTTTTGAAATTTTATAAGTTCATGTTTGTCCCCCTAACATAAAATCCTGTGTCCATACCTCTTTGTTTAATTAATTTTTTTCAGAAAACAAATAATGTTTTAAAGAGGCAAAATGTTAAAACTGTGTATTACTGAGCAATAATTTAATTATTTAAAAGAAATAAGATGTCTTGTAATTTTTATTTCCAAAATTCTAATCTTTAAAGCCATTTTTGACAAGCTTAACACGCCAGATAAGTTGTTGAGGATGAATATGGTGATTGATCCTTGCTGTTTGAACTGTGATTCTGCCTAGAGACTATCTGTTTTTCGTTTGCTCGTAGTCTCGTGGTGTCTGGGGTCAAGTTCTGCGCTTGTGTGATTTAAGGAGGGCTGTTCTGGATTGGGATCACGAGCTGGCCTGGACGTCTGCTGGATTAAAGGATAGCTTTTGTTGGTATTTATTCTGAAAATTACATGGAATGCTCTCGTTTATTACGTCTGGGAGGAGAGGAACTTTCGACAGTTTAGAGGACAAGCTCGTACCGTTGATGAAATTGTTAATATTATATAGTTAAAATTAAAGTTACAAAGAAGAATATAGATTGCTTAGATCTTGTGAATATTAGGCTATGTACTATGTGGGAGATACCTTAATTTTTGCGAGTACCCTATTTTCGTGTTGGTGCAGGTCCTCTGAGTCTTGGATAAATGAGATCAAACTTACCCCAACAAAATTTTTTAAGGACATTCCATTTCCATCCTTCCCTTTCAGGGGTCACATGATTAAGAATCAATTGCCACATGATTAAGTGATATCTTATTTTTAATATATTTTCAATATGTTCCCGTTCCATTTGAATAAAACAAAGTAATTAACCCCACACTATGGTCCAAAAAATCCGACGATAACATTAACGCCATGCTTCCTGAATTAATTGTCAAATATCACTGCATAATAAATTCTTTAAATCAGAAAATCACCCACAACCCAGAGTTTAATATTCAATTTCGATAGCTGCTCATCATACATTCATAATATCGATATATTATTCTAACGTTTAATTGCAAGATAATTAAATAACTGATGCTCCAATTGAAGTTGGATATATATGATCGTTTTCAGTCTCATTTCAGCCTGTTAAATTGGCCGCAAATTGCAGGTAAACCGGCCAATTATGTATGTTATAAGTCAGCATCAACATCATAAATCGATTAAGGCCCATATGGAGAAACACATCAACCGTATAATCACACCTAAACAATAAATTTAAGGTCTTGAGACAGTAGGTCACCGCCAAAAGAGGCTCATTAAGTCTCCCCCATGCCATTGTCGACACATCATAATCAGTGAAAATAACTATGGTGAACAATTTTTTTTTTGATTAAGCTAAGGTGATTAAAATGTAGTATATGTTCTAAATACTCTCAATCATTTGACGATGAACACTCAATCACCTTGTTGCGATCACTAGTACTCGAACCCATGATCTCTACGAACAATAACAATAACCACTGCGGTAAGTCATTAAGTTAATAATTAACATAGTCTGGTAAATTGGTAATAATAGTATAATGTTAGGCATTCCATAACTTTTATTATACATATTTCATTTACTTCCTTGCATGTGCATGCACCCTTACCGTCCTAAAAAACGTATTTTTTCATCATACTTTTTAAAAATAGTACCAAGATCTTCTAAGTTACTGAAGTTATAAAAATAATAAGATGGTTGTTAAATAATTTTAAACAATTATAAAATGATCTTTAAATTTATCAAAAAGAATGATCATTTTGTAATAATTAAAAAATTCTAATGATCATTTTGTAATTCCTCAAAAAATAGTGGCTAAAAAGACTATTTCAGTATAGTTAAGTGACCATACATGTACTTTATCCTTTTTACAAGTATATGACACGTCAAGATGACGTCGGTGAGTGTCAATACCAAAGAGAATATGAGTCACGTGGAGAGGAAAGCATGCAATAAATACTAGAGATATTGGAAAATAACAAAGAGATGTCCTTTGAATGGTAGGTATTTTATATTAAATAAATTATAAATTTAATCACTCAACTTTATTTTCTATCCTATCCTGCTTTAAAAATTTTCAATTTTTCACTGAAACTAATATATTAGGTTTTTCTAGTCACTCCACCGTTTTTAAAAAACAAAATTTTCATCAGAACGACGTCGTTTTACGTTACATAAAAGCTCATTTATAACGCCATTAATGATGAAACGATTGAGTGACAAAAAAATTAATGTATTAAGTTCATCGAAAAAAATATATAATAAGTGATATATGAGAAAGTAAATTTCAATTACCAAATTCGTAATTTACCCTTTATATTAATAAAAATATATTTGTAGCATTAATGGTTTGCCTAAGCCACCAGAATAAAGGATGCGTTGTAACAAAAACAAAACAGTAGGCTACCGTGACTGTCAATACTCAATACAGTATAATTTCGTTTAATTTAATTATAAAATAAATGTTTAAAGCATACATTTTTCATTTTAGATATATAATTTTTTATTGTAAAAATACATGTTTAAGTAAAAGGATTTATTACATTCGGTTAATAATTTATTTTCCAATAAATGTCTAACACGTAACCTTCCATCTTACTTCTTTTCTATTGCATTTTCTTACTCTTTCTCTCTCTTCTTTCATTTTTCATCTACGTCAAATTCGACTTCCACTTAAGTCACAATTTAAGTCACTATATTATCACGTATAACGATTTTTTTTTTGTTGCCCTCTCAGTTCTAAAGTTTCGTCTTAATTAATCCGAATAGACATGCGTCACATACCTGGTTTTGGTGGTGAGTCTCCTAATAAGGATTTTCTGTATAAACAAATATTCGAACTCGAGAGTTTGCTTAAGCGATATCAAACTGCTTATAACTTAAACCAATCATATTAGTACATATAACGATTTTTATAATAAATTAACTTTAAGTATATATTAAAATTGAAAATAATTTAGGCTGAACATTAGGTCTAATATGAGAAGAAGTATAGAATTAAATCCTTCTTCATCATTCTCCGTTGGAGGTTCAACCACCACCAACCTTCTTCTTCCTTGGCCAATTGTTGTAACAAAATTTGGGCAACCCACAATTAACCTTTAATAGAATCTCTCCCACACGCTTCTTTTTAGCACACAAATATGGTTTTAGATTTGACTATCGAATATATCATTTACTTTTTTATGGTTAATCGTATGTAAAATATTATATAGTAATATTTTTTTTATTAAATAAAGTTTAACGTTTCCATATTATGGTTTAGGTTTCTATTTATGTTCGTGTATTCTGCATTTCATCACCGAGTGAAACGGAGAAGAAACGATGATATAGAACGCGACCGAGTCCTTCCATTTGTTTATCATATATTTTAGCTTTAATTGTTATTGTAATTCTCAAATGGGTGTAATGTGTAAAACCGGCTCCGTCGTGAAGTTCATCGGGGGAGTTCTGAACACAGCGGTGAGCTTCGTCGTCTTCTCTGTTCTCGACCTTGTTGATTCCATTCTGTGTTTTGCTTACAAAGTGGCGGATTTCTGCATCGAGGCCGAGTGGAGGCCTTGTTACTGCTGTCCTACTAAAGAAGCCATCACAAGCGGCGGCGGCGGCAAGATTTTGGTCTCCGAACAAGGGGAGTCCAAGATTGTTAGCCTCAATTCAAGCAAGTTGCAGCTGGAGGACATTTCGGATACCCTTTATTCACGTCCATCACTGGTGGCCGAGGCCTCGAAGCTCACCGTTAACGAGCTGAAGAAACTCAAGTTCGACGGCACGAGGATGAAGCGTTGCGAGAAGATGAAGAGAGGGTCGACGAGATCGATGTTCACCGTCAACTCCATCGTTGTGGAAATGCTTCAGGGCAAGATGGTTGGTCAGCAACTTCATCATATCCCTACATGGTCCGACTGCGATTGTAAATTCTGCAATTCTTGGGCCTCTTCCAGCAACGACACTCTCTTTGTCAAGGCCCAAGCACCAAAGGGTAAAAAATGGTTATGGTCGACTGAATCAAATATGATCCGAATCTGCTAACTTCATTATATTACTCTGATTTCAGATAATAAAGCACGAGAAGATGTGATATTCATCCACGGCTTCATTTCATCATCAGCATTTTGGACTGAAACTCTATTCCCCAACTTTTCGACCACCGCGAAATCGACTTACCGGTTCTTGGCAGTCGATCTTCTTGGGTTCGGGAGAAGTCCGAAACCAGCCGACTCTCTGTACACCTTGAGGGAGCACGTGGACATGATTGAAAAATCCGTGCTTGAAGATTACAAAGTAAAATCTTTCCACATTGTGGCTCATTCCTTAGGCTGCATATTAGCACTTGCCATAGCTGTAAAGCATCCGGGATCGGTCAAGTCATTAACCCTGCTTACACCGGTAAATTTCCCTTCATTTTACCAAGTGTAAGTGAAAATATTTACCGATTAATAAGAAATGTTGTACATGAACATTGGCAGCCATACTACCCGGTGCCAAAGGGTGAAGCTGCAACACAATATGTTATGAGAAAATTAGCCCACGACGAGTGTGGCCGGTGATGGCGTTTTGCGCATCTCTGGCTTGCTGGTACGAGCACATCAGCCGGACGATTTGCCTCGTCATATGCAAGAATCATCGGCTATGGGAATTTCTCACCAAACTTGTCACCAGAAACAGGTGAATTGAATTTCGTCAATCCTAACATTTTACCAATATTCTTAATCTGAAACAGTCAATCATAGTTCCATCAGCATCGACTTCATTTATGCTGTGATTATTGATATCGACCTTCATCTACCGTATGGCCCTTAATTTTAGTGCATTTTTTTATGTGTGTAGGATGAGGACATTCTTGATGGAAGGGTTCTTTTGCCACACACACAACGCTGCCTGGCATACGCTCCACAACATTATGTGTGGCACCGCGACCAAGCTCGACCGCTATTTGGACGTCGTCCGCGACCGACTGACCTGTGACGTCACCATATTCCACGGCAAAGACGACGAAGTGATCCCGCTCGAGTGTAGCTACAATGTCCAAAGAAAAATCCCTCGTGCTCGAGTTAAGGTCGTCGAGAACAAAGACCACATTACGATCGTTGTCGGCAGACAAAAGGCGTTTGCCAGGGAACTTGAGGAGATTTGGAATGCATCATCAACGAGTAATTAAACAGAAAAATCCAGCTTGGAATGGTCTCCTCGATTGGGGTTAAATTTAAAGCGTACAAAATGGAGTGAAATGCATAATTCATTTTAATTCCTGAATTTAAGTCAATATTTTATCGGAGTTATGAAAATGTTTAATTAATTAATTGTAATCATATGAAGTTCTATAAGATTATCAGACAAAGTGTTATTGTTTTTACGCCTTAGTCTTATTTTTTAAAAAATATTTTTCGTTATTGTCTGCAATTTATATGTATTTTTTAAATTTTATTCTATCAATTAGTGGTGACACACATAATAATACTTTTAGCGTAAACAGATTTTAAAACCTTAATTTCTTTTAGAAAAATTGTATGCTTAACCATTAAACTAGGCTAATAATTTGTTAAATTTATACCAAAACTTGTATTTAAGTTAAACCATACAGAATTATGTAAAATTGCTTACAGAAGGAATCAAACTTACGCATAGATTTTTACACAGAGATTTATTGGCAGAAATTACTTCTCATTACAGACGCGCATATGAATGACTGCATATGAAGACTGTTCAACTATGTTTTTATTTATTTTATTTATACATGCATGATATTTTATCTTTATTTTTAATTTTCTGACTGCCGGAGGTCTTCCACGGAAACTACTCTCAATCTGGTGTTGGGGCAGCCTACTAATCTACCTCTCCTTACCCCATTGCATATGGGAATATGGTTTTGTTGTTGTTGCTTACAGAAGGAATAAACTTAGAGTTTATGTAAAAGGGATCCAACACTTACTCATTGAATTGAACTAAGAATTTATTAAAATTAGTATTTAAGATTGAATCCAATGCCCTTGTAAGAAATGCATAATAATTTAATCTTGCGTATTTTATCTATTGATTAATTATTTCGGATCATATTTTATAAAGACTCAATATGGGGTGACTCTTCCAATACATTTTGCTCTATAAACAAATGTCGATATTCGAACTCCTAATCTTACTTAAGTGATCTACTGTCTCATCTCATTAGACCAATTAGCAGTTGATTCTATTTTTATGAATTTAATATTAAATCGAAATAAAATTTATAATATTTATTTAAAATAAAATATAAAATATAAATTAATTACATTGAGTTAACTTGTTAATTAATGTATCATTAGAAAACATAATTTCTTTTAAAATATTCAGAAAATGATGTGAAACCTAACTATCAAGCAAATCAACATTCAAATTAGTTCTAAAATATACTATTTTTATTTTTTTTAGATTTAACACAATTCTAAATTGACTCCATCCTTAAATAGATAATTATGTTTAATGTATATAAACCCACAATTTTATGAATGTTTTAATAACAATGATGTAAATCAAATTAATATTCTATCCATGAAATTGCATTAAATTTTAAGAACAAATAAAACTAAGTGTTTTCATTTAGCTCTAGACTAAATAAGCAAGCAAAGCAGTGAACCAAAGGGCAAACCCCTACCAGCTTGGCCATGGTAAATGTGCAGTTCAAGTCATCAGTGTCGTGTACCATAAAATTTGGGAAACTCGTGGATTCATCATGGGGCAAATAAATTTATTTTCGGCTGTCCAACTTGCCATGAATATTCTATTGAATGAGAAGAAATTTGTACAAAGAATTTTCCTGAATTGGTTAGGACTTAAGCACCAACTTTTACAACACTCTGATCAAGGATGGACCGAGGGGACGGGTAGGGTAGTTGTTCCCTTGAAAATTTAAAATTACTATATATTTTAAAAATTTTATGTATTTTTTATCGAAAATTTTATAAATTGAAATTTACCTATTTACGTCCAAGTTCAGTCCTAACATAAAATCATCCATCCCCGAATGTGGAGTTTTCCAAAGACAAACCAATGGAATGTGTATCGGCAGAAATAGAAGAACTGTTAGTTCACTTAGCAAAATTTTGTAGATTACTTATGGGGTTCCCCCCACGCCTTATGTTCATTCAGGTTGGTGAAAGGCACAAACCTAACAATTGCTAGCTGTAAACTTTAAGCTCAAGAGACTCTTTTGCTTCATATATTGTTGTTAAACTGTGTAACCCACGTGTACTAGGTGTTTAGGATGTGTACTTAATATCATATTTAATTAAATATCTTTTAAATAATTTAAGATAATTAAAAGATAATATCCATTCAGAATCTTTTAAATAATTTAAGATAATTAAAAGATAATATCCATTCAGAATCTTTATTAATCATTGACACCGTACAAATACAAATGTAACATCTTAAACTCGATACATTTAAAGACAACAACACTCGCTCTAACCACTGAGACATCAGATGAAATTCAATTAAAAATTTAAATTGATTTTAGAAATATAACAAGCGGTTATATTCTAATTATACTATATAATATCTCTAATATCAATATGGTAGTGTTGGATGTTTCGTATTAAACCATTAATTAATATATATATATATATTTAATTTATTGATCATATATAAAGTATATACACTGATAGTAAATTAAATGATGATATATTATTATACAAATTTTAAATTGTATATATTTAATTTGTTTCTAGCACGAATCGATTTACCTTAGTGGTTAAAAGAATCATTGTTGTTCCTAGAGGTTACGAGTTCAAACACCAACGGATGCAGTTGAGTGATTGAGCTTTCATTATCAAATGGTTGAGAGTATTTAGAACATATACTATTTTGTAATCACCTTAGCTTAATAAAACTTGGTAGTCAATATGAAAATTCCTATGTAAATCTCAATTGGATCTTAGGTATACCCTGACCCTAGACTGGGGTAGCCAATCCTAAACTAAACTTTTATGTAAAAAAATTAATACTTATAACAATTTTAGAATGAACCTTATATATAATGGAAAGAAATCATTTTTTTAATAAATTAATATGAGATGCCATCCCATTGAAATGACAAAGGCCCAAGCATATTAAGCTACATCGGATAAGGTGGCCCAAATATTATCATATAAAATATTTTGTGTTGTGGTATATCAGTCACCATATATGTGGTTAGGGGTGCTTATCAAACGAATCGGTCGCGAGTTGAGCAATGTTCGACTCATGTTTGTTAAAAAATTTATTTCTCGATTCTATCCGTTACTCGTTAAGTTTGTTAAAACATTGCTCGACTTGTGCCCGTTAAAAAAACTTGTTGCTCGACTTGTTCTCGTTAAGCTCGTTGCTCGTTAAGTTCACTAAAATTTTTATCTTATTTTTTTTAACTATAGGTAAAATCTACTAATACTATAATTAATAGATTAGTCATCTATCATGTTTTTATTATCTATTAGAAAATTAGTAATTTTTTAATGAAATAATTTTTTTAAATAAGTATTAAAATTTTTAAAAAATCTCGCGAACTTATTGAGTTAAGTTGGATTTGCTCGAATCAGCTCGTTAAGATCTCGAATCGAGTCAACCTGAGTCAAACTTTTACTGAGTTTTGACCAAGTGGAGTTCGAACTACTCAAGAACTACTCAACTCATTAATCACTCTTATGTGGCCTTACTTATAAGACAAAGGTCAAATGTACATATGCAAAATCATCATTCATGTTATGAATTATTGAGCACCTAATATCAGTAATTAATATTAATTATCAAATCTATTGAATATATATATATATATATATTCAATAGATTTGAATGATGATTTTGCAAATGTACATATGCAAAGTCATAATTATATGGCCTTACTTATAATACAAAGGTCAAATGTATATATGCAAAGTCATACTTCATGTTATGACTTATTGAGCACCTAATTTCAGTCATTAATATTAATTATCAAATCTTTTGAACTTATATATATATATTACTATTTAATTAGGAAAAAATTAATAATTGAATGTAAGTTGAAATCAAATTTATGATAAAAGCATTTGATTCATTCTGACCAAAATATTTTTACTATAAAAAATAAGTTTTACTTTTAATTCTTCACTTTTCCTTTATTCTCTTCTCATTCTTCAATTTTTTTAATCCGTCTGTATTTTAAATTTCTGAAATCGTAAAATTATCTTCAATAACGTATAGGCCGACACCGGTCGTCGTGCTAGTTGCCATTAAACTCCAAAATTTTTTAACATTACTTTCCAAACTTCTTAATTTTAAATTTGGTGTTTGTTTCATCGGAGAATACTTTGATGTTTATAAATCTAGCCCAAAATCATTTATCTCTTTTGTTTTGATCTCCTTCTTCCACCGTCAGATCGGGTCAAAATAAAATTATACTATTTTCCTCATCAATAGAAGCTTATTCATTATTAGAATTGTCAAAAAAAAAAAAACCATGCCAAAATGACAAGTCTCTTTTTCTTTTTCTCTCCATTGTTTTTTATTTTATTTTTGGATTTTTGTGTTCTTTTTTATTTTTTTTATTTTGTTGTGAAATTTTCTTTTGATTTAGTGAATCTAAGCTTTGGATGGTTGATGTCAAGTTAGGTAGAGTTGAACGAATTCTCACTCTCAAGTTTCGAATCGGATTCGAGGAGAGTATAAGATTCTTCTAAAATCATTTCGATTATTAGGTAGACATACAAATTTTTCATATTAGAATGGCCAAAACTTGACTCTATCTAATCCATACCCATCCCTACATAAAATTATAGGGGTAGGAGGGGCTTTGTCCTTTTAAATGAAAACAAAATATAATTTTAATCTTCTTTTACAAATAATCTTAGTCCCTTAAGATCTATAATCTTTATATATGATTTTGATAAAAATTATATTTTAACCCTTAAAATGAAACTTTAATTTAATTTCTCAAAAATCATAAACTAATATAATGGTAAAATTATTATTTTATTTTTTTAAATTTAACGAAGTTTTTTTTCTTTCTTATGTACAAATTTACAAATTACACACCATATCATTAACCTTATAATTTGAACCTCAACTTAAGGAATGAACTTCTACTTAATTTTAACTTAACAAATAACAAAAAAAATATGAATTATTATTTCTTATTTACCCTAAAGTATCATCTTCTTACTTTATTTATGAAATCTGAAATGTTCAAATAATTTCACATATATTATTAAAATCCTTTCAAGCAAGTAAAAGGAAAATGTTGTAATTTCATCTTAACTGAAGAGAACAACAATATCAATGGAGGACAAAAATTAACCGAACAGAAGACTTTTCACAAAATGGGGGAACTACGGCTTCCTCGCCCACGTAGGGTTGTGGGAAAAATGATTTTCACATATAAGACATCTATCATATTATTTATTGAATTAAGGTTTTTTATTGGTCTGAAGAAGTCATGCACTCCTGAGGTCTTCTCAATTTGCCTGGAAACGCCATGCAGTTGTGAAGTCTTCATATTTAGTTTGAAGACGCATGAAACACCTGGCGTCTTTAGATTGGTACTGTGCAGTTCACCCTAGATAGAGAAATAATCCCCCGATTGGATTATATTGGTAATTTTTTCCTCACATCATTTACTCGGCCATTTTGCCGGGAACTACTAATTAAGGAATACAAAATCTTCATTTTTTTCATTTCTTTTTTCATATGAACCCTAGAGGACAATAATTTATAGGAAAGGGATTGCCAGTCTTAATTAGTCTCTATGAGCTTTTTCGAATTGTTTTAAGCATAAACTTTCACTATCAACTTAACGATATACGAATTAATATCAAGTTTGAATAAAATGATGTTTTTTATTAATACATTACATATTTAATGAAAATTATGATATTTTATGTTATTTCAAAATGGTGTCTGAGTTGATTTGTTGATGGAAATATATATTCATGCATATAACAAGCTAGTTTATTAACTGCATGAACAACTAAACATGAGAAGGAAGATGACAAAAAGCGCATCTCACCGGTGACCGGAGAGCTAGTTCAAAGAGCATCTTTGGAGGATAGCATTGCTAAGGAATTCCTCGCTTATAAATATTCCGGTAGGAACGTTGACGACGACATCTTGAAGCATTAGATCATTGACGTTCGATACGCTTGCATGGTGAACATGGAGCTCTAGGTCTCGAAGAGCATCCATCAATCTGGCGGCCGGATAATTTATATCCGGACTTTGAACTCGGATCATAGCTTCCGATCCCACGAGCTTTACATCGACTTCCACCGCCTTTGGCCAAAAACTAGAGGATTGCTTGATCGTATTGTCGAATGTGGGTTTCGTGCTTTGGTTTTCGAAGACGTTGATGGGATTCAAGTTCAACTTTGGTTTCTGGGATTGTACCAAGAGTTTAGTCTCTAATTTGTCGATCCTTGATCTCAGTTCCTTGATGTAGGCTACTGCATCCGAAAGCAAAGATGCTTTATCCATCTTCGAGACGTTTGGAACGACGGATCGGAGTGCGTAGAACCGGTGGTTCAGCCTCTCGCGCCGCTGCCGTTCTGCTTCCACGTGGTTTATTGGGGATTCTTTCCCACTCCCCGGTTTGCGTCCTCTCTTCTTTGGTCGGCTGCTGTTCGACTCCGTCTCTTCAGAGGCGAAGTTGTTATCGGAATCAGCACCCGAGTCCGGTGAAAACCGGTTCAAACCTGGAGTTTTCTTCTCTTCAAGATTCGGTTCCTTTTGGTCACCTGAAACCATTCCGAAATCGAGAAAAGGGATACCGGTGGTCGAAATTTTGACTTGAGATTCATGGACTGCAGCCTGCTTCGAACTGAATATTGATTTACTAAGCTGCACCGTGCCCCAGTCTTCCACGATCATCTCTGAAGATCCCAGTTCGACAACTCCAAGGGGTGTCGAAACACACAGTAGGGTCTGAATCCCTCGCATTCGAGCTTCTCTAACTCGCTCACATGGGTACGATTGGAGTTCATGATCTCCACACAACCAAATATGTAAGCCTGAGCCAAAAGCTTTCCCAATAATGCCACCTCCAACAGCAAAGGATTGAGTCATCGACACGGTATAGAACCACTCGTAATCGGTGAGATCGCCGTCGCCGTCCCCAGCGCCATCCACCATTCGGTCCATGTCCAATTCGTTAAAAAAATCTTGCACCTCTTTTCCCGATCCCTTCCTCTGTTGGATTATCTTATTGCTAGATTTGCCTGTGAAGTCTCGTGTCCCCCGGAAATAGCCATCACCCCATGATAAAACAACGTGACCTTGAGCACCCCTTGAAGCTTGCCAGAAAATGGAGTAAACCCACCATTCAGGCCTTTTTTGGACGATGAATTGGAGGCGTTGTAGCACCGTAGGTAACGCATCTGGACCTTGGGTACTCAGAGAAGACGGTGAAGAACAAGCCATGGTGGTGTCGAATAGGGCTCGACTGCGACAAACGAAAATGATATCAGCTATGTAGTAGAAGTAGCAGGAAACTCCAAAGAGAGGAATGAGTGATTCGGTTGGGATATTCGGAGAAAACAAGTTTTCTTGGCCATTAAAGGACCATTATTAATAGTACTATTCTTGGTCAAAATGTTTACACCGTAATCACGTGGACATCTTATTCTAGATGCCCAGAAAAATACCATCCTCCATGTAACCCGAGAGGAGCCTATCAAGGCAATCTAAATTTTTAAATATTTTAATATTTTTTTATAACTTTTATTAAAAAAATTATTTTTATGTCTTAACATTTTATAAGTTCATTTTTCCTTAAAATTTTAAAAAAATATTTTCGTAATATAAAATTCTATCTTCATCTATATTATCGTATCTAATTGATGTAGAGAGTTCAGGGTTTCCTGTCTGAACTTTCAACCGGTAGTAAATTTCCCACTTTTAATTCACACTAACACTAGTTATGGTAGATTTCGTGCTCATCTTTTGCTTCTTTTTTTAATTTCCCATGACATTTTTCCTTTTATTTCCCAGGAAGATTAGATTTTTTTCATATAATTTCTTTTAACTTTCTTAAGATAACTGTCATCGTCACTAAATTGTCGGTGCATGGAGCTATGCATGTAGAATGCTTCAAAGAAATTTCAAAATCAACATCAATGCTTAAATGTTTTATGTTTTCCCTTTGGGGACCATTGAAGTAAAAATTAAGAATGGGCACCTTATTAGTGTAATTATTGCTAATGCTTTTAGTGCACACTTTTAATTCGTCACTTAATATAGTATTTGTTTTATTAAAAAAATGTTGATTTGATAATTTATATGTACATTTTAATGATAACATGACATAATCTTATGGTGACATGTTAGCATAAACGTTAATCTTTTTTTACAGTGAATTGAAACAACAAAATGAAAAGTCACCACCAAGTTTTGAAGAACATATCTCTCGTTAAAAATCACCGTTAATTTTTAATGATGGGTGATTAAATTGAAACCAAAATTTAATGTTATTAATAAAGAACAGTCGGGTGATCAAAACAAAATCGCAAGAATATGTGAATGACCAAATGCATAATTTATCTTAAAAATTACTATATAATTGAATTTGAGTATACGATGACGTATTATTGGTAACACTATCACGTCCAATAACATCAAAAATCTTTGGTTAACATCTCTCTTTGGAGGAGCCTTTAGTCCCAAAATTCTATATGTGTGCAATTAAAGCACATGAAACATGCCCTAGCTAGAGGATGGATTCCGTATCATTAGAGAATAGTGTGTTTGACCAGTTATCTCTTCTATACATGATTTCATCTTCTTATAAGCACTGATATTGTGTTGATGTATCTTGGTTCATGACAAGAAGAGTGGACCGTTGAAGAACGAATTAATTTTCGTCTTAAATTGTATTCACTTGTTTGATTAATTATTTCGAATATCTTTCTCTCTTTTCTTTACATAGAGATTTATTAATTTTTTATTGACTTAATATAAAAATAAGTGTCTAAACTATACAACTTTTTTCTTAATAGGTGCATAAACTATTTTTTTGACTCATCCAGGTGTCTAACGTTACAAACGTTATCCATTTAGGTGATCGGGTCGTCAACGACGTTAGTTTCCCCGTTAAGTAACACGTGTCACAATCTGGTGCTTTTAAAAATTTCATTAAAAAAAATCAAAAATTATAAATTTTTTAAAAGAAAAATATAAACATTTTGAAATAACCCCAAAATTTTAAAAACATTCATTTCAACCCCTAAACCTATGTCGGTCGTCGCCATTTGCCGTCGACGAAGCACCATTCGACTTCATCTCCCCCGGTGACCAAAACTCCCCATAAAATCGTGACTGATCGAGGGTCGATCGACGGTGAATCAACATTTTATACCGACAAACCCTAAGATAAAAATCGAGATCTCGATATCAACTACGACGACATATGACTAGGAGGATGACAGAGACTATCCCGGCGGTGGCGGTCATGGCCAGAAAGGGTTGCGGCGGCAAGTTAAGGATAGGATTTGGGGATTTCATGTATTTTTGGGCCTTTTTTTAATAATTTAAGAGAAATTAATGTTTTTTTATAAATATAATAATTTAAGAGAATCGATGTATAATTTGGGCACTTATTTTAATATTAAGCCTTTTTTATTTTATAAAGTAGATAACATTTTGAGCATGATGGATGGATGATACTATAAAAATTTGAATTTAAATTTTAAATTTATTAAATATCACTCTGTTAATTATGTACATATGTTTTTTTTTAGAATTAGAATTATGTAAATACAATATTAAAGTGGTTGACTTAGGAGGTTGAATTTCACGAGTACATCCTATATAAATAATGTGTAGAATATTTTCATAATTTCAAAAGTATCATTATGATGGGTAGAATACTAAATCAACATTCGTTTAACTTATTCACAATTTCAAAAGAATTATTATTGTAACTTTCTTTGAGAAATCAGTTTCAGACTCAATTAAATTTTAAAATTATACTTATAAGAAATCAATCACACCAAGAAGGATCAATTTGCATAAAAATTAAACATTCAAGGCTTATAAACCATTACAACAAACATAAAACATTAATAAAACAAATTATCGAATAAAATGATACATGAGTATCAATACTTTTTGTTTAATATTGATATTAAGATAGCAATGTCAATACTATTATTCAGTATCGGTACTAAATTTGACTAGTAGAAGTCTGAATATCACTATTAATCTATTAATATCAATACCAATTCTTTAGTATAAATATCAAAGAGAGAGTATTCATATTATTTGTGTAAAATTAAGAAAAATTGTACTTAAACTTGTTCGAGATACTCATAAACATGTCTGAATCATTCCAAAACTAATAAGGCCTATATTAACATATTATAAACATAATAGGTGTGTAACATCCTCAATAACGTTAGTGATCAAAGTGTGAAAATTTAAGAATTTAGTGATCAAATTAAATAAATTGAAAAGTTAAAGAATTAATTGAAATGTATTGTGTAGGATGAATTAATAAGTGAATGAGAAGTAAAAGGGTAAAAGGGTCATTGAGCAAATAAAAGAATAAAATAATAGTTAGTGGGTATTATAATACCCATATGAATTAAAATTTAGAAGATAAGTTTCCAGAGACTTATCTTCATCATCATCATCTTCTTACAACCGTGAAGCACCCAAGCCAAGGTAAGTTGGATTTCTTTTTGTTAATCCTTCAAATTAAAGTATGGTTTTGATTCATGAAGCTTTAGGAAAGATGATGGAGATGAAAAAGGTCATAAAAGCTCAAAGATTTGTAAGTTACGAAGGATTAAAGATAGGAAGTGGATAAGTGAAATTTTGAATAAGGATGTATAAATGGATTTAGAAGTTGAATTTGACTTGTCATAGGTGTGAATAATAAGTTATAAGTGATAGAAATAAGTTTGGATTACATGGAAATTTTGGTATGATTCTTAGTTTTAAGAATTTGAATGAGATACGGTAAATTCTAAAGTGTTGGAATGATAAAAGTTAGTTAAAGTTGTTATAGTTGAGTTTAGTTGTATGAAAGGAGTTTTATATAAGGAAATTTAATGAAAAGTTGTGGAATTTTCGGGTGAAACTAGTTTATTATTGACATGTGCATCGATACACTATGAATGAGCACCGATGCACTAAGACAAAATTTGAAGGTGCATCGATGCATTAAGGGGTGCATCGATGCATAGGAATTTCGAGCCTAATTTGGGTACCGATGCACCCATAATGCATCGGTACACTCCTAAAGGAAATTAGGAATGTGAGTTTATTAAATTCGTTTAAGTTATTAGTATCAAATTATAAGGTTTATGCTTCTTATAATTGTCTTGAAAATTATAATTATGTAGATATTGAGCCAAAACAAGTTATGGAACAAGTGACAAGTAAGATCGATCGAGGAAAAGGCAAAGAGATATAGGTGAGTGCATATGCATAGCATGAATATAGTAGTACATTCAGTTCTAGACTTGTGATAAGTCTAGATTCAATATTTTGATACATGATCACATTCCATATTATGATACATGACATGAATTCATATTATACGTATTATGTGACATGAATATGCAGGAAAAGTTATATGAGCTATGTGATAAAGGTATAGAAAATGATATGTCTATGTGATAAAGGTATGGAAATGATATGTCTACGCGATATAAACTATGTGAATTATAAAAACCCATGTTATGTAGATGAGAACTATAGGTATAGTTAGCATGCCAAGAGTAGAGGGTCTACGCAGTCCTTCGAGACAAAATTCCACGTGGTCCTTTGGGACATATATGTATTCTTTAGACTTCAGAGTATCAAGAAAGTTTTCAAGCTTTAAAGAAAATTTTGACAGAAGCTCCTGTATTGGTTCAACCTGAATCCGATAAGAATTTTGTGGTGTATAGTGATGCATCCCATAATGGCTTGGGATGCGTGCTAATGCAAGAAGGCAAGGTGGTGGCCTATGCTTCGAGGCAATTAAAGTCGCATGAGAAGAATTATCCGACACATGATCTAGAGATGGTTGTTGTAGTGTTTTCTCTCAAGATCTGGCGTCACTACCTGTACGGAGAACGTTGTTACTTGTATATAGATCATAAGAGCTTGAAGTATTTGATGACTCAAAAAGAACTTAATTTGAGGCAAAGGAGATAGGTTGAGTTCTTAAAAGATTATGATGTAATAATTGACTACCATCCCGAAAAGGCTAACGTGGTAGCAGATGCTTTGAGCAGGAAAACGTTTGTAACTTTACGAGCCATGGACGCAAGATTATCTTTAACGGGAGACGATGGTCTATGTGCAGAGTTAAAGCTTAAACCAACGTGGTTGGATTGAATTGGAGAATTACAAAGTAAAGATGAAATGTGTTTGAAAAGAATAGAACAAGTAAAGAATGGAGAAATTAAAGATTTTGAGGTTAAGTCGGATGGGAAATTGTATTATAAAGGAAGAATGGTGATACCAGACGATGAAGAATTGAAGAAAGATCTATTGACAGAGGCTCTTTGTAGTCCATTGATGATATATCCAGGTGGAACCAAGATGTATATGGATTTAAAGGATCGGTATTGGTGGTCAAGAATGAAAAGAAATATCACCGAATTTGTGTCTAAGTGTTTAATATGTCAACAAGTCAAAGCTTAACATCAAGTTTCGTCGGGATTATTGTAATCGCTTTCTATTCCACAATGGAAGTGGGAAAATGTGACGATGGATTTTGTTTCGGGGTTACCCTTGACTCCGAACAAAAGAGATTCAATTTGGGTAATTGTTGATCGATTGACTAATTCAACGCATTTCCTTTCGGTTAGAACAAATTTCTCTATGGAAAAGTACACAGAGTTGTATATTAGAGAAATTATTAGATTGCATGGAGTGCCTATTTCTATAGTTTTTGACCGAGACCCTCGATTTAATTCGAGATTCTTGAAATCCCTACATGGAGCATTGGGAACTCGCCTAAACTTTAGTACGGATTTTCATCCTCAAACTGACGGGTAATCAGAAAAGACTATTCAAATCTTGGAGGATATGTTGAGAGCATGTGTAATTGAGTTAAAAGGGTCATAAGAGAAATATTTACCATTGGCGGAATTTGCTTATAATAATAGTTACCCGTCCAGTATCAAGATGGTACCCTATGAAGCTTTATATGGAAGAAAATGTCGTACGCCATTAAACTGGTATAAACTCAAAGATCGAAGTGTTCTTGGTCCGGACTTGATTCAAGATGTGGAAGAGAAAGTTCGAGAAATTCAACATAATCTCAAAGTGGCATTTGATCGACGAAATTCCTATTCTGATCTTAAAAGTAAAGAAATTGAATTAGAAGTAGGAGATAAATTTTCTTGAAAGTATCTCCCTGGAAGAAAGTATTACGATTTGGTCGGAAAGGAAAGTTGAGTCCTAGATTTATTAGACCTTATGAGATTGTAAAGAAGGTAGGACCTATGGCGTATCAACTAGCTCTGCCACCTGAGATGGAAAAGATACATCATGTCTTTCACGTTTCAATGCTTTGAAGATGTAGATCTGATCTCTCTCATATCGTGACACCAGAAGAGATCGAGGTTCGATTTGACTTAACTTATGAGGAAGAATATGTTCAAATATTAGCTCACGAAGTGAAACAACTAAGGAATAAAACTATTCCTTTGGTCAAAGTTCTATGGAGAAATCACAAAGTAGAGAAAACAACGTGGGAACGTGAAGAGGATATGCGACATCAATACTCCTATTTGTTCGTGTAATGAAAATTTAAGGACGAATTTTTTTAAGGGGGGAGATTTGTAACATCCTCAATACCGGGTTAATGACCAAAGTATGAAATTTTAAGAATTTAGTGATCAAATTAAATAAATTGAAAAGTGAAGGAATTAATTGAAATGTGTTGTGTAAGATGAATTAATAAGTGAAGGAGAAGTAAAAGGGTAAAAGGGTAAAAGGGTCATTGAGCAAATAAAAGAATAAAATAATAGTTAGTGGGTATTATAATACCCATGTGAATTAAAATTTAGAAGATAAGTTTCCAGAGACTTATCTTCTTCATCATCTTCTTCTCCCAACCATGAAGCACCCAAGCCAAGGTAAGTTGGATTTCTTTTGGTTAATCTTTCAAATTAAAGTATGGTTTTGATTCATGAAGCTTTAGGAAAGATGATGGAGATGAAAAAGGTCATAAAAACTCAAAGATTTGTAAGTTATGAAGGATTAAAGATAGGAAGTGGATAAGTGAAATTTTGAATAAGGATGCATAAATGGATTTAGAAGTTGAAATTGACTTGTCATAGGTGTGAATAATAAGTTATAAGTGTTAGAAATAAGTTTGGATTACATGGAAATTTCGGTATGATTCTTAGTTTTAAGATTTTGAATGAGATATGGGAAATTCTAAAGTGTTGGAATGATAAAAGTTAGTTAAAGTTGTTACAGTTGAGTTTAATGGTATGAAAGGAGTTTTATATAAGGAAATTTAATGAAAAGTTGTGGAATTTTCGGGTGAAACCAGTTTATTATTGACATGTGCGTCGATACACTATGAATGGGCATCGATGCACTAAGACAAAATTTGAAGGTGCATCGATGCATTAAGGGGTGCATCGATGCATAGGAATTTTGAACCTAATTTGGGTACCGATGCACCCATAGTGCATCGGTACACTCCTAAAGGAAATTAGGAATATGAGTTTATTAAATTCGTTTAAGTTATTAGTATTGAATTATAAGGTTTAGGCTTCTTATAATTGTCTTGAAAATTATAATTATGTAGATATCGAGCCAAAACAAGTTCCAGAATAAGTGACAAGTAAGATCGATCGAGGAAAAGGCAAAGAGATATAGGTGAGTGCATATGCATAACATGAATATAGTAGTATATTCAGTTCTAGACTTGTGATAAGTCTAGATTCAATATTTTGATACATGATCACATTCCATATTATGATACATGACATGAATTCATATTATATGCATTATGTGACATGAATATGTAGGAAAAGTTATATGAGCTATGTAATAAAGGTATGGAAAATGATATGTCTATGTGATAAAGGTATGGAAATGATATGTCTACGCGATAAAACTATGTGAATTATAAAAGCCCATGTTATGTAGATGAGAACTATAGGTATAGTTAGCATGCCAAGAGTAGAGGGTCTACGCGGTCCTTCGGGACAAAATTCTACGTGGTCCTTCGGGACATATATGTATTCTTTGGAACATGTATGAGGTCTTTTGAGACACCTATTTGATCATTGGTATATGTATATGATTTTAAGGAATTTCTATGTGGTCCTTATGGACAATCTTCTATGGCACTACGGTGCAATTCTACGTGGCACTTCGGTGCAAATTTCTATGCGATCCTTCGAGACAAATTCTACGTGACACTTCGGTGTAATTTATACGAGTTGTGGTGACATCATTTGTGCACAACCTCACAGTACTCATATAGCTCGGGTTCTCAGTATTGTATCATGGACTATTGAATCTACTGAACTTATTATATGAATTCATAATGGTTAATTTGACGAGATTATTGGTAAGATACATTGTTATACAGCTTACATGGATTGTATAGATGTTTTCATTACATTTCATCTTATTATGACATCATTATTATATTTCATTGTTATTATTATTATGCCTCACTAAGTCTATGACTTAGCGTGTAAGTGTTTTACACGTAGGTACCGAACAACAGAGAGATCTATTATAAGCTCAGCAGAATAACATAACTCCACTTGAAGGTCAGATCAAAAGTAGATTAAATAGTATGTATTGTTATGGGTTAAATAGGTCGGCATGTAAACAAAGTCGGTAAATTAAGTATTTATGCTCTGATCGAGTTTTGTAACATTTTAAATGTATTTATGTAAATGTAAATGCACAGTAATGAACGGTTAAATTTTTACGAGTTTTAAATATATTGTTATGGGTGCACTGTAACACTGTTTATGGTAATGTTCATTACTGTTCACGGTATTGTTCGTACCGTATAATACTATTCATAAATACGTTTTGCCTTAAATTTTTATAATGATGCATAATTTAATAGTATTTATTGTATTTTCTTAATAAGTCCAAAGGTTTTGTATTTTGTTAAGAATTTTGTTTTAAAAAGTCAATATGACATCTCGAACTCGTTTTCGGGTACGGGTTGGAGTGTTACAAGGTGACCTTTAAGCTTCCTCCATACATTAAAATCACATTTCAAGAAGGATTTAGCGTGGCTTGCCCTTTTAGTATCATTTATGCAACTAATCTTGTCTTAAAAAAAACTTCTATTTAAGTCAAAATCATATTAAAATGCTTGGCCTAACTATTACCATCAAGTTTCCTATCTCGGTCATTGTTTAATTATAATTTTATTTTATTTTTATAATTATCTTTTTTTAAATACTTTTAATTTAATACTTTAATTATTTTTTTATTTTATCTTTATTTAATTAATCTTAGACACATTAAGATATATATATATATATATGAAAAATTGGTAAGTATTATTTGATTAATTTTATAAATTAATTAAATAATAATATTTATTTATTTTATAAATATTAAGAAATGGTTGTCTTAAAACAACTAGATGTCTTATTCTAATATTTTAAAAATAAATAAATATCTTGCTTATATAAAATATATATATTTACTTCATTTTTATTTAAATTATTTTTTAGGAAAAATTATCATATTCTTATTAATATTTATTTATTTTTAAATATTAAGAAATTACTGTCTTAAAGTAACTTGATGTCATATTTTGATATTTTAAAATAAATAAATATCATTTTATAAAAGCCTAAAACTAATATATTTTAGTTTTAGTTATATGAAATATTGAATTATAATTTTCTATTAAATAAAATTATGCGGTTGAATATGGAATAATAGAATCATAAATTAAATTTATATTCGAATTCTTAGATTTTCACTACTAGAGACAATTTTATAATCAATGGGTACCAATTTTGGGCGTTGTGGGGTGCTAATCCTTCTCCAAACGTAACCGACCACAAATCCCTTTTTATTACTAAAAAGAATGAATTTTTGGTTATACGTAGACCAGTTTATCTTTTAACTGATGTTTTCTTAAAAACTCTCTTAAAAGGTAATTTTGAGGTATTCGACCTACCAACTCAAAAAGGTCGATGGCAACTCTAAAACATTTCCTTAAAAAATCATTTATTTCATTCACATATTTTTCCGCCAAAGAAATTCGTGCCAAACCGGTTACGACATGCTCCATACATTAAAATCAAATTTCAAGAAGGATTTAGCCTGGCTTGCCCTTTTAGTATCATTTATGCACCTAACCTTGTCTTCAAAAACAAATTCTAGTTATGTCAAAATCATATTAAAATGCTCGGCCTAACTATTACCAACAAGTTTCCTATCTTCACACCATCAATAAAAATAGATAGCAAATCAAATGTCTAAACATAGTAAGATTTAGCATATGGTGTTCTTTCCATGCAATTATGTGAACTCCCTTAACTAGTTTGTGTAAAATTTAGCATCAACCAAACGACTTCAGTGATAAATGAATTGTTGTTATTCCTTGAGGTTTAAGGTTCGAGCACCATGAATTCCAAGGAATGGGTGTTCAATGCGAAATAGTTGAGAGTTATATTTGAACAAATACTACATTTTACTTATCCCGGATTAATCAAAAAAACATTACCAAACCTTACAAAATGCAAACTTAACTGACACAAGTTTCAAATGTCTCTAAAGTCACAAATGAACTAATTATTGACTCATTCTCAAGCATAAATTTAGTTATTCTTATGCGAATTGAAGAAGAAATATTGGAAGGAGTGGTCGGAGAAGAGGCTTCCGCGTCCACCAATGGCCGAAGTTGGCTAATTGACCTTCGTTTTCCAAGGTATTCCATGGAGAATTAATTGCAAGAAATTCGTCAAAATTGGCATGATTATGAGATTGGAAACAAAAAACAAATTTTTGCCAATCGAAAGGGTTTAGAGCAGAAGCACCATTTCCTGTAGTGTGTCTATCAGTCAAAATTCAACCCTGCGCAAACATCTTTTACTCGTGGGTATCACCGAAAGATGCATCCTCTTTTTCCCACGAAAACAAAAGTCCTTCCCTTTTATGTTTCTTCACCTGGTTTTTGTCTCGTTGCTAACATGCAATGAAATCGACATTAATTGACATTCACGGCTTACATTATTTCCTCTTGTTTTATTGCATGTATTCGTTCACATTTACTATTTATACATATTTTTAAAATATGTAAATTAAAATGACTTGCTGGTTCAAACTATATACACACGTCAAGTGAAGTTCATGTCAACAACTCAGTTAAAGGACAATCAAAGGTGTAGACAAGATAGATTGAGAGAGTGTTGAGGCCTGAGGACGTAGTCGTACCTCTAAAAAAACTTAAGAGTTAATTACACGGAAGATCATTTATGTTTGTATTTTTTTTTTACTTTTGATTACTGGTCACCTTCGTTCTTATTAAATTAAGATACGGTCACCAAGAGTTAAGTGCCACTAAATATTTTGGTATAATCATACATTTGGTCCATATTATTTATATATTCTCTCAATTTAGTCATACTTTTAATAAATTAAGATAAAAATTTAATCCTTTAAGCGAATGATGTCACGTGTCATTGGCACTACACATCATGTCATGTGTCACCATTCAGTTGGAAGACTAACTTAACTTTATTTTATTTTATTTTAATTTAACAAAGCAAAGCAAATTGGTGAAAAATAAATATATTAAATTAAAATAAAGTTAGTCCTCCAACTGAATGGTGACATGTGGCATGGCACATGGCACCAGTGACACGTGACATCATTCGATTGGAGGATTAAATTTATTTTAATTTATTAAAAGTATGACTAAATTGAGAGAATATGTAAATAACATGGACCAATGTGATTATATCAAAATATTTAACAGCACTTAATTTGTTAACTATTAACGGCAGTTAACTCACGGTGACCACATATTAAATAAATAAAAATAAAAGTAACCGTTAAATAAAAATGAAGGTGACCATATCTTATATATTTTGAAACTAGTGACCAAAAGTGGACAAAACACAAACATAAATGATCATCCGTATAGTTAACCCAAATTTTAAATATTCATATAATTTAAATAGTTTTTCTATTTTTATCGATTATTTATACCCTTTAAATTTTATAATTTTTTATTTTTATTACAACTTAAATTTAGACCACTGATATAAAATGTTGTGTCTATATATGTCCTTAAAATTATGTTCATAATGTAAACTCCGGTCTAGAATCGAGCCAAAAAGTCTAAAAACGTCTTAATTCCCTTCAAGAGAGTACAGCGCTGATCATGTTTTGAAACTTGATGGTCGGTTTATTGAAATTTCGGTTGTTTGTGAGGAAGAGTTAGATGGAATTTCTTTGATCAGATTTTTAAATTGAATTATTAGCTACTAGTTAGTATAATGAGATAGAATATTAGTTTTTTAAAAATAAAATTAGGAATTTAAATCTTAATATCGTGGATGAACAAATTAAGAAAATCGTCTTATAAATCGAACGACGAGGATACACTTAACCGGAAAAGATTCTCAATCGATCGATAACAAATGCTCAAACACCTCTACAGGGCCGTGGTTAGGTTGTTGGAGGCCCTGTGCAAATCTTGTAAAGGAGCCTTAGATCTTGAAATTATTTTTCTGAAATAATAATTGACTAATTTCATTAACTTAAAAAACTGATAGATATACTCTATTTCGGGGTCCCTGTGTAAATTTGAACTTGTTTTCCCAAAAATAAATTTGCTTGTTAATGAGATTCGAACTTAAAACCAACAAAGTCATCGCCTCAATGATCTAACCACTGCTCTATATCTATTTTTATGTTTCTTAATGTCAACAACTGATAGATATACTCTATTTCGGGGCCCCTATTTTTTGAGGCCCTGTGCCGTCGCGCACTATGCGCTTGCTAGCCACTCCCCTGCACCTCTACAAGCGTTGTGCTTGAACCTAGAACTTCTAGAGATTACACTATCTATTAACCACTAAAATCATTTGATTCGTACGTGTTTGCTTTATTTATTGTTTATTTCAATAAAATGATGTTGCGTTGAATCCACCCAACTTTAATTTCCTGAAGGTGAATGTAAAGAGTCAACTAAACCAAACCCTGGATTCTTATTTATCACTTTATTCACGTTTCTTTCGAGTTTCATTCTCTTATACTACTCTTCTATTATGGTAACTAAAATGCAAAATCTCGCCATGCTTCATGCAACATGAACGTCGATCCGGGGATCATCGGGTTGAAGAAACCTTTGGACAACGTTTCGGCTACTTGTAGTTTTCGATCTTAATTTACGTTTCGGCAACTAACTATCATGCTTGATTTCAATCTGTGTTTGGTCGAATGTTATTGTCACGTGCCTTTGAATTTTATGTCGCGGTTACTTACAACACTGGGAAATTATTAATAATCGAAATGTTAGTGCCACCAAGTCTTGGTACTTGTACTTTCATTTTCTTAAATTATGTCATGCTGACAAAATCAGGTTGGATTTGAAGGAAATAACTTACGTCATCTAACTGTTTATTGTGTCATTCATGATGTGATCATTGTATAACAATATGAGCTTGTGAAGTTCAACATTGGATGTTTTCGATATGTAATAGTATCCGAATACAAGTCAATATGTCATAGCTTTACATACATTCTAAGGTGAAATTCAGTAAATTTTGAACTTTTAAAATTTATACAATTCAATCATTTCAATAAATAATGTAATCACGTAAAATCATAGTATAGTATTTAAGTCTCCAAATCAATATCAATTTCAGACAACAACTAGACAGTTCTATGATGTTCTATATCATAAGATAAACTATCTAATTTAAAATGCGAATTAATAGGCTTAACTTCATCCATGGAGCACCGTTATCGCAAGATTCCAACATCGTTCTTTCATGTATTTGGTTTGTGAATCTCGTTATATTTTGAGATTATTTTGTAAACTTTCATTTACGAAGCTCTGGATTTGTAAACCTACTTTTAAAATGCTCATGATATACAATTTCATATTATGATGTCTTAAATGAAGAAAAAAAATTCTAGTAGTGGGTGTTTCTATAGCTCAATGTGACACATTAGGTCTATACGAATTTAGGGTGTTACAATACAAAAAAGGTAAGCATGCTGTGTCTTGGTTATTTTTTTAATGGCATGGATTAAAATTTGAAGAGAGAAAAAATTACAAAGAACAAATTAAAGAAAACATCGAAATTGTCCCAAAAAATACACGTTGTAGACATGTTTATACGAACACAGGTAGGGGGGCCAAGTGGGAGAAAAAATAATAAAAATAAACTGCAAATTTTACCATAATACAAGGGATCAAAAGAGTATTAAACCTTTTTCCCTCTTCAATCATATATTTAATTAATTTTATAAACAGAGATTCAAAGGATTAACCCATATTTAGTTACTGTATTTTTCGAATAAAATACTTATGTCATTGGCCGTCAATCATTTTGTCGTCTCATCCGAATCGCACGTCGTCCATAAATCCAGTCGTACAAAATCATTTTCATCCCATCATGATCTTGTCATCGTCGTGACGTCGTCGATGAGGCTACACCGTTACTTGAACCAAAACCAAGTCACTTGAACCGATCACCATTGACCCCCTTATCGCGCATCATCGTCCGAAATACACGCCATTACACGTCGTCCCTAAACCCCGTCGCACATAATCATTTTTCACCCGATCATTTTACCAGCAGCATAACTATTTAAAATTCTAACATTTTAAACACAGCTTAACGATCATTTATATACATTAGCCTATATATTATGGACACAACATGGGTGAATGGAGGATAAAGGCTCACCCAATAACTTTGTTGAAATAAGTATGTTTGAATCTTATCCTTGGCACGTCATCCGTTAAAAAGTAGTGAAATATGACTGTGTTTAATCCAGTGAGATATTTGTTTACTCCATAAGTGGAAGGGTGGGGAAAGGGAGATGAATGGGCGAGTAAAATTGATAAAATAGCGAAAGCACAACAGATGTGATGGTCTTACTTCAAAAACCAAACAGAGATGATGGTGGTCGTGTGGGATCATCTTTGACGTATAAGATAGCTACGGCCGAAGTTAATCAAGGCACGTGAATTCTGTGGGCGGCGGCGACGACCCTGGGATGGGAACAATGAATCCAACCATACTGTACGTATGATTCAATGTTACATTCTTTCCTTTTCATTCATCTCCTGTTTCTCTGTCTTTTTCACATATCTAGACTGGTATTTTCGTAGTAATCAAAGTATATCGTTTTCTCATCGAAGAATCGAAACTATTTTCTAATAAAATAAATATTTAAGATATTCACATTTTTGTTTAGGTAGTTAAAAAGGCATTGAAAAATAACTTTTTGAAGAGTTTTTAGTTTATTTGAGTGATAGTGTTTAGAGTCGTTCGACGAGCCCGACGTACTCGACGAGTCCCACGCCGTTATCATTCGACCACTCTTAGTCATCATCAAGATCTACAAAAATACAATTAAATTTTATTATGTGTGTATTAGTTTATAATCACTCTTTTATTATTTTTTTTAATAAAATTATTAATTTATCTTTTTTAATTAATATATTTTTTTAAAATTGAATCCGAACAAACTCGTCACCTCGAGGAGATGAGTTTCATGGTGATTGTTTCCTACTGATCTTTGTTGCTCGTTGCCCAACGGCTATAAACGGCTAGTTTTTTTTTAATTCAGGCGGGACTCGTCACCTTGAGGAGACGAATTCTATCACCTTTTTTTTAATTTTTTTTAAATTAATATTACAAATTATTTAAAAATAATAATTTCTTAAGCGAGTCGTCATCTCGAAGAGACGAATTCCATCATTTTTTTAATTTAAATTTTTTAATTAATATTACAAATTATTTAAAAATAATATTTTTCTTGGGACCCACGAGTCACGTTGAATAAAAACAAATTATAATGTATTAGTCTGAAATATGAGAATAGCATTGTTAAGTGACGTGGTATATCTCCAATCAATTGTTGTTTTCAACACAATAATTCCAGCTGAGTTATATAAATTAAATATTCATGCCATGTCACTTCAAATATCATAATTTAATTATAAGACTGTTGGGAAGATTTTTTTATAATAAATTCTTATAATATCTAATCTAAAACAATATGATTTTATTAAGTAAACATTTGCTCGTTTTTAGCTCTGTTTTGAAAAATCGGATCGGATCGGCCGGTTCAACGGGAATCGTTGTTTAGTTCGATTTAATCTAAACCGATTGAACCGTTATTAGTGAACCGGCCAGAATTGCTGAACCGTTCGAACCGGACCGGCTGAAAATCGGAAAAACTGGAAAAAACTGAGATTTTTGTTTTAAAAAAAAAAAACTAAACCAAACAACATCGTTGTTAACAAGCCAAGTCGAACTCGAGTATTACTAAGCTCGACTCGAATTTGAAAACTTTAAAAGTAAGCTCAATTCAACTCAAACTCACAAGCTAAAAATTATCAAGTTCAACTCAAACTCGAAATAATATTGAAACTTGAACTCAAAAAGGCTTGAACTCAAAAAAAATAGAAGCTCGATTGAAGCCTAAAATTCGAGCTTGATTGAAGTGAAAGAATAGTTATATAATTATAGTTATGTGATTTTGTTATGATTTTTTAACCCCAAATTTATTTTTTAATTATAGTTATATATTATATTTATTATTTAATATGTTTACCTTAAATATTATGTTGTAGTTAATTTGAATCATTTGTTTCACTTGATTTTATGATTTTAACTTATATATTATGACTTGCTTGATATGACTGTGATATAAAAAATTATTTTTAAATATTTTTGGTATTTTTATTTAATTTTTT
Organism: Hibiscus syriacus; assembly: GCF_006381635.1. Lineage (NCBI taxonomy): Eukaryota > Viridiplantae > Streptophyta > Magnoliopsida > Malvales > Malvaceae > Hibiscus > Hibiscus syriacus. Next base: position 327,355 of record NW_024062059.1, on the reverse strand, counting down.
AAATAATTATGACGTCGTCCGGTTCTTTCGACCGATCAAACTGATTCGACCGATTGAACCAGTAAACCGATAATCTTACCGGTTCGCTAACCGGTCCGGTTCTGAAAACCATTTTATAGCACTGGACCTGTACATATATTTCTTTAATACCAGAAACTTCCCCTCTGAATTCCCAAATCACAAATGGAGACCCCATGCAAGTCCCATAACCTATCACGTTACGACATATAACGTCTTGGACGATTCCAGGACAAATGGCCAAATTCCATGCTAGTTGAGCACTAGGTTGTCGGACAGGTGTCCCAATAAACCAACAGTGCGGTTGGTATTTTCCCTATCAAAACCCTGCTTCAGGTCAAGCTATAAGGCCCACCCCTCGGATACCCTCTCCACCACTATCCTAGCCACCTGGTTCCCAATCATACCATGTTTATATACATCATACTTCGTTCGATTTCTCTGCTCTGCATTACTATACCACCATGTTTGCAAAGGAGCAGCACCAAGCGGCGTCCGTGAAGGTGGAGCTCGGTTTATCAGGTTTAGACCTGGACATTCACCCTATTACAAATGTTAAATCCCACGGCAAGAACAAGAGAAGATTCAATGACGAACAGATTAGGTCGCTAGAAGTCATGTTCGAGTCCGACTCTAGACCGGAGTCGGTGATAAAACAACAGCTAGCTAATGAGCTTGGACTGCAGCCTCGACAGATAGCTATCTGGTTCCAGAATAGGAGAGCTCGATCAAAAGCTAAGCAAATTGAAAGAGATTACAACGTTTGAAAGACGCTTATGATGCTCTTTCCTCTTGCTATGAATCCTTGAAACAAGAAAATCAATCCTTGCGTATCCAGGTATTCCTTTATCGTTTACCATGCATGCTGAACTGAATTTAAAACACCTTGATATTGCCAGTTCTAATCGTAGTGGCTCCCCAACAGCTACAAGAACAGAAGAGTCAGTTTGAAATGGAACATGTAAACCAGTCCTATGGATCAAACAGAGCAGACGAAGACATGGTGCTATATTCGATACGAACGAGAAGGTTTCCTTTCTATTCAAAGGAAATGACCATTTGCTTTCATGCGATGACAATAACAGAATGTTGAGAGAAGGGATGAAGATAGGGTTGTTCTGAACAAAATGGAAGGCACTAATGGTTCCTTGACTTCATCGGAAAATTGGTGCAGCTTCGAGTTCAATTGTTTTCCTTGACGAGTCAAGTTGTAGTTCAAACTGGTGGGAGTACTGGTGAAGTTGAATGCGAAATTGAAATATGCAAAAAGCCCATCAACTGAATTCAATCTGAAATTTTGATCCTCTCTGCATATATACATACACATTCTATCGACCTGTCAACTACAAATCAATGATGCATGCATTTCAGGTTCTCTTTCACTTTTCTAGCCAGACATTCCCTGCTCTGAAAGCTAAAACTGAAACCAAAATACACAGAATAGCAAGATTTTAACAAGCATTCAAGAATGTAAAATTTTGCATGATATGAGCAGTGGCAAGTGCTAAATCCTATGTGTGCATCAAACTTATACCCGCTGAGCATGATCACATTCACATAGCCGAAGACAAAAGTGCTTTCTTTGAAAGACTGTATAGCACATCAGAAACCCTTCAGTCGTTTATATTAATCATTTAATAGTAAGTACAAATGAAGCAAACAAGAGGGCAATTAAAGATCAGAGAGAGCACTGTAAATTGTCAAATTCTTGATACAAGCCAGTTACATCAGAATGTATTGAGCAAATCTATTACATACAGAAACCTAAATAAATGAAAAGGGGGGGGGGGGGAAAGAACTCCAAGTGCAAGCATCTAAAGCTCAGTTTGACTATTACATCCCCATTCTGTAAAATACTTTGTGATTGAGCAAGCCGTTTAGATTCCTGCATTGTATGAACAGCTTTAGCTTGACATAATCAGCGACAAAACTTATGAGTCTCTAAAGAATGTCAAATGAGATTCTATTTTCAAGGGAACAACAGAAAAATGCACAAACTTAACCGACTAACAATTTCAATGTAGTCTCATAATAACTCAACTTTATGGCTCCTTAAGACATGCACACATTTGAAAAGCACGGTTCAACGTTTCATCATTTAGTACTTCATAGTTCATATCAATCTAAGCTTTTGAAATTAAAACATGCATTGTAATATTATAAGATGCATACCAAATTCAGATGTTGTAAAAAACACATACACAATTCTTCTTCAGTCCTTCCCAAACCAATAGATAAATTAATTAAATGTTTGTTTCCACTTTTGTCAAGCAGAGAGCAGTTGTGTAAGAAAATGGGAGAAGAATATTATAACATAACACAGATGCAAAGAAAGTTTTGGATAGGAAAACAATGTTTTAGAATGCCTTCATTTCACTCCTTATCTAACCTAAAAAACTGTGCAAGCCTGCATGGGAATAACGAGAAGACATGCAAAAAGAAAACAGATAAGAAGAAAATAAGCCTAAAAATTTTCAGAAAGCAGGCAAGACAACGTCCATCCAATGATGAAATCAAAGTGGAGGTTAAAAGAGGTTACAGTGAGAGCAGACTAGCATCAACGAGAAGAACGCTATGTCAAGAGGCCATGAATAAGGAGATTCCCACACAAGAACCAAAATGCAACGGTTATACAAATAACATCATCAGTCGAGGCGTTTAGGATAACTGATTACCACTCATGAATATATCATTTACGAAAGCATAATTATCAAAATAACTCACAGCAGCAGCACTTGCACGTATCTCTCTGTAGGATTCGACCTCATCAGGAAATGTCTGTTCAAGCTCTTCAAGAAGATGTTTCCGTAGACTCTATAAAATTCAATATTAAAATAAATACAGACGGTTTGTGGTTGTGCTTGATAATATACAATTAAACCAAACCATCCTATAAGAGGGCATAAGAACTACCTTGAAGGCATCGGTTTTGCCTTTAGTAACCTGATTTTTCGCATACAGTCGTTTAAATATCCCTCGTAAATTCATCAGGGTTCTTCCCATCATCAATCAACCTAACACAAAAAACAGACAAGTTATTACTAGCAACCAAAGAAAAGAAAATAAATTTGTCAAAAATGACACAAAAAGTAAAAGTAAAAGGAAACCAAACCGACTTAAGAACTTCCATTGGCACTTGAATATTACACTTCTCAGATAATTAGCCATGTTATCGAGCTCCGAAACTAATGAATTACTACAAAAACATAAATAAAAATTGAAAGCCCTAATGAGATCAGCAATGCTGCAAAAAGCTAACAAAAAGCTAGCAAAATGAAATAGATAGGGATTTGAAGGGGGGAAATTACAGGCGTTGAAGAAGAGGGAGCTGCAAAGCGGCATTGAAAGAAGAGACGGTGAGGTATAGTTGATGGAGAAGACCTAATGTTTTCTGGATGGAGTTTATGACTTGATTCAGATTCTGCTTCGGATCATCATTCGGCGTTGCGTTTGCCGTGTCATTGGTTTGATTGTTCACTAAGCCGTTTCCACTGCCCCCAACCGTAGTCCCTAACGACGAAGCTGAGATGCATACATTTGTACGGACTCGTAATTTGTTCCTTCTCTCCTCTGATTGGTTCACTGTAATTACAATTAAAACAAGTGATAATTAAACAAATTGATCCGAAGCTTAAAACCCCGAAGAAACGGAGCAGTGGAAATCGAATTCCGCTACGAATCCTAAAAATCTGCGCGCAGAGAGAGAGAGAGAGAGAGTCCAATGAATTTGGGAACCTCGGAATTGTTATGATCGACTCGGGTTTTCTAGAGCATCTTTCGGGCCTCCGTTTGATTAAATAAACCCAGTTTAAAGCCCCATACATCTATAAGCTTTTAAAAAGCCCAATTGCAGTAATTGGTTATGGACTCGGCTTGCCCAAGATTATTATATGTAAATACATGATTGATATCAACAATTAAAATAAGTATATTTTTACCAATATGGTTAGTTCAAATGATAAGCAGCTTGATTATTCTTAAGCAATGTCTCAGGTTTGAGTCATTGTGTATGTAGAAATCCCTGTTGGAGACTCACAAATCAAAATCAGATGTGCGACGCGGTTTAGACAGGTTTAATCAAGGCAAAGCCTTGAAACCGGAAGGAAAACAAACAAACAAAAAAGTATATTTTTATATGTAAAAAGAAATGAATAACGTGAATGTACATAATTTTAGTATTAATTATTTATATTCATCTAATGAACATAGATAAACGTAACGCTAAAAAAATCTAATATATGTTGTTCATATCCTTTTATTTATTATAAGAAAAAATATATTAATTAACCATGAGATATAGCGTGGTGATTATTCATCTCATCTGCACGAACCAATTTATCGCAGTGATTAAAGGAATCGTTATTATTTTTAGATGTCACGAGTTTGAGCACCAACGGTTACAACAGAATGAGTGAACGTTAATTATCAAATGATTGAGAATATTTAAAAAAAATACTACTTTGTAATCAAGATTCAATCCTCAACTATAAATTAACTATTTTTCCCTAAGACGCAGAGTATAGTGTGCCAGTTTAGGCCATTGCCGTTTCCCCCAACAGTATCTTGTTCTTTTCTGAACTCAAACTTCTAAACGTTGCGGTTAAACACAAAGCCCTGTTAACATCAAGAGTGTATCTTAAATCAACCAACCCTAGGAAGGAATATAAAGAACAAGGCAATGATGTGAAACCCAGAGCGAACCTACTCATCTATTTGTTCACACGTCAATTTTCCCAACAAATTCTGCCTGTTAAAGCTAGGGTTGAACCAGAACACCTTTAGTTCTGATTGATGACCTGGGCCACAGCAAAAGCCGAGAAATGGGTTCTCATATTCCGCTTCGTTCAAGAACATATGCCCTCATCACGCCCACTGCAGTGTATGTTCTCATCGTCAAGCCTTTATCCCACTTGACAAGGTGGTAATCAACTTGCAGTATATGTGTATATATAAAGAGCAACTTAGTGGCAGCTTTTGATGCAAGATTATAATTCCTTGCGGAAAAGAAAACAAATCTGGGTTTGCTTTAGAAGATGCATGTGGTATTGGCTGGAAATGGATTCTGCAAAAGATATAATATGCAAGCACACAAAAAGCCGAGCCCAAGAGGGAATCGATCCATCAGATAATACTTTAAGGGTTCCTCCCTGGGTGTGTACAGCTCAGTCTTCTTTCTTTTTCTCTTCATCAAATGACGGTTTAAGATGTCAATATCAGTACCTAACCCAGAAGATTTATGCTGCGGATAAAATCTCAGCTAACTAAGCTAACCATACAAATGAAAAACGTAGTACGCATCTACATAATTACGAATTGGTTAATAAAAACTGGTTCACAATGAGCTAGGTTTTAGATTCCATGAAGGGCAGATCGACTTTCCCTTGCAGGTAAAAAGATCATCATATCTTGTTTAATAATTGTACAATGAAATTTGTATTTAGTTTTTAGCCACCAGGGGGCTTTAGTTGTAGGTAGTAGCATTCTTGGAGAACCTTGGGCCTAGCTAGTTGGCAGATGGAATCAATTCCATCAGTCCGAGTTAGTGTTTCTATTACATTATTTTGAAAATTTTGAAAAAAAATAAATATTTCTGTAAAGTTAAATTTTTAAGTAAATAAAAATAAATAATATTTTATATAATATTTCAAAGTTAGTTTAACTATTTGAATTATAGCATACTACTATTTATAATATAAAAATTAATTATAAATTAAATAAAAAATAAAATTATGTGTGCTTCAAACAATCACAGATTTTTAAGTACAAATCATAACTCATTCAAACACTAAACATTCTTTACTGGTCCCTATTGTTGGGGAACCATGAAGACTGAGAACGTGTATATAATTATTGCATAAAAAACATATAGTATATGATTTTTTAATATATATATATATACACACGTGTATGTATAACAAAAAAATGATTAATATTTATGTGTTTTGAATAAAAAATGTATTTAAATCTCTTGTAAATATTTTTGCCAACAAAATCTCTTATAAATAGAAATAATTTTAATACACAGAAGTGTAATTATTATGTTTAATATTATAAACTATAACCACGATTAATCACTCAAATAATGCCTTCATAATTGGTGATTCAATTTCATTTATTTCAATAAAATTAATTATAATTAATATATTTTTTGATAGATTATAATTAATATTTAAACATATACATAATTATAAATCATTATATTTAAATGAAGCTATGGAATGATTTTTCAAAAACAGTTGTTGAGCATAGGATCTGTGCTATTCATCGGTGTTTCGGTCTCATTGCAGGGGGGTGAGAGAGAGTTGTCCTCGGGCAACAGTTTGTATGTGAGAATTTAATGCTGTCGGTGTCACCACTATGGTGTATTTTTGTTCCAAATTGTAAGTAGGCCACCAGATCTCCCCACAGCTTTGGATACCAAAAAGTCGAATTCTCATCATGCCAAAGCCTCCCAACTTCCTTCTCTTCCATTGAAGACTTTTTTAGATTCTTAAATAAACACCATATTCGTAGGGCCACTAACTCAGCCCAATTTGAATTAATCTCCACCCTGTTTTTTAGAGCAGGCTCTTGGACAATTTCAAGTAGGTCTTCCTCTACTTGGTATATTTCATTACTTTTGAAACCCATTAGGCTCATGTCAGCATAAACTCTATCTTTGATTTCTGTGGCAACAATTGGATGGGCTTTGACCACCATTTTCACCTCTTCTTGGCCCAAATTCGATAGGCTGATTGACCCCAACTTCCATTCCACTGAGATTCCTATTGCCTATATTTCGCTCATCATCCTCTGGTCACTTCATGATTCTGACAGACATTTTCTTTACCCGAAGCAGGTTTTTCTATTATGCATCTCACCAAATCTAACTCCCCTAGCGACCTGACAGTATCACTGACCTGGCTTTCTAGGCAATAATTTATTGTTTTCCCAGCCCAATTGCATTTATGGCAGCGTTGATCTCCAGATAATTCTGTCTTCGACTCATCGCCTTCTTCGACGATTTTCCAACAGAAACCTTTTCTGATGAGCCCTCCCTCACATCGGAACCAGAAGCACTGGTCGTCTTGTTCAGATTACCATCCACTTCCGGACTGCCTCCGATTCCATTCGATCCAGAGCTTCTAAACTTTCCGATGAACTTGAACTTTCCTCTACACTTGCAACATTTTTATCCTTTTCCTTCTGGATCGCCGGCGGCTCCGAGAAACCACGCTCCACCGTAATTACATTGAAGACTATCTGCCCACCTCAATTTCTACCACCTCGTTGATTCTACCTGCCTTATTTGTGTTGATTAGTAACATTATTTTTTTCACCATTGATTGTCTAATTTGCATTTTCACCAAGACTCTCTAACGAACCCCACAATTCTGCTATCCTCTTGAAGGTAACCATGTTCCAGCAATGCAATGGAACCCCAGAGATCTCCACCCAAGTCGCCCTCTCTATCATGTTCAGTTTATCCGACCACATATTTACCTCCACAAAAAATTCCTTAAGGTAGGACCATTTCAGATCCTCAAGCATGAGGAATAAGTCTTCGTCTTCAATTGAAAGCATAAAAGATTTGCTACCTATTCTCAGTATATTGATATTTTCAAGCCCCCAATCCTGTAATCTCCATTTTAGACTGCTGGTGCTACACACCGTCGCAGCTACCCCACTAGGCTTCTCTTTAATCTTAAAAGTTCATCAGGCTCAACGTGACACACAATTCTTTTCCTCCCCTTCCCCTCTACAGCAAAGTTTTCTTCAACACCAAATGCAACACCTTCGCCTTGAGCACTGCTTCTGAAGATTCGGGCTTCCACTTGTTCTTGTTCAGTGTTTTGAATAGCTTCAGGAGCTTTCGGGCCTCCCTCCACCTTTTCTTGCGGCTTCTTCTTTTTTCCAAAATTGATCCCTAGTTTGGTATTTTGCTAACCGGACACTCAAACGTTTTCCTTGAAGAAAACTACCATTAAACTTTTCAAGAGCCACCATCGCTTCATTCCTGTATTTGAATCTCACAAAGCCGAATCTCTGACGTCTCCTGTTCTTCTTAGCTGGTATGAAGGAATCTACAACTTCCCCATACTTACCAAATAATATCCATAAGAGAAAATAATTCCAGTGACAAAAAATGCTTATAAAATACGAATTTAACTATTTTTTTTATTTGTCAAATAACCAACAAATTCGCAACGCGAATTCCAATTTCGCAACCCAGTTTCCAAATTCGTAACGCGAAAGTCAAATGTTTTTATGCGAAACACAATATTAATTTCGCAACACAAATATAAACAATATTATCGCAAATTATCTCTAACCTAAAACCCTAGAGCACAACTCAGTCTCTCCATATCTCACTCTCTACGGCGACATCCGTCCCCATCTCCGACAAAATCCATCCCCATTTCCGATGAAATTCGTCTATCTCCATCTCTCAGATCAACCCTCACAACCATTCACGGTCAGAAATGGAAAATCAACCACCGATGGTTAGTTTTTTTAATCTCTTATTTTTATTTTAAAATTTTTGTATTATTATTAGATTAAACATTTCACTGAGATTGCTAAATTCATTTGGTTGCTGCCAATACTGCTAAATGTTTAGTCTTTACCCTGTGAAGTTAGTATTTGTCTTTGTTTTGTCTTTTTGTTGAAGAAACCCTAACACCAAATTCGCAACGAGAAAATCGCAACGCGAAACTAAAATGCATTGCGAATTTAAGTTTCAGAAACTTCTTTTATTCGCCAAATTGAAACTTGAATGAATTGTATTACTTCAACCAAAAAACAAAGACAAATACTAACTTCACAGTGTTGCTAATTTAAGTTTCAAGAATAAACTACTACTCTTTATGTTGTCCTTGAACCTGCACTAAACCTATATGTTGTCCTTTTAGATGTTTATATAAGTGCTTACTTCTGGAATATTATCTGATTCATTTTGTGAACTATGATAGAATAATGACTTGGGTGAATACCGTGCTAGTTTGAAACATATTTGGCTTTGTTTTCACTATTTAATATCATGTTTGTTTGTACTATAATTTGTAGTTTTTGGTATATCTAACTTGGTATGTTTATTGTTTTTGTAGAAATATTTTTTGGCTCAATTAACCTTAAGGAATAAATTAAGCTTAGCCACTAAAATTGCGTCGACGCTTACACCTCTACAAAGAAAATTGTTTGAGGATACTTGCTTCGGGCCATGGCTGAAAGTACAACATCCGGGCTATGTTGACACATTTGTTCTTCAGACCATGACTAACGATCTACCCGAGGGGGTACAACGTGGTGATGAAGAGATATGGTTTCATTTTCCTCCGGCACCGGTGTATACTTGTTTTGGGCGGGAGGAGTTTTGCTTAATCACCGATCTACACTTCGGACATGATGATGTAGGTCGGTACATTAGTCATATCGCCCGCCCATCATGGTTATATCGGGTTTTTCCTGAGCTGGCAAAGTCAAAGCCGAGTATACACATCGACGACTTGAAGAGATTATTTGATAAAGATGGTTTTACTCGGATGGATGACCTTGGTGTTGTCCGAGTATGCCATTTATTACTTTTGCATGCCGGCTTTTTAGGCAAAAAGGGCAGACAATCAATCTCCGATGACCTAATATTATTGGTAGAGGACCTAAATGCATGGAACCTATTTCCGTGGGGTTCATATCTATGAAAAGCTACCTGGAAGAAGTTGTCGTCTGGCTTTGAGGACCGAAAAAGTTTGCGGGGCGATGGTTCTAAATACACTTTGACAGGCTTTACTTGGGCCTTTAAGGTAATAATTTCTATATTATAATGTTTCCAAAATTATAATTAATTATTTAAAAATAACTAATGTTTGTATATATTGTTTGTATATTTGGATATTTGAGGCTTTCCCCAACATGCGGACATATGCGATAAAAAGATCAAATGATATTTCTACGGCTATTACCTGGAAGAGGATCCGCATGTTGGATTGGGAAGAGTTACTCCCATATACGACGATGAATGATGTAAGTTAACACATAAATAATACCATATATAAACAAGTTATTACTAGTACAAGTTTAACATTGTTTGAGCTTTTATATTGTTAGGTGGCCAACTATCCATTACAGAGGCTGACATCCACAGAGGTTGAGCTTGCCACTGATTGGTGGCAAGCTAGTAAGCGATTTTTTGATGGGACGGATGATGAGCACCCCCTACCTCGAGAGCCATCACCTATTCGGGCCGATTCTACAGTTCGACACCCAGAGCCATCACCTGATCGAGCCTCTTTTCCACCTCCACCATCACCTATTCCATCACATCATCGAGCCTCTTCTCCACCATCACCTCATGATAGGCGACCGCAAAGAGGCCACGATATTTATCTCTCTGTTCTCCACCTCCACGGGATGAGTTAGGGGAATTACGTGATGAGGTCGGTGCTTTACGTCATGAGGTCGACCCTTTACGTGAAGATAATGATGCATAGCGTGATGAGGTTCGATCTTTACGTGGTGAGTGAATTTTTATGCGATGAAAATGGTGCTCTACGCGATGAGGTATCTACCTTACGTGATGAGGTTGTCGCTCTACGCGAGATTATTTCATTGTTGCAGAATGAGGTTAATACTCTACGCAATTACGTAAATTTGTTTAATACTATACTAAAAATGCAAATAACTTTTTTTCGACATTATTTATTTACTGATTTATATATTAATTTATTTTCAGCGGCCCGTTAAGGTAGATGCTTTACGTCGGGTTTTTCTTGCACGACGAGGTTCACGCATCAGACGTCGTGCACGTGCCATTACGTCTTCGTTCACCCCACTAGTGCCAAGACTCCGTAAGAATAAGCCCGATGCACCTATCATCATTCAAGAGGCGCCTCCTATCGTTCAAGAGGCCCCTATCATCATCGAAGAAGCTCCTCTCACCGTTCAAGAGGCCCCTGTCATCGTTCAAGTGGTCCCGCCCTCCGTTCAAGAGCCCGATTCATTTGGCGTCATATGTCGACATATTGTTAAACCACCTCCCGTGCCCGATATGATGGATGCGTGTTGGCTTTCGTATGAGTTATCGGCCAATACCATTCCTCAGCAGGAGATGAAACATTATCAGACACAATTACGATAATACCCTTTGGGCTAAGACCGTAGTTGATTTTTATCTATATGAGCGGAGAAAGAGGTGTTATTCTGACCTATGCCAAATCGACGATGTTATTCATTTGTTTCTTGATCGGTCTTGGTGGGGTATTTTATTAGGGGTTGAAGATAATGGCTACCTCGAAGGGGGGTAAGTATTATATTCTTCTTATATTGCATTTTGATTAATTTTTTTTAAATTATTAATAAATTCACTATTTTTTTATAAAACATCATATTGATGCATGGGTGTCACGTCTTCTAATAATAAGAAATTGAAGAAAAGAGGTATTCGATGAACTATTATGCCGACGTCTTTTCACGCAGCTCACTTGAAGGATCAGAGAGATGCTTCATATAAGTTGGCTAATGGAAAAGCTAAATTTTATCATGTGTGGTGGGAGGTCGATAAGGTTAGTATTTATTTTTGAATATTTTAAAGGTTTTCATAAATTTTATTTGATGTGCGCAATTATTTATGATTGCATGTGTTTATCCCTGTTTTGGAACATCGTTATTGGCTTCTCGTCGAGCTTCAACTCCCATCCCTGAAGACAGTGGTATATGACAACATGTTGAATTACATACCATTGCCTGATTTGAGAGATATTATTACAAAGAGATGAAGTGATCATTTGGCTAAATACTTGAATGCGATTGATTATTGGACAAAATCTGGAAACAAAAAGCCAAAGAAGTTCAAAATTACAATGATCAGAGACGAGACTGCGACACAACAAACGAATGGAGCCAAAGGGGATTGTGGTACTCTCGTATGCTTGTGCTTGGAACGTTTGACGACAGGAAGTATACAATATCTACCTCCCACAGATAGAGATATAGTTGTATTAGGCTTGTGGTTTCGGCATTATATGGCCAAATCGATATATACGAGACGCTGCCTACTTGCATCCGCGTGCTGAAAGTTGTACATAAACAATTGGTAAGTTTGAGCAAGTGTTGTTAACATATATACTCTTTAATTGGTTTGAAAATATTTGGTTAACTACCTATAATTCAGTAATTTGTTGTTTGTTGGTTTTAGATCATGTGTGGAAAGTGTTGTTTGAACAAATATTTGGTTTCTGCAGGGTAATCCTGAAGTGAGCTGCGTGTAATGTATTTGTGCATAAACAACAGTCTGGGGTACACTTTTTTTCTTTGTTTAATTGAATTTTACATTGAAAGTTGATTTGTTACAATTAATGAGGAAATAAGATTTATTTTTTGATTAATTGATTTGTAAAAGTTGATTTGTTTAATTTGATTTGTAAATAAGAATTATTTTTTTGCTTATTTAATTGATTTGTAAAAGTTGATTTGTTGTTTCTAAAAAATTCAATCTGCATTATGTTTGAAGGCAAAAAAGACCTGTTGAAGGTACAAATTCGCAACGCGATTTTCGGTTTGCGAATTTGACTTTCGCGTTGATCGCAACATACAACATCAAACACATTCCAAGCTATAAATACAAGCTAATGACACTTGAAGAAGCAAGAGAACAACAACCCAAAAAATCAAACAAGAGAAAATCCCAACATGTTAACAACTGAATAGATCATATCAATGTTCAAACTCAAGTTGTAGATTTTGATTTCCTTTTGCTTGGCACCATATGAGCTTTGGATTTTGATGAGCATTGGAAGCATTTCGGACTTATGATTTGGGTGGTACTCAGAAGCATTTCAGACTTATTATTTTTGTTATTATTACAAGTTGTAGCCCTCAATTATCAGGATTTTTAGTTGTCATTTGTTGCATTTCTCGTATACCACCCAGATCATACACCCGAAACGTTTCTAACGCTTTAAAGTTGACCAAAAAATACGATGGTCGGGATTTCCCTCGCGTTTAAAGTTGAAAACAAAATAATGGAAATTAGGAATAATCAATGATAACATGCATATTGGCTTGGGCTAATATTTATAGTGGAGTCAAAATTTATATTGAAATTCAAACTCCAATTGAAATTTAAATTCAAACTCCAATTACATATGAAATGAATTTGAAAATCAGTGTTAAATTGAACATGGAAATTGCATAATTGATTCATACTGTTCAAGTAACATGCTTTATGAACCATCAAGCTAAAAGACAATATTGATTAAGTTCAAAACTGAGTTGTGAGTTGATGGGGTTGTCACACTTGTCACATGGTTGGAATAAAGTACTCACATCGAAGAGATAGATTGTTTTGTTATACACAGCCCATCTCATCTGAATGAAAATATACATACAATATAATCAAACCAAAACATACATACACAACAAATTTATACATAACAATGTTCAAATAATGTACCCACAAAAACGAAATTAATCTGATGAAAAAGGGTTATTTCTAACAAGTCCGAAACATTATTTTTCCAAATAATGTACCCATAACAATGTTCAAATAATGTACCCACAACAATGTTTAATTGATTTTTTGTTTAATTTTCAATCTGAATTATGTTGAAGGTAAGAAAGACCTGTTGAAGGTAAATTCGCAATGCGAAATAAGCGTTGCGATAGTCAAATTCGCAACGCGAAAGTCAAATTCGCTACGCGATAGTCAAATTCGCAACGCTTATTTCGCGTTGCGAATTTGATTTTCACGTTGATCGCAACATACAACATCAAGTTATATACAACATCAAACATATTCCAAGCTATAAATACAAGCTAAGGACTCTTGAAGAAGCGAGAGAACAACTATCCAAGCAATCAAACACAAGAGAAAATCCCAACATGATAACAACTGAACAGATCATATCAATGTTCAAACTCAAGTTACTAATGAATATCTAACTGAAAATGTATGCATTCACACATAAAATACACATAATACAACGTTTGCATTTAAAAATCACCTAAGTTAATAAGTCCCAAAAGATGAAGCCGATTGTGATTAGGATTTTGATTTTGATTGCGATTGCAATTTTGATTTCCTTTTGCTTGACACCATATGAGCTTTGGATTTTGATAAGGATCCATTTTTTGGTAGAGGAAAAGATGATTGTGATGGCACTGGTGATCCACAGGTCAACCTTGTATGACCACTCTCCTTGCACCGACTACATGTCGATATCCTCTTCACCCTTAGACGGTATACGATCATGATTTTTTGGTTTTACCAGGTAGTCTGCTATCCATGACTGGTGGCAAAACTGTTTGTAAGTCATATAGTATGTCACACTCAGAAGGATGTGGACATGGGTAGACAATCTCGGCATAAGTCTGCCGATATACTTCTGTAGTGTAGCAATCTATAGCGTATGCGCTTGAATCATCTTGGTTTAGATGAAGAGCAACTTTTATAACATGTCCACATGGATAACCAGCTGTTTGCCATTTCTTACAACTACACGTCTTTGCATTTAGATCGACAAGCCCATTTAAGTTATTATCCAATACTCAACAAAGTGTTTGAACATAGTTCAACTCTCCAGGACGTTGACTTCAACACGTTTCGTCAGTCCATGTATAACACGACGTTCCAATATTCTTGTAAATTTAAATAAATAATACTTAGTAAAATATATGATAAGTTACGAATTTAAAGAAATAATACCTGCATGGTTTCTTTTTTTGTAGTACCACTGTTGAATAGAGGCTCTAAAAAACTCTATTAACATAGTAATGGGTAATTTCCGGGAATGACGACTTAGAGCGTTGATTGATTCTGCACTATTAGATGTCATGAAACCATATCTTTATCTAAGTTGATGTACTCTTGACCATCTTTCAAACCCGACATCTTCTAGTGTTTGATTGAGGCAAAACACGTCTTAAACAATTTATATGCTTATTAAAATCCACTTCCCGATAAGCTTTTACAGCCTTCCAGTATGTCCATTTGTGGTTTTTTATACCAGCAGACCTTGATTTTAGATTTTTGTACAAATGAACACCACAAAGTCCATGAAAAGCATATGGGAAACACATTCTAACAGCGTTGTCAATTGAGTTTGCCCTATCGGATATGATTGTCAAATTGCTAATAGGACCTATGCAATCCCTAAGATGCCCCATAAACCATATCCATGAATTAGAGGTTTCAGATTTACCAACCCCGTAAGCTATTGGCAGTATCCCATTGTTAGCATCCATGGCTATTGCTAATAAGTTTACTCCAAGGTATCGCCTTTCAAATGTGCTCCATCAACTATAATAACTGGGCGCATGCAAGTAATAAACGAACGAATCTACAAATCATATACACAAGAAATATATCATTTAAATGTGAAATGCATGCAACTAACAAAAATGAGTTAACAAAATTATAATTATTTACTAACTGCAGCACCAATGGTGATAAACATCAACTCAAAGCGTCTATCTCTATCTGTTTTGATATGAGTTACTGACCCAGGATTTTTCAGCTTTAAATTGTGACAATAAGCCGACAATTGGGCAAACGATGCTTCTGGCGACCCCCTCAACAATTCCAAGGCATAACATTTGGCTCTCCAAGCTTGTGAATATGATATACTAATATTGAACCGAGCATTCATGTCAGTCATAATTTTATGTCCCCGATATACCCTTCCATTCAAAAACATTAACTCAGCCAGAAAACCACCCAACACCTTTTTGTTTGTCTATCTATGGTGAGGAAAAACTTGGGTTCTTAAACATGTATGTTTATCAATAAAAGTCCTAACTTGAAACATTTCGCAATCTTTTATCCTCTTTGCAATCATACGTCACGTACAGTTTTTGTCAATCATATACCTTGTTTCGAAACGATCCTTGCTTGATTTGTTAACTCTTAGTTGATAGCCATCTTCCACACATTTCGTATCCAAAGCTATCTTCAAGTCTTCCTTTGTATCAAAACAATCATCTTTCTTGATACGAATAACTTTTGTGTACAATCAACTGATATCTTTACCAACTCTTCTTCCGGTATCTGAAGTAATTCTGGCATATTCCAGTTATACTCTCGTGGCATTTTCTTCTTTTTCCTTTCTTCGGGACTTCTTCTTCTTCAGGGTTATATGAATTACAGAATGGATGTTCAACATGTTCATTCACAGTCGTAACTTCCTCCTCGTTATCATCAACAACATCTTCCTCGGCAGCGGCTGTTTCATCATCAAAATTCGGGTATTGACCAATATCAAAATCATTACATGCAGGGTCTGTTTCTTCTTCCATCACATCATCAAAATCCGAGTATTGACCAAGATCTAAGTCTGGGTATTGACCAAGATCAAATTTCGAATACTGACTAGTACTCACAATTTTTTCTGTTGGCTCATATCGTATAACTGGTCAATACGAAAACCGGAATTTGGTGTTGAAAGTTGATTGGGATTTGGATTAGGAAAAGGTTGTGGGTTTTGAGATTGTGTTTGATATTGTGTTTGGTATTGGAAATGTGGTGAAACAAAATTTGCTTGGTGATGAAATTGTGGTGGAACCATTAAATTTTGGGTTGAAGAACTTAGTTGATTACTACCCGCTACTGACCCAACTTCACTACTTCTAGGTTCAACAACATATAATGTAACATCATCTTCTTGCGAAACACTAATGTAAGCAATGAATCGTTCAACATCTTCATTGTCAGTTAACAAATAAACTTTACCTTTTCTCAGATAAGATAGTCTAAATCCACTTAGAGGCTCTAAATTCAATTTCATTGCAACACGTAACATTAGAGTTTCATAAGTTAACTTTTTTAATGACAGTTTTAGTTGAAGATTTATGGGTAAAGGCACATATTGTAAAACACCATGAACATTCTCCCATGACCCTCCAAAACACAAATCTATCCAAACATAATCAACGTTAGATAATTTCATTCTAAAAATTATAAATTAATTTACTAAACAAACGAGCTATAAACTAGATATCATCACTAACTTAGAGAAAAACATACATTTATTAAGTTGATAGTTGATAATTTGGGAGAAAAATCATTGAAAAATTATATAGAAATAAAATTATGTAAAAAAATAGAGATGGGGAAGGATGTCGTTGGATATAGGAACGGATGTCGCCGGAGAGAGTGATAGATGGAGATGGAATGAGTTGCGATTTAGGGATTTAGGTTATGAGTTGTTGGTGATGCGTTGTTATATACCAAAACATTTGTGTTGTGAAACTAAAACCTGTTGCGAATTTGAAATTCAGTTGTGAATTTGAAATTCAGTTGCGAATTTGACTTTCGCATTGAGAATTTGACTATCGCGTTGCGAATTTAGAAAATCGTAACGCGAATTTAGAAAATCGCAACGCGAATTTAGAAAATCGCAATGCGATTTACATATTCGCGTTGCGAAATTGGAATTCGCGTTGTGAATTTGTTGGCCATTTTGACAAATCCAAAAAAAGTTAGTTAAATTCGTATATCATAAAGTATTTTTGGTCGAGGTTATTTTCTCTATCCATAACCCCTTCCAATGCAATCTTTCTGGCAGGTTGAGCACAAAGACCGTCAGCGTCCTGTTTCTTACTCCGTTATCGAACCCCGATGTCTTCTCTTCAATATGCCAATAATTTCCCCTGCTGCTTGGGGCAGTGGTGTTCGAATAAAACAACAACAATATCCCTTGCTGTTGAGAGCACATGAATAAGACCAAACGATTATAAAAAGGAGCAAGCCCTTTTTTCCCAGGCTATTTGACATAACTGACACCAATTTTCTTTAATATTCTCTTTCTGACACCGTTTGACCAATATTTCCCGAAATAGCACCCTTTCTGCTAAGTTGGCAAAGGCGCGTCCCCGGGGACGCGCTTTACTCGTGTTTTCGCTGAGTTGGATGCCACGTGTGGAAGGCGCATCCCCGGGGACGCGCCTTTCGCCAGCTCGACTGCCACGTATTTTGTTTAATAATAAATATTTTATTTTTTTATTATTATAAATTAATAATATATTATGTAAAATGTTTCGATTATAATGTAAGAATTATCAAATGTATTTTGTTAATGTGTGTTAAAGGTGGAGTGAATTATATACATTAATATGATATAACAATATATGAAAACCAGTTTTGACTTTATTGTAGTTATAGGAAAATGTATGAATTATAATATTACACATATGGTTATATTATTTTTGATTTTGATTATCGATCTATTAATTTTATAGTTAATTATTTAAATGTTATCAATCTAGTCGTCTCATATCAATATTTAACGAAATTGATGCATAAGTTAATAAATTAGTATAATTACATATTTAATCTTCAAGACTTGCATATTTTATAAAATTAGTCTTATTGAAAATTTAATTTAATAAATTTAATCCTCCAATCAGAACATGAAATGTGTCATCGTATACATAAATTTTTTAATAACTTTTAATTTGTTTAATTTAATATTTTTCTCTATTTAGAAGGTGGAATTATTATTATATTTTAAAAAATATATAACTAATAATATTAATTATTATATTAAATAAATATATTAAATATTTATGTATTTAAAAGTTTAAAAAAATTATTTAGGTGTACATACATTGATAAATTATATAAATGCAATAACATTAAATTATTAGAACAAAAACATTCATTTAAATACAATATAATTACATAAGAGTTAACGGTTATATGATGATAACAGAGCTGGACATTTTTTCTATTGTGCCCGATGTTTCTACAATGCCCACATCGTTTTGTTCTGTTGACTTCTCCCGAATATCCATATCACAATGTATTCTAGTAGATTTTGGACGACCTGAGTCCCTCAATAGCAATGGATCTGGTACAATTGTAAGCCAAGTTTGAATCTCATTTGGGTCTTTTTTGTTTCCTATGGGCGGAAACTCAAATTCATATACCTTGAATACTTGTGAAAGTTGGTATACGGGATCAACATAATTTTTGTAGTCCAAATGTGAATGTGAGCAAGCAGCAATGACATAAGAGCATGGATATTTGAGTGCTTGAAAGAAACCACAATCGCACCACCTCTCTTGCAGATTAACTCTGAAAGAGTTAGCTTCAATCCCTTGCAGCGGACGTGGCATTTCGGTTACACGAAACAATTCACGTGTGCGAGAAAAATTTGTAACTAACATCCCATTTGATGCAACCACTTTTTTCTGTAAATCAACTACTAGCCTTGGGTGGTAAATATGTCCGTTTTGCATCCAAGTAAGAGCTTGTCCACCGAGCTTTGCAAAGAGTTGACCCAAACGAAAATAAGTCGTTTTAACCAACGCCGTGACTGGTAAATGACGCGCCCCCTTTAAGGTTGAATTTATTGCTTCAGCCAAGTTTGTTGTCATATGACCATAGCGATACCCCCCGTCATATGCATTTGTCCACATTTCTTTGCTGATGTCCATAATGTACTCGCACCCTTCTTATTTTTGCCAAACAGCTCTTGTAGCATCGACTCAAACCTTTGAGGTAAGAGTTCGTAACCTAAGCCATTAGGAATATGTAGTAGTTAATATGAAGTATAAATAAGTAATAAGAAATTGATAGAAAAATTGGGAAAAAGTAACATACCCATCCGCACGACTAACTAACGTTCATCGTTCTTATTGTATTTTCCGTAATAGTTTGCAGCAATATGACGGACACAATAACGATGTTGAACATGTGGAGGTCTATACATTGTACCCAAAGAGTCCATTGCTGCTTTTATCCCGGCTCCTCGGTCTGAAATAATGCATACTCGTTCCCTGGTGACAACATGTAAACATAAATTTTTAAGGAAAAAAGCCCAAGACTCAGTGTCTTCTCCTTGAACGAGGGCAAACGCAACAGGAAGAATATTGCGGTTTCCATCTTGGACTACAGCCAATAATAAAACTTGCTTGTATTTCCCATACAAGAAAGTACCATCAATTTGGATAACTGGTTTACAGTACTTGACTGCATTAATACACTGAGGGTAAGTCCAAAAGACACGGTAAAATTGGCAGCGATCGCAAACCATTCGATCATTCACGTAATGATGTTGAGTTTCGAACTCAACAATTGTCCCGGGATTAAGTCTTTGCACAACATGAAACAAACTGGGCAGCTCGTTGTAAGAGGAATCCCATTCGCCATGAAGTTTGCAAATGGCATTCTGTTTTGCCAACCACGCTTTTTTATATGAGACAGTGTACCCATATTGTGACTGTATAGCAGAAATCAACACTGCAACAGCTATATGAGAGCTTTGCTTCACAATGGGCATGATTGCTTGACAAATAATGTTGGAGTCCAAGTTGGGATGATCCTGGTTATACCTGTTGCACAACATGTATGAGGACCGTTGTATCTGGTTAGTTCCCATAAGTTATTCTTCCTCTTCCTCTTTGATACACGGACCATCCATTGACATCCGTTGTCACGTTGGACGCAGTAGCAGACATATTTCTCCGTGTTAGATCGATCAACTCGGGACTGAATTGAGTTACGAATATTGTAACTCTTTATTGCCATCATTGCTTCCTCCTTCGATGCGAACTCCATTCCAATATGTAAATTACCGTCATTGACTGATGATTGAAGTCCATAGTTGCCAACATCATGAAGATCTGGAAATTCATGCTCATACATTGCATCATAGTCAGCCTCATACATATGTGCAGGAAGTTCGGCTGGTGTTGTATTTATCGGAACGTCATCCTCGTCATCATCAGAATGTACGTTAAACTGTGGTGAGTCAGGTTCAACGAATAATCCCGTTTCAGCACCATCTGCACCTGGCTCCCGAAGAGGTTCTTCTGGTGGAGATGAGGGTTCCTCCGATAATCCAATGTTGAGGTTAAATAATTTCCCGCTTGCGTGTCTTCCCCTTGAACTTGAGGCCATTGTATCATGTGGGATGTGAATAGACTGTCGTCTCGTTGGCATTTCCATATGTAAGTCGAAAACATTGGCAGATGAATGTCTGCCCCTTGAAGTAGAAGAGATGTTGCCATATGGATTATTGGTGAAGCCACGTGGGTTGAGATCATAAGCAGTTGCAGATGAATGCCTTCCTATTGAACTTGATGGCATGGTATCTGGCGTTGGATCCACCATTAATGATGTGAAATCATTACAGATCAGTTGTGTCGGGCTATCAACTTGATCAGTTTGACATGCAATACCAAAGTGAGAGGAATATGAGAGACCACGAGTTGTACGAACCTCAATAAAAGTGGCATACATTTCAATAAGAGATTGTGAACTCCCCATATGAGCATCAACCATCATAGAAACATCATCATCGTTTGAAAGCTGAAATGATGTATACGTGAGCGGAAAAAGTTTAGTAGGAAATATGTACTGAAGTGAAGATAGTCTTCTCTGGCCTGCTACACGAATCTTTAACGAAATTTTTGTGATTAACTCCTCAATTGTGATGTTTCTCTTCAAGGTTAAGGGGATATAATGATCTGACTCAAAAATAACCCCCTCTTCAGCTTCCTTAATTAGTTTGTGATCCAGATGAAGATTGAGGTGTCTGCGGAGAAGCACCACCAGCCAAATAAGATGCATATGAACCATATGCTGGATCATTAAACATAGTCGTATATGCATCTCCATATGGTATAAAACCCTGCGGGCTAGGCATGTAACCTGGCGGGCTAGGAATGTAACCCTGCGGGCTCGGAATGTAACCCTGCAGGCTCGAAATGTAACCCTGCGGAGATGGCATATAAACTGGTGTGGGCTTGGCATATGAAGTGGAGGGCTGGGCATGTACCCATGCGGCATCGACGAATAAGGATATTGTGGTGGGACTGATGCAGAACCGGTAGCGCCTTCTCTCTGTCTACGCGTCGGGGGACGATGATATTGAGACGGTTGACGTCTTTCTCGGCGCCTAGGAATGTTAACCCCTCGTGCTTCCGCCGAAAGTAGAAACGACTTCCCATTTTCATTAAACCAGTCCATATAGTTATCCGTAACCATATGACCAGTTTCAGCGTAATATTGTCGAGGGGCCAACAGTGTATATCGGTTCTCCCAAAGCGCAATCCAATCTCTGTGTCTCACCACCCAGTTAACATCTTTCTTTCCTCGTTTATCTATGTTATGCACGTCGTCTAAATTCCTAGGAGCTCCAGGAATATATTGCGTACAACCATACTGACGGAGCACGCGATCAACTGGATGCCACTCAATAATAGCATAACATATAAGAGGTATAACCGATATCCATACCTCTAATGACCCACTAAGGTGGGGTGGGATGCAAGCTTTCACTTCATCGCTCGCATAAGGTATCCACTGAAACTGAAATATAAATATACAATTCAAATAAATAAAATATTCTAATTATATCTAACATTTTAAATTAAAATATTAATAATTAAACAAATTTAAAAACATACCTCAGACCCAAACTTTCGTATCAATAAGTAAACGAATTTCCTCTAACCCAGTAGGTATACTTTTATGGTCCTTTCTTTTCATCGACCACCTATGAAATATAATATAAACTAAATATCACCCTATTTAATTGAAAATATTTAAATCAAAATTTAGTTCGAAAATTACCTCAACAATAAGGGGAATACGTATGGTTCATTCACGATCGGGCATAAGAAAGGCATGCGGAACCACGCCCATGATTGTAGAAGCAGAAGACATCCACCGATAGCAGTTTTCTTATAATTCGTCGCCCGACACATTTCTCTAAAGAGAAATGCCAAAACTACAGCGCCCCAACTATATCTTCCAGCTTCATCAAAATCGATCAGATGCCGCAACCACATACAATGCACCTGGTTGCGAGATTTGTCGGGCATCAATATTCCTCCAATTATTCGTATAATATATGCCCGAGCACATGCCTTTGCTTGATCCTCTGAAGCATTTTCATTTAAAACCTCAAAATTAGCTTTCAACCAAGATAAAACTATTCTACCTCCATTAAACTTTGGCGGAGCAGCTCCAAGATAATCAATGCACATTGATTGCCAATCACCATCCGCCATACCACACATCATATTTCCGTCGACGGGAAGCCCCAGATGCATAGAGACATCCTCCAATGTAATTGTCGCCTCTCCACATGGAAGGTGAAAAGTGTGTGTCTCGGGCCTCCACCTCTCAATCAGTGCAGAAATTAGGATAGGATCGAGTTTGCAACCGCCTATAATTGTTGCAATATACCCGAACCCGGCAGAAGCCAAATATGGCAAAATACGTTCCGGTGTCGGTATACGTGGATTTTTAATAAAAGTCTCTAAAATACGATCAGTATCCTAAATAATATACATTATAAAAAATAAAAAAATAATATAAATTCATAATAACTTTAAAATAAAAATAAATTTAAATATTAACATAAATTATAAAAAATATTACCATATCGTTAAAATGTTTGGAGATATAATCAATATCCAATCGCAACAGCATTTCGTTTTCCATTATAAATGTAGACAAAACAATATAATTAGCAAAAAAAATTAATAATTCTAAATAAATAATAATTATATAAATATTATTTTAATAAAAAAATAATATTTACATAAATATATTAATATAAAAAATAATAACTATTTAAAAAAATACTAACATAAAAATAAATTTCTTACCACTAATAACAAATTTAAAACTCAAATAGTTGGATAATTTGAGTTATATAAGAGATGAGAATATGATTTTGGTGTGAAGAATGAGGGAGGGTTGAGGGGGTTTATATAGGGGAGGAGGAGGGGTAGTTAGAAAAAACGGATGAAGGCATTTATAGCATTTAATGGAATGCGCGTCCCCGGGGATGCACTTTCCACACGTGGCAGTCGAGTCAGTGAAGGCGCGTCCCCGGGGATGCACCTTCCACACGTGGCATCCAACTCAGCAAAAACACGGGTAAAGCGCGTCCCCGGGGACGCGCCTTTGTCAACTCAGCAGAAAGGGTCCTATTTCGAAAAATATTGGTCAAACGATGTCAAAAAAAGGAAATATTAAAGAAAATTGGTGTAGTTATGTCAAATAGCCTTTTTCCCAAACCCTTTTAGCCCCTTTCATGAGACGATAGTCCTTAGACGCGTGGAGTCATGAAACGAAGGCAATAAAAGGAGAATTGAAAATGCACCGCACACGACATTCGGACAAGAAAATTCCACGTGGGCTTTGTCAACTTGTTGAACCGGTCTAATGCCTAAATCCGTACCAGATTCGTGGATAGACTCCATAGTATCATGAGGATGAATTTTTAAAAAATTAGGAGTAAAAATAGTTTATTAATAAAAAGTCTAAATATAAAATATAAAAAATTAAAAAATTTATAAGGAATAATTGTCTTTACTTGTTCTTTTCTAGATCTATTCCTGTATAACATCGTCATAAGATATGTGTTAACTGTTAATATCAAATTAATTTTTATTAAATATAAGTGACAATAACGTAAACATTAATATTAAATTATTAAATTATTAATATAAAGTTTTAAAATTAAAAAGTCAAGATCTATGCTAAGGCTTGAAACAATTAATAAACTCTAAATTAGGATTTGAAGAAAAAGGCGATCCAAGTTATTCCATTAGCACTAATTATTACGAAAACAAGTTAATGATCCGTACACTTCTGATAAGAAATGCTATGTTTTTTCGCTGTTTAACGCCACTTACAGGGTTACTATGCTGAACTAAACGGCTTGAAATGATTTCTCCTCTTTTAAATGCTAATTAAAAATAATTGTTTTAATGTTTTCTCCCTCCAAATCTAAGGTTTTGTCTTGATTAATTTGGATTAACTCGAGTTTTTCAGCAGGGATTTTCTGCATACACAAGTACTCGAACTTAAGACCTTGCTTAAGCGATATCAAACTACTTACCACTTGAATCAACTTGTTGATTAATTGTTTTAATACTTTATCAAACGGTTTCTTTACATAATCATACAAGAAAATTTGTTAATTCAAGTCAAATTTAAAAGATTATTTTAATATATAAAATAAATGAAAAATAAAAATATTTTTCTATAGAAAAATCCGACTTTTTATTATTATTATTATTGCAACTTGGCTAATGGCTATGGCTCTCTGGGGCATGAACTGCTCGAATCTCATCTTCCGTTATGGTGGTGGCGGCGCACCTTTTGATTTTATTTATTTCCGTTATAATGCTGGTAAAATATAACGCCTTGCTTAACCGTTACTTTTATGGGAATGCTACGTAATTTTTTATAAAAATAATTTATGAAATAAAATGGTTTTTTATTATATTAAAAAAACAATTATACACGTACATGTAACAGTTCGTAGTACCCAAATCTCTATATAAACCAAGCAACTCATTTCTTAGTTCAACCAAAAAAAGGAAACCATTTACTCATAGGAACAAACGTCCAATCTTTTCTTCTACATGGAGACACACTCGGATTGCTTCTGGGTTTTATTTCTCGCATCCAAATGCAAGTATTTTTCTTACCAAAACTCCATCGTGCTTCTTGTTTTTCTTTGCATGGCTTGGCTGGGAAAGGCCTTGTGCTTCTGGTTCTTCCCCGGAGGTCCTGCTTGGGGCAAGTATAATTGGCTGACCAAGAGAGCTTCCAGTAACGCCATTCCAGGACCAAAAGGCTTTCCGATTGTTGGAAGCATGAACCTCATGAATAACATGGCTCACCACAAGCTTTGCGCGGCAGCTAAATCCTTTGGTGCTAAGCGGCTCATGGCTTTTAGCATGGGTGAAACACGGGCTATCATCACATGCAATCCTGATGTTGCCAAAGAGATTCTTAATAGTTCTGTTTTTGCTGACCGTCCGGTAAAAGAGTCGGCTTATAGTTTAATGTTCAACAGGGCAATCGGTTTCGCTCCTTATGGAGTTTACTGGCGGACACTAAGAAGAATCGCTGCAACACATCTTTTTTGCCCTAAACAAATCAGCTCCACCGAGGGACAAAGGCTGGACATCGCGTCTCAAATGGTGTCTATCATTGCATTTGCCGGGGAGAGTTCTCCGTACGCGATTTACTCAAGAAAGCTTCACTTAACAACATGATGAGCTCGGTGTTTGGAAGTAAATATCATCTAGGATCATCGAATCCTGAAACAGAAGAACTCAGCCAGCTTGTTGAAGAAGGTTACGACCTATTAGGGAAGCTCAATTGGTTTGATCATCTTCCATGGCTTGGTGGCTTAGACATTCAAAAAATCCGGCGTCGATGCTATGAACTTGTTCCCAGAGTGAACAAATTTGTGAATAAAATCATCCAGGAGCATAAACTCCGAATTGGAACAAAAAACTATGATTTTGTCGACGTTTTACTTTCTCTCAACGGACCTGATAGACTCTCGGAAAACGATATGATTGCCGTTCTTTGGGTAAGAAACAAGCTTATTGGCAATTGCCATGATAATTCATGAAGAAAGCAATTTACTATTTTCTTAAGCATGCTTTTTTTCTCTCTTGCATGAGTTGTCTGGTTGGAATCTTGATAATGATTTGAGGGAACATTTTGTTGATTAGATTCCTATAATAATACATTTTCTTAGCTTTTCAATGAACTTCTAAGGAACAAAACGTACAATTATTCTGTTTGCTTAAGAAGAATATTATTTTTAAACTAATCATACTATATTCGTGTTTTATAGGAGATGATCTTTAGAGGAACAGATACCGTGGCGGTTTTAATAGAGTGGATACTAGCGAGAATGGTGCTTCACCCTGAAATCCAATCAAGAGTGCAGGCGGAGCTCGACGAAGTTGTCGGGAAATCACGGCCGTTGACGGAATCAGACGTTCAGTCCATGGTTTACCTTCCGGCGGTAGTGAAGGAGGTTCTAAGGCTGCACCCGCCAGGTCCACTTTTATCCTGGGCCCGTTTAGCAATCACAGACACCACCGTTGACGGACATCACGTGCCCTCCGGGACCACCGCCATGGTTAACATGTGGGCCATCACAAGGGACCCCGAGGTTTGGGTGGACCCGCTTAAGTTCATGCCAGAGAGATTCGCGTCCAAAGAAGGTCCTGACGTGGAGTTCTCCGTGTTGGGGTCTGACCTCAGGCTGTCGCCATTCGGGTCCGGCCGTCGTAGTTGCCCCGGAAAGACTCTGGGGTTAGCCACCGTTTCCTTTTGGGTCGGCACCTTGTTGCATGAGTTCAAGTGGGTGCCATCAGATCACAAGAATCCGGTCGATCTGGGTGAAGTCCTTAGGCTCTCTTGTGAAATGGCTAACCCCCTTAAGGTCAAAGTGCACCCCAGGCTCAGATAAAGACCAAACTCGGTCTCAAAAAGAGCCATTATCCTTGGTTCAGTTCAGCATGATGTTAGGTGTGGTGTTTTGTCTGTATAAATCTCATCTTGACCTACAATATTGCTATTATGTATATTATATCTAGGAAAATAAGCTAGCTAGAGCTCAGCTAGTGTGTAAATTAAAGCTATTCGAGTGAAATACGTATG
The DNA here is from genome assembly GCF_006381635.1 of Hibiscus syriacus. NCBI lineage: Eukaryota > Viridiplantae > Streptophyta > Magnoliopsida > Malvales > Malvaceae > Hibiscus > Hibiscus syriacus. The sequence goes on along the minus strand of NW_024062059.1, from coordinate 299,928 downwards.
TGGTTTTTGATCTTCTCGGCCTTAGAAACCACAAATGGAATCATTCTATCAAACATATTTGGAACGAAAATCCACCATGCAAGGCGATAACATGTGTATGTTCCTTTAGCAGTGGACCATGAAAACTGAGACAGGCATCACGGTTTCACTTTAAGATGTTTCCTGTTGCTGTATGATATAAGATCAGATCAAATCTGTTTCCCCTTTTTTTCTGCACAAAATGTCCATACCACTTTCATTTTAATCTGCTTATGGAACTCCGAGGAGAGCGGAAGTGGACAGTATTGTGCATTTCAAGGAGTAAAGTAATATATGGCCACGTGCCAAATAGAGTACATTACCTTCATTGTCCTCTATTGTACTATATTGAAACAGAAGATATACACAAAAATTTATACAACTCTATATCATATCTAGAATAAATAAAACTCGATTCGATTTAAACTTTATACGCATAACTCCAATCAAAAATGAGAATCAACTTTAGCTTTATTGGGGTCGGGGGGCCATTCCTCTTGGAACAAGGTCATGGCTCTGTGGGTGGAACGTGAAGTGCAGATGGGTTGAAAGACACAACTGGTACTTTACCACAACTACTACACATTCAAACATCTTTGTATTTTCCCCACCTCGGTGTCCCACACATTGATTCTCATCTACTTTTCCGACGAGGTCATTTTCGGTTTTATTTAATTAAAACGTGGTCACCGAGGTTTAATTACGTTAGATTTTTAATAAATTGCTGACATGTTGTAATGAATATATAAAATTTAAAGGAGTAAAGTACACAAATGATCATTAGTGTTTGAGTAATTTTTTATTTCACAATTGAAATTTTAAAATTAACAAATTATCCACTAAATCATCAAATAGGTTTTTATGATTCTTCTATTATCTCTTTCTGTCATCTATTAACCCAGAAAAGTGGGTTATGGAAATTTGATGAAGTATTTCATTCTGATGAAAACGACAATTCAAGGGTGGGAAAGTTCGGGAAATTTTTGTTATCCAAAATAACAATCCGAGACAAAATCGAACCTGAGAAAATAAAATAAAAATAAGTTAAACTTCATAAAAATAAATAAATAAATAAATGAAAAGAAAAATACTCATTTTATTTTGATCTTTTGATCGTAAACAATTGAGGCATGTTGCTACATAGTTTCCTTAATACATATTTTCAGTCACTATTTAGGTACTTGAGATCTTTTGGTCATTTGTCTCTCAAGATACAATAACTCGGTGATCAACAAACAATAGCACAAACTTTGGCGATCACAAATTATGACTTGACTTTGTCTATCACCGAAAAACTAAAGAATGATAGAAAATATTTTTCAAGAATTAGAACTTCTTGGATTCTTATATGTGTTTAACCTATAAGGTTATCACTTTATTTATAAGGGATTCTCGAAGGAGAATTTACTAAAAATAGTGTTATTCATTTATATTCAAACTCTGAAATATAGTATCTTTTAATTTGAGACATTTAAAAAGATATTGATATATTTTTAATATTTATTAATATTTAAATTTAAAAAGATAATAAATATATTTTAATTTAAAATATTCGAAAAGATATTAATATCCTTTTAATATTCATAATTAAAAATATAATAAATATTTTTATTTTAAGATATTTAAAAGGATATAATTATCCTATTAATATTTAAATGTAAAGAGATAATAAATATCTTTTAATTTAGAATATTCCATCAATGAATTCACTCCATTTTTCCAACAATGTCCCACAGGAATAAAATTTATGATTTTATCAAAACATTTTGACTCGATGTGATTATAGACTTTACTATCGATAGTTGCATAGGATAGGTAGATGTCCTCCTTTGAACTTTCTCTTGTGACGGTATATTTATTTTACTGGCTAAACAATAGACGCGATATTCTTGAATTATTATGTTGTTTGTGTAAACGATGACATACTTCACACTACCTCTTCGACAATAATTTTAGTTCTCATGGGTATGTTATTAAAGTCATGGGCATTGTCTGGTTCTGTAAGAGTTTGAAAGATATATGCCTAATAGTCTTCTTGAAGCGGCCCCACTTCACTCTCACATAGGTGACTTATGTTGCTCGGCCCACCGAAACTCTAAATGGTCATTAAAAGCTTTGTTTAGCCAATACATCTCTGATTACTATTTATATCATAGGAACAAATTTAAGATAAGAAATCCTCACAGTGACTGTATACAATTTATGCAATTAGATTGTTTCTTTGAACTTAGATCTTAGGATCTCCAGTTAACAACAAGATAAAGTTTTCCTTAACATAAAACCTTTAAATTGCATGGATTATAATCTCACAGTGACCCTCCCAATGATCATATACGAGTTTAATTATGGAATTTAGTTTTTCTAATTAATTTTATAGTTGGTGTATTAACGAAAGTGTTCACTTATCAAATTATTTTGATGTCGCATATAGAGCTGGGTATACAGACTACCCGTCTGTTTAGCCCGCGGGTTTTGACGGTGCCTAAGGCCCGCGGCCCGTACCATTTAACCCGCGGGCTAACAGCCTTACCCGTTTACTGTTTATGTGAAAAAAGAGAGAAGTTGAGGAGATAGAGAGAAACGACAGAGAAGGGAAACAAAAAAATGAGGCTATGGTTCCTAAATTTTTATAACGGCTTATATATAATATAAGTCACACAAAACAACATATTTTAGGGATTTAGAGAAATCATGAGAAGTTTTAATGTGTTAATCGTGTAAGGGCTCCACCCACTTTTGAATTAATGCAATATAATCCTCAAATATAGTTTATTATTTTAATTTTGCACTCCAATTTTATGTATGTTTTTTTATCACTGCCTCAAGTTTTATATATTATTTGTATATTTGCATATTATGTTACTTTACCTTTTTTATTTAGTTATTATATTTATACATGGTTTAATATTTTGATTTGTTTTTTTTCTGTTTTTTTTAACGTATATGTATATAGTTTTTCTTATGATTAATTATTGGAGTATAATAAACGTTTTATGGCTTATTTATATATATATATTGATGATATTAATTATAAATGGTAAATACGTATATAAAAATATGGAAAACTTTTTGCTTATGTTATCATATTACGTTACCATAGGTATAATTAATACGTTCAAACTTCAAAATTGGATATCATCAAATTAAAACGTGAATTGGGCTTCAAATTTCAGTGCACATAAAACGTGAATTGGGCTATGGTTAAAATGCACATAAAACGTGAATTGGGCTAAACGTTAATTGTCTTCCGTAAAACATAAAATAAATTAGAAAAAATAATTAAATTAAGCGGGCTACCCGCGGAGCCCGGGGGTATACCTATTAAACCCACGGGTTTAACGGTCCAGACTAATAAGCCCACAATTTAGACGAGCTTTATTTTTTTAGGCCCGAAGCCCGCACGAGCCGCGGGTTATACGGGTAGCCCACGGGTCTTAGCCCATAAACCCAGCCTAGTCGCATATGATTTTTATTTAGGTACTTGTTATATATATAAATAACCTCAGTGACAAAAAATGTCTTATAATATACGAATTTAACCAACTTTTTTTGGATTTGCCAAAATGACCAACAAATTCGTAAAGCGAACTCCAATTTCGCAACCCAGTTTCCAATTTCGCAACGTGAATTTGTAAATCGCAACACATAAGTCAAATTCGAAACGCGATACTCAAATTCGCAACACGATAGTCAAATTCGCAATGCGATAGTCAAAATCTACAACTTGAGTTTGAACATTGCTATGATCTATTCAGTTGTTATCATGTTGGGATTTTCTTTTGTGTTTGATTGCTTGGATAGTTGTTCTCTTGCTTCTTCAAGTGTCCTTAGCTTGTATTTATAGCTTAGAATATGTTTGATATTGCATATATCTTGATGTTGTATGTTGCGATCAACGCGAAAGTTAAATTCGCAACGCGAAAGTCAAATTCGCAACGCGAAATAAGCGTTGCGATAGACAAATTCGCAACGCGAAAGTCAAATTCGCAAACCGAAAATCGCATTGCGAATTTGTACCTTCAACAGGTCTTTTTTGCCTTTAAAAATAATGCATATTGATTTTTTTAGAAACAACAAATCAACTTTTACAAATCAATTAAACAAGCAAAAAAATAATTATTATTTACACATCAAATTAAACAAATCAACTTTTACAAATCAATTAATCAAAAAATAAATCTTATTTCCTCATCAATTAAACAAATCAACTTTCAATGTAAAATTCAATTAAACAAAGCAAAAAAAGTATACCCCAGACTGTTGTTTATGCACAAATACATCAATTTCACGCAGCTCACTTCAGGATTAACCTGCAGAAACCAAACATTTGCTCAAACAACACTTTCTACACATCTAAAACCAACAAACAACAAATTACTGAATTCTAAGTACTTAACCAAATATTTTCAAACCAATTAAAGAATATATATGTTAACACTTGCTCAAACTTACCAATTGTTTATGCACACTTTCAGCACGCGGATGCATGTAGGCAGCATCTCGTATATATCGATCTGGCCATATAATGCCGAAATCATAAGCCTACTGCACCTCTATCTCTATCTGTGCGAGGTAGATATTGTTTACTTCCTGTCGTCAAACGTTCCAAGCACAAGCATACGAGAGGACCACAATCCCCTCTGGCTCCCTACGTTTGTTGTGGCGCAGTTTCGTCTCTGATCATTGTAATTTTGAACTTCTTTGGCTTATTGTTTCCAGAATTTGTCCAATAATCAATCGTATCCAAGTATTTAGCCAAATGATCGCTCCATCCCTTTGTAATAATATCTCTCAAATCAGACAATGGTATATAATTCAACATGCTGTCATATACCATTGTCTTCAGGGATGGGAGCTGAAGCTCGACGAGAAGCCAATGACGACGTTCCAAACTAGGGATAAACACCTACAATCATAAATAATTGCGCACATCAAATAAAATTTATGAAAACCTTTAAAATATTCAAAAAATAAATATTAACCTTATCGACCTCCCACCACGCAGGATAAAGTTTAGCTTTTCCATTACCTAACGTATATGAAACATCTCTCTGATCCTTCAAGTGAGCTGCGTGAAAAGACGTCGGCATAATAGTCCATCGAGTATTTCTTTTCCTCAAGTTCCTTATTATTAGAAGACGTGACACCCATGCATCAATATGTTGTTTTATAAAAAAAATATTAGTGAATTTATTAATAATTTAAAAAAAATTAATCAAAATGCAATATAAGAAGAATATAAGACTTACCACCCCTTCGAGATAGTCATTATCGTCAACCCCTAATAAAATACCCCACCAAAACCGATCAAGAAACAAATGAATAGCATCGTCGATTTGGCATAGGTCAGAATAACAACCCTTGCTCCGCTCATATAGAAAAAAATCAATTGCGGTCTTAGCCCAAAGGGTATTATCCGTAATTGTTTCCGGTAGTGTTTCCCTCTCATGCTGAGGAATGGTATTGTTTGGTAACACATACGAAAGCCAACTCGCATCTATCATATCGGGCACGAGAGGGGGTTTATCAATATGTCGACATATGACACCATGTGAATCGGGCTCTTGAATGGCGGACGAGACCTCTTGAACGATGACAGGGGCCTCTTGAACAGTGAGAGGGGCTTCTTCGATGATGAAAGATGCCTCTTGAATGATAGGAGGCACCTCTTGAATGATTATAGGTGCATCGGGCTTATTCTTACGGAGTCTTGGCACTAGTGGGGTAAACAGAGACGTAATGACACGTGCACGACGTCTGATGTGTAAACCCCATCGTGCAAGAAAAACCCGACGTAAAGCATCTACCTTATCGGGCCGCTGAAAATAAATTAATACATAAATCAGTAAATAAATAAATAAATAATGTCAAAAAAGGTTATTTACATTTTTATTATAGTATTAAACAAATTTACCTTATTGCGTAGTGTATGAACCTCATTCTGCAACAATAAAACAATCTCGCGTAGAGCGGCAACCTCATCACGTAAAGTAGATACCTCACCGCGTAGCGCACCATTGTCATCGCGTAAAAAATCCACATCACCACGTAAAGATCAAACCTCATCACGCCATGCACCATTATCTTCACGTAAAGTACTGACCTCATGACGCAAAGCACCGACCTCATCACATAATTCCCCTAACTCATCCCGTGGAGGTGGAGAACAGGGAGATAAATGTCGTGGCCTCTTTGCCGGTCGCCTATCATGAGGTGATGGTGGAGAAGAGGCTCGATGATGTGATGGAATAGGTGATGGTAGAGGTGGAGAAGAGGCTCGATGCTGTGATGGAATAGGTGATGGTGGAGGTGGAGAAGAGGCTCGATCAGGTGATGGCTCTGGGTGTCGAGCTATAGAATCGGCCCGATCAGGTGATGACTCTCGAAGTAAGGGGTGCTCATCATCTGTCCCATCAAAAAATCGCTTACTAGCTTGCCACCAATCAGTGGCAAGCTCAGCCTCTGTGGGTGTCAGCCTCTGTAATGGATAGTTGGCCTCCTAACAATATAAAAGCTCAAACAAAGTTAAACTTGTACTAGTAATAACTTGTTTATATATGGTATTTGTGTGCTAACTTACATCATTCATCGTCGTATATGGGAGTAACTCTTCCCAATCCAACATGCGGATCCTCTTCTAGGTAATAGCCCTAGGAATATCATTTGATCTTTTTATCGCATATGTCTGCATGCTGGTGAAAGCCTCAAATATCCAAATCTACAAACAATATAATACACAAACATTAGTAATTGTTAAATAATTAATTATAATTTTGGAAACATTATATATAAATTCTTACTTTAAAGGCCCAAGTAAAGCTTGTCAAAGTGTATTTAGAACCATCGCCCCACAAACTTTTTCGGTCCTCAAAGGTAGACGACAACTTCTTCCAGGTAGCTTTCCATAGATATGAACCCCACGGAAATATGTTCCATGCATTTAGGTCCTCTACCAATAATATTAGGTCCTCAGAGATAGGTTGTCTGCCCTCTTTACCTAAAAAACCGGCATGCAAAAGTAATAAATGGCATACTCAGACAACATCAAGGTCATCCATCTGAGTAAAACCATCTTTATCAAATAATCTCTTCAAGTCGTCGACGTGTAAACTCGGCTTCGACTTTGCCAGCTCAGGAAAAACCCGAGATAACCTTGATGGGCGGGCGATATGACTAGTGTACCGACCTACATCATCGTGTCTGAAGCGTAGACCAGTGATTAAGCAAGACTCCTCCCGTCCAAAACAAGTATGTGCCGGAGGAAAATGAAACCATATCTCCTCATCACCACATTGTATCCCCTCGGGTAGATCGTTAGTCATGGTCTGAAGAAACAAATGTGTCAACATAGCATCTCCACCCGTATGTTGCACTTTCAGCCATGGCCCGAAGCAAGTATCCTCAAACAATTTTCTTTGTAGAGGTGTAAACGTCGACGCAATTTTAGTGGCTAGGCTTAATTTATTCCTTAATGTCAATGCAACCGAAAAAAATTTCTACAAAAACAATAAACATACAGTTAGATATACCAAAAACTCCTTATTATACACTATAAACAGACATGATATTAAACAGTGAAAACAAACCAAATATGTTTCAAACTAGCACGGTATTCACCCAAGTCATTATTCCATCATAGTTCACAAAATGCATCAGATAACATTCCAGAAGTAAGCACTTATATAAACATTTAAAAGGACAACATATAGGTTTAGTGCAGGTTCAAGGATAACATAAAAAGTAGTAGTTTTATTCTTGAAACTTAAATTAGCAACACTGTGAAATTAGTATTTGTCTTTGTTTTTTGGTTGAAGTAATGCAATTCATTCAAGTTTCAATTTGCAGAATAAAAGAAGTTTCTGAAATGAAAATCGCAATGCGAAAATGAAAATCGCGTTGAGAATTTGGTGTTGCGATTTAGGGTTTCTTCAACAAAAAGACAAAACAAAGACAAATACTAACTTCACAGGGTTAAGGACTAAACAATTTAACAGTATTGGCAGCAACCAAATGAATTTACTAAGCAATCTCAATGAAATGGTTAACTATATATATTGAAATTACCAGTATATTTATCATCAATATAAAAAAAATCTAATAATATACAAAAATTTCAAAATAAAAATAAGAGATTAAAAAAACTAACCCTCGGTGGTTGATTTTCCATTTCTGACCGTGAATGGTTGTGAGGGTTGCTATGAGAGATAGAGATAGACAGATTTCATCGGAGATAAGGACAGATGTCGCCGTAGAGAGTGAGAGATGGAGATAAGACTGAGTTGTGATTTAGGGTTTTAGGTTAGAGATGATTTGCGATAATACTGTTTACATTTGTGTTGCGAAATTAATATTGTGTTTCACATAAAAACATTTGACTTTGGCGTTGCGAATTTGACTATTGCGTTGCGAATTTGACTTCCGCGTTGTGATTTACAAATTCGCGTTGCGATTTACATATTCGCGTTGCAAAATTGAAAACTGGGTTGCGAAATTGGAGTTCGCGTTGCGAATTTGTTGGTCATTTTGGCAAATCTAAAAAAAGTTGGTTAAATTCGTATATTATAAGGCATTTTCGGTCACTGAGGTTATTTTCTCTATACAATTCTAATACCCTTGCTATTATCATATTATCTTGATCCAAACATCTGAATTTGACTCCATAATATACGTAGGGATGGATCGAAGGAGGGTTTGCAGGGACAATTGACTCCTAAATTTTTTAAATTCTCATATAATTTATATATTTTTTATTAATAATATGTTTCTACTTTTAATTTTTTTCTCTAGAATTTTATAACTTAATTTGTTCCGTAACATAAAATCATACATTTATCATTAAATATAAATATAAACAGCGAGACAAAAAAAACGATTATAAGTAAATTCTTTTTATGAGCATTTTAAATCTCCACAATAATTTGATTATGAATCATTAGGACACGAAACAATCTTGTTTGTAAAGCCTAGATGCCCGCAAACTAATTATTGTTTTTACAACCTTAATTTTGAAGAATATAAAGCACGGTCTGCCATTTGATTATCACCATGATTTACATCCTTCTTTGATCGATAAGTAATTGATTGAACGCGATAAGATGGGAAACATTGTGACTGAGACAGGAAAAATTATTAGATTGTACTGGTTAACTATATTATCCGTGACTCGATTAATAACATTTTTTATATTATCTTTTTTAAAGTAAAAATCTTCGTATCTTTCTAACATGTAAATAAAAAGTTGTTAATTATTTGAAAATTACTTCAAAATTTGTAGTGTTCATTCATTGAGATCATAGATAACGTGGTGAGTTGAATCTATTAAATATTTTTTTGAGATACGGAATTAGGGATTTAAAATCTACATTAATTATATTAATGATTGTTTATTGACCAAAATTATTGTTGTCGGTGCTATGGCCAGCTGGAACTATAAAATTAGGGTTATGATGTAGTAAACGACCTACTTAAAACACTTCAGGTGTATAACTAGAGTGTGGAAAATGTTTTATGTGTAAATTTGTAGTCAAATAGCATTTGAAAGATGGAGCATTATCAATGGTGATCGCTTTAGAAATTATTTTTATCCTTACATTATGATATAGTAACACTTTTATATATATAATAGGTTGTGAATCGTCATATTAATACTATAATAATTAATTTATTTTACGCTAGTTAAAAGATCAAAGTATTATTTTTATCTATTTAAGGGTTACATTGGGTGTGAAGTAAATTCAAGGGTCTCTTTGATTTTTTTTTCCTTCAAAAGTTCGAGGATCTTAGGTATAGTTAAGCCTTTAAATTTCATCTAGGACAACTTTATCCGACTCAATTTAACTCTCAAACTTCATGTTACTCTAATCGTTTTGAAAAAAAAAACCTTCAAAATGAGTTAAAACATGATCGATCAAATTGACTAACTTAAAAATATTTTCACTTAATTTAACTCGATTCAATCAAATGCTCAGTTTTGATTGATTTATTACTTCAAAGTTGGTACCCGAGTCTTGATTTTTTTATAAAAATATATTTAAACTTATTTTCTCAAATTTTGAATAATTATTTAAAAATTATTTGCATTGGAGCCTAAAAGTATATTTATAAGTGAGGAAATTAATATTTGAAGAGCATAGTTGGAATTTCCTTGAGTTATGTAATTGTTCCATTTCTTTTTCAAGTGAAGCTTCTTTGGTTACTTCTAGAATTTGTTAGTCATAATAATAAAATTAACCATAACATTTATATAAATGGTCACTTTGTCTCCTATCTTTTTTTAGAACATTCTAACTCTCAACGTTTTATTTTGAAGCAAAATATCCTCTGATTGGATAAAATTGGTAGTTAACTAACTATCAGTATTTCATATGAACGTGGCAAGTCCATGTACGATGTCACTTCAACAAAAAATTATTTTTAGAGTAAACTATAATTATAATTAATTACATATACACTTATAAAATATATTTTAAAATAGTTTAAGAATATTTTTTGATAACGTGGCATCACAAGTGGACCTGCCACATCAATAGGAAGCATTAATCAACTAACGATTTTAATCCGCCCGAGGGCATTTTACTCCAAAATAAAACATTAGCGTTAAAATGCTCCAAAAAAAAGATACGAGGCAAAGTGATCATTTGTGCAAACGATGGGGGTAGTTTTGTTATGCGGATTTGTTAATGCTAATGAGCTTTCCCATCATGTGGAAGAAATGTACCATGCTTGCTCGTCATGTTCAAATCTGCTCAATTGGACCATGCTAAATTTGTATGAGGCCAATTAGCCAACTTTTCTTAAAAGAAAACATTATATAAAGCAAAAGCCACCGGTCTTTAACAACAGAAATAACATGAACGAGACCTTGCACCAGAGAACCATTAGTTCTTATTGAACATGGTGGAATCCTTCATCATAGAGAGTGCCTTTTCTAATTGGCTCCACTTCTGCTCCAGTGTCCCAATATATCCAATGGACATCCTAATCAGCCCCGGCGAAATGCCGGCAAGTGCCTTCTCTTCGGCGTTCATTTCACTGCTGGTGCTGCTGCCGGAGCAGGACATGAGAGTCTCGTAGTAACCCAAGCTAACCGCCATGAACCCGAACTGAGTGTAGTTCTGCAAGTGGTGCATCAGCCTGTTGGCTCTTTCTTCGGTTTCCATGTCGACACAAAGAAGCCCGCCAAACCCGTATTCCTTGTCGGCCATGGACTTGAGGAGCTGGTGCTGTGGGTGATCCTTGAGGCCTGGGTATATGACTTTGAGGCCGAGTTTCTTCATCCTGATGGCGTATTCCATGGCTCTGCGGCAGTGCTCCTTCATTCTCAGGCCCAAGTGAGGAAGCCTTTCGGACAGTTCGAAGGCGACTTTGGCGTTCATGGTCGGGCCTAGAAGCATCAAGGCGCCTTGATGGAGATCCATCATTGAGTTCACCAGGTTTGCGGGGCCACAAACAGCACCTACTCACATGCATGACAAACATCTTTATTCGCTAGAAAACGAAACTTAACTATATACATTAATACATATATGGATAGGATATAATTATAGAGGTAAAAAAAAATAATTTTACACATATTTAAGATTATTGGATAAACAAAAATAAACAGTTGAGATTAATGATAGTAGGATGGATATTTCATCTGAACTCGATAGGTTTCGGCCCAATCCGTTCACTCAGTTTAATTTTTTATTTTTAAAATTTTGAGTTTCAATTAAGTTTAAGATGAAAAAACTCAACCTAATAATATATATATATATATATATCAAACGGGTGTAGATTTTGACCTAAAAATCAGTCAAAATTCATGTTGGGTAAAACCTTCTTAAACTCATATTAGATAGGGATCGGAATTTTATGAGGTTGAGTAAGACCTTCTTAAACCCATGTCGACTCAGGATGTCGACATGAATTTCATATTAGAGTGATAAATTTATAGAAGTTTAAGAATTGAGGAACATATATATAAATATATATATATCAGTAATGGCACCGCACCATTCACGAGATGTCTAAGCACCCACCCACAACCACAAAGGCCAAACTTTGGTTTGGCTGCTTTGAACCGAGTTTAACGTTCTAAGATTCCAATTCTAAAAACAAAACAAAACAATGAAAGATTAACATCTGGCACGTGTACTAAAAAAAACTGAGAAACATACGACAAACGAACCTGCAATAATATCGGCCCCACCGCTGATGAACTTGGAGATACTATGAACAACTACATCAGCACCGAGCCGAGCCGGGGAAAGAACCATTGGGGCGAAGGTGTTGTCCACAACCACCGTGGTTCCTTTTTCGTGCCCGATTCTGCTTAGCTCGGGAATGTTGGCCACGGTGAGCGTGGGATTCGACATCGACTCGAAGTACAAGACTTTGGTCCTTCCTTCGACGATGGCATTTTTCACTGCTTCCAGATCGTTGATGTCGACAAACGTGGTCGTGATGTTACAGGCTCTGGGCAAGAAATGCGTTAGAAGAGCATGGGTGCCGCCGTAGAGCGTCCTCGACGACACCACGTGCCCGCCGCTGCTGCAGAGTTGCAACAGCACGGACGATATAGCCGACATACCTGTCATCGCGAAACCAAATCATTTATCAACGACAACTTTTCTTTTTAACAACGTACGAGAGAGGATTGATTAATTAATTACCGCTAGCAGTGCAGTAGGCAGCTTCGGTCCCTTCGAGGGCTGCCATGAGACGGCCAAGATTCAAGACGGTGGGGTTGAAATGACGGCTGTAGATGAAGAAATCACGATCGGGGCCGAGTTCACCGGCGAACATACGGCTCATGGTTTCAGGTTCCATGACGGTGAAGGTGGCGGAGGCTTCGATGGACATGTTAACGCCACCATGCTCTCCGAATTCATGGCGGGCGTTGGCCAATGCTGCGGCAGGGTCGCTTTCCGTTGCCATTGTGGGCAACATTGATTTCTTTGCCACGAAAACATCGTCCACGTCAAAGTCATCGGCCGCCGTACCTCTTTTCTTACCGGCGAAAACATGACCACGGCTCTGGGTTCCTGCCATAGTTAATTCAATACGGTAAACCAAAGATTGATTTGAGAGAGAGGGAATTAACGAGGGATTTTGTGAAGAGATGTGGAGGATTTGAAGCTATAAATAAAAGCAGAGAACTCAAACAAAGGCCGGCTTTGTTTAAAAATTAATTAATTTTGGTACTAATGACAATTAGAGATCTGACCTGGCTTTACCTTAATTGTCTTAAAACAAAATACAATGAATCCAGTCACGTTTTCCTCTCTATTTTGGAAACAAAAATGTTGGGAAACGTATCTCTTCCTCTATTAGAAAATTCATGTTCCAAGGAAACCAAATCAGATGGATAAGTGATTAAACATTATTTACGTGCAAGAATTCTACACGTACGATTTTGCCTTCTTGGTCGTACTCGTATGTTAGTCGTTGGGTGATGGATAAGGCAAAGGAGATTAATTATAGTTATCCTATATACATAAATGAAACTCTTTGAGTTAGCTCCATAAGTGGGTGGAGGGATGAAGTGCAAATGAGTTGAAGTTTCAAGATTGAAAGGGAGAGGCTAGATGGTATAAGTAATACCACGTGGTTGCAATATACTCGTGGAAAAAAGGAAATCAATGTGATTAGATTTTATAAAATCACGTGGCTATGACTAAGTACAAGTGTGAAACCCATCCAGGTTCATTCTCGGCATCAACTCGACCTTCATTTTGACAAACTCAAGTCAGATTTGCCTTGTCCCGTTTTGAAAATAAAGATAAGATTAATGCAACCCTATGTTTAAGGACACCTTTATTTTACAATTAAATAATAAGATGGTCCACCTTTTAAATAAAAGATAAGGACGTAGAATTACACGTTTACCCTGGGAACAATTCCCAACTAATTTGGAAAACCAAATTTTAAGACAGTGTTGAATTCCATGAAATAATCTTTTTTTTTTGAAATTATATTTTCACGTCTAATTTACGGAAAAAATTATTATTAGAGAATATTTTTTTCATAGTAGCATCTTTTGGTTAAAATGAATGAAATATCATTATCTCCAAATTCATAGATATTAAATAATTTCTATTACTTTGGATAAGAATGTCAGTATACTAATGAATTCTTTTTTAAAATGATCATTTTCAATTCTTATTTTATGTACTCTACTCAAAATTATAAATATAATAATAATATATAAATATTTTAATTTAGTAAAATATTAATAAATTTGAGTGTTTAAAATTATTTTTATATTTTTTAATATTTAATATATTAATTATTTATAATTTTATGAGGTAAAAATAATATGATTGTAAAAATATAATTATTTAAAATAATCTCTAACTTTAAGTTATTAAAAACCATAGCTTCTACATTGAAAATAATATCATTGTCCACTGGATATCATAATATTATTTTTCGTATTATATTATATTTTATATAAATAAATATGATGTTTATGAAAAATATTTAAAAGTATAAGTTTAATACACTAATTATATTTTAAATATATTTTTTCTCAAAAGTTAGATAGTATCATGATTAAAATATTTCAATGAATTTTGATTCAAATATTTATAATTTAATATTAAAGTTTAACTTTTTTTAAATAAATATATATACCACAAGGAAAATTTTGTAAAATATATAGTAAAATAATCTTATGTTCTTTCAACCAAACACTGTAATTTTACATTTCTGCTAAATAAACCAAACAAAGTAATACAACATTCTTATAGTAATGTTACATTCCAATAATATTATTCTAAAAAAAAATCTTATATTTCGTAAAGCAAACACGATAATGGTTAGACTTGGGTTTTCAAGTTCGTCATGCAAAAAATTTGGATAATCAAGTTCATCATGAATACATCATGCAAAAGCCAAGTTCCTCGAAAACTTTCATATGAATCTACCAGCTCATCTCACAAGTGCCTCACGATACAATTTCAACTGTTGTACCCAGGGGTGTGGCTTGGGCGGCGCAAACTGCACGACCGCGAAGGGCCCCAAAAAAAGGCTCCAAAAAATATATGTATAGTGTCGTTTTTCCAATAAACGCCACTATAGATGGACCTATTGCGACGTCTTTTCAAAAAAATGCACTATTATTGCGCAGGCCCAAAAAATGCCAAAAATATATATATATAGTGACGTTTTTCCAATAAACACCACTATAGATGGACCTATTGCGACGTTTTTTTTTTCAAAAAACGCTACTATTATTACCCCAAAATCGAATATATCTAAAAAATAGGGCCCTTTATAAGAATTTGTACAGGGCCCCCGAAAACCTAGCCACGGCCCTGGTTGTACCCTACAATAATGAATTTAAAACGGTCATAAAATATTATATATATATATATATATATATTAAAATTTAACATAAACCATTTTAGGAATAAAATTATGGGCATAAAATAAGGAAATTCAATCCTAAGTACACTGTATATGAAATTAAATTTGAAAAAAAGAATTAGATGAGGACTGGAAGAGCAGTTTTGAAATGGATTAGGGGTTTCTCTGTTCACATGTTGTAAGTGTCATACATCCTATGACAAGGGACAAGGGTCTTTGTCAAATACAAAACATATGGCATGTTGGGTTTCATGATTTACAATGAAATAAAATAATATAACTACAAGAAGCAACAAGTCAATGAACTAGAGAGCGATCAACGTACCTTCACATCGATTCGAGGAATGGCCATAGATGGTGCAATTGGTTTTGTTTGTGCAGCCTGCGAACAGACATTCTGAAACACATGTTGAATGCAAGTTAAAAGCATCGGTTAAAGACACCCAATTCAAGTTTCTCACAACAACAT
This sequence comes from Hibiscus syriacus, assembly GCF_006381635.1. Taxonomy (NCBI): domain Eukaryota; kingdom Viridiplantae; phylum Streptophyta; class Magnoliopsida; order Malvales; family Malvaceae; genus Hibiscus; species Hibiscus syriacus. The sequence goes on along the minus strand of NW_024062059.1, from coordinate 284,090 downwards.
ATCTTGCCAGCGACAACAAAAGGGTTGTGGACATTTATGTTGCAATATCACCCGACCAACAGATCGAACCAGAATATTTGCACCACGAGACCAACCAACAGTGTACATATCTGCTGGGCATATGAGCCCAACATGTTCCTCTATTTTATTTTCGTTTTCTAGTAATTTTATAATTTATAATTTTATTGCATTTGTTTTCTAAATAATCTGAGATGTTTATAATATAGTACTAATCCGTTTAGAAAGATTTTTAATCTATTGATAATGTAATATGTTCTACCTACACAATTGCTCAAAACTCAGGACCTCTAAGGAGAATAACACTTTCTTTTTACCATTGAGATCACTTGATGAATCATATCATTCGTATTTTACTATAATTGATCCATTTCATTTTCATGGCTTTATTTATTTTTCTTGTCAGTAGAGGCTATCTAGGGATAGATGCAGGATTTTGTGTTAGAGGGTATGAACTTAAACTTTTAAAATTTCATAGGAGTTAAACTTGAACTTATAAAATTTCAAGAGGCCGAAATAAATTTGTAATAAAAAACATATAAAATAAATATATATATAACGTGATCTATATTGTTCGCTTTATTAGTCTATTATAATACATTTTTAATAAACGCATCCAAATATTAATAAACATTACAAAACCAGTGAATAAATAAAGAAAAACATCAATGAATAGTTTTGTCTTTCTTTTAATGGACACTAGAATGATTGCATTATCTTCTACAAAGATTACATTGTAAGAGGTTAAGTTAATTAAAATTTAGGGAAACTGTATCATTAATCAGTTGATTATTATTGTTTTTCCACTTTGATTATCGAATTGTTTTTTCTTAAATTTGATTGTTAATGTTATAATCTTATTTTTTTATCATTTACCTTTAAATTTTTATATTATAATGATTATAATCTTATCATCTATTTATATGACTAATTGTTTTATGATAAATAAATTTAAAATTACGTTTAATGAAAAAATAAGTATATAAACTATACATTTTGTCTAAAGTATTTTTCGTTTAGAATAGGTGATTAACATTTTTAAAATTACATTTTACATGAGTTAATTTTTATCTGACACATGTTGCATTTACAAATTTTTAAAATAAAAAATATATATAATAAATCTTAATTTTTAAAAAATTCTTAGTTTCAAACCGTCATTATCAACTAGGGGTGTAAACGAGCCGAGTCGAGCTCAAGTATTGCTGAGCTGACTCGACTCGACTCGAAAACTCTGAAATGGAGCTCGAATCGACTCGAAAACTGTCGAGCTTAAAAATTTCAAGCTCGACTCAAACTATAAATCATGAATTGAAGCTTGTAAAAGCTCGAAAATGCTCGAAATGAAAAAAAAAATCCTTAAACTTAACTCGATTAAAGTCTCAAACTCAAATTCGAACATAAATATTAAATGCATGAAAACCTTACTATATTTAAAAAATCAACACATAAATGTTAATATTATTAATAATTTTTTAAAAAAAATTAAATCTTAATTTATTATATTTTCGAGTTACTCGAGAACTTTTCGAGTTGCTCGTGAACTTTTTGAGTTGAGTATTAAGTATAGTCGAGTTCATTAAATTCGAGTATTTATCGAGCATTCACCAAGTCGGTCTCGAGTAACTTGCGATCTGTCTCGTCTCATTTACAGGCCTATTATCAATCATCGTCGATCATCACCGTTACTTCCACCATCGTCGAACAATCACCCACTCATCGTGGTTGCCACCGCTGTCACTACAGTTCACCAAACCTCAAAAACTTCAAAGAATACTCGAAGGCTTTTATAAATAATTTAAGTAGTTTTCAATGTGAATTTAATCTTAATCAAATATCTAACATTAAAAAGTTAACTAGTGATTAATAAGAGTACCAAGTATGGATGATGATGATGAACAATGAAGAATATGTCATTTAAGAGAGGAAAAAGTACTAAATTGATAGAATTTTTAAATACGAATGATTAAATTTAAAATTTAACTAGTGATTAATAAGAGTACCAAGTATGGATGATGATGATGAACAATGAAGAATATGCCATTTAAGAGAGGAAAAAGTACTAAATTGATAGAATTTTTAAATACGAATGATTAAATTTATTAAATTAATTTAAGTCATGATCAAATTGATAGAATATATAAGTTTTAAGAACTGAATTATTATTATACCATACCACTTAACTATTTTGTCTAATATTTAATTACTTAATGACCAATTTATAATAATATTTTAATTGAATAATAAAATTATATTCTTTTAGAGGAAAAACATGACCCATCTATAACTTGACTAATAATTGACTGACCTTGAATGTAATTTATCATAATTATGAGTAAGATTATAAACATGTTACTAAATGAAAAAAAAGTTATAAATAAGTTAATTATCATTTTATTGTAATAATCGATGAATTTAATGATCTACTTATTATATTAATAAATAAAATGACATGATCATAACTAAAAAAACTAACATCCATTTCATTTTAATGGCAAAGTGAAATTTTTGTAACAATTTATTAATTGAGTAACCGTTTTGTAGCTCTTTGAAATTTAATAATCCATTTGTAATCTTACAATAGTTGAATGGCTTACATTGTAGTTTACCCTTGAATTCTCCCCAACAGACTCCCTCTCGCCCGTCTCTCTTGCGCTATTAATGAAAGGAGTAGAGAAGGAAAAAAGTCCATAAAAGATATAGTATATGTTTCAGTTTGTTAAATGGAGCCAAAGCTTTGAATTGAAATAATAATTAAATAAATCAACAGCTAAAATAAATGATAATTTTTCTTACATAATGTAGTGAAAAAATTGTTTATATAAAAATTATTTTTTAATTTAAGATTATTATTTCAATATATCATAAAAAAATGTGACGATATCTTAAAAATAAAAGATTATTTGATATTTTCGAAAAAAAATAATTTAAATTATATCATTGTTAGCTTACGAACAAGCGTATATTTTAAAATAAATCATCAGATACATTTTATTACATTTTTAAAATTACATCAATAATTTATACATTTTTTTATGGAAAATTTACTATTTGATAATAATTAATATATAATAACAAAAAATTTTATGGGTTCGTAGTGCTTTCTTCCTTGTTGCCTGCCAGCAGAAGCAGCAGAAGCCAAAGCGAAAGTCAAATCGGAATTTCAGCTGTAACTTTGCCGTTTTCACGCTTTTTCTCTCATCCGGCGCCCGCGTTGCTGCTATCTTTGGAAAATGGATCCTATTTGGGCGAGCTGACGCTGGCACCGGTGGCGGCGGTTTCTGATCTTCTAACTCGGTGATTTCAACTCCGGCATAGTCATCGCTGTCACTTCCGTGGCTAGCTTTTCTGTCGCCGCCACCGTCGCCTACTCTCTTAGGTTAAAGGAAAAAGGGAAAAATTGGATCACGGAGCTTAGATTGGTTTTGATTATCAAAGGTAAAATAGAAATCGATATGCTTACGGAACAAAAACAATTGATGAAAGCTTTGCGGCGAAGTCACACGGCTTCATCATCAGCAGCAGCAACAACATCCTCTCAGCATCGTCCTCATCGCCGGCGTCAAATACTACATCTTCTTCATCGTTGTCGTGGAGTCATTTGCGATCGGTTTTATTAGTCGTTGCTTCTTCCTCATCATCGTCATCTTCCTCATCTTCTTCCCAACCACTTCAAACTGATCGGTGAGTTCACTTTTTCTTCTTAAACTTAAATTACTTCCTTCCTTATTTCCCTTAAATTTAAATAAAGATATCTACTTATTTTTCCTTGGATTTTAAAGATTTCGACTTTTCCATTTTTGTTAAAAAATAAAATAATTTCCCATCCGTTACTTGAATCCCCGATCTGAAAGGAGTCGAATCAATTCCATCAGCGTCATATTCGTTAGGTTGTTAATAAGCGTTCGATTTCAACCTCATTGTCTCTTGCTCTCCCTAAAGGTTCTGAATCTGATTATTATTCGGTTCGATTTTCAAATTCGTTGTAAAGTATTTTTGAAAGCCTTAACTGTTTCAACACTTATGTTGGTCAAACTAGTCAACTGTTGTGATCCCTCTAGCTTTTGCGAAGGAGCAGCAGTCATTTTCAGAATCAAATTAGTTAAGCAAGACACGGTTAAAAGCCATTAAATACTCATTTTGGTAGTACTTCATGATTGGTGTTCATTTTGAGTTGGACATTTTAATTGTTTGTTTTACTGTGGAATTGTGATTTTTGTTTGTTATATCTTCACTATGGAACCTATCAGTGATTGCTATTACTCTTGTAATTGCTTCTATTTGCAGAACCAGTCAAGTTTTTCACATGCTTGTATTCACTCTTCCAAAAGTTTTGTTTCCTCGTATGATTCATTGGTGTTTTTGGAAGTGTATGGATTCGTATGGTGTATCTTCCTCATGCCATGCATGAACCCAACAAACTATGCTTATATTTTGTTAACTTCATCCGATATGATAGGAACTATTATTCATAAGCTTACATCTTGACGGAAGATTTATTAGTTTTGTTTCTTCTTGCTGCAGGGGTAGCCTAAAATCACCTTGGTCTCACAGGAGAAGAAAACATGCCCTTCTACCTAAACAATGGAAGAATTTGTTCACTGCAGATGGGAAACTCGTTGATGGTGGTGTCAAGTTTCTGAAGAAAATTCGAAGTGGAGTGTGTTATTAAACTTGCATTGACTTGTTTACCTTCTCTTTTATCTTATCTTCTTACAGATTGCAGGTGGTTTATTCCGTTTTAATGGATATTTTTTGCTTCTTTGAGAATTCATTCTTTGCATCTTCAATGCAGGGTGTTGATCCAAGTATTAGAGCAGAGGTGTGGCCATTACTCCTTGGAGTGTAAGATTCTTATATACTGTGATTCAAATAACCGTGCTTTCTTGAACTACTTAATTATTGCTTCTATGACCTCTCAATTAGCTTACTCCTTTCGTATCACGGTCTAGTTGCCTGATTATTTTCAAATAAACTTCACTCTCTTTGAACATTTAATTTTGGCTTCTATATCATCTTTTTGTTTATATCTTGGTACTTTTCTGACTGCTTATATATATCAAAGTTCCAATAGTGGACAGAAATCCTTGGTTTTAAGAAATTTTAATCTTTCTATTTGCTAGTCACTTTGGAAGGAAAGAGAGGAACGAAGAATTTTGTATTAATTTGCTTAGTATGCTTCAAGCATCCATTTTTGTACCCTTTTTTCTTGCTGCTTGAGTTTTTCTTTATTTGTAATAATTTGTTGTGTTAATCACTTATCCAGAAAACACAAATTTTGAGATGTTTTCTTATGCATTAGAGAAGGGGGGTCATAAGTGACCTTTTAAACGAATTAACAGTAATGTCTGCTTGGTTAACAGATATGACTTCAACAGTTCGAAGGAAGAAAGAGATTCCTGTAGAAGTCAGAAACGGTATCATTTGTTTTCTTTCTTGTGCTTCTTTAACACTCAAATGGGTTGCCAAAGCTTTGTTACATTACAATCTTCACTCTCCCTTCTTTTTTAAATTTCCTGAAGGATTGTTCGTTTACTTTTTTTCTGATACAGGAAAGAGTATGAAAACTTGAGGAAACAGTTCCGCCAAATCCTTAAACGTCTTGAGAAGAGTGGTAAGTTGAAGGGAACTGCTGGAAACTTCTGCAGTGAGGACTTTGGTAATTGCAGTCAAGTTTTTGATTCTCCAGGCTTAGAGGAAGTGGTTAGTAGGTCCCACTCTACCGATGGAGGAAGCCCAGCCGTTGATGATTTTGATCTCCCGTTCTATGATCATAGGCATCCAACCCTGTTATCCTCTGATTCATTTCTGGAGAGAGTTGTTGGCAAGAGTGTAGTCGGTAGTCAAAATACCTGTCCTGGTGAAACAGAATCATCTGATTCTGACTCTTTGAGGCTGGCCTGCATCCCACACTGATGAAGATTTTGCCAAATGGAGGAGAATCATCCTCCTTGATGCCGTGAGGGCAAATGATGACTGGATCGTATACACTCCTTCTCAGGCTGCAGTATCCACAGTGAAAGCACAACGGTTGGCTGAGAGCGTTGGGTTGAAAGATTATGATGACTTAGACCCATGCAGGATTTTTCATGCTGCTCGGCTTGTTTCTATCCTCGAGGCTTATTCCCTTTATGATCCCGAGATTGGTTACTGCCAAGGAATGAGTGATCTGCTCTCCCCAATCATCTCAGTGGTAGAAAATGACTCCGAGGCCTTCTGGTGCTTTGCAGGTTTCATGAAAAGAGCTCGTCACAATTTCCGACTTGATGAGGTGGGCATTAGAAGACAGTTAAACATCGTGTCCAAGATTATAAAGTGCAAGGATAATCATCTATATAGACACCTGGAGAAGCTTCAAGCCGAAGATTGCTTCTTTGTGTATAGAATGGTTATAGTTCTTTTCAGGAGGGAGTTAAACTTTGAGCAGACACTTTGCCTCTGGGAAGTGATGTGGGCAGACCAGGCAGCGATCCGTGCCGGTATTGCGAAGTCTGCTTGGGGGAGGATGAGACTTCGAGCTCCCCCTACCGATGATCTTCTGCTATACGCAATAGCAGCTTGTGTTCTGCAAAGAAGGAAACTGATAATAGAAAAGTACAGTAGCATGGATGAAATAATGAGAGAATGCAATAGTATGGCCGGACATCTCGACGTCTGGAAGCTTCTCGACGATGCCCACGACTTGGTGGTCAACCTGCATGACAAGATTTAGGTCCAAACACCTCTCTGCTTCTTTTTCTTTCTTTTTTCGCTGATTTTTCACCTCTAAACTTGCAACATTTATGGATATCCCTAAACTAAGGGATCCAAGTTATTTGACATTTCTGCTTGAAACAAGCGTTTGGTAGGCGAATTCCCTGAACTAAGAAAAGTATGAGGCTTACATTTATTATGATATATTGCCCGCGCTCAGTACTTGGTCTGGGTGATGGTGGCAACGCTGACAAATCAGCTATTTAGAAGCTTCTTTAGCATTGCTTGCTTGAAACTACTGAATGACACAAACTTACAACTCATATGGTGTTCTCCTTTTATTTCAGTATTTCCCATTGTTCAGTTTATTTTTGTTTATTTGTTGATAATTTTAAGCATGTCACTTAAAGAATAAAAGTCTAATTGTTCTCCAAACCCTTTGCTCTTCGAACCTTTAAAATTTAGTCTTCTTATTCAACAAATTTAGGTGCTCCACTTATTTGATGTAGACATTAAACTCTAATTTGTAACATTGTAAATTTTGAATATTAAAAGGTCAAATGATTAAGTTGAAAAGAATTATAGTATTACTGATATCAATTGAAATTAATGGGATTAAATTCTTATAATTGGGAGTGTAAGGATTAAATTTCAAAAGTTAAAAGAGTACAGGGACTGGGCCATAAGTGTGTAATGGATCTTAATTTTCTAGCGATGATTGAGTGATATAGTTTGATAAATTGAGTGGTTTGATTATAACAATCGATAAAATGAATGATCTAATTATAATCGAGAAGTTAACTTTCGTTTTATTTTTAACAGTAAATTGAGCTTGTTTGTAACAATTGAGTGATCCGTTTATGATTTTCCAAAATGAAATAATCCTTTTGTAATTTTACTAATAAATGAAAGACCTATAGTATAGTTTACCCTTAATGTCTCCACCCCTCCGCCCAATAAGGAGTTTGTCCCTGTGCGTATCGTGGCGCCCCTAACACGGTTTAATATTCATTCAATTTCCATTCCCGTCCTCGTTTCCTGCAAAGCGGACCTAACGGCCAAAACAGCCATGGCCCCCGGCCGTCGTATGTACAGGAGCTTCTTACAAGAATTACTCATATATGCAGCCGGCACCGCTTTCAGTTGCCTGGTCCTTTTCGCCGGCCTCAAACGACTCAACCCAAATCGCGATTCCTCCAAGAAATTCGTTGAAAACAAAAATGTCATCTCCAAACGCCTCGGCCGCCCCCTCATCCACACTGACCCTTACGAGGTACTTCAAAAAGAACGATTATGTTTCTTCTTTATATTCAGTTGTATTCTCAAAGTTATTTCTTCTTCCCCTAAAATGCAGGATGTGATAGTTGGTGATGTGGTGAACCCAGATCACATAGACGTTGAATTTGAATCTGTTGGTGGGTTTGATAGAATCAAAGAAGCTTTGTATGAGTTGGTTATTCTTCCACTTAAAAGGCCCGAGCTTTTTGCTTATGGCAAGCTTTTGGGTCCCCAAAAAGGGGTGCTTTTGTACGGACCGCCAGGGACAGGAAAAACCATGCTTGCCAAAGCCATTGCTAAAGAATCTGGGGCTGTCTTTATCAATGTTAGAGTCTCAAATTTGATGAGTAAATGGTTTGGCGACGCCCAAAAACTAGGTGAACGTAGTGGGATTCTTTTGATCAATTTATGCGCTCCAAAAATAATAGTAATACTGTCATGTTGTATTGTTGCAGTGAATGCCGTCTTTAGTTTGGCTTATAAGCTGCAGCCAGCTATTATATTCATTGATGAAGTGGATAGTCTTCTTGGTCAACGACGAGCCACGGATCAGGATACAATGGCTATTATGAAAACTGAGTTCATGACCTTGTGGGATGGTTTTTCCACCGATCGTGAGTGTTCTTGGTTATTTCCTTGATTGCAAACTAATTTTCGATCTGTGAAAACCGAGTTCATGGCCTTGTGGGATGGTTTTTCCTTCTTTGGCTTCCTGGCCTGATGTAGTAATATAGCTTGAAATAATCAGTAGTGTATGTTGATATCGAGCATGTTAACTTTTGGCTATTATGAAAACTGAGTTCATGACCTTGTGGGATGGTTTTTCCACCGATCGTGAGTGTTCTTGGTTATTTCCTTGATTGCAAACTAATTTTCGATCTGTGAAAACCGAATTCATGGCCTTGTGGGATGGTTTTTCCTTCTTTGGCTTCCTGGCCTGATGTAGTAATATAGCTTGAAATAATCAGTAGTGTATGTTGATATCGAGCATGTTAACTTTTGTATACGACTGTGAAGTTGATTTTTCTATCAACTTGCATTCAGAGAATGCTCGAGTTATGGTACTTGGTGCAACTAATCGTCCAACAGAGCTCGACGAGGCAATACTTAGGCGTTTTTCCCAGGTTTTTGAAATTGGAAAGCCTGACTGTGATGATCGAGAAAAGATATTGAGGGTGATATTGAAGAATGAAAATGTTGAAGACACTATTGACTTGTATCACATAGCCAGACTGTGTGAAGGTTACACTGGTTCTGATTTGCTCGAGCTCTGCAAACAAGCCGCATATATTCCTCTCAGGGATTTCTTAAATGAAGAAAAGGCTAACAAGACACATCCAGTGAGTACATACATATCATTTGATTTACTCTATATGTCTCAACTTATTGGTGTTTTGGTGTGTGGTTGCAGGGACCAAGTCCATTGTCGCAATCGGATTTTGAGAAAGTTTTGGCTACGTCTGTTAAAATAAGTATCGGTGTCGATGAGCATAATGGGTATAACTCTTGTTCATCAACATGAGTTGTCAAACAGTACCAGGTCAAGCCGCGATGGTACGCATCAAATCATGATGTTCTTGAATACTAACTTTGAGTTGGAGCAGATGAATTGGCAATAGCCTCTCCATGCTGTTGAGTTATTCTACATCGGTGGTCGTGTTACTCGGTGAATATAGATTTCAGAAATGTACAACGGTAGGCTTATAAACTCGAGCTTGACTTGGAAACATTTTTCTGAATTATTTGTGGAGTGTGGAAAGATTGTTCCCTGTAGCTATATTTGTTATTTTATAGAAAAGAATACAAACAGTAAAATCTCAACTCTTGTTTGAAAGGAACATCTTGTTGTTTACCAGTAAAATCTATTGTATGGAGGAAAATGTAATCCATGATACAGCTTGCAGTCAAAATGCACCATATATACAGATTCTAAATCCATTTTGAGGATTCGAATTATCTTGCATCCGTCCTCGGAGTTGATCTTTTCATGGGAAAAGGACTCAAAATCCTCGTTTTGATGCAAAAATCCAAGCCAACAGCAGCAAACAAAAAAATGAAAAGATTCTGGGATACATAAAGTGCACCATCAACAGCATGCGACAAGAAGCTTTGGGCATCCAGTTCCAGAGGAGCCCCTCCACCCAATGTGCCAAGACCTGCATTTTCATTATTATTTTTTCATATCAAATTTGAACTATTAGCTTTATGCTTGCATATCACTGATATATATATATATATATATCCTGTTCTACTGATAATATGCATAAAGCATTCTATTTAATGGCACTTGATTATACCTTTCACAAAACCAAAAGCTGCACATGTCCCGGTTTTTAGCTGAAAATTGTCCAAGTCTCTCCGAACGGCATAGCGAAAAGTTACCCGAACAATGCACAGCTGATGAAATTGACTGATAAAGGGAGCAGCAGCTGAGTAGTGCTGGAAACTTGGGTTAAGGAGATGGGGAGACCAGCAAGGATGCCAACAAGTGCTGATATCAAAGCTGCTTTTACAGACTCTAATCTCTCTTTATCGATATCAATTCCTTCGCCACCTTCGCTGCTGAAACCATTCCGTCTCCGACATTATCTTCATCCGGTGAAAGCGATTGTTCTGCTTCATCAATCATGGCCCGTGCCTCCGAAATCTCCTGCTGAGTCTCTGCAATCTTGAATTTTCACAAATTTACTCGTCAATAGTTAAAGTCTCATGGGAAATATCTCGAGGAGTCGATAGATAATCATAAGATAAGTGTTCCCAGACAAAGATGGTTGGTTTAGCCAATATCAATTACGATTTTCAATACAGAATCCGGGACATGCTCTAATTCATCATGAAGAAGAAAGATCAAAATTCGGAGAAACATAAACCCTTTCCCAAACAAAGGGGCTGAACCTGAGACTACATTTCTTTCTTTCCAACACTAGGCAATACTAAAGTTAAAATCTTTGAAAAATATAACGCTGGAACTCCCTCGATTATATATGCATTAAATCCATTTGCAGTAAGCTGACAAAAGTAAAAGGTCTTGAAAAGGAAGAATTAGAGAAGAAGCTGACCTCGGACGCCCTGGATTCAAGTTTTTCGATGTAATTTCTCAACAATTGAGATTCAAGTTCCCGTTTTTCAATCTCAGCAAGCTGTCTCTTAGCGATCTCTACTCTCTGCGAGGCCTTCTCCAATCCATCAAGCAAACCCTTGTTCTCTTCTTTGTTCAAAAGCTCCTCGACCTGCTTGCCCAGAATACCGGAAAGTGCTTCCTTCAAGCCATTGCTTGTTTCTTGTTCCTCTGAGTTCCCGCTGCATTTCAAGCTGAGAGGCTTTAGCAGAGGAGAAATGGGGCCATTTGGACATGTTGAAGGAGAAAAGAAGAAGGGATCTTTGAACAAGAATATGGGTTTCGAAGAGAGAAGCAAAGTGGAAGTGATTGCTGATGGCATTGATTGATGCAGAGATTGCAACACTTGGATCCCTATGCAAAGCTTATCTTTTCTCTCTTGCTCGCTCAAGTCCTGACCCCTTATTTAGCGATTCATTGTTTAGATATGATTTAATATAAAAATAATTGTCTAAATTATATTTTGAAAAGTATTTTAGTGTTTAATTTTTTTTTTGTTAAAAATAAATGTTTAATATTTTTTAATTATATTTTTAGATGTTTATCATTATATTTTTTATTTGTTTATCTTTTATAAATAAAATATTATTTTTTTAGAAAAAAATTTAAAAACTTAATTTATTTATAAAAAACTCAAAGTTTTTAAAACTTACAAAATAACCTCGGTTAGGTTTTCACCAGAGCTTCGAAGCTTCCTCCATGGCAAACGACGATGCTACTCGATGAGAGGATGGTTGGATTTTCTTCGACGTGAGACGAAGCTCTCACTGTGTAAATAGTGACGATCACGACTGACCGGAGAAGGGTTTGACAGTGAGATACAACGAATAGATTCTTATTGTTTTGTGACAATCGACACTCGATTTAGGTGATTGTTGATAAGTACTGATAAAACTGTTGGTGGTAGTGGCGGTGTATGCCATCAACTGTTGGTGGGGGTGGGGGTGGGGGTGGTGTTGGGGAAGGGAGAAGGGAGAAGGGAGAAGGGAAAAGGGAGGGGGTGGGGGTGAGGGTGAGATTTTTTTTAAAAGAAAAAGTTTTTTTTTAAAAATAATTTAAAAAAAATATCTTTATTTTTTAAAAATAATTTCTTAAATTTATCAAAAATTTGATACATGTCTCTCAATAAAAATTTTAACGACGATTAATGTCAAAACACTTAAAAATATAACGTTTATTACGTTAGATATTTACGCCATTATATAATGGAAATAATTGGAAATATTTGAAAATGATGTATTTTATGTGAAAGTGTATAAAGTAAAGGGTTTTAGCGGTGGGAGTTAAAAATTGGGAAATAAAGGCATGCGGGTACTTTCAGGGTTTAACCAGAGAATTTTCAACTTGTCCAAAACCCTCTCGCGCCCGCTCATGGCTACCTCTAACCTTACTAGGGTTTCTTCTCCGGCTTACACCACTGGCTCCCCCGCACAGGCTCCTTTTAAGCGGGTTGGCTCTCACAACGGCAGTTTCCACTGCGATGAGGCCCTTGGCTGCTTCATGATTCGTCTCACTGACAAGTTTTCCCACTCCGAGATTGTCCGTACCCGAGATCCCAAGGTTAGTTTTTTTTGCCAACCATTGTAGTGGAGTTAGAAGAAATGTAAATTATGAAATGGGTTTTCTTTTGGGTCTAAATATGTGCTGCTTTTGCTTATCTGTGAAGCTTTATTGTTGTTTGCAAGTTTTATACAAGTTTTGCCTGTAAATTACAAAACTTGAAATCTAGAGCCGATTGGGGAAGTGGGTTGTTTATTATGGGATTCATGTGGTTTATTTTGTTCTCCTTTGGTGTTTATGCTTCTTCTTTGAAGGTTCTTTATAAGATTGATCTGAGTTTGCAGGTATTGGAGGGGCTTGATGCTGTGCTTGATGTTGGAGGCGTGTATGATCCTAGTCGTGACCGATATGATCATCACCAGAAGGGATTTGAGGAAGTGTTTGGACATGGTTTTAATACAAAGCTTAGCAGTGCTGGACTTGTTTATAAGGTATTCATTTCTTCCATGGGGAAATTGAAGCTTCTTTCCGTGGTTCTCTACTTTTCCTTCTTGTGCATTGTGGTCTGATACAACTTCTTGATATAGTATAATATGAGCAATGATATCTTTTGGTAGATTATTATATTTCTTCATTATAGTAATTTCCCCTGTATCTAGCATTTCGGCAAGGAGATAATAGCTAAAGAACGTCAGCTTGGAGAAGATCACCCGGATGTGCATAGATTATTTCTGGCTATTTACAAAAGCTTCATGGAGGTACTTATATTTTTTATTCTTTAATGTTTGACTTGAACTTCCAAATCTTTTATGGGAGTAGATGAGATGCTATTTTCTTGGTTTTCCCTTTCCTATGCTTTAGTTAATCGATCATGGTTTAGATGTTCAATTGGGATATTGTTTTTTTGCGGTTACCAGGCAATTGATGCGGTTGACAATGGAATCAACCAGTTTGATACTGACAAGCCTCCAAGATATGTGAACAATACACACTTATCTTCTAGGGTAGGAAGATTAAATCTAGACTGGACAGATCCTGATCAATCAACTGAGAAGGAGAATGAGGCTTTCCAACGAGCAATGGCTTTAGCCGGTAGTGAGTTCTTAGAAGTAAGGTTCTGCCAAAATTAAATTACCTAAATATACTATTATTAGGATGGTCTTCAATTTCCTCGAAAAGGATTATTTTCATTGCCTTCTGAAGGTAAACATGTTTATACTGTATTATTCTTCATAATTTAATAGTTTTCTGGTATTCAATTTTCAGAGTTTACGATTTCATGCAAAATCATGGTTACCAGCAAGGTCAATTGTAATGGAGTGTATTGCCGAGAGATTTGATGTAGATCCTAGTGGTGAAATTATGGTTTTAAAAAGGTTTTGCCCTGTAAGTAGATGTTTCTCATTTTCCTCCAGTAATTTTCTTCTTCAACTAACCCTGCATAAGTTTATGACATGGAAACTTCAATCAAATAACCTGTTTAACTTCCAGTAGCATGCGACATGAATATATTACTACAAGTGATCGTGTCTTATGATTGAATACATCATTTTTCTTACAATTAAGTCTGATTTCATTTCGCATCCAACAGTGGAAACTTCACTTATTTGAGCTTGAAGAGGAGCTGAAGATTGAGCCTCCAATTAAGTACGTTCTTTATGAGGTATGCACCAATCTTCCTTTCAAACAAGATTTTGAACGTGTTGTTCCTAGATTAAAGAGTGTTGTCTGGTAAATGGTTTTGTATATATAGTTTACTTCTGTTTCCCGATCATCCAAGTTGCAGTTATTTTTGCTCTTTTCTGGGATTTTTAGATAGATTCTTACCGTACTCGTGACCCAGGATGAAAGAGGCAAACAATGGCGAGTTCAGGCAGTTGCAGTATCTCCTGATAGTTTTGAGAGCCGGAGGCCCCTCCCTGCTCTGTGGCGAGGGTTGAGGGACGATGAGCTGTCGAAAGGGGCAGGAATTTCTGGCTGCGTCTTTGTTCACATGAGTGGGTTTATCGGTGGAAACCAAACTTACGAGGGTGCTCTAGCGATGTCAAAAAATGCTCTAAAAATATGATCTTGGGAAATTGCTTTTATTTCTTTCACTTGGCATGACATCTTATTCATGACTCTATGACAGGATTTGTATTATTTACCAAATGGCTTTATTCAGTGTAGGATGATCTGAAATCTGAAGACTTTCCTTTTATTTTTCCTATAAATGAGCTAATGGACACCTTCACAGAAATGGTTCATTTTACATTGAATTCAATGCCACGAGGGAGTATTATATGCTTGATATTCTGTATTTTCCACATCTTTTAGCAACAGGGGTGTTTAGAAATGTGGGATTGAGAGTTGCATCATACGGTGGACTTGATTACGCAATTTCAAGTAATTTTTTTCGAACTTGGTCCTTCAGTTTTTTTCTGATTCACGTCATTCTTTGGATTTGGATTTTTGGCTCATTTAGCCCTCTTGATGATGATACAATACTAGGTTTACCATCATCAAAATAAATTGGAAAATAGTCAGATTAATGTGGATCAGATCAAAATTTAGAGATTAAGGTATAAAAAAATAGGATAAACTATACCAAATACCATGGAACTTTAAGACTTGTATAGTTTATACTATTAAATTTTCATTTTTGTTAATTATGATACTAGATTTTGATTTTTTGTTTCAATTATATCATTAAATTGTTAATGACGTGATTAATGGTTGTTGACATAGACACTCACCAAAATAACGTTATTTTAATCTGACTATTAACGATTTAACGACCCAATAATATAATTGAAATGAAACCCAAAGTTCAGTGCTATAATCACCAAAATTAAAAGTTCAATTCTATAAACGATAGTGTCTAAATTTGATGGTATTTTGTGTAGTTTACCCAAAAAATTGTATAGTTTAAAAACTAATATAAACTAAAATCAAGTTCAAAAGTTCGGAGTAATTTAGGGTAAAAAATAATGAACTAGGAGCCAATCGCAGCTCCTATTAACTGGTACTTAGGGTCCAGTGAGAAGTTTTGATTCTCACCGGAGCATGTCGAAAGTGTGTTGAAAGTTTAAGCTTGATTTCGATTTGATCAAATTCTTACATTGGTTAAACCATGCTTCAATTGTTCAAAGCTTGATATCATATGAAACCAAGATTAAAACTTTATAAAAGGGCTGAATCAGTAAGAAGGGATGGGTGAACCTCTCAGGCACAATTAAAAAAAGGTTCAACGGCCCTCAGAAATAATCATCAAAGGCCAGGATTTGATGTTACTTTGAGCCGGCCATATCAGCATCTACAGCCATTGTCCTCTCTTCAGGAGCAGCAGGGTCTGCAAACTGTGATCTTGCCTCCATCGCAAAGGTACTTATAGCAGCAGTAGAATCTATTTCCATAGCAGAAGCTTTGGGTGGAGAGGGAGGTTGTACCTCCACATGTGGGTAGGCAGCCTTGTACCTTGCTCTTAGCCCTTCGTCAACTAGTCGAACTCCGTTCAGCTGATTCCCGAGTGATATCCATCTGATGGGAAATACGTAGAGAGGAGACTCAAGAATACATTAGGTACTGAAATGGACAAATATAGAATATATTTTAAGACTTGAAACCTTCTAGGATCGCTCTTGATCCTCAAACATACCCTCTCATAGATGATAATACATGATATTCAAATAATTTTAATGAAAGAACAAGGATCCAAGATGTCATACCCTGCATGAGTATTATGCATGCGAGCAAATAATTCCAGCTTCCTTGTCCTAGGACTTATCCTCTCTAGCATAGGGTACATCTGCAGAGTTAAAGTTTTCATCAAAAGGTAAGTTCTTGAACCACATAACAGGTCATTGCAAATAAACAAAACACTACAACAGCGATAAAGTTCAGCCATTTCTGTAATGAAATGATATTGTAAGATGCACAACATTATATTTCAAAAACAATGTCCAAGGTCGACAACATCCTTATCTATCATTCCTTACATCAAGTGGAAAAGATATTCTTGTTTATTTCTGGATTACGGCCAAACATGTAGGGTGTATGAAATATATGATCCACAAATCTCATCTGGCTTACGGCTAGTCTCTCGAACCTCGGCAACAAGGACATCTGTATTGATATTCTTGTTTATTTCTGGATTTCCCTTGATTCCTACAAGGCAATGTTCCTTACTATGGTTTAACCAATGACCCGTTCTTCCAGTTCTAATTATTCGCTGAAGTTGATTCGTTTTTACCCAAATAATCTCCTCACACCGCTTGTACCCCCATTGTTCCAAACTGCAAGAAGCACGATTTCTTTTACATATATGAATAACAGATTTAAGGCATCTCTCGTCAAAAATTATAACTTGAAAAAATTATATGTTAAAACTAACAAACATGCAGAATAAAGCACGAACCATTCCCGCCCTAGCTCCATTGCACGTCCAGTTACCCAAAGGAAGATCAGACCATCAGTCTGCAATGCAGGAACATTAAGATTGTGCATCTCATCATCAGCCATTGTTCCATAAGGCAGCCATATGAATATCCCATGGTGGATCTGCCAAGATGACACCAAACTGCCCCAAAATGTCCATTCTAAAATTCCGGATATCACAATTAATCCATTGTGATTCACCAAGCTCCACTTCTGAACAATATTCAGCACGTGGCGGCTTCAACTGTTTCTCAGGACCAAGATCGCCATGTGTTTGGTCAAGCTCATAATGGACATATTTGCATGTCTATCGAACAATATTAAATTGACATTACTCTCAAGTAGTATTTGTAATAAGATGGCAACAGAAAGAAACTTGATAAAATGTTGATCTATTTAGTATAAAAATAGGTTACCTTCATGTGTCGGCAAGTATCTAGAAATGAACAATCCCCTAAACTGATGTCAGTATGAGGAGCAATTCTTCTTTTAAAATGAACCTGAAAAGAGATCAACAAATAGTAATACAACATTGCAAATAGGCAAATCATGAGTCATAAAAGGATCCTTCTAAAAGGTAGTCAAATGATTTTGTGGAAGTTCAAATGACAGCACCACATAAGACATAGCCATATACAGCGACAACCATTACTTGAACCCGATAATAACACTATGGGTTAAAGCTCAATGATGCAACCTTTCATCCCTACAAACAAGAGCCATAACAGAGAGGCTTTTGCTACACTTTTTTTAATTTGAAATGTAGAGAAACTCTTGCAGGCACCTATGATGCAGTTGAAATTGTTGCCATACCTTCTTACAGGCAAGAAAAGTGCCAGATTGCCTTTGACAGTCCTCCTTTGTTAAAGATGAACAATACTCCCTCACTTGAGAACCTCCTTTGCTTTTAAACTATAACAAGTGATTTGAACACACTCATTAGCTAAATAAACAAGAAGAAAATCAAAACGTTGAATTAGAAGAAAAAACTAAATGAAACCCAATATACCTTAGCAGCCACAGCTGTTTCCTTAGCAGTTGGGCGATTAATGATGTTCAAAATCTCCTCACCCGTCTTGGACTTCTGCATTTCCTTGAACGACTTCTTATTCAACAAAGCTTCCAAATCCTTCAAATCATCTTCTTCGGTCCTTTGTCTCTGCGCCGGCAAAAGACCGCTGTTTGGTGCCATCGGCGGCCTACCTATCATCCACATTCCGCGACCTCTAGGGCCTGCCATCGGGCCACCCGGCGGATACATCATGCCAGGGTCACCCATCCACATTTCACCCATTGGTCTCGGTGCTAACCACTCGTTACTGTTACTATTAATTTTCAAGTTGACACTTTCGTTAGCGTTGTTTAGCCTCTCTTTTTGGATGATTTTCAGGTTCTTCAGGTAATTCCCTAACTAACCGGGTTTGATCGATGCTAAGTACCATGACCCTGCTTTTGCCGCCTATGTCAAACTCTTCGATCTTGAGGACGCCGTTATCCCCCGCCATCGTTGCTACAGCGTCTTCGCCGCCTGTGTTGCTCTCCATGGCCGTGCCGTGTGTTTTTGCTGGTTTTGGGTGGGGTTTACACGCGTAAAACCAACTGGTGGATTTTAGGACGTTGGGCTCTTGTTTACCGGTTAGCGGCTTAATATCTAGTTGGATCCACGGAAAACACACACAAATTGTTATTACTTTTTTTAAATATTTTGAAAATTATTTAAATTTAAATTTATACAATTATATAATTAAGATTTTCATAATTGAATTTCATGGTAATATGTATTATATATTTGTTTGCGTAAACTCGCGTATACATGAAAGATGATATTATTTAAAACTATATCATTTATACTAATCAAACGATGTCACTAGTTAAAATAATGTTATTCTTAAAGGTATTAGATTACCGATTAACAAAGACTTACTATTTTGCATACCACGTGGAAAGCAGATTGACGCTTAACAAAGACATGGTACACATTAAAGTTTCCATGGCGAGCCAGCCTCTCAAGTGGAAAGCAGATTTTACAATTGAGCGATCCATTTATTATACACATAATAATATTAGTAACTATTTTGTTATTTTTCAAATATCAGTGAAAAAAAGGGAGAAATTTACTCATATTTTTAGTGACCATTTGTGTAATTAACCCATTATTTTTGGTAGAGCGCAGGGCTCTTAATCTTGTGGTCATGGGATCGAGTCACACAGTAGATAATTCATAATTCTGACTGTCGGAGATCTTCCACGGAAGTTGCTCTCAACCTGGCGTTGGGGACAACCTACTACCATACCTCCCCTTACCTCATTACATATGGGAATAGACTCGGCTAATTTTAATTTTTTGTGACCATTTGTGGAAGAAAGATGTAATGGAATTTGAGAACTACATATAAACTGTAAGAATCGTACAATCAAATAAAATCTGTGCCTAAATAATGAAAGTTTGGTCAAGAAATGATTTCTTCCAATGCAAATCACAGCTAAAAAAAAGGTACTATCATAAGCTAAAGGAAGAGGAGAAACACTCTCGAGTTAGCAGGTAAAAGATATTGTACATCAAATCACAGAAACTTTCTTCTTTGTCATCCACCTCTTCCTGGCGTTTTCAATGGCTTCTTCTCTCATCCTTACGAGCTCTTGAAAACACTGCTGGTACTGTGAATCTATCGCATCGAGCTCCGATTTCAGCTCCTCCAACTTATCCTTGTCTGCAAAGGATAGACAGTCGATGCTAGACGAGCTCATATCTCGCGATGCAAAAGAACAAGAATCCATTAAGGATGTCTCAGAGTTCTTATTGGAGTCTTTTATCACAATATATTCCCCGAGGTTTTTCTCATCACTGGTCTCTTTAATCTCAAGACGGTTAATATCTAAGCCAAAAGCATATGTGTTCAGACCGTTATGGCACTCAACATAACCGTGATCAGAATACCCCATTGGTTTGTTGTCGCTCCTGTCTGAGGCCGACATTCCATCAAATTCAGTAGATATATCTGAATCAAAAGATTCTTCAGGGTCTTGACATTTCAAGATAACCGACCGGCATGAAATGCTTCCAAATGAAGGTTTCCAGCAGGGTACAAGCTTCATGATCATGCTATCAATCAACTCTGCAATGACAGCTACATCTTCATTTGACAAATCAAGTTGTTCAACCATCTCCTCAGCGATTGCAATAGCGGTATCAGAATCTAGATAAAATGAAAAATGGATATTTCTTGCTCGACCTGTGAAAAGGCATACCATTTCACATTATTCTTTTTTATTTTTCCAAACAAAAAGAAAAGCGAGTAAGACTTTTTCTATAGCAGACTCACCACATTGATCAGAAATGCGCAAGGTCAGTGAAACTGTATTATCATCATTCTTCTCCCCTTTTAGCCTAAATTCATTCTTCTCAGTGAAACACTGTAGCTCAAGGGATGAGAACACAGGAGCTTCTTTGATGTTTCTTGTAGATGAATTTACTAGAAGCGTTTTGCAGTTGGGATCTATTTCCATGAGATGAGGCTCAGCCTGAATCAAGTTTACTAGTGGACCACTGGCAGCTGCCTTGGGAGTTTCAGCAAAAAGGAATGGATCTTTCAAGAGTTCCACAACTGGCGGTCTCATAGATGCTGGAAGAAGACACTTCTCAATAAACCGCTTAATTTGTGGATCATTCACTTTACCAAGGGAAGCAGGTTTAATACCCTGCAGTGGAAGAAGTTGAGAGAGATTAAATGATCACTTCATAGAATTATGGAAGAATTATTGGAGATGGTCGTCAACTTACAGAGGTAACTTTCTTGTATATTTGTGCCGGATTTTTGCATTCGTTATATGGATATTCGCAAGTAACCAACTCCAATATGCACAGACCAAAAGAATATATGTCAACAAGTTCATTATATTCCTCGTCGTAAAGCTCGGGAGCCATGAATTCAGGAGTGCCTGCACAATAACAAAGTATTACAAACTTCAACCAAGATGGATTAGCCGGAGTCACATTGTTACTTATTTTTGAGAAAATGAAGTACCAATTACACTTCGGGCAGTGGGCTGCTGCATGACAGTTGCCAATCCAAGATCTCCAATCTTCACTTCTCCATTATTTCCATTAACAAAAATATTATCACATTTCAAATCCCTATGAATGATCGGAGGATTGTGACAATGCAGATAGTGTAAACCTCTAAGGATCTGCCATGCCCAGCTCTTGATGGCCTTCACCTCAACATTTTTATGCTTCTTTCGGTATCTAAAGGAGAGCAAATCTCAGCATATAAAAAAATGAATGACGAAGCCAGAAAAGAATGGGAAAAGAAAAGGCATTCATTGAACTCACTGCCTCAAACTTCCCGAAGTAAACAATTCTGTTATCATGTTGATGGTCTTGTTCTTATCATCCACCCAGGAATCGTAGAACTTGATAACTTTTTCGTGCTTCAAGGACTTCAAAAGATGAACCTCCGAATATAATCTTTCCAGCTGCTCAGGCTTCTGCAACACATCTTCAATACTGATTTGGCTCCATGCAACCTCTATTCCATCAACTTCATCAAATCCCTTGTAACTACAAACAACAATGTAGCAGCCAAAACATGAAAATAAATCAAACACAGTTCTGTCGAAGTTAACCAAATTCAAAGAAGATAGGTCTTGGAAACATACACAGTCTTGAACGCTCCCCTCCCCAAGATCTCGTCATACTGAGGGAAAGAAAACAAAACAAACCAAAAAACAATTGTATCACTGAATTCAAAAGGGCAAACTAATTTGAGTTCTACTAAAGCAAACTAATAAAAAAAAGCATATATAGGATAACATTGGCCTTTTCGTTGATCATACATATATATCAAGTTTAATATTGCTCATTTAAATGGAAGCACAATAAGAAATTAATCCCCTTAAAAAAAGCAAGAAAAACTTACTCAGAAGAGCTATAAATCTGGCCAAAGATGAAATATTTACAAACTATTAAACCAGTAGAAGCTAAGCAATAATCAAAGGTGGTTAAATTTCGAACAATTGATTCCATACTCAAACTTAGCGTTGTTTACTTGCTATTAAATAGATAGCAAAATTTTACCTTGGAATGCAATCTGACAATATTTTACAGACAAAATTACGCCTAAACAGTACGCAGTATTTGGTTATTATATAAAAGTCTCGCAATGTCCTCCAAATTTCTTGGCAACCAAACAGATACCAAGTAACCCCAAGCCCCTAACAAAGAGAAAACGAACAATATATCTAAACGAAACAGGATTCGGAGCCAGAAAACATACCCGAACATACCGACCCGAGGGATCTTTCTCAGTGAAATCACAGTCATCAGCCACCTCCATTGTATTTTTTTTTATGTACAAAGAACAAACCTAGGCCCCTACCCTATCGACAATTCCAACAACAACGGCCAAAATAAAATCCTCGAAAAAGAAAAACAAGAAAAAACTCCAAAAGAAACAGAAAAGGGGGAAGAAAACGCTATTAGAGATCAAAACAGATCCCGATCAGATACGAAGAAGAAAGGAAGAGGAAGAGGAGAGAGTCTGCTGTTGTTCTTCAGAGAATGACTCACAAGCTATAGAGTATGAATCGAATGCCGATCGAAACCGGGACCGGCATCCGAAGGCCATGACCAAACGCATATCTTCCTCGGTTTCCCGAGATCTCAATTCCATAGGGCTCCTATTCCTCCCTGGATTCAGTTTTCTCTTCATGTTAATACCAATCCCGGATTCTCCCCGAATAACGCTATCCGCATTGTAACTCCCCTAATTAATTAGGGTTTTCAAGAGATATCTGGATTTCTGAGACAACCTAATCACTGGAAACTTTGGGGTCTAGAGATTTAAAAGAGCTTAACGAGTAAATTCATGCAAAGGGGGGAAACAAAAAGACATAAAAGGAAGTATCTATCGCTATCGGCAACGGCATGTATAGGATGTAAAGGGAGTGGAGGAATCACACGCGCACATATAGGAGCGTGTGTCTAAGGTAGGAGTTTTTCTTAAAGGGATTCGATTTCTTAGCCTTTTAGATGATAAAAATAAAATGAAACTAAAAGAGTGGTTTATAGCGGTTCGTGCATTTGATTGGAAAGGTGAAACAAAAGGCCCGTGAAACGAGTGTGAATGAACGCGTAAAGTTTGGACCTTTTAGAGAGGAAAAGGGAAAACATCCAGTTGGAAGCCATACTTCTCTTTTAGGCCCACAATCATTCATGCTTTGCTTGACGCCAAATTCTCCCTTTTCAAAACTTTAAAAGTAATATGATATTGGGAAAATTTTCTGTAAATAAAAATACAATTATATTTAGAATTTATTAAAAACATGTATTTTAAAATAAAAATATATAGCACATTATTATTTTTAAAATATTATTAATAAAATTATTAATTGAACTAGAATCACGAACTAACTTAATCCTAATTTAACCAATAATTAAAATATCAGTTCTTTTAAAATTATAATTGATGATGGTTTTTTTTATATTTTTATATATTATTTAAGTAAAATAAATAAAATAAAATAAAAAATCGGTGTAGGAATTTTTTATAAGAGATACACAGAGTAAATAATACTAACAAAATGAAAACACATATTAATTGATGTAAGAGTCAAGTGATACCAATATTTAAAAAAAACAAATAAATAAAGATTAAAAAATAAATTAAAACAATAAAATATTATTATAAACTTCTAGTTTCAACTCAAGTTCGTGCGACGCCACCTTTTTCCTTTCCTCATCTTCTATCGAAGCAGACAATAAAAACAAAAAACAAAACAAATTAAAAAATATTGCGCCGTTTCCGGGGATCGAACCCGGGTCACCCGCGTGACAGGCGGGTATACTCACCACTATACTACAACGACATTTTTTGTTTGCAAGATAATTTTAATTTAAATATTCATTATAAATTTGGACACGAGTTTATAAACATAATCAGCTTCAAGTGTTGCTATGAGTATGTGTCACAATGGTGATTTATGAACACATGTACTTTACGAAGGAAAAAAAATCCAAATAAAACAGTTTATATCTGTTGAAAAAGTTTGTAGTGGACAGAACCATGGCTCAAAACGGGAACCTTATAAGGCCTTCAAGCTATTACTCATTTTAAAGATATCACTTTAAGATACGACTGAAATGTACATCAGAACTATACGTGACCTACAACAAAATTCCCGTTCCCAAATCGAGAAGGGTACTAAGCAAATAATACCATTACATTTCCTCTATCAACGATTTGCCCCTGTTTTCTGCTACATTCTTCTCTGTTTTGGGAGAACTTTTATTGCCGCCATATTCCATTAATGAACTCTTTTCTGCATTAACAATGGCCGCTAAAGAAGACCATGCTTCGCCCAGTTGCTCATGGACCCAACACATGATGAAGTAAACCTTCCTTTCAGCAAGTTTCAGCTTGTTTTTCATCTCGGGTTTTCTAGGCTTTCTTTGTTTCTCGGATTTCAATTCCCTTTCAGCAGCCACAATCATCCTTTGTAGATCACAAAGCATACAGACTAAAGCAGGACCTCCAAGGGAAAGTAGGCTTGTTACGTCATCAACAATTGTCAATCCAAATTGGAAGCCACCAATGTCCCGGTAAGCCGGAGAGCAGGTTTGCTCCAAGCAATAACACAGAGCTTCCGACACGGTTTCGGGCTGTCCAGCTTGACCTAATACACTTGATATACTCAATACAACCATTGCTGATCCTATAGCATCAGATTGCCCATCTCCGTTGTACATGCGAAGCGTGAAGCAGTAACTATATAGAATGTCAACTAAATGAACAGCTAAAAGGGGAGATGGTTCTGTAGAAACGAGCTTGCGAAGTGAAGGAAGTGGAGTTTCAGGGCCATGAGGAATTTCACTTGGTTGGTTTCTGTCAGGATCATCTTCGGGTGACACTGTAGGTTGTACGAGTCGGGCTCCATCCCTGCTTAGACAGATTGTTCTAGCAGCAGGCTTCAACCACCAAGGATCCCATGGCTCAATCATCTTACTCAATTCTCCAGATGCCAAAGCTCTTCGGAATCGTTTCTTCTCTTCAAGAGACAAATCATCAATATTAACCTCACCACCTATACAAAATAAATAACACAAAATTAAGTTCAAACAACAAA
This sequence comes from Hibiscus syriacus, assembly GCF_006381635.1. NCBI lineage: Eukaryota > Viridiplantae > Streptophyta > Magnoliopsida > Malvales > Malvaceae > Hibiscus > Hibiscus syriacus. The sequence continues at coordinate 258,943 of NW_024062059.1, read as the reverse complement.
GACCATAAAATTCATACGACAGATCAAAGTAACATGGAATGGACTAAAAAGAAACATGATTGAGTAATTAAAATTTAGAATTTGAACCTAAGATTACCAGACAAAATCTTCTGAATAGTCTCGTCCGAAAGAGTCGAATCTGCCAACAAATAGAAAGAAGAAGTCAAATTACATATTCATTGAGAGGCTAATTCAATCAAGGCTTATTTCAGGCAAGCTAACAAATCAAAGCAAATATTAGGGAAGATACAATGAGCATCTTCATCTATAGGATCGGCTTCTTCCTCCGAATGGACTCGTTTCAGAATTTCAAGCATTTTCCGTTTGGTTTGATCGTCAGGTTGAAGTTGGCGAAGCTCGTCAACTACATTTTCTCGCATAAATGATTCAGTACAACGAAGACTATGAGACTGTAATAAAATCACACACAAAAAGAAGCGATTATTGTTTCAATTCAAACCAAATTAAATATGTATATACCAATTTCTGATAGAACAAAAGCCAGAAATTGAGGTTTACCTTGTAGCAAGGAAGAGAGCAGTAACGGGAATTACATCGAGGGCAAGTGTATTGCGAGAATTGCTTCTGGCAACTGCGCAAAATTAGTGGAAAGTAGCGTAAAGATTAAATATTAGGCGAACAATCTTTTAACAAAGAACTGGGGAACGAGAAGGAAGGAGAACATACACATTGCAGATTATACGCGAAGGAGGATTCAACGGCGACGAATTGGAAGGTTTTTCCGAAGTGAGGATCGTTTCCGCCATCTTTCAAATAACACAATCGATTCAAATCAAAATGATTTTTTATTTATTTTCATAAAGCTGAAAAACCAAGTGAAAAAGAGAGGGTCGAAACCCTAGAAAGTTTCAGAGAGGTATTGAAGTTGGGCTCAGTTTCAAATCGCAGCCCACTTGCACACCATTCGACACCATCACACGCAGACCTTCGTCAACCATAATAATATTACATCTCTTCGATTCACCCATGAGAGCTACATTTGTGAAATTTGTTGAAGTGAAATAATATGGAAGAGTGAAAACAACCAGAGGAAATTTTTAGGTCATCGCAGTTTAATTTAAGGGTAACGATCGATAGGTAAGGAACGCAATTGAAAATATTATATTTTTTTATAATATTTTCAGTTGACAATAAAAAATATTAAAAAAGTAGCATTTTATGTTATATGCAATAAAAAAACTATATCTTTTATAATATTTTCTGATCCCATCTATTTTAATTTTAATTAGACATTACAATAGGTGTCGCACTCACTTTGGAATGTAGGCAGCTTTCTAGATTGCTATTGGTTAATCATGGCTACGACATGCGCACGTGGCCTCCCTAATCTTTAGGCATCTGCTTCAAATGGTCGGTTCAATTAAAAAATAAATACTAAATTAAAGGGCATAACCTTGCAACTTGTGCAAGTTGAGGATACAAAACTAAACAGAAAATCTACGTCAAATCTTGATCTTTGATCCTCCTATGACTATCCTCTTTCAAAAAGGTCCCTGATTTGAAACATGAAGATCATTAATATATGATTATAAAGTTGGGAAATTGTTGAATTATTGATTCTCTTGTTCAATGTTCCATGATCCAATCCATCGAACACAGACATAACATCATCTCTCCACCAATCATAGGTTAATGTCTGATGATACTACATTTTTGCCCTTCGATGTTTTCCTTGAGCTAGGATGCCGTTCGAAGGGTTAATTAACCCAATAACCCGCGCCCACTTGTAAAGTTCTAACATGGAGACATTAGGGCTAGTTGTGTCATTTCGAATGCTAGTCCTTAAAGGCGCTTTGGGTTTGCCTGTGTTTTTCAATTCATTTTCATTTCCAGACCCCAAAGGGAACTTGCCGTTCGGTGCTCTTTGCTTGAGCAGATTTGTTTATGTCAAACGTGAGTGATATTTATGTCAGCTCTTAATGCAATCTGGGTCTTTCGAAAGGTCAGACTGTTCACTTGTATTCCTTAATTAATTTAGATTTATCAATTATATAGTCTTTCTTTTCCTCATTAATGTAATATTAATTATTTTAATTTAGTTAATTAACGGTGTAGCATTTATGGTGTTGCTAACTCATTTTGTGATGCTGGGAATTTATAAAATAAAATAAAAAATATGTCTTTGGGTCTTGTTTACCTAGGAAAAACATTGAAAGACATGTTCTATGTTTTGTTGAGTTAGGGATAACAAATAATATTCCATGAAGATATGGTTCCTAATGGAAAATCTTCTATAAAATTCCTTGTGTTGCTAATGATGCCTTGGTTTAATGACAAAGAATGAATTTTAGGTTTCGGGTTCGAATCCAAATGGGTTATTCAGTTCCATGCTTGTAATGATTGATGTTGATTGAAATTGTTGCCGTGGTTGCAAGTTGTATATCCTCAGTGATAGCTAAAAGAGCCTGAAATCTACCTAAGCTGTGGTATTGTTTGGTGCAAGAAAGCATGTTTCAATGGAGGACGGTTGATTGATTCTCGTACTATCTGAATTCATGTCGTTTCTGTCTAAGCTTCGGGTTTAGAAGTACTTTCAGTTGTGTGATCTGTAAGACATGAATATCATATTCGTTCTCTCTGCACAGGGACCTAACTGCAGCAGCCAAGCCTTGCAGTTTCGGCAACAAGAGTACAAGTGATGTTATTTTACGTTTGATAAATGATGAAGGCAGACCTGAGTGGTTCTGTTCCCACTCATCGGTTCTCGTAAGTAAAAGCAGATTCTTTGCAGATCAGCTATCTAATCCTGACTTTGGCTCCTGCATTGAGGTTCAGTGCTCGGATTCTACTTATGATCAGCATGTTAACCTCTTGAGATTACTTTATCTTCCCCCTGATTCACTTTTGGACTCCCTGGACTCAGTCCAATCTGCTCTCGGTGTTCTACACTTGGCAGTTTCGTTCCGCTGTGACGACATTACAAACTGCTGCATCCAGTACCTGGAGGCTGTTCCTTGGGATGATAAGGAAGAGGAACAAATTATAAAAGCAGTTTCGAAACTGGGGCCGATAGGCATGCCCATTTTGGCAAGGATCCAACCAGTAAATTTAGGTGCCACCAAAAGCGTGTTTATTTCAGCAGTTCGCTTTGCCACGTCAATTGGTGGATCTTGTCCTCCTTTTGGAGATGAGCTCAAGACATCTGCGCAGGAACAAGTGGAATTCATGCTTGGAGGAGACGAAGAAACCCCGTTAGTTACAGCCGATGATGAAGTTAAATCAGCGATAAATTTGGGTCTTACCAAAGTTTGTTCGTCGTTCGAAAATGAATTGTCTTCATTGCTTGTTTCGGATACCACATCTGAGATTGTCGAGAACAGAATTTTGCAGAGCCTGTCGGATGTCGAGTGGATGTGTAACATACTCCCCAAGATGGATTTAATGAAGGACTTCGTTTGTAGTTGGGGTGACATGTCTGGTAAGGTTTTGAGGATAATTGAAGACAAGAAACTTGATAATGCCATGTGGGGTATGAAGCTGAAGCTTATAGAAGTGACCGGGAGAGTGCTCGAAGCTGTCGGCTATGGAAACGTGATTCTTCCCGCACTGTGTCGGGTTCAATTGCTGAAGACATGGCTACCCTATATAAGGAAGATTAAACCTCTCCTAGATGCAGAAAGCAAGAAGTACACAGATTTCCCTTACAAGATGGATGAAGACTTGTGCCAGAGCATCGAGGGGGCAATCGTGTCGTTAGTATTAGCGTTGCCATCTAATGATCAAGCCGATATTCTATCGGATTGGATGGAAACCGAGCAAGTTAAGTATCCCGACTTGAGCGAGGCATTCGAGGTATGGTGTTACAGAACCAAGTCAGCGAAGAGAAGATTGATGGAAGGCTTGGATAGAGTTGGCAACACCACCATCAGCCTTTGATTTCTTAGACGCTGTATGATTAACGTGTAAAATGAATAGATGGTGACAGTCCCTATTCATGTAATTCAGTTTCAATCTAAGCTCTATATGACCCTTTTGCAGTACACTAGATTCTTTTCACTGTCATCCTTCTCTACCCTCACATACAACAGATTATCGGAACCCGATGCCCTTCTTCGATGCGCTGGCCATATTTGTGCTGGTTGTCGTGAAGTTCCCCGACATGCACAACGTCCGAGTATTCAGAATCAGTGCCGACCGTCGAGCTGCGATGGGAGTCATGGTCTGGTTTCTGAACTACTAAGTTTCATTCCAACCTTACAATTGAAGGACACGCACATGTGGGCAGCGGGTGATTCACTCAGCCCACCAAGCCTTTGAGTGAAGTACACACTGACTTGAAGCGCAAGCTAAATTAGTGCAGGCAAAAGCTACTGCTCGGCGGATCATGTTCTAAATTCAGTTCAATTATTAACATCATTAGAATTTTATAATTAAATTTATTAATGTGATATTTTGAAAGAACAAAATATATAAATTTAGAAGCCAAATGTAACCAACAAAATGACATTTTAATGGGGTTTTTTTTGGCACAATAGGATAAACAGTTTAATTAGTTAGCATTAGGCATATAGAAGTTTATTTGGAGATTTACGGTATTTGTTACAGTGGCTAGTATTAGTCACGTCAAGGTGACAAATTTAAATGAAAAATATTTTTTATTTAAACATTTTATGATAAAATTTAATAATAAAAAGTTATATTTTATTATAACTCATCACTTTGACATGATGAATTTAAATAAAAAATATTTTTTATTGGAATTCGTCAACTCGAAGTGACGAGTTTCAAAAACATTGTAGCAAATGTTGTAGATCCCAAAATAAACATCTACCTAGGTATGGCATGGGTCAAGTCAGGTCAGATTTTCGGTCCACCCGACCTGAACTGATTCGATTTTTTGAGATATAATCCAAAGTCGACCCAACCTGAAATTATATATTTATTACAAATATTATTTCTATTCAATAAAAATAGGAATTTAATTGAAAGAAAATAATATATATAGGGGTATTATTGCAATTATCCCTAAATAAATAAGATAAAATTAAAAAATAGGTTAGGTCGGGTCGGATATTTTTCACCCTAAAATCGAAACCACCCCAAACCTAATTTTTTTAAATATCCAACCCGAGTCCCTTGGTCGGGTACGGTCCCATGCCCATCCTACCTCTACCTGCCCTATTTTCCGAAGTTTTTACAGGTTTACCCTATAGGGGGAAACCTTTTAATGGATATGGACTTAATAATATAATTTTAAAAAATATAAGTACTTGAAACATATTTTGACCTTCTTAAAAAAAGATACAAGAAATTTTTGTATAATCTTAACTTTGTTTCCATTTTACGACAATTTTCCAAAAGTAGTTTCCGTGCCTAAGGAAAATATTTGAATATTGAGCTCCCGCTTGTTAAGGCAAAAATGTTAGTTGTCAAGCATTCTTGTTGTTTAGATCAAAATACAGATTTAGTCAAAAATAATATATTATGATATTAAAATTTTAAAAATTAATGTCTGTTATTTTTTAAAATTGATATAAATATTTAATAAAATATTATTATATTTATTATTTTTTATATAAATTTGATATAAAAAAATCAACAAGAATTTAAGGAATCAATTGAGGGAGAAGAGCTGGTTTAATTTAGGCAGTGGAAAGAGACATCTATGCATAACCCAACTCACAAGGATGGTTGATATGCACATTTGTCATATATTATACACATACATACATGCCTTCATGCATGCATGCATACATACATACCATAATAATGGGGGAAGGTGTAGATCTGGATTGATCCTGCAAAACCCTAGTGGGGGGTTGTGTATTATTCTTCAACACACTTGTCGAGGGGAATGTTTGTGGGTCCCTTTTCAACACCGAAAGAAAGGAGGCTTTGTCAGATCTTTCTCAATCTTTCATTAAAAAAGTGTAAATTAAGTATTTGGACCTAAACTATTAGTTTTAATTTTTTTTAGTACCTAAACTTTCAATTATTTCAAGATCATACCTAAAATTTAGTTTTTGTTTCATTATAGTGCCTATTTTCAGAATTTAACTTTAATTTTTGAAATTATAGGTACTAAACGAGCAAAATTGATAGTTTAAATACTAAAATGAAATAAAAACTAAATATTAGGTATAGTTTTGAAAAAATTGAAAGTTAAGTACTAAAACAGATTAAAATTAATGGTTTAGTTACTAAATACATAATTTACTAAAAAAAAGTGTGGCAGTGACACTGAAACAATTATCTCTCTCATGGACATGTGTCTAATATATACGTACATGAATATAGCTTTCCAGGAAAAAAGAAAACATTGAGTTGTAGCTTTACTTAGTCGAGGGTTTCTTTAAAATTTACAGTTTGCATGTGGAAGGATCAGATTTTCTTACCTGCCAAACACTTTCCTTCGTTTTCTAAACTTTCTGGAATGGATTCATATTCGAATATTATTAACAGCAAGCAACAATTTGTTTACTAAAATCGAAATGGGAAACTTCATGAACAAATTAAGTCCTTTTTTTCCAACCAGGAATCCCTTACAAACTTGAAAATTATATACTCCATTTCTTTGTACTTGTACTCGGTAGGGTTGCCCTTCTGCTGGATTTTGATACAGGACGAGAATGAATGCCTTTCTCTCCTACAAATTTACCCTAAACAGATCCGGGCTTAGCTTGATAGATTATCTTCTTCAGTGAAGCCGACCTTAAAAAAAAGCTTCAAATTCCCACCATAGTTGAATAGTAAACAAGATACACTATATAATTAAGAAAGAAGAAGGATGACACATAGAGAGATCAAGGAAACCCATGTATATCTTCTGTTAGTAAGGAAACCCGCCTTAAGAAATCAACAGGAGTTATAAAAAAAGAAAGAAAACCCAGTAAAATGAAAGAAGAAAGACCATTAATTACATTTCGTCTTCTTTACCATGATCCTCCACCTAACATTCCAGTCCAATAACCAGCTGAATCACCTTGCTCTTTCTGTTTCTCCATGTCAGTAGTGTTTGAGACTTGCTTTAGATCCTCAAACGGAAACAAAAGCCTCCCGCTTGTCTCCTGAACCCCCTGGAGACCACCGTAGCCGGCGGTTCCAAGCCCGTCCAGGGAGAAAAGCGTTGGTTTAAAGTTTTGCATGGGAAAACCGGATGCATAAACTGTGTTCGGATCTGAAACCGGAAAGGGAATGAAAGAGTTCATCCCCCTGGAAGAGATTCCAGTTAGCAACTCCATAGCCGAAAGTTGAGAAGTAGTCGGGGATGAAGAAGAAGAAGAACCATGAATCTGGTTCTTATTATTATTGTTTTCTAAACCATTTGGAACCTGAACCAATTCAGATATATTCCTATAGCCTTGAGTAGCTGCAACAGGGAAAGCTAGGTTGAGATCTTTCCCGTCATGGATCTTAGGGTTTTTGGATGATGGTAAAGAAGAAGAAGAAGAAGATGATGGTCTCTTGTTCTTTCTGGAACCACCGCCAACGGGGATGTTTCTAAGCGAACCGCCTTCGGTCCAGTACCTCCGACAAGTCTTGCAAAAGTACCTAGGTTGAGTGAGACTGTAGTTGTTGTAATAGCAGAATTTGGTCTTGGTCGAGTTGCACCTCGGACAGTTCAAAGCTTGTTCCTTTTGAGGCCTTATTTTCCTCTCCAAACCTGCTGGTTTTGGACATGTATTCGTCACTATCTCTTCTATTGGTCTCACCACAATCTCCTACAAAAAAAAAACAACACCACAAAACGAAATCAATAACTTCAAGATCAAAACAAGATAGCAGACAAACAGAAAAACCAAACCAGTTAACTGGTAGTCTGATTTACACTTTCCATTATTGTTTCAAAAAAAGAAAATTCAATTTTAAAAAGGGTTCTCTTTTGCTTTATCTCATATCGATAAAGCTAAAGTAAAGAAAACATGTAGACGAACTGATCAAAAACTAAATCCAAACGAGTGGGGACTTCGACTACAATCCACCAAGAAAACCATCTTTTTCCTTTTTCTTTTACACAATAAGAACACTATCATCTTTTGCAAAAGAAAAGTACCCAATAAACACACAATTGACTCTAAATTATTCCTTTGAAGAAAGCCCAAAAAAAAAAGTTTAATAAAGAATGGATCTCTGATCTCTCTACCTGTGGCCATTGAGCAGTATCCATGGATGAATCGTCAATATAAGATAGAAAGAAAAACCAAATCTTTTTCGTCTAGAAACTGGGTTTGACAATCAGGGAAAATGAGATGTTTTCTGGCTTTTTGAGGGCGCTTCTTGTATATGTATAATGCATCACCAGAGAGAGAGATGGGACGTTTTGCATAATAATATACTATATATAAATAACAGCTAAGTGGGAATATTTGTTTCTGCAACTACAATAATTATATCTAAATAATTTCATCCTTAAACCAAATACGTATTTATTTCATTTTATTTATTTTTGTACCCATTGAATAAGGTTTGACTTAATAAGAAGGGATGAAAAAGAAGCAAATGACAAACAGAAAAGTTGATGAATTGATTGCAGGTTGAGGTTAAAAGCTTTAAAAGCTCATGAATCCTTCTTTTTCTCCATCTATTTCTCTATCTCTATCCCTTGCGTATTTAATGAAATGATTTTGAGTGAAGCAAGAGGCAAAATTTATATCTGAAAAAAAAATGGGTCCGAAGTCTTATAAATGCAGAAGGTGGTGAAATTGCTCCAAGGGAAACTGTACTGTAATGGAATTATGACTCCACTTTGGTTGAGGAAGAGTACCAAACGCAAATAATTTAAGCTCGGTGAATGCTAGTGCTAATGCTAGCTAGCATTCACGTTGAACTGAGTCATGATCCACATTTAATTTTGGTGCTAATCTTGGTAATTTGGTTTGCTAATACGAGTTGTTGGCTCATTCACATGGTTTTCAGAATCGGACCGGTTAGCGAACCGGTCATGCTACCGGTTCATTGGTTTAACCGGTCGAACCGGTCCGACCGGTCGGAAGAATCGGACGACGTCATAATTATTTAAAAAATTAAATAAAAATACCAAAAATATTTAATAAAAAATAATTTTTTATATCACAAGTCATATTCAAAGAAGTCATAACGTATATAAGTTAAAATCCATAAAATCAAGTGAAACAAAATGATTCAAATTAACTACAACATAATATTTAAGGTAAAACATATTAAATAATAAATATAATTATATAACTATAATTAAAAAAATAAATTTGGGGTTAAAAAAATCATAACAAAATGATATTGTTTGGTTTAATTTTTTTTTTAAAAACAATCTCACATGGCTAAGAAACATAGAAGAGCATCCCAAAAGTCTAAAGAGTAAAAATATGAGAACAAAACAATCTCACATTGCTAAGAAACATAGAAGAACATCACAACTAACTTCTATAAATAATAGAGGTAATTTGACATTCAAAATCATTGAGCCTTTTGGTGAGCATTGAGTGAACTATTCTTTCACTTCAATCAAGCTCGAATTTTAGGCTTCAATCGAGCTTCTAATTTTTTTTTTAGTTCAAGCCTTTTTGAGTTCAAGTTTCAATATTATATTTCGAGTTTGAGTTGAACTTGATAATTTTTAGCTTGTGAGTTTGAGTTGAGTTGAGCTTACTTTTAAAGTTTTCAAGTTCGAGTCAAGCTCAGCAATACTCGAGTTCGACTTGGCTCGTTTAACAAACGACGTTGTTTGGTTTAATTTTTTTAAAAAAAACAAAAATCCCGGTTTTTTCCGGTTTTCAGCCGGTCCGGTTCGAACGGTTCAGCAGTTCTGGCCGGTTCACTAATAGCGGTTCAACCGGTTTAGATTGAACCGGACTAAGCAATGGTTCCCGGTTGAACCGGTTGAACCGGCCGGTCCGGTCCGGTTTTCAAAACAGAGCTCATTCACATTCTTAAACTACGTTATTATTTCTGATTAATCTAGTAATTGTGAAACAAATTAATGAGAAATTATTTTATAGACCCGTGTTATTTCTGATTAATCTAGTAATTGTGAAATGAATTAATGAAAAATTATTTCATGGACCCGACTCACCACGTCATCTATGATCCCCGTGAATGGCATCCACAAATTTCAAAATAACTTTTAAATAACCACCCACCTTTTATTTCTGTGTAGAAAAGAGATGAAGATTCATCTTGGAGAAAAAAATGATATGGATAAATATTATTGGTAGGAGACACGGATGACGTGATGAGCCGAAACCATCTAATAATTTCTCCAAATTAAGATATTTCCATTGTTTTGAAAACCGGACCGGACCGGTCGATTCAACCGGGAACCGTTGCCTAGTCTGATTCAATCTAAACCGATTGAACCGCTATTAGTGAACCGGTCAGAACCGCTGAACCGTTCGAACCGGACCGGCTAAAAACCGGAAAAAAACCGGAAAAAATCCGGAAATTTTGTTTTTTTTTAAAAAAAAAATTAAACCAAACGTCGTTTGTTAAACGAGCCAAGTTGAACTCGAGTATTGTTGAGCTCGACTCAAACTTGAAAACTTTAAAAGTAAGCTCAACTCCACTCAAACTCACAAGTTAAAAATTATCAAGTTCAACTCGATCTCGAAATATAATATTGAAACTTGAACTCAAAAAGGCTTAAACTAAAAAAAAAATTAGAAGCTCAATTGAAGCCTAAAATTCGAGCTTGATTGAAGTGAAAGAATAGTTCACTCAATGCTCACCAAAAGGCTCAATGATTTTGAATGTCAAATTACCTCTATTATTTATAGAAGTTAGTTGTGATGTTCTTCTATGTTTCTTAGCAATGTGAGATTGTTTTGTTCTCATATTTTTACTCTTTAGACTTTTGGGATGCTCTTCTATGTTTCTTAGCCATGTGAAATTGTTTTTTTTTAAATAAACCAAACAATATCATTTTGTTATGATTTTTTAGCCCCAAATTTATTTTTTAATTATAGTTATATAATTATATTTATTATTTAATATGTTTTACCTTAAATATTATGTTGTAGTTAATTTGAATCATTTTGTTTCACTTGATTTTATGGTTTTTAATTTATATATGTTATGACTTGATTTGAATATGACTTGTGATATAAAAAATTATTTTTTATTAAATTTTTTTGGTATTTTTATTTAATTTTTTAAATAATTATGACGTCGTCCGATTTTTCCGACCGATCAGACCGATTCAACCAGTGAACCGATAACATGACCGGTTCGCTAACCTGTCCGATTCTGAAAACCATGGATATTTCCCATTTTCCATGCTATCTTATCCTAAATTTTTAAGTAACTTTACTATTTTAACTTTAACGCATTTTTAAATTTTCTTTTATTTTCTTCAAATTAATAATTAATTAACTGTCAATAATTTCCGTGATTAAAAATTCTTAATTTACATATCTCTTTTCCTTATGTGGTGGACAGAAACTCTTAAAAAAACTATTTAACTTACAAATATGTAAAATATGAACCAAGTAAAAAATAAATGTCATGTAAAGTTAACTTTTTAACTTTTATATTTCCTCTTTCTTTCAAATGAAGAGCAAATTTATAAATATTTTAATAATTTAAGGGTGAGATTTATCTATTTATTATATAAATTATGATGAATTTATTTTTAAAATGATAAATTTTACTACGACACAATCAAATATTTTATTTTTATAATTTTTTATTTATTAATCAATGCTAACATATTCAATTTATACTAATATATTGACCGATCAAAAATATTTAGATTTGATTATTTTAAGGATGAATAACGTTTCTTTCTTCTTTTTTTTGAAAAACTAAATATGATCAATAATTTTTAGAATATATGACTAAAAATTTCAGTTGACAAATTTCCTTTTGTTTAGGTTGTAAGTTCAATATCTATTAAAATTAAAGTTAAAAGGATAATCTTTTCTCCTGTAATAGTCTCAATTTATCACTTTCGTCCCTATTATTTTTTCGCATCAATTTAATCATCGAATTTATCCAATTGCATCATTCTATAACCTTACTCCTAACTTAAAACCCTAAACACTAACTTAGATTTATAATTTAGGATTTTAAGTTAGTAGTAAGTTTATAGAATGATGCAATTGAGCAACTTGGAGGATTAAATTGATGCGAAAAAATGATAGGATCGAAAATGATAAATTTAGTCTACTACATAGGCAAATATGAGACTTAAGCCAAAATTAAACTTATTCTTCTTTAAATGAGAATTACTAAAAAAAAGCACTAAATATGAGATTTTGGATATTATACAACAAAACATTTTTTTTTTGTTTCTGATTTCTAGTACGACAACAACTTAGCACTTAAATTATATTACATTTGACCTTAATCAATCTGTCTTATCTTAAAGTCTACTATTTATATTTGAAATTGAAAATAAAATCCAATCCAAACGCTGCCTTAACCCTTTGGATATAGATGGGATGAGGTTTTATATATATGATTTCACTTGTGATTTAAGACTAAAGGTGAAATCTTTAAGGGGCATGATTGAGCGGTGCTGACTGTGATTGGCTTGATTCCTTTTGGTGATGATGCTCCTTGATTGATTACAAATGGGACCCTCCATCAACGACGGTTGTTGGGCCACGTGGTTTTCTTTTTAGGCTGTACATGTGAGTAGGTATGGTAAACGGATATAATTTCGTAGATTTCACACTGTATCCGTTCTAATTGGGACGGGATGAGTATAACTTTAATAAGTAGTGGGCAAGTGTGGATTGAGAAAATAGTACCTGTCGCGGGTAGTAGGCGGATGATGGTTTTGAGAGACCTTACCCGCCCCGCATCTGCCTGTCTCATATCCGCCCGCTCACTAAATACCCATTAAATTTTAAATAATTATGAATTTAGGTATAATTTTAGAGAATATTTTATAAATCTTAATATTATATAAGATATATAATGTCAGGCGGATCTAGCCTGGTACTTCTTCAGTTAGGTAGTAAGTGTGAAAATGAATTTGAAAATGTATCCGCTTGGGCGGGTGTGTATTTAAAAAATTTCACTCATCATGGGTGATGAAGGGGTAGTAGATTTAAAAATATTAGATAGATATAAAGATGAGGAAGAAGATATCTGCATTCAATCCGCCCGTTTGCCATTCTACCCGTGAGTGATATTATGTGATTATCGTACCTAATTCCCTTAAGTGGGGGGCCGATCTATAGAGTAACACTTCACTTGGGTGCATGATTATTGCATGCACACGTGGTTCACGTCCACTGGGTTCACTACATTTATCTTAACGTTCATTACAAGTGAAGATGTTGAGCTTCTGTCGTGAAAACGAGATAAAAAGGAAATAAAGTGTAGTTGTATTATTTTTCTTATACAAATTAAAAAATATATATATTTATATAAATCGTGTTATATTATATCCAAGACAGCAGTGATCTGCTACAAAAAAGCAAGAGCATCCAACAAAACCTCCGATGCTCACTCAATGAGCCCTCATTTTGTACAAAGTTTCAAATTTACAAAGCCAATCGCATTCACTTTCCTCCTATAGATTATAAATCTCTCTCTTTAGTCAACTCTAAAATGATATTACGTACCCCCTTGAAACATTACGGGAAATCCTCTTATTTGTTTCCTCTCAAATCAAATAAAGAAAAGTATGCCACGCTAGTTTGAGAATCACAACGAGTGAGGACTTACCCCTGAGCATGTTGACAGCCCAAGCGAACTCTTGCTCCCTCGAGTGTACCTCTCTATCGCGATTGCACAAACCAAAGACATGTTTCCAAATACTCATCGAATAAGTGCGCTAAAAAAAGACATGTTCACGCGATTCCACACCTATAGCACTAACACGCGTCTCTCGCTCACCATCATCCCCATTTCAACAATCGATCCTTCGTTGTCAACCTGTTGAGTATAGCGAGCCAAGCAACAATGGCGTATTTGGGAACATGGAGAGAGAACCAAACCAGTTTGTGCCAATTCACTTTGACCTCACTGCTGCAAACCTCATCCCATACTTTCCACAAAACCACCTCTCTACAGACCAAGATGTCTCGAAAAGAGTGAGCCTCCCTCCTTAACGAGATGATCTTCCGAAGACTTCAGCTCGCAGAATTCTTAATCTCAACAGTCCGAAAGTCCCCCATTTATCACATAAGCTTTCACCCACGCCACCTATAAGGACCCTTCATCCGCCAAGATACTTCTCATCAATTTGAATAAACAAACTTTATACCAACAATGGAGGTCTTTTATGCCGAGCCCGCCCTCAAAGTTTGGCAAACAAACGCACTGCCAACGAACCTTGGCACCCGAAGCAGCCGTGTCACGATCCTTCCCAAAAACATCGAGAACATTGTTGATCAATCCGGTTAATCACACCCCTCGAGAGGATAAGATGTCTGCACAAAAAATTTGTAATATCGAGAAGCACCGAGCAGACCAACTGGAGCCTACCCGCATAGCTCAACCGATGATCTAACGCATGCTCTAATCTACTATTGATCAAAGGATGCCAGTCTTTCTCCATTAATTTCCTTGTTACCAAAGGAACACCCAAATAACAAATAGGAAGAGCATCAAGCTTAAATCATGAGATCGATCGCATATGTTGCATTTGTGTCCCCGAGGAAAATAAATTAAAATATTTAAATTAAAGAAATTATTCATCGTTTCCATAAATAATATATTTGTGGAACTGTGTGTACTGTACACTCCAATACACTGGAGTAATAGTAGTAGTGAATTGCGAATTGAAGCCGTCAGATGTGGCACATGATGTCCCGAACGTAACGGCTACACCGGAAATAGAACCAGCGCAACGCAAACCACGACATGGATATCATATATGACTTCACCCTAGGGATGGCAACGGGCCAGTTTTGGGCCGGGGATTGGTCCTCCGTCCTCGTCCCCGTTTAAAAAACTCGTACTCGTCTCCGCTGAAAAAACCACGAGGATTTAAACGGGATCCCCATCGGGTAATCGGGAAAACTGCGGAGAAACGGGTATCCCCATTTAGCATAAACGATTATTTAAACGGGTAATTTTCACTGCGGGGATAACCGCAATGAAAATTATCCGTTTAAATAACCGTTTCCTTATATGGTTATTTTTCACCACGGGGATCCCCGTTACCGTTTAAATTTCACACGATGACACG
The DNA here is from genome assembly GCF_006381635.1 of Hibiscus syriacus. Lineage (NCBI taxonomy): Eukaryota > Viridiplantae > Streptophyta > Magnoliopsida > Malvales > Malvaceae > Hibiscus > Hibiscus syriacus. Next base: position 243,864 of record NW_024062059.1, on the reverse strand, counting down.
TGTTATTTAAAAAATAATATCATTATCGGATCTAAACTTACTTGAAACGTCAAACACCACCAAATGCATCCAAAATATAAAAACAAAACAATTCAAATAGACAAATATAATGACAACGACTAATAATATAATGTTTCAACTTTCATAAATGAAATCATTCTTCCAAAGTTCCAACTTTCAAGTCACGTCAACGACACCACCACCGTCATCAAACAGTTGTGACCCCTGATTGCTACAATTACAAAAAAAATTATAAGCCACCAAAATTTATATAAAAAATTAATGATATCACGTATAACTTGTATATCAATTTAGTTCCTCGTCACCATCATCACAATCATATTCGATGCTTTTACAATATGCTTCGGACTCTTGTGAACAAGTTGTTGTATTTATTAATTTATATAACATATCATATCAACAATACAATTGAAAAAAATAAACTTATAAGTAAAAGAAATGATTGATTACCTCTTATTTCGTTTATTAACCAACTTTGGGCACACATTAGCGCTTCCAACGTCTTTGGATGAAGATGACTCCGATGAGTACTCACCAATCTACCACTTGTACTAAAGGCAGACTCATACGCAACAGTGGATATTGGAATTGCTAATATGTCTCGGGCAATTTTTTGTAATGTTGGATACTTGAAACTATTTGTTTTCCACCAAGACAAAATATCAAGCTCCGAATTTTGTGTCCTTACTTTCTCTTGAAGATAATGATCAAGCTCCGACGTGATAACTACAATAATAATTTTATACATTTAAAAGATAAATAAAAAAATCAAAAGATAAATGAAACGAACTCATATAGTGATACATGTATGATTATCCTCTTCAATGAATGTAAAATAGTCGTTAAAAAAACCCCCTCCACCTTCATGTCACTAGTGTTGCAACTTGAATCAACATCCCGATTCCGTGAACTTTCATAACTATAAGTTTCATAATCTTGAAACAAATGAGACACAAGCTCCTTTAGTTTTACAATTTCAACATCAAACATTTCAAAACCATAAATCTTCGGGAAAGCATACTCCATCATTTTGAACTTGTATCTTGGATCTAATACAACTGCAACTCCCATAACTCCATGTATAACTGACCAGTATTTATCAAACTTAACAAGCATCCACTCCCCCATTGCTTTTATCACTTCATCTCGATCTTCACTCCACTTATTTAATGCAATTCTTATCTCACATATGGATGGGAAAAATACATTAGCCATAGGATACTTGGTACCCGAAAACATCAAAGTCACCTTATAAAACAGTTGTAATTTTTCACAAATACTTGAAGCTAACTCCCAATATCTATCTGTAGGTAAACTTCTATATCGTGCTTCTCGTTGCTTTAAATGTTTGAAAACATCCTTGTACACTATAACAACACTCAACATCAAATATGTCGAGTTCCAACGTGTTTTACAATCAAGAGACAATTTTTTTGAGCAATCAATTGCCAAGTGACGAGCCGCTTCTTCAAACTTTTCTATTCTTTTTTGTGTTGCGCTCCAAAAATAAACACTATCCCTAATTCTCTCACTTCCATCCCTAATAACAGATAAACCATCTTGAACTATCAAGTTCAAGATGTGTGCACAACATCTCATATGAAATAACTCTCCTCCTAAAATCAACGAGTTCAAAGACAACTTGTCTAATAATAAATGAATCATCAGATCATTTGTGCTACAATTATCAACTGTAACTGTTGATATTTTTCTATCAATGTTCCAATCACATAGAGATTCATACAACACATCAGTAAGAACTTCAGCAGTACGAGGACAAGGCACGTATATAAACCTAGTAAATAAGTAATTAGAATCAATTTAGTTCTTATATTTAGTACCTAGCTAGCAAAGGTAAGTTTAAAGTACCTCATTATTCGGCTTTGCGTCTCCCAGTTATCATCGATCAAATGCGATGTGATTGATATGAAACCTTTTTTTTATTACTTGATGTCCACATATCTGTCGTAATGGCAATCTTGATTCGATTCTTCTCCAATAGACTGAAATAAATACAACATACAAATTAGAAACCAAATAAATACAAGATACAAATTAGAAACCTATTAAACAAATAAACATACCACATTGTTTTTTCTTTCTCGAAGTCATAAATCTTGAGAATATCATTTTTAAGGTATTCCTAGATGGAACCTTAAATAAAGGTTGAAGACCAACCATAAACTTTCAAAACCCATGATGTTCCACCATTACAAGTGGATATTTATGCACTATTACAATCTCTGCAAGATCTTTTCTTGATTTTTCGAGGTCAAAATTTAAGCATTATAGATTTGTTTGCCCATCCTTTGTTTTTTCCCCATCCCAATCACTTGTTGATGTATCTCTACAAGTTCACCTTGGATAACTCTTGAAATGATCATGCAAGTGTTGTGTCCCTTTCTTACTATTTGCTCCTAATTTTTTCTTGCAATAACGACACTCTGCCTTATCCTCACCGTTAACATTCACCTTCTCAAAGTGATTCCATACAACTGAAGTAAGTTTTCGCTTTCTACTATTTGTACCAACATTGCTATAATCGATTTGTGTTTGTTCTTCTTCTATGGGTGAAATGGATGGGCCTTGGTTATTTGGCATCGGAGATGATTGAGTCATGTTATTGCTTTCAGCTTGTGATTGTGATTGTGCCCGTGCATTAGAATTATCATCTATGGATCGTTGACCTTCCATTATTGCTATGAAACAACCTTCATTAAGAAAAATAACTATTAATGATCAGAAATGGTATTAGCATTTAGCAGGTGATTTCTATGGTTTGAAGTAGTAATAATTAGATAATTAATGTTCTCAACTATCATACAAAAATGGACTTAAGAATGGACTTGCACTTGCTGTAAAATCACATCGATTCTAAGAATAATAACTTGATACTTGATAGTAACAATAATAGCAGATCCATAATTCCATATATTAACCAAGTCATATTTTCAAACACTAATTTCACATTTATCAAACTTGAAACAAGATTGAAGACCATTTAATTGTAACTATTTTTCCTAAAATGCATCAGTTTACAAACAAGATTGAAGGCCATTTATCAAACTTGAAACACTAATTTCACATTTATCATTCAGGTACATCCCATCCAGAAGTAGAAATATAAAAGCAACTAAAATTACCCACTGCCAAATTAACTGGCAAACAAAAACAATACTGAGGAATTAAAAAAACTGATAGATAACAGCACATATAAAAGTGCAGGTTGCATGGACTTGCACACAGATGGGTGTTGTACTGCAAGCATAAGATGTTGTACTTCATGTATACACATTGAACTGAATGCATAGGAAGTTGTACCACAGCTATAAGGTGTTGTACTTCATATTTTCTCAAAATCCATACTGTTGCCCAACAATTTTATATACACAGGAAGAAGATGCTAGTAAACATAAAGATGCAAAACCATTAAAATTGATTACAGAAGCTACTACCATGAGTAAAAGAACAAGATTACAACCGTAAAATTAATTACAGACAATTAAAATTGGTTTACAGAAGCTACTACCATCACATGCTAATAAACATAAAGATGCAAGACTAACCTCAAATACAATCGGATGAGAAGTGAAGAGGGAAGGTCGGAACTCGGAAGGGGAAGATCAACCGTAGAAGTCACTAAGGAAGAGGAAGATCGGTTGGCGAAGTGAAGTCACCAGCATCGGAGCAAGGAAGGTGAAGATCGGCGAAGCAAGACTTGAGAGCAGCTACAAGAAAGTGACGAGTAGGTCAAGATGTGTTCTCCTAAATCCTAATCTCCTTTATATATTTTTTTTAATTTAAATTAAATTTATTAATATTATATATATATATATATATATATATATATATATATATTTATTTTTAATATTTATCAGGTCGGGTATTCGGGTAATCGGGGAGGGGATTACCAAACCCGTCCCGTCCCCGTTTAAAAAATTCGATTTTCCCCCATCCCCGACCTATTTAATTCGATTTTCGATTTTATCCGACGGGTTCAGTTTTTTTTTGCTATCCCTACTTCACCCAACGTGCCCACCCATTCAATTTGAATTTCGAAACGGGGAATCAAAAGGTCCGCGAATTTGGAGCGTGGCAGAGGGCGGCGTTCGAAAGCGAAAAACAAGCGATAAGCGACAGCGGTGGTGGTGGACCCCATGCGCATGCTTCATCACTGATCGTCTAATATCTCTACTCCTTACCAAACTAAACCAAATCAAGAGACGCAATGACTCAAATCAGAGCCGTCCGATTCCAATATCCCAAACAACAACATATTACTGACCCTGAGCCCCATTCGCATCATGTCACGTGACTGCTCCCATCTTTAGACGATGACCGCATGTGACTTCATATGGTGAATCCATGTCATCAATTAAAATAAATAAATTATTAGATAATTTCGACTCATCATATCATTTGTAATCTTAATTAATAATTGTTCTTTATATTATTTTTTATGATGATTTTTATCTCTTTTTTACATATAAATAAGAGGTGAATGATTATTTGAAAGTTAATTTAAAATTTATGGTTGTCACAGTTTTTTTTTTCTGTCCGTGTACAGTCATAGATTAAAGGTCAACATGGTTAAAATACTAGTTTGACTAATTTTAACTCGATTTTATAAAATTATTATTTTTAATTCTAATATAAAATAGATTAGATAAGTGTTGTTGAAGAGAAATTCGAGATGGGATAGAGCAAAATCTATGAAAAATATTTCAAAGTTGAAATAATTATGTAACACTCTCTCCTTATTTCTAACAACAATTATTAAAATATCAATTATTTTTATACCATCGAATAAAAATGAAAAAAAAGTTATTAATTAATAAAAAAATTATTCATCGTCAAACATGAGAGTGGATCGAGATGAGATGAATTTTCAATTTTTAAATCAGCAAACGAAACAGTAAAACAGTGGATTGGCTTAGGTAAAAGATCTTCTAGGGCCCCACTAAAATATGTGATGAATTCGATCACCATTTTCCACCACCCAAATCTATTCTTAGTTGCATGTTAATGGGGTGGAAATAGAGAGAGAATACTTAGTGGGCCATGGAGGGATATTGACCTTTGATCATAGGGGACTTCAACATTGGATAAGCATGTGGGGTTTGTTTGGAGTTGCGTTCGGCCTGACTTTCTTAAATTAAAAATTCTGCAAAGAACTTCAACAATTGTGGGCCAGCCAAACGCGGCTTTGGAAAACAAACATGATCTTAACTTTAGAGGCGAAATACGAATCACTGAACTATGATAAAGTAATTGTTTCGGTCCTTAAACTCTCAAAATCACAAAATAGTCTTCAATTTTTTTAAAAAGTTACAAAGCGATCGATGATTTTATTAAAACATAACAAAATGATGATTAAATTTATCAAACTTTTACATGTAATCAAAACTATTTCGTAGCAGTTCAATAGATTTGTTGACCATTTTATACCTTTTAAAAGTTCAGTGACCTTGAGACAATTTACCCTAACTTAAACAAAATGCAAAACAAGGGTGAGGGGAGTGATGTTGATACATACATAGCAGCCGAAAGGGTGGGAAGCAGAGGGTCAAAAAGTGAAGGCCACATGGTTGGTTTGGTTGTGGCTCAAGGGAGGGGCCTGGTTTCCACTGTAGTATGGTAACCTGTAACAAGCCCACAGTTGTCCCAAATAAGGTATTATCCTTTATGGACCACCAAACGTTTCCCATTCCCTCGATTCCTCATTTTTAAAATGTTTCTTGCACATAAAGCTTAGATTCAATCTAATTTCTTCCTTTTGAAGGGAAGATTTAGATTGAAATTTAATACTTAATTCCTTCAGGTCTAGAAAGGCGGAGCTACCATAGCTAAATAGGAATAGGAATGGGTTGGGTCAACCTAAAAAATTTACATCTTCACCCGACCCGAAAAATATATACACTCTATCCGACCCAACTCGACCGATTTTTTGAGATAAAATCCAAACCCGATTTAACCCGATCAAAATAATAATAAAATATTATTTTTATTCAATAAAAACAATGATTTAATTGAAAAAAAATAACATATAGATGAGTATTATTATAATTATTCTTAAATATTTAAGGTAAAAAAAATTCCGGGTTAGGTCGAGTAAACCCGAATCCAACCCGACCCGAACATCAACTTTAAAAAAATCTGACCTGATCCGAACCCGAATTTTTTATAAAAAGCTGACATGATCGGGTTAGAACCCGTCGGGTCTAAGTCCCATGCCCATCCCTATAGCTAGAAGCTAATGATTTCAACGTGGAAACCCATACGGGGTACCAAATAACCTGGGGTCACTACCATGTCAATTTCCCACAACTCAAATATGTTGTAGTTTCTAGTACACTACCTTACAATGCTCAAGAATCAAGAATTCAAGATCCAAAGCTTGATCAGATGTCCTAAGAAATAGTAGATTCTAAAGTTTATAAGCTTCATAGGCCTGCAATTTTCCATAAGTAAGCTGGTCGATTGCCGATCTTAATCTAACTACCACGGCTTGAAGAGATTATCTGACCCAAATACGTAGAACAAGTATAATCCTACACATAACTCCATCTTAGTCTCAAGAATGACCAGATATCATCCTTATTGTCCCTAATGACCAAACAGGATAGAATACTTGGGAGTTGGGGAAGATTCTGATTCTCTTTTTCCCCTCTTTTGCTGGTGGGAGACAAAAGGTAATGCTGATGAGTTCTTGTCTCCCAAAAACTACTACCAGATTTCATCCCGACATATCCAAATTGAACCAGTAAAAGATTGTAGCTGAAATAGCCAAATCAAGATGGGCTGATCTTAATCACACCAAGACAAATGTTATCGTTCACCTACCTCTAGCTGCATAACCTTGAAAAGAATGAGTTAGGTGCATGAACCAAGCTTGAAATTTGTGATAAGACGGTCATTCATATATGCTGTCGGTGGAAGAGGAGACTCACAAGCAAAGATGAATTCAGCTCATATACAACGTTTTTTAAGTAATAAATCATTTGTGTTTAATGTTTGGTGATCATGAATCAGTAGTTACTTTCCCTCTAGAGGGCCACAAGTCACCCCAGAAAGACTTTCGAGCAAGATGATGCAAAGTTGGATTCTTAGTTTGTGTGATAACCTCACGATCAAATGAACCTTCTGAGGCATCTGGATTGGTTGATCGACAAATATTCATGTGAACCTGTCTGCCTCTTCGAACAGGAGCAAAGACGATCCTTCCCCAACCACCACTAAGATTAGCATTAACAGTTTCATCTTCTTGATCTTCATCACTATCAGCGATGTTATCAGTTTCCATAACATCTGAGTCATATGCACTTGCATCCACTTCTTCATATGGAATCATATCGTCAGTTTCTTCTACATCGTCTAGATCCTCTGTCCAAGTTTGCATCACATTTTTGAAACAAAAGTAAACTAAAGAGTAAAGAAAAGCAAATAATAATAATAAGGGTGATGGAGACAATACCGTAGTCTATTTCAAAATCTTCAGGATTTCTCTTAGCACGCTGCTCTTTCAAAGTTTCAAATTGCATACCATCCAGAGGCCAAGGTTCCCTTTTAATTTAATAATGGCAGTTAACATTAATGCATGAATAATAGAGAGGAAAAGGGGTGATGATGAAAAGTGTGGTGGGTGTATGTTTTTTGGTGATGCTTAAACACAGAGGTTTTAGGTAAAAACCAGGGTTACTCAAACCAGAACACATACAGCTTCCTGGGTGTTCAAATCACTGAAAAGAACATTAATGAAATTTTCCAATCGAAGAGGCAGTTGAGACTTGAGAATACTAACCGAGGTCGTTGTCCTCTTCTGAAAGCAACAAAAGAAAATTTTTCATCTTCAAAGCCACGTAAAGGATCACCCTTGGAACGCTGCAAAATAGATGAATGAGAGAGGAGCATTGAAATCTATACAAATTTACTTAATCTGATTTCTTCAAGATGAACTCTTTGGCTCCTCTAACTTGAGATTTAATTGACATGTTGCATGGAATATGTTGACATTTAGGCTTGCTGACACACTGCATGGAATACTAGATAAGTTGACATTATTTGTAAGTGGACTACAGGGCAACCTTGTATGCACGTTGTGAAGTAGTCCTCTGCAAACGTTGAACAAAATGACAGTATTTTCCAGATTTCTCCAATGGGCAACGACCATCATGAGGGCACTGCGTCATGGAAGTTGCTTAGTTGAAATTGTCTTCTCAAGAAAAGAAATATAAATAGGTACACACCGTATTTTAGTCCCAAAAAACTAAAAAAGAAGGGAAACTAGAGGGAATACATCACACTTACAGGAGCAACAATGAATGCACCACTTCTAAGATCAATAAGGTCCTTAGAATCTTCCTCGTTCACCTTGGCTTTACGGCATTTCTAAGAAGTAAATACTAAGGTGTCATATACTCATGGAGAGAGAATATCCAAAAATGAAACAACAAATAATCTCACAGCCAAAAATTTCCGTCAACAGAAGAAAAAAAGGAAGACAAGGTAAACTCACTCTTCTTTCCATCCACAATATGTGAGATCGCATCTGGGATATTATATTAGATCCATGTGGAGTTCCTGGTTCAACCAAGACCTGCCAAAAATCAGATTTTTGAAAAACAGAAATAAATAGGATATAAAACAAAGTACCAAAATGATATATATATTCCAAGAATAACAACTTCTATAATCTACAAGTAATTTTCCAGGAGACCCGTTCATCCCAACATGTTTCAGAAGGGTTTCCCAGCCAGGGTAGAACGGATACTGTAAATTGGTTTGAGTTGTATTACATGAAACGGAGCAATACAAAATCATTGACAATCCTCCACAAAACATATGCAATGACAAACTCATAAAAATTCAAAGGGCATACCAGGACATCCTGTGTCAGATTCCAAAGCTGGCGCACTAGTGTAATTCGGTCCTTCAATGATGGTATCTCTCCAAGAACATATGACTTTCCCCAAAAAAGAGGCAATATATTTCTTTAGTACCAACTATACGCAGCAAAACAATGACAATTTAGGTAGAACTACAAACTTACAGCGATTACAAGATCATGTTGCCTCTCAGACTTTCTAACCTCCTTTGTAAATGCTAGAAGGCTAGTATAACCATGAATAATGGGCAAGTTCTTCAGGTCTGGAAAGTAACATAAACAAATGAGATAAAAACATCAGAAAATGCCCAATCATGCCTAATATAAATGTACGACACAAGTGATCAAAATTAATGAAAGCTCTCTATGCTCACTTGTAATGGTTCCATATATTTATATCATCACCAAAGACAATTGGTAGTCCTGCTTTCGAATCTTTTCTACAATCCGGTTACATACCCAAAGATATTCGCTATAACTCACTATGATGTAATGCAATTATATAAATGCAATAATAGCCAATATTCAAAATTTCTAGTTTGCATAAACATGATGAAGCTGAAGTGCTAATTTGCTAGCTCCCTAAAAATGCATTCCCCAGCAACAATTAGATTCAATTTCAAGGAAAATGAGAAGAAAAATAATTACTACCTTGTAGAAGACTTCGACCTGCCCGCTGCATAGATTGCGATGGTTCCACTATGTTCAATTTCTCCACAGATTTTGGCCACACTTCTCTCATAGCCCTAGAACACCACAAAGTTCACACACGTGTAACAAATTTTATATAACTTCAAGACACTCAATTAGCAAATAGCTTCTTGTAGATAAAAGCAAATAAACTCGCACCAGAAAGCTGAACCAGTGCCAGCACCGAAATCCAAAACTTTTGTCGGAGAGAAACCTGGCAATCTTCTCCTCACCTAGAATAAGGGAAGAAAAAGAACGGTTCCCCACAATGAGTAACAAAATAGCAAAGTTGACCGTTGGAAATGCCCAGAAATAATAAAACATTTGGTTATCATGGCACAAAATTCTTAAAATCAAAGTAGCAACTTAGAGGAATGAAATTTTAGTACCTCACTAAGGACCCGGTAACAAGCAGAGTAAACAGCGGGCATCCTGGAAGCAACATAGGCAACGGTCTCACCATCTCTATAAGTGAGACCGATATCACCGTAAGCACTCTTGATTTTCCACCTTTGTGATTTCTCCATCGACTTAAAAGGATCATCAACTAGCTCCTTTGAAGTCTTAGCCACAAGTTGCAGATTCACGTCTTTAATATTGCTAAAAGACTCCGATAACCGCAACACTTTTCTTCGCATAAAAGGGTCCTCTTGCTCTACAATCCAACACGGGTCGAAATTTTGAGCATACAGATATTGAAGCAGTCAGTAAATTTACAAGGATGGATAGATGGATCACCTCGGAGGTACTTCTTGATGGCTCGGCGAAGTCGAACGGGAACCACGAGGCAACGTTCAGACTGTTTCGCTGCTGCACGGAGGGTCTCGAGGGTGAAAACTTTTTGGCTTGTTTCTGAGATTAAGGACGCCATCTGTTGCAAAGGGGTGCTTTGCTTCGACAAGCTTCAATGAGTTAAGTGAGGGTTTTTCAGCTCTTCCCAAATCCACGGATTTAGGGTTTTAGGTTTATTTGGGTTACGAAAATGGATACTTCATAAGCTTAGGATTTGGGCTCCATGAGTAGAAATAGTAGCGGATGCACTTTGTTTTTTTTTTTTTACTTGAGATAAATCTTTGGTAAAATATATAATACTAAATTAAATTAGCATATATAAATACTAAATTAAATTAATTGACCCTATTCCCATATAAAATGGGATAGGCTGCCCCCAACGCCTGGTTGAAAACAATTTCCGTGGTAGACCTCCGTTATGGATTGCCCTCAGTGAGACTCTATCCCAAAACCACAAGGTTAAGAGCCTTGCGCTCTACCAACTGAGCTAGATGGACAACTCATAAATATATACTATTATTATATATGAGATTATTATTAAATAACAATTCAATCAATAAAAAATTAATGTGTGATTTTTTTATTAGTACGACTTTTTTAAAATCAATAGATTTATACATGTATTATAATATTACACAAAATGTAAATAAAATAAAATATATTTAAATTTTATATTAAATCATTTGTTTATATATAGGGTTTTGAACATGCTTTCTATAATGGTTGAAGTGTTATATATAATAAAGAGATTGAAACCATAAAAAACTTGAAGAAATGAAAAATGAATATTTGATTCATTGATTTTCCAAAATAAAATTTATATTTTGTACATTATTAATGTGAATAAAAGTTTCACGATTTAAAATAAATACATGTATTTATGGCCAGACTCTTTTAATATATCAAATAATATTTGATTCATTGATCAATCTAAATTTTGATAGATTAGAATTAAATAATATAGAAAAAAATCAATATCCATCAACTTTAATGATCGTTTCCAACTCCAGCTATAAGTGGGACAAAATCGATAGCGTCTTTTTTAGTCGTATATTAAGACTGTCGCACGTGAGCATTTCCAGTTATAAATTCTAAACCTTAAAAAACATTTCCAAGTTCCAACTCCTACCATGACTTTTCAAAATAACAGTATAGCTAGGGATGGATATGGAATCCAAAATCGACGGGTTTTGATTTAATCTAATTTGATCTAATCAGATTTTTTTAAAAGAATTTGGGTTCGGATCGGGTTAAGTCAAGTTTCATTTTAAGGTTATATTCAGGTCAGGTTGAGTTCAAGTTTGGAGTGAAAAATACCTGATAAAAATTGTGATTTTATCTTTTATATTTAAGAATAATTGCGATAATACTCTTCTATATATTATTTACTTTCAATTAAATCTTTATTTTTATTGAATAAAAATAATATTTTAAAAAATATATATTATTTTAAATAGAATTTGGATTTTATCCTAAAAAAAATCAAATCATGTTCAGATTGTGTGAAAAGTGTATATTTTTCATATCGAGTTCGAATCAAGTTGAAGATTTATAATTTTCGGGTTGTTCTGTTTAGGTATAGCTTTGCTTACGATCTCACACCCCCTAAAGTACTATGGATAACTTAGCAATATAACATGTAGCCAAAACGAAATATCCCTTCAAAATCGCTTATAGTTTTACACAAAAAAATACAGGAAAAAAAAGGGCAATTTTACCATGAGAAAAATTACAGTAACCTCATCTCACCTACACTACGCTCTCATCTCACCCCAGCCTGGTTGTTCAGCAGATGCACAGTCGATGGAATTAGAGACTTTATTTTTAGAGCTCATCGTGTGAATCATCCTCGTCTTCAGTCGCCCCACCTCCTGGGGCTCCACCGGATCTTTGGTATACAGCCGTGATGATAGGGTTGCAAACAGCCTCAACCTCCTTGAGCTTTTCCTCGTAGTCTTCCTTCTCGGCACTCTGGTTGTCGTCAAGCCATTCGAGGGCCTCCTTTACAGCGGTTTCAACTTTATCTTTCTCATCGGCTTCGAGCTTGTCAGCAAGCTTATCCTTGTCGTTAATCTGGTTTTTCATGTTGTACACATAGGTCTCCAGACTGTTACGAGCATCGATCCTTTCCTTCACCTTTTTGTCCTCCTCAGCAAACTCTTCTGCTTCTCGAACCATTCTGTCAATTTCCTCCTGGCTCAGACGACCTTTGTCGTTGGTTATAGTGATCTTCTCCGATTTTCCAGTGCCCTTATCTTCTGCCCTAACGTTTAAGATACCGTTTGCATCAACTTCAAATGTAACTTCAATTTGAGGGGTTCCCCTGAGCAAATGAGGGATCAGAAAGTCAATTCAGTTAATTGAGGTGAGACACACAGAAAACAAAGGAAAATAGATGGAGAAGAGAGCATACCTTGGAGCTGGAGGAATTCCAGTGAGCTCAAATTTCCCAAGCAGCCTACAATCCTTTGTGAGACTCCTTTCACCTTCAAAGACCTGTCATCGAACACGGTAATTAAAATAAGGTACAAATTTTTCTTGTTCTCAACAGGGAAAAGAAAATCCAATTTTCAAGCAAGAATTTTCCAAGTTCCAATGATAAGCCTGTAAAATGTACCTGGATGGAGACGGTGGTCTGCTGGTCCTGATAAGTGGTAAAAACTTGTGACTTCTTGGTTGGGATAACAGTGTTCCTGGGAATCAACTTGGTCATTACCCCGCCAACAGTTTCAATACCAAGGGTAAGTGGAGCCACATCAAGGAGAAGAATATCTGTACATAAAGCATTAAAGACAACAAATATCAGCCTTACTTGTTTCAATTAGTGCTGTTTGACCAGGCTACTGGCACGTACAGTTATAATGGACAATGTTACATGAGATAAAAATGTACCTTTAGTTTCATCACCGCCCTCTCCACTCAAGATGCCACCTTGTACAGCAGCACCATAAGCAACTGCTTCATCTGGGTTAACACCCTTGTTGGGCTCTTTTCCATCAAAGTAGTCCTTAAGAAGCTGTTGAACCTTTGGAATTCTTGTGCTTCCACCGACAAGAACAATCTCATCAATTTGGTTCTTCTCCAAACTAGCATCTTCCATTGCCTTCTTCACAGGTCCCATTGTCTTTCTGAACAGGTCATTGTTCAACTCCTCAAAGCGAGCTCTGGTCAGTGGCTCTGAGAAATCGGTACCATCAAAAAGTGATTCAATCTCCACACGGACCTGGTGCTGGCTGCTGAGAGCTCTCTTGGCACGCTCAGCTTCCCTCCTCAGCTTCCCAAGGGCCCTGTTATCCTTGCTGATATCCTTTCCGTGCTTTTTCTTGATCAATTTAATAAAGTACTCCATAATCCTCTGGTCAAAATCCTCACCTGCAAGAAAAATGACAATAAGCAAAAACACATAACAAAATCAAATTTTAAAAACCTTAAAGCAAACTTGAAAGATGCTTACCTCCCAAATGAGTGTCTCCATTTGTAGAAAGCACCTCAAATACACCATTGTCAATTGTCAAGATGCTGACATCAAATGTCCCACCACCAAGATCAAAGACAAGAATGTTTTTCTCACCACCCTTCTTATCCAAGCCGTAGGCAATGGCAGCTGCAGTTGGTTCGTTAATAATTCTAGCAACATTGAGCCCAGCTATAACGCCAGCATCCTTGGTGGCCTGTCTCTGGGCATCATTGAAGTAAGCTGCAAATCAAACACAAAGATAATTTGAGCATAATCTCGAACAGATAACAGACTCTTTTTCCACGACAGAATAAAGTTTATAGTAATGTGCTGCTCACCAGGAACGGTAACCACTGCATCCTTGATTTTCTTCCCAAGGAAAGCTTCAGCTGTTTCCTTCATTTTAGTCAAAACCATGGCACTGATCTCCTCAGGACTGAAGACCTTGGTCTCCCCATCCTTAATCTTTACCTGAATATACGGTTTACCATCCTTGTTCACAATCTCATATGGAACAAGTTTCATGTCCCGTTGGACCTCCTTATCCTCAAACCTGCAAAAAGGACAAAAGCATACCCAGTAAGAATAATTTCCCAATCAGACCTTAAAAAGAGAAACACAAGATGAATGTGAATTACTTTCTTCCAATAAGTCTCTTGACATCAAAGATGGTCCTCTCAGGGTTTACAGCTGCTTGATTCTTAGCAGCCTCACCGATCAGCCTCTCACTATCAGTGAAAGCCACCCATGATGGTGTAATACGGTTTCCTTGGTCATTGGCTATGATTTCAACATGACCGTTCTTATATACACCGACACAAGAATAAGTAGTACCAAGATCAATTCCAATGACGGTCCCCAATTTTGTTGCTTCCTCCTTTGCAATAGAGATTGCAAAGAGACATCCTGTTTGCGAAGTTTAGACAATGTTAATAACTTACAATAGAGGCAATTATAGAAACCTTTTAAAGATTATTTTTTAAATTTAATCATGGATGATTAACAGTAGGTAATCAATTGAACTATAAATCAGGATCCGATTTAAAACTGCCACGTGTACCATAGAACAAAATTAATAACATTTTAACGAACTTTCTAGAGCCTTCTCACGCATAACGAAAATAATTACAAATAAAATAAAATATTGCGCCATTCTAGATATATAAATAAGCTAAAACACAAGATTTGTCTCCATTAGTTCAAACTAATCATATCCGCTGGTTTTACTGAATAATTATAAGTAAGAAACTATCTGCTAATGGGACCGCTAGTTTTACTGAATTAGACTGGTAGTGCATATCATTTCAAAATTTAAAGATCGTTAGGGAGTTAGTGGTTTACGTAACACTGATTCAAACACTATTAAAGATCATAATCCTAAACAGAATTATTAGCGATTTATTCACTCTAAAACCCAGAAATTTCTAGTTATAGAATCAGTGTTGATAATTGCACACAATATGAAGTCGTTGAAACTGCCATTCTACGATCAAATACATCAATAGAACCATTGAACTTAAATCAGATCCAACATGCACCAATTTATCGGAAAACAAAACTAGATCTACAGCGTTTGTTCTCAAACAGAGAAAGAATAAAAGAACATGAAATCACATAAAATAAAAAGAAGATCTAGCAAAAATACAGCAACTGCATCACTTACCAGATAAGACAATCGCTAGAACCACCAAAGAGCCGCCTGCTCTCCAAGAGCCAGCCATCACGCTTTGTTCTTCCGATCTCTGTACCGTTTAAAATAGAGAGAGTAATTTTCGAAAGTCTTTACTAAAGTTGCGAGGCCAGTTGCGGTTCCGGCGTTTTATATTTGAAGTGCCTGTAATCTGCGTCTTAAGTAGTTTTTTTTTTCTTTTTCCAAACGGGAGTAAAATGAGGGAAACATGTCATCGATGATGACGTGTACCACTAATATTTCGAAGACCGATTTTCCTAGCCAATCAAAATCGATCTTTTGTTGGGGAGATCATGTCCGTTTATTTTTTTCTGTATACTTGCTTGATCGCTTCATGCTCGCTAGATTTTGGAACTTAATCTATTAAGGGTAAACTATATCAGATACCATCTAACTATAGTCCCTTTTCATTATTACCACTATTTTTTAATTCTTGTCAATCAAACCACCCAACTATTTAAATGCATTCAATAAGACTACTTGTCGTTAACAATTAAGGAAGTGTTGATGTGGTAGTTAATAAAATTAGTATAATTACACATTTTGTCATTGTTACTTATATATTATCTCAATTTGGTCTTAAATTTAACCTTCGAATCATATCATAACACGTGTCACCACTTGATTGAAAGATTTAATTTATTTTAATTTAATATATTTAGTTTCCACCCATCAGAGGATAACGCATGTCACCCTCTGGTGGAAAGAAAATTAAGAGTGATAAAGGGGGCACAAGGGATTCAAACCAGCAACCATTGGGGAAGAAGGGAGAAGCCCACCAACTAGGCCAAGTTTATTTTTTGGTTTAAAGAATACTACATATTGTATATATCTTGTTTCCTAGTATAGTGTTAGATTTTTAACTATAAAAATATATATTTTATTATTATTTCTTAATTTATCAAATATATATTTTTTGGTTTAAAGTATGCCAAGTTTATTATTTGAGGTAAGAATATATATTTAAAATATTTAAAATCTTAACTATAAAAATATATATTTTATTTTTTCTTAATTTATCGAATATATATTTTTTGGTTTAAAGTAGGCCAAGTTTATTATTTAAGTTAAGATTATATATTTAAAATATTTAAATTCTTAACTATAAAAATATGTATTTTTATTATTTTTTCTTAATTTATTGTATATATATATTTTTGGTTTAAAGCATGCCAAGTTTATTATTTAAGTTAAGAATATATATTTAAAATATATATTTTTTGGTTTAAATATATATTTTCTTATTTTTTTTCTTACTTTATTGAAAATATATTTTAAAATATTATAAGAATAGAATTTAAATATTTAAGTTAAGATAAAAAAATATTTTATAGTTAAGAATTTAAGATTATACTAAGAAACAAGATATATACAATATGTAATATACTTTAAACAAAAAAAATGAACTTGGCTTATTTGGGCTTCTCCCTTCTCTCCCAATGGTTGCTGATTTGAATCCCTTATGCCCTCTTTACCACTCTTAGTTTTTTTTTTTACTAGAGGGTTACACGTGTCACATTTTGATTGACGGAAACTAAAAATATTAAATTAAAATAAATTAAATCCTTCATTTGGATGGTGACACGTGTCATGATATTTGGTATTAGTAACATGTGGCATAATCTGATTCGAAGATTAAATTTATTTTAATTTACTTAATTTAGGACCAAATTGAGATAATATATAAGTAACAATGACCAAATGTGTAATTATACCAATTTTATTAACTGTCACATCAACACTTTCGTTAAATGTTAATGACAAGTGACCTGATTGAATGTATTTAAATAGTTGGGTGGCATGATTGACAATAATTCAAAAATGATGGTCAAAATAAAAAGATATTATAGTTGGGTGATCTCTGATATAATTTACCCATCTATTAATAGGTAAAAACAACTCTTATATATATATATATATATATATATATATATATATATATATATATATATCCATCTTTTACAATTAGATGTCTGTTGGGTTATGGGGTCCAGCGACCACCCTTAGGAATTATATCGTGTATGGGTGCGATATCAAGTACTTGACAGTCCAACCTGCCGAGGTCCACGTGTGCCTTGCGAAGCCCCTAGGCCCGCCCGCAACACGCTATAGATGTGGGGCTCTGCAATGACGTGGTGAACTGTGGGGGTGCCCCACAAGAATCCACCTTGGCTTGGGGGAAACCAGTGATCACCTGCTACAAAGATATGAGATTAAAATGGCCCACCTACTTATCATCAATTGGTTTTAGAAAGGAATGGTGATCATTCGCTTCAGAACTCTGTAGTTAAGCGTGCTTGAACTGAAGTAATCTAAGGATAAGTGATCCACTGGAAAGTTGTTCGAAAAATGAATAACTCGATCTTAACAAGTGGTATCAGAGCATGTTGCAGGAACCCCCAGGTGATGGTGGGGTGATTGTTAGGTTATGGGGTCCAACGATCACCCTTAGGGATTCTATCGTGTATGGGCACGATATCAGGTGCTTGACAATCCAACCTGTCGAGGCCCACGTGTGCCTTGCGAAGCCCCTAGGCTCTCCTGTAGCACGCTATAGATGCGGGGCTCTGCAATACCGTGGTGAACTGTGGGGGGTGCCCCACAAAAATCCACATTGGCTTCGGAGAAACCAGTGATCACCCGCTACAAAGATATGAGGTTAAAATGACCCACCTACTTATCACCAATTGGTTTTAAGAATGAATGTTGACCATTCACTTCAAAACTATGTAGTTAAGCGTGCTTGAACCAGAGTAATCTAAGGATAGGTGACCCACTGGGAAGTTGTTCGAAAAATGAATGACTTGATCCTAACAATGCCTAACCATTTTATTATAATGTAATTAGATATGTAATATTTGCTAATTAAATATGTGCTATTATGATTAGTTTACATTTATAGTTTTAATGTTATATAGTTAAAATGATAATATTTATTAGAAATTTAAAAGTTAGGTGTTGAAATTTGAAGTATAAATAAGTGTAATTTAGAAAAATATACATACTTATTTCAACAACAAAAATAAAATTTGAAAACCGATTTGCACTTAAAAAACTAAATATTTGATTGTACCGTTAAAAAATTAAATACATAATTACATAAAAATATTGAGCATCACATTGCATATAAATACCAAAGTTAAATGCTAAAGGTTATATTTAACCTTCACTAATATATAAGAACTATTTAATAAAATTACAAAATAATATAACAAAATTTAATTAACACTATATTTAAATATATAAAATATTTAATTATTTTATTCAATTATCTTCTTACTTACTATTTTTTGTCATGATTTAATAATTTTTTAAATATTTAAAATCCATTTTAACATAAGATTTATATACAATTAATATAATAAATTTAAATTTTAACTAAACTTTTTGTTGTAGTAGTGTATTTTTTAATTAGTTTGGAATAAATACTAAGCAATATATATTTAAAGATAATTCTTAACCCTTTAATATTAAACGTTAACATCCATGACATTTCTAGAATTCGGATCATAAACCTCAATAAATAACAATAATTTATTTACTATTGAGATTTTTTTGTTCGTGTTGTTGTTATAATTTTACCTTAAATTTTAGATTCTCAATCATGTCCCAATTGCAATGACTTATAAAGGTTTAATGGTAAGTCTATGTTGCTTTTAAAGTGCTTTTGAGAGGTGTTTTTAACCTTTTTTTAATTTAAAATTTAAGTGTTTAAAATGTTTATTTCAAATATTGTTTTTTTAAAACATAAATATTATATAAATGAAGATAAATAAATAATTTTATTTAAAATATGATTTTACAAAAAAGTATATGTTAAAATTTTTATTTTTATTTAAAAAAAACAGTTATTTTCAATCCAAGTTAAAATATTTCTGGCTTGAAAATATAATGACACGTGCATCTATAAAAAAACTATCTCGAATGGATTAAAATGAAAATAGAAATAAATGTTAGTGATTAGTCAAAAAATTAGTGTTCAAAATTAAAAAAAGATAAAATTTAGTGATCATAATATAATTTCTCCATAATTTTTATAATATTCTGAACCACGATCAAATAGTATTTTTTTTCATCGCGCAATGTATGACGTAGACTTGGTGCCTTCAATGAAATTTGAACTTTCTCTCAATTCTCATCCAAATATTTGTACACTGTGACATCCTTTTTAGACTTGCGCAAGCTGAGCATAGCCTTGAACAGGCGTTTGCTTTTGCTAGAATATTGTTCCATGTCTTTAACCTTCTCTCTTTCAGCCATGCTGATGGACAGGGAAACAGTTCTCCGAGGCTCCGCCGGCCACTGTCGAAATCAAACAAGATTCACCCTCAGACTCGATTGCACCAAACATATATGAAGAGCACAAGTAGAACCAGCAACATTTACTAATGTGCATCCCAGGGTTGAATGACAAGTTTCTGAATCGTACCCGTTTTCGAGAATTGGAATGGCTTGGAGAGGATGATCTCTGCATAAGAGAACCGGAACGTGGGAGCGGAAGGCGGCGAGGAGAGGTTGATCTATTCTCTGGTTTCAAGTCAACATAATCGGAATCACTAGATTGCTTCCAACTGCAACAGTGTAAGACAATGTTGAATCCAATGTTAAAAAAAATCTACCTTGTCTTTGGTTCATTGAAACGCTAGTAAACAACTTGGGGCTTTTTCTTGGTAAATGTTGTGGAGAGCGCAACTCAGAGAATCTATCCCTGCACCAGAATACGCAAAATCATAACAGTATACAAATTTATCACTGCAAATTGATTCGAAACGATAGGAATTCGGATTACCTTATCGATTCGGAAGTAGTCTCTGCAGCTATCGCTTGAATACCTGGGGTCGAAAGTCCGAACCTAAACATCATCAATTACTTGTTTCCTAAGCAATTTTGGCTATGAAAATGGAGATGAACAATACCAATATTCTTCAACTGGTGCGAGTCTGGTCCAAAACATATCCTGGTGGGGTTGGATTTGAGTCTCTTTTCAGAAACATCTTTCAGGGTCTGCTCAACTGTGAGAGAAAATACGATCAATGAGACGCATTCGAACACGAATGTTCTCTTCTTGCAAGAAAATCCAGAAGAATCAGCTTGCCTGGAAAGATGTACCGCTTATTGTGCTTGACCGCCTCCAACACTAATGACTGCCGAGAGAGACCACCTAAGTTGACAAACTCCCGGCGTGTTCGCAACCGCTAACATCCCATCCACCCGGAACAACAACGTCAGATCATCGGCAGTAGAATTTATTTCGTATAATAACTCGAGATTGTCGGGTTTATGTACCTGTTCGAGGCAAGACAAACGAAGGTCCATGCCGGAAATTTCGCCCATCTTATCATCCAAGAAGTTGTTAACCTTGTATGCTACGGAACCCAAGTGGTCCACCGTGTTGACCAAAGCTTTAATGGCATAATCTTTCAAAGTATCCTCCACTCTGTCCATCAAACAAGAGAGGTTTAAAGATCTCAATCCCTTTGTTTAACATCATCGAAACCCATTTCATGACTTACATTTGTTTCTGGGCTTCCTTGTTATAGGTCATTTCAAAATACTCTGCCGCCGAATACAACTGTTTTCTCAGACTCTTCAGATCCTAAACGAAACACGCATGCGTTGAACAACTCAAACTTATGGGTATCGAAATCAACTGAACGGGTACGAAAAGGTCAGAGTAATTCACCTTGAGGGTCTCAGAAAAAAGCAAGCTCTGTTGCATCAACAATTCATCACGGTGGGAGGATTCTTGAGGAACAGCAGAGGCTGAAGTCATAATTTTAGGGTACGGAACAAAGAAGAATCACCTGGTTTTCTTGTTCTGGATATGGCGCTTCTTATAGAGATGAAGAAGAAGCAGGCGGCGAAATATCAAACGTTGAGGTTTGCACTTTGCAAGGGTTATAATATATATATATATATATATATATATATATAGGTTATTAATTGATAGTAAAAAAATTATATAATCCTATTTAAAATTTAAATCTCTAACGTAAAATCATAAATTCTAAATATAACCTTAAATTAATCAAATACTTTTCATAGTGTATATGTATAATCTGAGGCTACTCTGAAGCAACATACCAACAATGTGCAACCTTTTTGGAGCAGTTGGGAAAGAAGACATGACATCCTTACAGTTTTGGATTATTGTTTTCGAAATTGCCAAGATGTCGGCCATGTGGTGGTACCCCACTAATTGAAGTGGAAAAAGGGTTTGGAAAACACACCCTAATTACATCCCTGTAATGGCGGCTGAAATTGAGAAGGGAAAAAAAAATGAAAACAAGTGTATTTAGATTACTACTAATGCTAAGTGTGTAAACTTCGACTTGGTTTAAACTATATTTTTTTAAAAATTTAATTATTCGATTAAATTTAAATTTTAGATCCGAGTGAAATTTAAAGTTCAAATATTTGAAAAATCACAAATTAAAACGCTTTTATTTTGATCTCAACGATTTTAAATTATTCATTGAGACTCTGACTACAACGCTATATAAGTTTCTTCTTCTCATCAAACTCTTGACTCTCTATAGTCCCATTAATACTATATCTTTAAAATCTCTTCTCTAAAAAAAATATATTGTGAATATATTAGTATATAATTTTAGAAGGTATTTGATTCATTAAATAACATTATAAATCTTGCACGTGTGAAAATTATGAAACATATATGTGTATCGTATATGATCCGAGAAATTAATTTAAACTAAAATCATGTCACATCATAACATTATAAATAATTGTATTTAATTTTAAATAGAAATTTAAATAATCATATTTAATTCAATTAGAAATTTTTAAACTCAATTCGACTTTAAAAAAATTAAACAAAATTTAAATGATAAAATAGTATCAATAAATTCAATTAATTTAATATTTTTACTCGAATCGATGAAATATTCAAATGTATTATTAATTTTCCCGGATGAATTAAATATTTTAATTGGATAGGTTTGAGTTTGTGGATTGCATGCATATGCCTTTGAAGTAGATGCAATGTGAGTTGCCTTATTTCATAAGTAACCCTTTGTTGTAGTTGTTAAAATCTTAAAATTGAGACCGACGGGGTTGGTTTAAGTAGTAAGTAGTTTGATATCACTTAAGTAAGGTCTCAGGTTCGAGTCTTTGTGTATACAGAAAATCTCTGCTAAGAAACTCACCCATCAAAGATAGGTGTACGACTCAGGACAATGTAGTTTAGTCAAGGTGAGTCCTTAGAACCGGAGGGCAACACAAAAAAAATCTGAAAATTGAGAGTTATTTTTAAGGATGACAATTTAATATGAATTTGACGGGTTCCGATCTAATTCGATAGCATCGAATTTTTAAAATTTCAGGTTCGGGTCAGGTTCAGGTGGAGGGTGAAAAACCTCTTACCTGATCTGACCCAAAGATAATAATCTAATTTTCTTTAAAATATTATTTTTAATTAAATCCTTATTTTAAATCGGGTCAGGTTGGAATCAGGTGAAAATATATATTTTCAGGTCATGTGGAGGATATAAACTTCTCAAATTATATCGAATTCGAAAGGAAGATATATATTTTAAAATTAGGTTGAATTTACCAAAAACCCTACCTATTACCATCCCACTAATTAGCAGTGATTTATAGTTTCATATTTTATTAGATGTTTGTTTATTTATTTTTGGTGGTTGCTTTCTGAAACTTTTTGGACATTTAAAGTTGTGCATTAAATCTGGAGTTTTTTTGGACTTCATCCGCCACAACAAACATTTACTTCTTTATTATTACTTCATAATTTAGGCCTTTTTAAGACCATTGAGTGTATTTCTTTATGCTAAAATTATTTTGAAAAAAACATGTTAAAAGTAATTATGATATACATATATTATTTGTCATATTTTTTATTATTGTAATTACGGTTCTATAAATATAGTTTAGTAGAATAAATAGCTATGTTTTTTTTTAAATTAACTATTAATATCTAATCTATTGACGGATTAAATTAGATTGAGCTTTACAAAGATTCATTATGAGCCTAATCCAGTTTACTTCATTCGTAATCGTCATAATTTAGACCCTTAACATTACTTAAAAAATCTAATTTACTTCATTCGTCATAATTTAAATAGCATCAAAGTAAACTCCCACTTCCCACTCTCAAAGTTTTCTCTGCAGTGGTCAATCTTTTTACAATGGCAGTTTTCCGAAGTCTTATTTTGGGACAGCAGTGGTGGTCGTTCACGGCCACTATTTTACTTGAATCAATGGTTGGTTGCGTTTTCGATGTCTGGTTCCTCTGTTCGTTTGTACAAGACGATTCGTTAGTTATCGGCTTATCGCATATATGTGCCGGATGGGATTGTCGTTAAGGGGATATCGCTTTTTCTGTTGGCCATTTTTGTTATTCTTCAAGTTTATCTCTTCATGTTTAATGCTCGGAACAGTTGGTGTGATCATTTTATGTGCGTCGTTACTTCACTTGTTAATGTTTTTTTATCAGACTATTATTAAGCGATCAGTGTTATATTTTATTTATGATAGTTACGACTATATTTATTCAGTATAACTGACAAGACGTTTATTAATACGATTTTCTATACGAAAGGAGCATACATTTGACTCTGAAAAGGAAGAACAATGCATTTAGGTAGAATCATTGGGGGTGCAACCGTCTCATTATCGTGGCTGAGGAAAAGCCGGAAAGTAGTGGGAACAAAAAATTAAAGGGCGTAAAGGAAAATTGGCTTGCCAGGCCAGGGTGGTTGGAACTTCATTTATCGGACAGTTGGAATTAATATTAGCTGTTCATAAAGTTTATGAACTTGTTTTCCCATAAACTATCAGACGCGTGGAAGCGTGGCATATAATAATTAAAATAATGTAAAATAGACAATCATAATATAAAATATGTAATATATAAAAATATAATAAGATATAATAATTAATTTAATAAGCACAAAAGCATATACAAACTAAAAAATCTATATTTATTAATTAAAGAAATGTATTTTTTGAAACAGACACAAATATAAGCATAATTACAATCATAATTCAAAAATTACATGTACAAATATAATTATAATCAATATAATACGATATTATCAATTAAAAGTATATTGTAACCCCTACAACCCGACTTGGACGTTACAATCGAATTTAGGCGGTCACAACTCACATATCGTATTCATAATTTTTATCCACTTTCAAAAAACCATTTCAACGAATAAGATATATATAACGGTAAAATACAAAAATATATATGTATATAAAGGTAGAGCTTATATAGTAAACATCGGAAGTCTGTATGAAAACATATTCAGATACGTTTAAGAGTTTCATCATAGACACTTATATGATGTTCAAGAGATGTAAACTTTTTGAAAATGATGAAGTCTATGATGTAGATGAGGATTTTGAAATTTACGATCGCGATATAAAATTGCAAGTTTCAGAAAATATGTCTTTGCATAGGGATGACATTATTGCAAATGTTATTAATTGTCAGATTATAGATAATTTGAATGTTTTGATCGACTTTGATCAAGAGAGTGAAGATTGCATCGGAGGGGATTAAATTGAATGTGATAAATATGAGAATGATATAGAACCTACTCTGCAACTTTATTGTTTCAATATGAACTATATAACTGTAATTTTTTTTGTAAAGAAGGTTGAAGTTATTTAGATTAAAATTTTATTTGGCGTTGATAATTTAAGAGTGTTATAATTTAATTTTTTTATGATACTTTTGTTAATATCAAATTTTATTCAGTTTTATTTTTATTAAAGAGTAATTTTTTATTTTCAATAGAAATTCGTTAGTTTTATTAAAAATAGAAAATATCTAAAATTACAATGAAAATTTACAAGCATAACCGTAAACCTAAAATATAATTATGACATTTTCCTATTACCATTGAGACAAAAACTAGCCACCTAGATCACATAAGGACCAAAGAAGGAAAATGTTAAAAACCTAACCAAAAACTTGAATAAAATAAATGTACAAACAAATCTGACTGCATCGATAAACGAATCACAAAAGGGGTTGAAGCTACTGAAAGACTACTGACAAATCGTAAATCAGAGTTAAGTGACGTGAGAAAACTATCCACGAACGCAAAACGCGTATCCAAATCAATCCGAGGGTCCAAAGTAGAGAATATCATTATGATAACAAATAAGAGCCATATTGATAAGTTGTAGCGATGTCGAATCTAACCCTAAGAAAAAGATAAACAAAAATAACGGTAAAAAATTGTAAACAACGACAAAAAAACGTAAGCTACCAAAAGGTAGAGAAAAACATGTCACAAAGACATAATTATTCTTATTAAAACACTAAAAAACAAAGAAAAAAAGACAACCGACGGGCGACAAACATCATTAAAACTCATACCACCTCCGGTTAAACAAAATTTAAAAAAAAAATTTGATTAATCAATAAAATTGAAACAAGTTATAAAGTAGAAAAAAAGGGAAAAGAGATGAGGAGGAAGAAAGCGACTAGGGTTTTAGATTATAAAATGGTTTAGAAAGTAACTTTTAATATTTTATTTTTTAAGATTGTTGATGTTATAATATCTAAATACATTCTTTTGAAAATCGGATCGGACCGGCCGGTTTAACTGGTTCAATCGGGAACCGTGTGCTAGTCCGGTTCAATCTAAACCGGTTGAACCGCTACTAGTGAACCGACCAGAATCGCTGAACCGTTCGAACCGGACCGACTGAAAACCGGAAAAAACCAGAAAAAATCGGAAATTTTGTTTTTGTTTTTTTAAAAAAAAATTAAACCAAACAACGTCGTTTGTTAAACGAGCAAAGTCGAACTCGAGTATTGCTGAGCTCGACTCGAACTTGAAAACTTTAAAAGTAAGCTCAACTCGACTCAAACTCACAAGCTAAAAATTATCAAGTTCAACTCAAGCTCGAAATATAATATTGAAACTCAAAAAGACTTGAACTAAAAAAATTTAGAAGCTTAATTGAAGCCTAAAATTCGAGTTTGATTGAAGTGAAATAATAGTTCACTCAATGCTCACCAAAAGACTCCATGATTTTAAATGTCAAATTACCTCTATTATTTATAGAAGTTAGTTGTGATGCTCTTATATGTTTCTTAGTAATGTGAGATTGTTTTGTTCTCATATTTTTACTCTTTAGACTTTTGGGATGCTCTTCTATGTTTCTTAGTGTTGAAACATTTTGATATTTCGATATAACAAATTAAGTTAAATGGATTTTAAGATTTTCCAAATGATTTTCTAAGTATATTCGATATAACTATTCGAATATCAAAACATTACTCCAAATATTTCAAAAATCATTTTTAATCCTTACTTAAGTGTAAAATTAAGTTTTAATCATAAAACAATTTCAAAATAATTTTACAAAGTATTTCGAACCAATTCAAAGCCAAAAATTCCAGATTGCTCATAGGGAACCGATTCCCCCCCATAGGAGGAACCGATTCCCCCCTAAACAGTTTTGTTCCGAGAATTCCAGTATGCTCGGAGGGAACCGATCCCCCCCAAGGGGGTACCGATTCCCCCCTTGTACAACAGTCGAAATATTTGAATTTTACACTTAGGAACCGATTCCCTTCAAGGGGGAACCGATTCCCCCCACGCTCCAAGCTGTTTTATTAAATGTTTTCACACTAAAACGGCTATAATATCTTCTCTAATCATCCCCAACGTTCAGAAGTGATCCAAGGTGTATTTAAGCAAGCTTAGAAGCCATTGATCAAAACAAGAAACATCAAGCAACTAGAATCAAGAGAGAATCAAAGAGAAAGCATCAAACCTCAAGTTTGAGCATTTCAAGCCTATTTTCATTCAATATTCATTTTGCTTTCAAGAACACTTTTTGTACTCAATTGTATTCATCTTTGAGTGTTCTTTTCTTTGTTCTAGAATTGTGCAAACATCTTACCTTGTGAGGTTTTCTTGTAAGTTTGCAAATTTATAATCTTCTCTTTGGGAAAAAGAGTGTTCTCAAGAGTTGGGGTATACTCTTGAGGGAATTGTAAGGTTATCTCTTTGGCCTCAAAAGAAAGAACAAATTAGTGAATTTGTTGGAAAATCCTTAGTGTGGATAGCTAAGGTAGTGGACGTAGACTTTATTTGAGAAAGTCGAACCACTGTAAATCGATGTGCAATTACTTTCAATTTTCTGCAAAAGCTTCCACAAAAATTTTAATTGCCAATTCACCCCCCTCTTGGCCGATTTCGTCAATCGATTAACTCAATAATTGGCATCAGAGCCTAACTCATTTGAAGGTTTTATCGCCTCTTGAGTCGATTCGGGAAGAGTTATATCGATTATTAAAGTCATCAATGGCCTCCGCTTCAAACTTCGACTCCGGTCTCGATTCGATGCCCGTCAACAAGCCTCCTTTCTTCAATGGAGCTAATTACGCCTATTGGAAGAATAGAATGATGTACTTCATTCAAGCAAGTGACATGGGAGCATGGAATGCCGTAGAAGAAGGATACATCAAGCCTATCACTCATCCAAGGTTGTGGAGTGAAGGAGAGACAAGAATGTTCTAGCTCAACTCCAAAGCCATCCATATTATTTTTTGTGCTCTTGGACCAGATGAATACGGAAGAGTTTCATCATGTACAACCGCCAAAGAAATATGGGACAAGCTTCAAGTCACACATGAAGGTACATATGAGGTAAAGAAATCAAAAATTAGTATTCTAACGCATAGCTATGAAAATTTCAGGATGAAACCAAATGAAGACATCAAAGCTATGACTGATAGATTTTCAACGATTGTCAATGGTCTCAAATCATATGGAGAGATCATCTCAAATGAAAAGCTTGTGAGGAAGTTAGTTTACTCCCTCCCAAAATCATGGCAATCAAAGAAGACGGCAATCATCGAGTCTAAGGACCTATCGTCCTTAACTCTTGAAGAACTTATCGGTTCACTCCTCACTCATGAGATGATGCTCGAAGATGAGGTGGACCTTGATAAAGTTGAAGAGACACCAAAGGAAAAGGAGAAGAAGAAAAATATTGGAGTTGCTCTCAAATCCACAAAAGATGAGAGTGATTCTAATAATGATGATGATGACGAGGAAATGGCATTGTTTGCCAAACGGTTCAGAAAAATGATGAGACCTTAACAAGGAAGAAAATTCAAACGAAACGAAGGCCTCAAAAATGAACCAAAAGAGAATGACCCAATCATTTGCTATGAATGCAAAAAGCTGGGGCATGTCAAATATGATTGCCCACAATTGAAGAAAAAGGGTCAATCAAAGAATAAGCACAAGGCTCATGTGGCTACATGGAGCGATGAAGAAATTTCCGATGAAGAGGAACAAGAAGTAGCAAACTTGTGCTTGATGGCATTCGGGGAAGATTCTAAGGTAACCTCTAACTTATCCGATTTTGATGATTTATCTTATGATGAGTTATTTGAAGAATACAATGGGTTGGCTTCGGATTATGAGAAATTGTTTTTAAAATATAAAAATGATGTTTCAAAATTGAAAAATGAAAACAAACTCATATCCAAAACCAACAACGATCTTGAAAGTAAAATCAAAGATTTGCAAATCAAACTAGAAGAGTTTGAAAAGAAAAATTTAGATTTGCAAAATTTACTTTCAAAGATCAATGATGATCATCAAAAGAAAATTAATGATCTTAAAACTTCTTTTGATAAAGTTGGAACAAAACATTTTGAAAAAGGTGGAAATTCAAAATCCAACTTTGTTAGAAAAAGTTTTAGAAACTACAATTATAGAGGCCCCCAAAGAACCTCTAATGGAAAAATCATTAGAAGTATGTGGGTTCCTAAAGAACTCATTACTACTAAAGATAAAAATATCCTACACAAATGGATACCTAAGGGGACTAGGATTTTGGAAACTAATGAATATGGACCCAAAAGAATTTGGGTACCAAAAATCAAAAATTAATCTATGTTTGTAGGGAAAGGAGCATTGCTACAAGGCACGGGAAACAAATTCAAACTCATGGTACCTTGATAGTGGATTCTCAAGACATATGACCGGAGACAAAAGCCGGTTCATTGAGCTTAACGCCAAAAATGGAGGAGAAGTGACTTTTGGAGACAATTCAAAAGGTCACATTGAAGGTATTGGTACAATAGGTAATACCTCTTCCATACAAATTAAGAATGTTTTATATGTGAATGGATTAAAGCATAATCTATTGAGTATTAGTCAATTATGCGATAAAGGATTCAATGTCTTATTTGAAATTAATGGTTGTAAAGTCATTGACATTGCATCTAATCGGATTATGCTTGTTGGTCATAGAATAGGAAACATTTACATTGTGCATTTAGATTCTATTGATATGACTAATTTATGCCTAGTTGCTAAGGATGAGCATGATAGTTGGTTATGGCATAGGAGACTAGGTCATGCTAGTATGAGTGTTTTGCAACGATTAATTCAAGGAGACTTAGTAAGAGGATTGCCTAAGCTTAAATTTGATAATGATAAAATCTGTGATGCTTGTGCTAAAGGAAAACAAAAACGAGTTTCTTTTAAATCTATTAATGATGTATCAACTAGTAGAGTATTACAATTGATCCATTTAGATCTTTTTGGGCCAACTAGAACTACTAGCTTGGGTGGAAAACAATATGCATTTGTCTTGGTAGATGACTATTCTAGATACACTTGGGTTCTATTCTTAAGTACTAAAGATGAAGCATTAGAAAATTTCATCACATTTTCAAAAATAATCCAAAATGAAAAAGGTTACTCTATCACTAGTGTTATAAGTGATCATGGAACTGAATTTGAAAATCTTGGATTTATTGAGTTTTGTAATTCTAATGGTATTAGCCACAATTTTTCAGCACCTAGAATCCCTCAACAAAATGGAGTTGTTGAGAGGAAAAATCGAACTTTAGAAGAAATGGCTAGAACCATGCTTTGTGAAAATAATTTGCCAAAATATTTTTAGGCGAAAGCCACAAATACCGCTTGTTATGTTGTGAATCGAGTAATGATTAGGCCAATTTTAAAGAAAACTCCATATGAAATTCTCAAAAATAAAAAGCCTAACATTAGCTATTTTCATCCTTTTGGATGTAAATGTTTTGTTTTAAACAATGGTAAAGAAAATCTTGGTAAATTTGATGCTAAAAGTGATGAAGGAATTTTTCTGGGTTATTCCTTAAATTCTAAAGCTTATCGTGTATTTAATAAAAGAACTTTAGTTGTAGAAGAGTCTATACATGTTGTTTTCGATGATAATCCCCTTCCGAGGAAGGATTCTTCTGTTAATGATGATGTAGGTATTGTACAAGCAAATGACGTTAGAAATGACGTTAGAGAATCATCATCAAAGGAAGAAACAAAAGATGAGGAAACTCATGATCCCCTCGAGAATCCAACCATTGAAGAAATGGAAGTATCTTTTCCAAGAGAGTACAACTATGTCAAGGATGGTGAAATTATATGTGATCCATCAAAATGGGTAACTACTCGATCTTCTCTTAGAAATATCTGTAATTATGTTGCATTTATTTCATGCATAGAGCCTAAGAACATCAAAGAAGCATTAAAAGATGAACATTGGATTATGGCTATGCAAGAAGAATTAAATCAATTTGAGAGAAGTAAAGTATGGACATTAGTTGAAAGGCCTAGTAATAAATCTACTGTAGGTACTAGATGGGTTTTTAGAAATAAACTTGATGAAAGTGGTAATATAGTGAGGAACAAGGCTAGACTTGTTGCTCAAGGCTATACTCAAGAAGAGGGCATAGACTACGATGAAACATACGCTCCCGTAGCTAGGATGGAAGCAATTAGAATGTTATTGGCATTTGCATGTTTCAATGAATTTAAATTATATCAAATGGATGTTAAAAGTGCATTTTTAAATGGTTTTATAAAAGAAGAAGTGTACGTGGAACAACCTCCAGGTTTTGAAGATTCAAATTTTCCGGATCATGTTTTAAAATTGACAAAAGCTCTTTATGGTTTAAAACAAGCTCCTAGAGCTTGGTATGAAAGATTGTCAAATTTTTAATTGAAAAAGATTTTTTAAAAGGAAAGGTTGACACTACATTGTTTTTAAAGAGAAAAGGTAAAGATTTATTAGTAGTTCAAATTTATGTTGATGATATAATATTGGTTCTACTAATGATGTTCTTTGCCAAGAATTTTCTAAGCTAATGCAAAGTGAGTTTGAGATGAGCATGATGGGGGAGCTCTCATTTTTCTTGGGACTCCAAATCAAGCAAAGAAAAGATGACATCTTCATTAATCAAGCTAAGTACGTCAAAGATATGCTCAAGAAATTTGGACTGGAAAATGGGAAACCTCATAACACTCCAATGAGCTCTTCAACAAAGCTTGACTTAGATGAAGGAGGTAAATGTGTAGATGTTAAATTATATAGGTCAATGATTGGCTCTTTGCTTTATCTAACTGCAAGTAGACCGGACATTATGTTTAGTGTTTGCTTATGTGCTAGATTTCAATCATGTCCTAAGGAATCACATTTACTAGCTGTTAAGAGAATCTTTAGATACCTTAAGGACACTCCTAGTTTAGGACTTTGGTATCCTAGAGACTCTAGCTTTAGCTTGCATGCATTTTCTGATGCGGATTATAGAGGATGCAAATTAGATAGGAAAAGCACCTCCGGTACTTGTCAATTCCTTGGAAATATGTTGATTTCTTGGTTTTCAAAGAAACAAAATTGTGTTGCATTATCCACCACTGAAGCGGAATACATTTCAGCCGGTAGTTGATGTGCACAAGTTTTATGGATGAAACAACAACTTTTTGATTATGGAATTGAAGTAGGTACCATTCATATCAAGTGTGACAATACTAGTGCTATTTGTCTCACTAAAAATCCCATCCAACACTCTAGAACTAAGCACATTGAAATAAGACATCACTTCATTAGAGACCATGTCACTAAGGAAGATGTAGTTCTAGAATTTGTTGATACTTTGCACCAATTAGCGGATATCTTTACAAAACCCTTAGACAAGGAAAGATTTTGGACACTTAGGAGAGAATTAGGTTTGACCAACCTATCTTCACTTAGTGTTTAAAATAATTTTAGCACTTTTAATAAATCTTGAAAAATGCTTATAATAATAATTTTTGATTGCATTCTTGCTATTAGTTAGGGGGAGTTTGTGATTCTTAGTGAAAATTAATTTTATGTTCAAAAATCGATTAAAGATTAATTTAATTGTTTGAACATAATTACTTTTTGATATATGAGTTGCCAATCCCACTAGAAAAGATTAATTTAGCATTTTGTGCTTAAAAAATCGGATTTTAGCATTTTTGTGCAGAGGGAATCGATCCCCCCCTGAGGGAACCGATTCCCACTTTGAAGGGGAACCGATTCCCCCCACAGGGGAATCGATACCCCCCTGGGGTTCTGTTAAATCGGGCAGAACACCCCAAAAACCCCAAAATCCTCATTTTTCTTCTTCCGCCGTTTATCACCCTATAAACACTCAAATCTTCATTCTTGCCTCAAATCATTGATTTTAATCGGAAATCACTTCAAATATCATCTCCTAAACTTGCAATCATCATTAAAATCGTGCAAAC
Organism: Hibiscus syriacus; assembly: GCF_006381635.1. Classification (NCBI taxonomy): domain Eukaryota; kingdom Viridiplantae; phylum Streptophyta; class Magnoliopsida; order Malvales; family Malvaceae; genus Hibiscus; species Hibiscus syriacus. Next base: position 210,766 of record NW_024062059.1, on the reverse strand, counting down.
AACATCTAAATCCCCTCAATCTTCATCTTTCAAGGTAATTTTTCTAAACTCTCTATTTCATTATTTTTGAACATAGGATTAGTTTTAATTAGTTCTAGGTTGAATTAGTGATCGGGCATTGATTATTTAGTGATTAGAAACTAGATGTTACAACTAATTTCATCAAAAACACAAGAATTTTTCAAATTTTTTTAAATTTTCGAATAAAAAAAAATTATTTTTCAAATTATTGTGTTTTGATTAAATTATGTTGTTGTTATGAAAAACTATACATATATTGTTTCTCAAAACCATATTTTCAAAAAGTTTTTCAAAAACTTTGCCCATTAGGATTGATTTAGAGAATCTTGAAATATTGAGGACTCATTTGAGTTTTGGGATTAATTGAATTGCATTCATTTGTTTTTAAAATTGCAGGTTATCAATTCTATCCCGATTTCCTAAACCATGTCCAATCCTAAACGTCCTAGGTCTTCATCTAGTCGTTCTAGTCGTCAAAATCCACCTTCAAATCCTCCTCCTATCCCTCAAAATCCTATTCCAAATCTTGATCCTAACTTGACTATCCAAAATTCTTGTTTCAATCAACCGGGTCCTAAAGATTATCGTTATTGGTTTTACCAATATTTTGACTCGTATAAGATTAGGGAAGAACGTATCCCATCTCTTCAAACTATGGTTGACATTAACTTTAAATATCTCCCTATCTTGCACGAATGGAAATTTGATAAACTTTTCGAACTTGAACCCATTGTCTATCATCAACTTGTTCGTATCTTCTACTATAATGCCGTTTGTATAAAAAATCATGACAAAACCAAAACCATAGGAGTGCGTTCCTACCTCCTAGGTCAATATTTCCATCTTGATCCGGATTACATAGCCAATGCCTTAGGCTTGGACAATGAAGGTTTATCAAACGAAAAACAAGTTTTAGGCTCACGATATAAACGGAATGATAGTGCAAGTGTTTTAGATCTCCATGAGCGTTTCCTTCATCTCATGATCACTTGGTGGTTTCGACCATCTGGGGGTCGATATTCAACTCTTAGAGCTTTAGATCTTTGGTGGTTGCACTGTTTTGAAAACAATATAAAAATAAACCTCTCCGAGATTATCTTTGCTGAAATTGTTGAAACCGTTAACCTAGTGCCAAATAAGAAACTCTGTTCTTCACTAGTTTACGGTTGTATCCTTAGTAATCTCTTTTCTAAAGCTGAACTCCGAGTTGGTCTAGATGCCTCATTTCCTCTTAAGAAACAAATCAATCTTCTTTCTTTAACAAGAGCGGGATGGGTCAAAAATAAGGAAACCGGTGTATGGGTTCGATCTTCTATTCCGGGAGCTAGTTCTTCACAAGCTCCACCCGAAGCTGACGAAGATCCCGAGTTTGAACAACTAATGAGGGATATTGATGAAGCTGAAGAAGAACCTGAACAACCCGAGGAGCACGCACAACAATCGACTCAAATGCCTCCATATTTTCAATCCTTTATGGAGACATTTGATTTCCGTTATGCTACAATGGATTCGCGCTTTTCCTCTATAGAGTCTCATTTATCCACAATGGGAGCTCAACAATTAGAGATTCTTCAGGAGATGCGTGCAAACAATGAAGCAACCAATGCTCGTATTAATGAACTAACTCATGAAATGGCTGCTATGCGAGCCCGTTTTCCACCTACCGATCCGGATGTTTGATTTTATGTTTAGCTTTAAAACTTTGAACAAAATGAATATTGTTTCAACATTTTGAATTGTTTGATTTTGTGGATTGTTGGATATTGGATTTATGGATAATGTGAACTTATATGTTTGGTGTGTTTTATTCGTTATTGCATCATTTACATCATTATTAGCAATATGACCAATTTTGCCATATCACATTATTTATGAATATTGATGAAACTAATGGCTAACCTCTCTTTTGATTGTGATCTTAGCAGCTTAAGCTTATAATTAATAAATCAATTGGCTAAATGATTTCAAAACCTTGTTTTACAATGTCTTTTTGATTTAACAAAAAGGGGGAGAAGAATAAGTTAAGTGTTAAATGTTTTACATAATAAATTGAAGAAGTGTTAAAGTAAGGGGGAGTAATTTCAAAACTTGATTTCAAAAATCTTAAAATTACTAAAATGTTTTGTTATATCAAAAAGGGGGAGATTGTTGAAACATTTTGATATTTCGATATAACAAATTAAGTTAAATGGATTTTAAGATTTTCCAAATGATTTTCTAAGTATATTCGATATAACTATTCGAATATCAAAACATTACTCCAAATATTTCAAAAATCATTTTTAATCCTTACTTAAGTGTAAAATTAAGTTTTAATCATAAAACAATTTCAAAATAATTTTACAAAGTATTTCGAACCAATTCAAAGCCAAAAATTCCAGATTGCTCATAGGGAACCGATTCCCCCCCATAGGAGGAACCGATTCCCCCATAGGAGGAACCGATTCCCCCCTAAACAGTTTTGTTCCGAGAATTCCAGTATGCTTGGAGGGAACCGATCCCCCCCAAGGGGGTACCGATTCCCCCCTTGTACAACGGTCGAAATATTTGAATTTTACACTTAGGAACCGATTCCCTTCAAGGGGGAACCGATTCCCCCACGCTCCAAGCTGTTTTATTAAATGTTTTCACACTAAAACGGCTATAATATCTTCTCTAATCATCCCCAACGTTCAGAAGTGATCCAAGGTGTATTTAAGCAAGCTTAGAAGCCATTGATCAAAACAAGAAACATCAAGCAACTAGAATCAAGAGAGAATCAAAGAGAAAGCATCAAACCTCAAGTTTGAGCATTTCAAGCTTATTTTCATTCAATATTCATTTTGCTTTCAAGAACACTTTTTGTACTCAATTGTATTCATCTTTGAGTGTTCTTTTCTTTGTTCTAGAATTGTGCAAACATCTTACCTTGTGAGATTTTCTTGTAAGTTTGCAAATTTGTAATCTTCTCTTTGGGAAAAAGAGTGTTCTCAAGAGTTGGGGTATACTCTTGAGGGAATTGTAAGGTTATCTCTTTGGCCTCAAAAGAAAGAACAAATTAGTGAATTTGTTGGAAAATCCTTAGTGTGGATAGCTAAGGTAGTGGACGTAGACTTTATTTGAGAAAGTCGAACCACTGTAAATCGCTGTGCAATTACTTTCAATTTTCTGCAAAAGCTTCCACAAAAATTTTAATTGCCAATTCACCCCCCTCTTGGCCGATTTCGTCAATCGATTAACTCAATACTTAGCCATGTGGTATTGTTTTTAAAAAAAATTAAACCAAACAATATCATTTTGTTATGATTTTTTAACCCCAAATTTATTTTTTAATTATAGTTATATAATTATATTTATTATTTAATATGTTTTATCTTAAATATTATGTTGTAGTTAATTTGAATCATTTTGTTTCACTTGATTTTATGTTTATTAACTTATATATGTTATGACTTGTTTTGAATATGACTTGTGATATAAAAAATTATTTTTTATTAAATATTTTTGATATTTTTATTTAATTTTTTAAATAATTGTGATGTCGTCCGGTTCTTCCGACAGGTCAGACCGGTTCGACCGGTTGAACCAGTGAACCGGTAGCATGACCGGTTCGGTTCTGAAAACCATGTCTAAATATATTGAAGCTTTATGGGTATTTATATGTTCAAGTATAAGTTTATAAATCTTTCCTTAGACACTTTGTTGTAACTTTATGAAAATTACAGAAATAATTTAAAAATAAGAATGAAAATAAATAATATAAATAAAAATAATAATTTTGAAACGTAAATAAGTGTTTACAAAAATTAAAATAGATAATAATAATAATACTAATAATTAAAAATAATATAAATTAAAATGATAAAAAGAAAATATATAAACAAAAGAAAGTTCAAATTAAAGTAGGTGTCTACTCCCAGTTTTTTATCATCGAGGTGGAATGAAATAAGGCCTAGCGTCAATAACCAATACTACCCTTTCGAAAAGATATACCACCCATTACCCTCCACGCTCATGGGGCCGATGAATAGAGCTCTATCGTATATCCAACATGTATGGCAAGGACATGATTATATCTTGCCCCTATGATCCAACGACTACAAATGGTATAAGTGTACAATTAGATCTGACTCTATAATCATATATAAATGGTATATATATCTTAACAATATGAAAAGTTAAAAAAAATAGTAGCCTATGTTTCTTGCGTTTTAATTGAACTACAACAAAGTTGATAGTTCTAGTAAGGGATAGATCGAGGGGTGCAACTTGGAAATATAATTTTTTTTATATTTTAGATATTTTTTTTGTATTTTATATGAATTATTTAATTTTGTATTATTTGAGATTTTATAATCTCGCACTCCTTAAAGTTTTAATATAATATTTTATATTCGCACCCTTTGATATAAATTTTTGCGTCTGTCCCTAAGTCTAAGTCTAAATTTGACGGACAAATAATGTTTTTAAGTTAAGCCTTGCGTTTCTAAACTAGTAGTAGTGCACTTATGACTCAAGATAAACTTAAGGTATTATAAATTTATATATTTTTATTTAATCATTTAAGATATGAGTTTCTTTTCAAATAATTAATCTTGTTTTAACATGTTGGTAATTAGGATATGAAGTTTGATCATGAGTCAAACATAATATTACATATAGATATGGGTAAAAATAATCATTTGTTAAAAGAGGTGAATTTTAAAGCTAAATATTTAGCTTAATAATTAAATATTATTATTTTTGGCTTACAACAATTATAGATATAAGCAAAGAAAACAAAATTTTCATTTGTGATAGAGAGATATGTACAACATTTTCTTTATTATTTTAGTTTGTATTTGGTTCTCTAACTCTAATATTATAAATACATTTCTTTTAGGGTAATTTTCTTTTCTTCAATAACAAAGCTCCAAATAAGGAAGGTATATATATCGAAGATCAAATTTTAGAATCACATTTTATTGGATACAAAACCAAAAATAAAACTTTCGCTATAAATAATCTTTTGAATTGTCAAACAAATGGAGAATGAAGATATTTTAATGTGTTTACATCATCCCATTTATCACAGGCAGGCAATAGGAAACTTCAAGTCCGAGTTATCATATTTCAATGCTTCTACAAAAATTTGGTGTACTTTTATTTGTAACACCCATAACACCAATATCTACACCAACTCTTACATAAATGGTTATGTATATCTAAAAATAAATATACAAAAGTTTTACTAAACTTATATAGAAACGTAGAGCAAAAAGATATCAATCACTTGAAAAGATTTATAATAAATATCATTTCCTTACCTTTCGATACAACTAATCATCATAATAACACTAGATATTACAGATTACCTCGTGAACTTGTATCTTTCCTCGATAATGCACCGATGCTATGTGACACCGAGTTCCCTCAGTAACTAGTGTTTGATGGCTATGTGAGACCAGATACTAGTCAGGTTTACATCCAGATAATGCACCATATGTCTTGTTTGCATTCAAATAATGCACAAAAATATTTAGAAAATTAAACAAAGCTGAATAATTGATGTCAACGACATATGATTGGCCATTAAAGAATTGGTAGAACATGCATAGGGGTAAGATCTCGAGATCAACATATTCGTCGTGGTGTGTGAACCAGAAAAAAATTAAGTAAATGTGATCCTGATGTTAGTTTTGGAAAAATGTTCAATATTTATTAGATTTTGTTGTATTTATATTTTGGATGAAAAATATATCATATAAGTAAAAAAATGGTTGTCCCTTTTTTCCCATAATATGTATGGGGTAAGGGGGAGGTAAGATAGTAGGTTACCCCCAACACCAGGTTGATAGCAACTTCCGTAAGAGACCTCTGAATTATGAAAATGCCCTCCGTGGGACTCAATCCCACGACCTCAAAGTTAAGAACCTTGTGCTCTACCAACTGAGCTAGATGGTCATTTCAAAAAAAAATAATGATTATTTTAAAAAAATATATCATATAAGTATATTTTAAAAAAAGTTTACAATAATGATTATTCTTTGGATTGTAAAAAATTTACATATAATTATTTCCGGTGAAAATTTTACACATTTATGATTTGGAACAACGAGTTCATTTAAGTACTAATAATTTTTATTGGAATTTGTTTTTTTCATTCCAGTAATACAGATAGAATCAAGCTTCAGTTCACTGAATTTTGGTCGGTCCCAAGTGACTAAATCAGCAACTTCACTAGGAATATTTTGATGGAGTATCACATAAACCGGGCATCCTCTAGTCATTGCAGTAAGTTTAGCCGCTACCATATTAGTCTCTCTTCCGATATGATATATTGTTGCCTTTCAATCCCTGTTGAAAATCTCTCGAATCAAAGTGGTAAGCATGTTACCGTCCATCCCATTAGATGAGTTGTTAAGAGGCTTCTCCGCCATCGCATTATCTGTGTCCATTTCTAATTTTCTAATTCTTATATTCCAAGCATCATGAATTACCCAACATTCCGCATTCAAAACCGAGCATATGCCTAGACTCCGAGAGAATACAAACATCCATGTACCTTGAGAGTCCCACAAAACACCCCCAGCAGCAGCCATGTTTCTCGTACCACCCACCGGCCACCGATCCATCAGTATTCGCCTTCACCCAATTCGGTGCTCGTTTCTTCCATCTAACCTCAGTTCGTGACACAGTTCTAACTTCTATTCACTGGTCTAGAATCAGCAGCTACCACGACCTCGTTTTTTAGATTCATACCTTGCGTTAATAATTTCTCACGCTCAACATAATCCGCTTGTAGCACAATGCTACAACGACGTTTCCGGATCTTCCAACAAATGATGGGAAACAAAAGATCTCAATGTAAACTAATCAATGGGAAATCATCTTGCCCTTTCACGTTGGCTAACATCCAAGTTGTATTCCGTAGAGTCATAAACAACTGAAATTTATCTGCATCAATTAACCTGCGCCAGATTTCAAAAGCAAAAAAGACACCTGCAAAATACATGTATCATATCTTCAACATCACCTTGCCCTTTCACGTTGCCTGGTTTGTCAAAGAACCATGGTTGTTATATGTTTGTTTTGATGATTTTTATCTTTTATAATCAATAATATATATATATATATATATCATTTAATTGTTATAGTAAACGGTATATTTAAATACTTTGATTCCAATACTACCTCATAAATAAATGAGGATAAATTACACATTTAATACTTAAACTATCAATTTTGTTCCGTTTTAGTGCTTAAACTTTTAATTATTCAAAATTATACCTAAAATTTAGTTTTTGTTTCATTTCAGTAACCCACCGTTAAAAACTTAATGCATTTAGTACCTAAACTGTCAATGTTGATCCGTTTTATTACCTAAACTTAAAAAAAATTCAAAACTTAACGTTAGATTTTGAGTATGTGTACTAAAATGAAACAAAAATTAAACTTTACGTATGATTTTGAAAAATTAAAAGTTTAGGTACTAAAACGAATCAAAATTAATAGTTTATATAGTAAATACGTTAAGTTTTTAATGTTGGATATTAAAATGAAACAAAAACTGAATAGGACAAATTTGGCCCAATAGGCTAGGCGAGGGAAAAAATTAGCCCATTATGCCTTCAAAATTAATTTGGATTCAACATCAAATGATATTGTGCATGGCAAATACGTCATGCCCACTACGAATTTGGTCAAATAATAATTTTTTATTCAAACTCGTTACAGTGAGATTAGGAGTTCAAATAAAATATAATTTTTTATTTTTTTTTTCATTTCGGAGTGACAAATTCCAAAACAAATACATTTTATTATAACTCATAAACTCGACGTGACGAGGTCCAAGTCATCCTTAGTTCTCAAAATAAAAAATCTGGTATTATATTGGGCTAAATAATTAACCCGCATATGTTATTGGGCCAAAATTGCCACTGAATAGGCACTAAGCCCAACTAAACAAAACAGCGTTGGCGCGCACTGCCCCCCTTCGTCTGTGATCCACTTCTCCTTATCCGTTCCCTCTTCTTCGTTCGATAATCCCTGAACCTCAGCATCAAACAGAGCTCACATCAAAGAATACCCAAATGGCATCTTTAACCAATTCCCCGTTTTGCCCTTATCTTCGCACCCAATTCTCACCTCCACTCGTCCTCGCCTTCACTCGCAGCCTCAAACCCATTCCTTCAAAATCAAAGTCTCTGATTTCCCTCAAAAGAGACAACTCCACTACCTTCACCGTCAAAGCCCTGACCTTGGACTTCTCCGGTTCATTCTTTGAAGGTGGTATCGGTTCTGAAGACGACCCGCCTTCCGAAACCGGGTCCGGCATAACTGCCTTGGAAGATAAAGAGGAACCGCAGTGCCCACCGGGGCTCCGACAGTACGAGAGCATGGCGGTTCTCAGACCCGACATGTCTGAAGATGAAAGACTTGCTCTTACCCAGAAGTACGAGGAGGTAATGTCCTGCAAAATTACTTCTTTTATGTTATTTTCCTTTAAATACTCTTTAAAAGTGAATGTGAATATGTATTCATTCTGGGATCATTTTGCAGCTTCTTGTTGCTGGCGGTGGCATGTATATTGAGGTATTTAACAGAGGGGTGATTCCACTAGCCTACAGCATCAGGAGGAAAAATAAAGCTGGAGAAACCAACACTTACTTGGATGGCATTTACCTTCTCTTTACCTACTTTACGAAACCAGAATCAATGGCGGCTCTCGAGGCGGCGCTCAACGCTGATGATGATGTTATCCGAGCATCCAGATTCAAGATAAGGAAGAGGAAGTATAACTAGATTGGTATGTATGTATCTGTATCTTTGAATGATTAGGAACGAAAGAGCTCTTTCAACTTTTGCAGTTTGAATTTTTTTTTCATCAATAGTTTTTGTTCCTTGAGTGATTCCTTGCTGTAAAATTCCATTGATTATTGACACTAGAAAGAACTTAGTTGCCATTGTTGAACCGAGGTGAAATATTTAGCATTGAAGACCAAATTGAGCAACCTTATTAAGTGTTGTTTACTGTTTTATAGATTGTTTGAGTTGCTTGAATACTTGGTATTGTTCCCAACTAGTTACACTAAAAGAAAAAAATATATATAATTAAACTTCAAATGTACGAATAATACAAATATTAAGTGCATTTGCATATTATTATTTCTTCATTTCCCTTCTAGTGTAGTTCCTGATCTGCTTGTATCACATGGATAAGGGAGAAGCCACTACATGAACAACCGATGCCAAGATCGACGCGGTAATGGTAGTTTTAATAGGCATCCTCCCTTTGTCACGTCTCAACGCCATGGCTTGGTAAACCGGCACGCAATTCATCACGATCATTCCTGTTAAGAGCATCTGCATTTCTAACCCTTCCTTGTTGCTGCCATTGATTAAACGTACAAGCCCCAAGATGAACGATAACAGGTTGATTATCGCCGCCATTGCTAGCGTCACGAACAAGGGCGATGGTACTCCGAACTCGAAAAGCCCTTGCTCGTATCTCTTGCTTTGCTCATCGTCGGTTACCTTGCTGGTCACATTGAAACCCTGAGCTGGAATGCCGATGGATGTGAGCAAGAACTCGGTTAAACCGAACAAGTAACACGAAAGCCCTCTCATCATCCACATTCTCTGGTCACTCCACCATCTCTGCACCGTTCCCCTCTCTACAATGAACTCGAACAAATCTTGCCCGTACGCTCCGAGGAAAAGGAACATGTAAAGCAGAAACCATGGTTCTGAGACCATCGGGAAGATGCTGACTCCATTAAGGAGAGCAAGCTGGGGGAGAAAGGAATATGTAGTGATCGGAATTGAATAAATGGCTAAGAATGCGATGTATGAATAAGCTAGCCCCATCACCGGCCCCTTAGCTTTGACACCATAAGTTATGGTACTGTATCTCGAAAACGCCACCTCAAGTTGGCCGATCACCCACCTCTTGTTTTGGTTAAGAACATCAAGAAGGTTGATGGGTGTATCTCCAAAGAACGCCGGCTTTTCGGGATAGCAGAATAGGGATCTCCATCCTTCACATTTCATACGGTAGCCTGTGTAATAATCCTCCGAAAGTGCTCCATATCTAAATCCAATCTGCAGACATCATACATTGTTACAACAAGCTGTTTCTCTAGGAAAAATAAAATTAAAGATTAGTAGAATTTACTTGGTCACCTTGGATCCCCATTCGGTCTGGTTTTCATAATTGCATCCGGCAACATGGTGTGCCAATTCAATAACAGAATGGGCAGTTATGGGTTGGTTCACCACATAATCAGGGCTTAAATCCTTGGTTTCCGGTAAAATCATAGCTGACGGATCGCCGAATAAAGCTCTCCGGCGGAAGAAACATCCGGTTCCTAGATAATTAGGGCCGGAGAGTCCGTCAAAACCAACCGGATGAACTTTAAACAAACGTTTTTGCTCACAGGCATAAATGTCTTTCTTGGTGATCCCATGGAATTCTTGAGGAAACTGAATGTAAGCCAAATTCTTCTGCGTTTCAGGGTCTAGAACATAACACATGGCTCGGAGAGGTGTTCTTGGATCATTTGAGTACATGTCACAGTCTAGGGTTAAAATTATTGGTGCATTGGACATGACGGCTGAAACTCGGACCTTCAGAAAAAAGGAAAGATAAACATTATTAATGGTAATTGAAGTGATAATTATTCAGTATATATACATTACCAGGGCATTCAGTGCTCCGGCTTTGAAGTGATGAGGAGATGTCTTGCTTTTTTGCCTAGACACATAAACCAGGTTTGGCAAGCAACGGCCTGTGTTGTCTTTGTCTTTATTTTTGTCCAATAAAACCTGAACCACAGCTGGGTGATTTTGACGGCTGAATCCGTCGCTACTCCATTTACTGAAAGCCCTACGTTCTTCATCGCCGGTGATGTGTTCCTCTCCAACTTTCCCTTTTCCGACAATGTGTTCGACTTTCGTTTTCATGCTTTCGTACATTATCTGTAATATATAGGGTTGAAAACCCATGGAAGCACTTATCATGATATACTCATCTTTGATTCGAACAACATAATCAAGGGCGAAATCAAAATTTATTTTGAGGACTAAATAATTTCTTTAGAAATTAAAATTATTACATTAATATCCACTGGTCTTAATTATGACATATTCCAGCATTTATGGAGAAGTGACGTATTCTCTCTCTTTATTCGTTTTTTCTCCGATTTGTGAGTGGCTCAAACTCATCAAGCTAAGTTGATAGAGTTCACAAGGCGATGTGGTACAGTGGTGGGGTCGAGTTTGTCTTACTACTGGACATTTAATTGATGCTCTGGGCAACTTTAGGCAACTTGGACCGTAATGGTGTTTCTTGCCTTGTCGTGACCTCTTGGCAGCTTATGACTGTCTTAAGAGTATATTTAAATTGGTTTAAGTGATTATAAAATATAATTTGTTCTAAATATTTTTAATTATTTGATAATAAACGCTCAATTAATCTGTTGATGTTGGTGCTCGCACCCGTCATTCCTAAGAATAATAACGATTCGTTTAACCACTTAGGTAATTTGATTCGTACGATAAATAATTAGTTTAATTTAAGAATGGGGTTACCTTAATCTTCTCAGATTCAGAGCTCCTCCAATAATTGGTTGCAAAATGTTCATCTGGGCTCCGTGTTGCTATATCGTTATCCCTGCAATATGGTAACCAGTGCGCAGCAAACCTCGCGGCCTCCATGAAAGCAAAGAGAGTTAAAGCCGATCCTCCATCGTCCGATACATACACCGATATTTTCTCCGTCGGATAATCGTACGCCATCACTGATAAGGCGGTGTTCACCACACCCATCGGAGGTTCCTTGTACGGGTCCGCCGTGCAGATGAACACGTCCAGCCCCGGCAAGTCACTTGTTTTCACCACCTTTTCGATGTTTTCCGGGAACTCTTTGCGATACACCGGACGCATGCGGAAAGCTTGTCCGTTGGCCCACATGAAGGCCAGGACAAGATCGGAGAAGAACAACGCTAGGGTTACGTAGAAAGAAACTAGTGTTTTGGAGCCGAGGAGTGTTTGTGTGTGGCGGTAGAACAAAGCTACGATGGCACATGCGTAAACTGCCGCAAACGCACGGTTGAAGCCTGTCCGACGGGAGGGTGTAAGTGTGTTGAGCAGCGGAGGAGGAGAACTGGCGGCGCTCATGTCGGTGCAATCTCGTAGACTAGCTAGACTCTCTGTATTTGCCGGCGAGTTGAAATTAACTTAAAGTATCATTATCACCGCAGTCACAGAGACAATGTTATATATAAACAAATCATTGGAACGAGCTCGTGCGACTTTGTGACCGGCACACGCGTGAAAGTATTTGATGGGACTCGGGTCTTAGCTGTTTCTCTAGGAAAAATAAAATTAAAGATAGTAGAATTTACGTAGTCACCTTGGATCCCATCCGGTCTAGTTTTTTAATTGCATCCGGCAACATGGTGTGCCAATTCAATAACATAAATAATATTATATAAATAACTTTCAAATATATGTAGACACCGTTTTTGTTCGGGTCAAAAAATATATATTATATTAGTATTATTATTATTTACATGTATTACATATTTTGTGTAGTCCCAAATAGAGCCCATTACAACATCAAGCCCAAATACAAGTGAATGGCAATTACAACAATGGACCTAACACCAAGTCAAACCCGAATCGGCCCAAGACCCAACTCAATTCAATTGACTCGACCCGAGGTAAATAGGGTTTCAAAACCTTAACCCTAAAGATTCAGCTGCCACCAGCAAGGAGATTCGAACCGTCCACCCAGATGCGTGTGATACACGCGCCGACTCTTCAACGCCTAAACTGGCATGTGAACCGTCACTGAGCCACATTGTCGTCATCACCTACATCAACAACCATCAAATCTCACTAAATCCATTAAAAAAACAAACAAATTCCAAAAATTAGGTATTTACCTACTACACTCAACAATACCCTACCACTAAATCTCATGATATCTAAACCAAATACCAACCATAAATGGCCAAGGGCATTCGGTGATGAGAATAAAAAAGGAAAAAGGAAAATAGGAGATCACCATAAAAAGGGAAGAGGAAATCGGGAAAGGAGGAGGAAAAAATATATAAAAGGTTGAGAAAGCACGGAAGCACTCACCTTTGATCCCAATTACATAGCTAAGGGCGAAATAAAAAATTATTTTGAGGACTAAATGTAAATTACTTTTTTTTAGAAATTAATTTATCCATTGGACTAATTATGAGTTTATGACATAATTTGGACAAATATCCCAGCATTTATGGAGAAGTGACGTACTCTCTCGTTCTCTCTTCGTTCTTTCTCCGATTTGTGAGTGGCTCAAACTCATAAAGTTGATCGCGTTCTCAAGGTGATGGGATACGTAGAGATGGACTGATTAAATTTATATGTTTTTTAATATTTTTTATATTTTTATTATAAATTTATGTTTTTCTTTTAAACTTTTATGAGTTAATATTCATTAATTTTTTTAAAATTTATTTCCTTATATAATATCATAATCCAGCCATGAATCCTGAAATATTTTTTTAAAGTCTGCACACATATATTAACAAAGTAAAATTTTTAAATAAAATAAATATAAATAAAATTTTAAAATAAATAATATCAATAAAATAATTAATTAATAAAAAAAATCATATTTTAAGATAGACATTATCCATCCTCACTAAGCTGCGGCTCCGCTGGTAGGGGAAACTTATAATTGAGCTCTGGGCAACTTTTGGCAACTTGGACCGTAATGGTTTGTTTTCTCCCTTATCTCGACCTCTTTGCTATCTACGGTTGTTTTCTTTAGTTGAACGAAATATATGTAGTTGTATGATATATTTACCTTGGCTGTAGGGGTCAGAGTGTAAATTTTTATTGTATTAAATTATCAATTTATAATTTTTTGGGAACTGAACTAAAAATATGCCTGCCATGTTTTTTCTTAATAAAAGTAATAATTTTTTATAGCGGTCAGAGTATAAAATATAGAGGGAAATAATTAGCTTAGTTTAAGAACGGGGTTACCTTAATCTTCTCAGATTCAGAGTTCCTCCAATAATTGGTTGCAAAATGTTCATCTGGGCTCCGTGTTGCTATATCGTTATCCCTGCAATATGGTAACCAGTGCGCAGCAAACCTCGCGGCCTCCATGAAAGCAAAGAGAGTGAAAGCCGATCCTCCATCGTCCGATACATACACCGATATTTTCTCCGTCGGATAATCGTACGCCATCATTGATAAGTCGGTGTCATAACCGGTTTTCGTCCGGACACGAAATATTTATTTTGGCGGGGAAATTGATGTGAATAAATGGTTTTGAAAATAATTTGGGAGTCGCCATTGGCCTTTTGGGTCAGGTAGGTCGAATACCTAAAAAATATCTTTTAAAAGAGTTTTTAAGAAAACATCAATTAAAAGATAAACTGATCTGCGTTTTAACCAAAAATTCGTTCTTTTTAATAATAAAAAGGGATTCGTGGTCGGTTACGTTTAGGGAAGGATTAGCACCCCTACAACGCTCAAAATTGGTACTTTTTAATTATAAATTGTCTCTATTATTAAAATTTTAAAAATTCAAAAATATATTTAATTTATAATTCTATTATTTCAAAATTATATAAAAAAATATTTATTTAAAAATATCAGAAAAGAACTTCTAGGTGCCTTAAGACAGCTCTTTTCTTTGATATTGATAAATATTAATTTAAATAATATTGTTTACTTTTTAATTTTAAAATATCAGAATAGGACATCCAATTGTATTAAGACTGTCATTTTCTTCGATATTAAAATAAATATTTAAAAATTACTATTTATTATATATATATTTATGAATATATAAAAATATTTATTCATATAATAAAATAAAAATAAAAATACTACTAAAACAATATATTTAAAAACAATAAAATAAATGAAAACATATAAAATAACTGACTAAATTACAGTAAAAATAAAATTAAAAATCTAATTCATAATTAATCAAAATTATAGGGATTAAATATGTTATTTTCTTATTTAATAATTTAGTGACTAAAATAAAATCATCTAAAATTCGGATATTATAATAAAATAAATTAAAAATATAAACTAGGGATTAAAATATTATTTATTAAAATTAAGGGATTAATTCTGTTATTTAACCTAAATATATTATTTTAATAAAAAGGACTAAAATGAATAAAATTGAAATTCGAAGACTGAATTAAAAATATTATAAAATCGATTTAGTGACTAAAATGTAATGTTTACAAATTAGGAGGACGGCGGACGGGGTTTAACTATTGTCTAATTACGCACATAGTCCTTCCCGAAACGACGTCGTTCGGGAAGGACTATAAAAGGTCCAAACCGGCTGGCCCGAAGGGCCAGTCTTCATTTCTACTTCTCCTCTCTCTCTCTCTTTGAGAGAAAAAAAAATTTTCTCTCGCTTCTCTCTAGAACAGAGAGAAGCCAGTCGGCCGGCAGCCGTCAGTCGGCGTTCGTCCGCCGTCAACCACCGCCGCCGGCCACCGTCTTCGGTGGCCGGAAATTTTTTTTTACATCTAAACATAGATCGGACCGTCCTAATGACGGTTCCGATGCTCTTTTCCGTTAAACGGCTCCCAATCGGAGCAAATCTAAAAGAATACCTTCGGTTTTTCGAAGGTTTTGATGAGATCCGGCGTTTGGCTTCCTCGGTAAGTCTTTCTCTTCCTTTTTCTTTCTTTTCTGTTTCTTTGCTACTGATTGTTGAGATCGTTGGTAGTTTTTAGTATCTAGTTTCTTTGTATCTCTCTCGGTTTCCTGTGTAGTCTCTGTCTCCCTCTTTTTTTTTCAGGTTCGGGTGGTGGCTTTTATAGCCACCACCGGTGTGGCCATCGGACCGGTCCGAAGAGGGGGTCTCGGTGAGTCACCGGACTGCCAGTAGTGACTCACCCCGTAGCTATGGCGTGGACGGCTGGTGTTCTAGCTTCTGGAGTCTTCGGTTGGGACGTGGCAGCGGCGGAGGCGGCGAAAGAGTGTCGGCAGCCGCGTGGCCCTAGGGTATCAGACCCTAGGGTTTCCATCTGGAGCCATCTGGACCGTTGGATCTTGCCAGATCCAACGGCAGCAAGCTGAGGCGGCTGGTTAGATTAGGGTTAGGAAACCCTAACTGAAACCCCCAAATGTTTAGGGTTTCTGGTTTGATCTGGACCGGTTCTGGTTTGTTTGTAACTGGGCCGGTCCAGTTGTAATTGGTCTGTAATTATTATTTATATATGTATTTAATATATTTAATAATAATAATAATAATAATAATAATAATAATAATAATAATGATGATAATAATAATAATAATAATAATAATAATAATAATAATAATAATAATAATAATAATAATAATAATAATAATAATAATGATGATAATGATATGGGTAAAAAATTAGTATCTTCAGCTGCCCCTCTTTGCTCATTCTTGTGTTAACAAGAATAGGGCAAAGATGAAAAGATAATAAATTTT
Source organism: Hibiscus syriacus (assembly GCF_006381635.1). Lineage (NCBI taxonomy): Eukaryota > Viridiplantae > Streptophyta > Magnoliopsida > Malvales > Malvaceae > Hibiscus > Hibiscus syriacus. Next base: position 194,283 of record NW_024062059.1, on the reverse strand, counting down.
TTTATCCATTTGGCTTCACTTGATCATAATGGAGATATTGAATAAATTCTTCTCTTTCTTCAGATGAGTTCTTCTCATTATGAACTTTCTGCTGGGGATGATACTGACCTCTTTCTTTCTGTGATAGAGACATTCAAAAGGTTGAATAATCTCTTGATGAGTTCTTCTCATTATGAACTTTCTCTAGAAAGGCTGATGCTAATCTATCTCCTTCTGCGATAGAATTATGCAAAAAGTTGAACAAGTTCTTCTTATTATGAACTTCTTCTTTCTTCTTCAGATGAGTTCTTCTCATTATGAACTTCTCCGGAAAAGATAATCCATCAATTGATGAATTCAGGTAAAAGATTGAACAAATTCTTCTAATTATGAACTTCTTCTTCCTTCTTCAGATGAGTTCTTCTCATTATGAACTTTCTCTGGAAAAGATGATCCCTCAAATGATGGATTCAGGTAAAAGGTTGAACAAATTCTTCTCATTATGAACTTCTTCTTCCTTCTTCAGATGAGTTCTTCTCATTATGAACTTTCTCTGGAAAAGCTGATCCCTCAAATGATGGATTCAGGTAAAAGGTTGAACAAATTCTTCTCATTATGAACTTCTTCTTCCTTCTTCAGATGAGTTCTTCTCATTATGAACTTTCTCTGGAAAAGCTGATCCCTCAAATGATGGATTCGAATCTTTGCTAAAATCTTTGAAATTCCTGTTAAAAATTCAACAAGAATAAAAATGAATGAAAATGCACCTATTTTTGTAAACACCTAAAATATGATGCATGAATGTTAAGTTATTTGATTTCGGATTGGTGAATTGAATATTTCTTCAATTGTAAAAACCCAATAGATCTTTCTTTTTCAAATCAAAGAATATATCATCTTTGACAAATGTAGATGTAGATATAATGTCACAAAACCTCTTGAGAATAAAACTCAATAGTATAGGCTCTTGAAAAGCTTGCATTCAGGCAACATGTTGATTCTGATAACAATTCATCTGATTATGAAGTGACCTTTCAAGATGATTTCACAGATATCGATAGTTCTTCTAATACCGAGAAATCTTGAATTCTGATTCTGATGAGGAGAATAAACTGTTATACTTGACAAAAATGGGATTCTCATGGGCTGAAACTTCAATAGCCCTGGAGAAATGTGGTCCAGATTCATCAATTACAGAATTGGCAAATTTTATATGTGCTGCTCAAATGACTAAGGCTGCTGATGCACTTCTTCTGGTAAAAAATAGGAAGTCATTATGCAATGATCCCAATTACAAGCAAAGGCGAAACTTGGGCTATGATTTTTGAAAAGGAAGAAGCAGAGGAAGCTTGAAAAGAAGCTTCTTAATGAAGATAATCATGCAGTTCATCTTTTAATTCCAATGATTGGTTCTGTAGTTCTTACCAGATCAAATAACTCAAAGAACACTTCCAGAAGATGCTATTGAGTATCCTTATTTTTACTATGAGCAAATTCATCTTCCAAATTCAATGATTGGTTTTTTTGGGTTCATACCAAACCAGATAACTCAAAGAACACTTCCAGAAGATGCTATTGGCAAATTCATCTTCTAAACTCAATGATTGTTCTGTCCAACCAGATCAGATAACTCAAAGAACACTTCCAGAAGATGCTATTGGCAAATTCATCTTCTAAACTCAATGATTGTTCTGTCCAACCAGATCAGATAACTCAAAGAACACTTCCAGAAGATGCTATTGGCAAATTCATCTTCTAAACTCAATGATTGTTCTGTCCAACCAGATCAGATAACTCAAAGAACACTTCCAGAAGATGCTATGAGCACATTCATCTTCCCAATTCAATGATTGGTTCTGCTAAACCAGGTCAGATAACTCAAAGAACACTTCCAGAAGATGCTATTAACAAATTCATCTTCTAAATTCAATGATTGGTTCTGTCCAACCAGATCAAATAACTCAAAGAACACTTCCAGAAGATGCTATTGGCAAATTCATCTTCTATTTAATGTTTGGACTGGGATATCACAGTACTTATTCGATGTAAAGCCAGAATTTGTAGATTCGAAGCATTTCCATGCTGCTACACTAAAAAGGGCTATATTCTTAATTCTGCCAATTAAGAACAGATTTTCTCTTATTCTGCTTCCTCCATGTGCTGATGCTTTTCCATTGACAAAGAAATGATGGCTTTCATGGGATCCAAGAATAAAGTTGAACTGTTTATAAACATGTACAGGAAGTGCCAAATTGACAGAAAGGATCTGTAATGCTCTTGAAGCTTATGACAATGAGCCACCTTCAAGTGTCCAGAAGTATGTTCTTGATGAGTGCTGAAAATGGAATCTAGTATGAGTTGGAAGGAATAAAGTTGCTCCACTTGAACCTAATGAGGTGGAAATGCTTCTAGGTTTCCTTAAAAACCATACACAAGGATCTGTATAGAGACATGTTTCCCAGTGATATCAATGTCTTGTTTCTTTTTGCCGGAATCAATGCTACAAAGGTTGCCTTCTATTGCCTTAGTATATCTTTGAAAACAGGTGTGAAAGAACTGAATGGTGATCGGTTGGAGCAATTGATGAGTAGATTTGGCGGATTCGACCTTGTTGTCGGTTATATCTAGCATAACAACCTTATTGTTCAAGATGGTGATGATTTGCTTATTTTGTATTCCATGTATTTAAAAGTATTAACATAAAGTGATATTCAGAAATCTTTAACTTATTTCAAAATTATGTTGATTCATAGAAGAATAAATGGAATTTTCGAAAATAAATTGAATCTCAAATAAATTGAACTTGAAATAGATATAATTGTATTCAAAGTTATGGCAAGCATAAGAATAATAAAAATTCAAATGTCTCAACAAATTATAAGCATAAGTATTTCTAAATTAATCAAGTTGACACAACTTAGAGAAATGATGTAAGCTTTTGTCTGGAAGATCTCAAACGTTGTCAAAATGCTTGTAGATGTGAAGTTTCTCCCAAACTGTCAAAATCTTAAGAGAGTTCAATTGCCGGATGCCTAATAGCAAACTTCATTTGAGCCGCCTTTTCAGGTTTTCAACTCAAATCCTTCCTTAGGTTACAAGATGCCCTTTTCGTGTTTTCACCTTGACCCCCCTTTTTCTTTTTTTCTTTTCTTTTCTCTCTTTTTTTTTCACTTCAAGCATAATATTTCTTGACAGAATCCGAGTTTATTGGATTTTTCAGAATTTTTCCATCTATTTCTGCCAAGATCAACGCTCCTCCGGAAAAGGCTCTTTTCACAACGTATGGCCCTTCCCAATTAGGCATCTATTTCCCACGTAAATCTTTATGTATAGGCAAAATCTTTTTTAGTACTAGATCACCCTCTTGGAATGCTCTTGGATGTACTTTTTTGTCATGAGACTTCATCATCCGTTTTTGATACATCTGTCCATGGCAAATAGCTTTCAATCTTTTCTCCTCAATAAGGTTCAATTGATCAACTCTAGCTTGGATCCATTCAGATTCATCCAATTTTGTTTCTCTCAATATTCGAAGCGATGGAATCTCAACTTCAATTGGTAAGACTGCTTCCATCCCATAGACTAAAGAAAAAGGCGTTGCCCCAGTAGATGTTCGAACAGTAGTTCGGTATGCATATAGAGCAAAAGGTAACTTCTCGTGCCAATCTTTGTAAGTTTCAGTAGTCTTTGTAATGATTCTCTTGATGTTCTTATTTGCTGCTTCAACTGCCCCATTCATCTTTGGACGATATGCCACTGAATTTGCATGTTTGATCTTAAACTGTGCACAAAGTTCGGTCATCATTTTGTTATTCAGGTTCAGAGCATTATCTGTAATGATCCTCTCTGGTAAGCCATATCGGCAAACTATCTCTTTCTTTATGAACTTGCAGATTGTGGACCTCTTAATATTGGTATATGAAGCAGCTTCAACCCATTTGGTAAAATAATCAATTGCCACAAGGATGAAACAATGTCCATTCGATGCTTTTGGTGTAATTGCCCCAATGACATCTATTCCCCACATAGAAAATGGCCAGGGTGCTGTCATTACATGTAAAGGAGATGGGGGTACATGAATCTTGTCTGCATATATCTGGCATTTATGACATTTCCTTGCATAATCAATGCAATCTGTGTACATAGTAGCCCAATAGTATCCATATCTCATTATCTTTCTGGCCATGGAAAGACCATTTGCATGTGTTCCACATATTCCACTATGTACTTCTTCAATGACATTTCGAGCTTCGCTGGTATTTAAACATCTCAATAGCATTTGATCATTGCTTCTTCTATACATAATCTCTCCATCAAGAAAATATCCAGCAGCCATTCTTCTCAAAGTTCTTTTATCAATTTCCGATGCATTTGGTGGATAACTTTGATTTTTGATATATTGCAGAATATCATGATACCATGGTTTACCATCTACCTCTTCTTCCACACTATAACAATGTGCAGGAATTTCATAAACTTGCATTTTGATTGGCATCATATCAACTTTCTTAGTTGCCTGAAACATAGCAGCTAATGTAGCCAAAGCATCTGCCATTTGATTTTCTTCTCGAGGGAGATAATTGAAGGTAACTCTCTCAAATTCTTTTACTAATTCGAGGGTAAAATTTCGGTATTCTAACAATTTGGGATCTTTTGTTTACCATTCTCCTCTCAATTGATACACCACTAACGATGAATCTCCATATATCTTGAGACATTTGATTTTTCTTTCTATAGCTGCTTTCAATCCCATGACACAAGCTTCATATTCTGCCATGTTATTGGTGCAAAAGAACTCCAGTCTACTTGTAAAGGGATAATAAACATTTTCTGGAGAAATTAACACTGCTCTGATTCCTCGTCCCAAAGGATTAGATGCTCCGTCAAAGTAAAGCTTCCAAGTTGCAAATTCATCATTTGTTCTGACTTCTTCATTCATGGATATGCATAACAAATCTTCATCGGGAAAATTGAAGTTCAAAGGCTGATAATCATTTGATACACGACTGGCCAGAAAATCAGCTATGACACTTCCTTTTATTGCTTTTTGGTTGACATATACAATATCAAACTCAGATAATAACATCTGCCATCTAGCCATTCTGCCTGTCAAAGCTGGTGATTCCATTAAGAATTTCAAAGGATCAAGTTTTGATATCAACCAAATAGTATGGTATAACATATATTGTCTGAGTCTTCGAGTAGTCCACACCAAAGCACAACATAATTTTTGTATTGGTGGATATCGAACTTCACAATCAGTAAATTTCTTGCTCAGATAATAAATAGCTTTTTCTTTCCTTCCTGATTCATCATGCTGTCCTAGTACACATCCCATCGAATTTTCGAAGACCGTCAAGTAGAGAATTAATGGTCTATCAGGCATTGGTGATACTAAAATGGGGGGCATTGGATAAATATTTCTTAATAATATCCAAAGTTTCTTGACATTCTTCATTCCAGACTTCAGGATTGTTCTTTCGAAGTAATTTGAACACTGGATCACATTTATCAGTTAATTGAGAAATGAACCGAGATATAATTTAATCTTCCCAAAAAGCCTCGAACTTTTTTTTGTATTGGGTGGTGGAAGATCTTGAATTGCTTTGACTTTATCTGGATCAATCTCGATTCCTTTTTTGCTGACCACAAATCCCAAAAGTTTTCCAGAAGTTACCCCAAAAGTGCATTTTGCGGGGTTGAGTTTTAATTGATATTTTCTCAATCTCTGGAAAAGCTTTCTCAGATTTTGAATATGTTCTTCTTCAGTTCTGGATTTGGCAATCATGTCATCTACATATACTTCAATCTCTTTGTGCATCATATCATGAAACAAAGTTACCATGGCTCTTTGATATGTTGCCCCTGCATTTTTCAATCCAAATGGCATCACTTTATAACAGAATGTGCCCCACATGGTTATAAATGTTGTCTTTTCCATGTCTTCAGGATTTATTTTTATCTGATTATATCCTGAAAATCCATCCATAAATGAAAACCATGCGTGCCCTGCAGTATTGTCCACCAATGTGTCTATGTGGGGTAATGGAAAGCTATCTTTCGGACTAGCTTTGTTGAGATCTCTGTAATCCACACACATTCGAACTTTTCCATTTTTCTTTGGTACGGGAACAATGTTGGCTACCCATTCTGGGTATTTAGATGCCTGTAGGAAACCTGCATTGATTTGTTTCATCACTTCTTCTTTGATTTGCAACAACATTTCTGGCCTCATTCTTCTGAGCTTTTGTTGAACCGGTTTATATTCTGGATTGATTGGAAGCTTGTGTATCACTATATCTGTGCTTAAACCGGGCATATCTTGATAAGACCAGGCAAAGATATCTTTGAACTCTTGAAGGAGATTTATCAATTCTTGTTTTATCTGGATTGTCAGAGTAGTACCAATTTTCACCTCTTTTATTTCTTCATATGTTCCCAAATTCACAGTCTCAACCTCTTCTTTGTGGGGTAGAATTTGTTTGTCTTCTTTTTCTACCAATCTTAATAGTTCAGTAGGAACATCACATTCCAGTTCATCCTCACACCCATTGATTTCTTCCAGACATATAGGCTGCTCTAAATTTATCACTGGATTAAATTTAGGAATGCACATGCTATTAACATGGTGACACCTGCAAATTTAAATCGGACATATTTCCGAAAGAATATAGTAAATTTATGAAATGTAAGAATGTAATAAAATGTAAAGAAATGATTGCCATCTGAAAATTTTAAAGAAAGTTCCTTATATTTAACATAATTTCTTTTACAAGATAACAAAAAGTTTTCATATTTTTGAGCTAAACATAAAGATTAGTTCTGAATATTACTCTGCGTTAATATTAAAAACTATAGGAAGATCTTCAGTGGTCCAATTGGTGAGTGTTTCTCCAGGAAGACATGGTCGAATCCTATCCAAGTATTTGCCAGTTTTGTTGTCATTCATGATCATGTTGATAAATAATCCATTCATAGCTTCTTCAACTATGTCTTGATCTTTCGTCAACTTTTCTTCTTTAAAGGCTTCAACAAGCTGCTGTTCTACATTAATTGTTCCTCCTGATCTGAATATGGTCTTCAACTGTGGGAAAGACATGTGTTTCCAAAGGATTTCTCCTCCTTTCAATTTTGCCTTTCTGTCTTCACATCTTCTTTTCATCTCTTTGTTCTTTTGCTGAAGATTGGGCTTAAACCCTAGCCCAAAACGGTCTTTTTTTATCTTTATACTGATAGGAACTGAAATCCCTTGAAGATTCTTTCCTAGACCTCTCCCAGCTTTAGCTCCGATGCCTAAAGTTTGTTGTACCGTCATCTTGGTGCAATCAGACAATCTGGGATATGGAATTTTGCTTCCTTCTGCAATAAAGGTTGCATTTATAAATTCAAGAGCTCGAAAAGAGCATTCAAGAGCATCATCATTGGTGTCGATATATGGAACATCGCTTGTTACAGACGCAATGATTTCTTCTTCAGCACCGACGCATATTAGTTGTCCATCAACAACAAATTTCAATTTTTGATGTAATGAAGAAGGAACGGCTCCTGCTGAATGAATCCATGGCCTCCCTAATAGACAATTATATGTGGGGTGGATGTCCATCACCACAAAGTCAATATTGTACACGACTGGGCCAATTAACAAAGGTATTTCCATTTTCCCAAGCACTTCTTTTTGAGTTCCATCAAATGCTCGCACTACATTCTGGTAACTCTTCATGTGTGATTGATCCACAGGCATTCTTTGAAGTGTGACTAGAGGCATCAAGCTGAGAGCGGATCCATTGTCAATCAATACTCCTGGCAACACATGACCATGACAATGTGTTGTGATGTTCAAAGCTTTTACTGACCCCATTCCGCCTTCCGGTATTTCATCATCTGTGAACGTTATGTAATTGTCAGCGGCTATATGTCCCACAATTCTGTCAAGTTTATTGAGGGATATATCTTCGGGGATAAATGTTTGATTGAGAATTTTCATCAAAGCATTTCTATGCGCTTCTGAATTCATCAATAGATCAAGAATAGAAATTCTCGCTTGTTGTTTGTGTAGTTGTTCAACCACACTATACTCACTATGTTTCAGGAATTTCAAAAATTCTTGAGCTTGTTTTTCTGTCACAGGCTCATTAAATGCTGGAAGGGATTCATCCTCAAATACCTTCTGAGGTATTGCCATGGCTTTTTCTTTGGCTTTCACTTGTTCTGAAGCATTGGATGTTTCGGGAGAGTAACATCTCCCACTTCTTGTAAAGAAACCGACCTCGCTCACTGCTTCAGACGTCGATGTGGTACTCAGACTTTGTATTTTCTCTTCTGTTTTTTCTAGAGAAACAGATCCTCCTACCATTGAAACATTGGTAGTATAATTCCAAGGTACCCTGCGGGTATCTTTATATGGAAATGGTAGAGGAGTGGTGATAACTACTTTCGGCTTTATTGGTGCAGGAATCACCGTAGATGATTTCACATTAATGATCACAGGATCATTTATTCTTTGACTTGGTTTAGAATCCTCTGATGAGCAAACATCATCTTCTTTTTTTCTTGGTTCTTCTTCAAAGAATTCTATTTCTCTGTTGTTCATCAATTTTTGCACCAAATCCTTCAACTCAGGACATAGTTGAATTTTATGCCCTTTCTCCTGATGATATTCACAATAATTCTTGCCTTCATTCTGCTTTGGCCTGAATTGTTGTGGAATTATACCAGTTAAAGAGAGTTGTTGGAATACCCAAACAAACGGAGATTTAATTTCAGAAATGTCAGTTTTTGCTTTCTTTCTGTTCTCTTCCTGAATTGCATTCACGTTTTTATCTCCATGATTTGGCAATGGATGATTTGATGCAGATGGTGTATTGAATTCCAACTTCCCAGTGTTGATCAAATTTTGAACCACCCTTTTGAATGCTAAACAGTTTTCAATGGAATGACCCGTAATTCCTTCATGGTAAACACAGTGTGCCTTTGTATCATACCAAGGAGGGAATGGTGGTTGCATGGGAACCAAAGGATAAGGCCTTATGACATCTGCTTTTAACAGTGAATCATAGATCTCCGCATATGGTACTGGTAATGGTGTAAAAGACAACCTTTCATTTTCTTTTCGAGATCCTCTGGACTCTGTTCGATTAGTGTTTGTTTCCTCTTTCTTAACCCTTGGCTGGGTTATTGTAACACTTTTCGATGAATCCTTGCTGTAAGAATTTGCAGTGTTGACTTCATTCTCCCTTTTCCGATATGTAGGTCTTTTGGAACTAGACCCCTCATTTGATTCAATTTTGCCACTTTTCAAGACATTTTCAATGAGTTCTCCAGAAATGACCAAATCTGCAAAATTTCTGGATGCATTCCCCATTAGATGATTTAAATAAGGAGCCTTCAAGGTATGAACAAATATTACTGTGGCCTCTTTTTCTGACAAAGGCGGTTGAACTTGGGCTGCTGTGTCACGCCATCTTTGGGCATACTGTCTGAATGTTTCATTATTCTTTTTCTCCAAATTTTGGAGAGTCCATCTATCAGGAACCATGTCTGTTACATGGCGATACTGCTCTAAAAATGCTTTAGCCAAATCTTTCCAGGATCTAATGTTAGCTTTGGTCAATTGAGTATACCATTTTAAAGCCGGTCCTGTCAAACTATCCTAAAAGCAGTGAATTAACAATTTCTCGTCCTTCACATATCCTGCCATTCTTCGACAAAACATAGTAATGTGGGATGAAGGGCATGTAGTACCGTCATATTTATCAAATTCGGGAACTTTGAACTTGATGGGGAGGATTAGGTCTGGAACCAAACTTAACTCACTAGCATCAAACCCATAGAATGATTCTGTTATTTCCACAGATTTCATTCGTTCTTCTAAGCTCTTGATCTGTCTGGTCAGTTCTTCATTTACTTTTTGTTTCTCATTCAGCTCATTCAAATCTGGGATCAAATGCTCAGTATTAAGATCCCCTATTTTCACATCGGATAAAAGCGAAATTTTGCTTGAAGAGGAAGGATCCACTTGTTGATCTTCATGTGGTTTGGCTTCTTGTAATGCATATGTACGAGCATTGATTTGTATAGGTGTAGTACCAGAGTGATAAATTGGTTCTGGTGGAAAATCTAAAGGATACATAGGTTCTTGATCAAAAGATACAGGATTTTCAGGCATTTTTCCACTGATAGCCTGCCTTTTAAACATGTCCTCTATTTTCTTCATCATACTGTCTTGTGAATTTTCAATACTGGCTTCAATTTTTTCCAGCTTCATTCTCATTTCTTCTTGTTCTTTATGATGCTGTTCCTCAATACGCTGTATTTTATCCTCCATAATTCTCTTAGTAGCTTGTCTAGTACCGTAGTGATGTAGTATTTCTCTTTTGGCCAGAATAACTGCGATTGAGAAATCTTTTAATATTATTATTTTTCAAATTTTAATTAATAAATTTTATCTTAATAAATAAAATAATAATTCATAGCGAAAATTATGAAATGAATGATGAATGTATGCAAAATGCATGTATGTAAAAAACATTGATCCCAAAAAGTTAACTGTCATAGAACAACTTTCATTGGCATACAAAAGTTTCTTTATAATAGTTCATAACTACAGATAAGGCATAGCTTTCCTATTAAGCTCTATAATTTCTTTCATTAACCATGACACCTTCTTTCCACATCTAGAAACTGGATCAACTTGATGCTCAATTATTTTGGCTTCAACAGCTTGTTCCCCAACATATCTGGCAACTTCGCTCATTTGAACCATGGCCTCGAACACCATATTACTTCTTTCTTCACTTCTTTCTACATAGAAATTAGTTGACTTTTGCCATTGTTCATTTGTTTCTTCAAGAGTTTGCTCTAACTCAGTGATTCTGACTTGACAATTGTGCAGAATTTTTTCAAGATCTCTAATGCGTCTTCGCAGTGAAGCATTTTCCTCATTACTTTCTTTGAGATCATTAGGTCCTAGACGAACCTTTTCTTGAAACAATGATTCTTCAAGTTGCAAAATGTAAGCATTAAACTCTGAGTTTTTATTTCTAGACTGATCCAAATCTTCTTCAAGTTTTGTTCGTGCTTCTTGTGTTCTTTGATTAAGCTTCTGGATTTGAACATCCTTGTTTCTGCATCTTTGCATCCAATTACTAGCCACCTCCTGCTCTACCTCAATTCTGGTGTTGAAATTTTTTCTTTCTAGCTCCCATTTTTCTTTTTCAATATTGGATTCTTCCATCTTTTGGCCTCTGACTTCAAGTTCGGCAATCAACTGGTTCATTTCAGATTCAAATCCCTTGAACATGATATTTTTCTCGCCTTCAAATTTATCAAAGATGTCATTCTTCATTTTTTCTAAATCTTTGGCTCGATCTTTTTCTCTTTGCATTTTATTCATGATCTCACGGTGTTCAGCCTTATGTTTTATAATTCGCTCTCTTCTGTCGACCTCAAAATCTTCCATTTTTTGCTTTCCTTTTTCAAGGCTTTTGAGTAGACAGCTATTCTTTCCTTTCAGATCTTCAACTCGTCTTTTCTCAATGTTCAATTCTCTGGTCATCTGTATTGTTGCTTGGCTTGATCCTGATGCTTTCCGGGATTTATATAACTCCTGGTAATTTTTCTGTAAGGCTCTGTACTCATCCTCACCTTTTTCTTTATCTTTTCTCAACATTGCACATTGTGATGAATGAAAGTTAATGCCAACCCCCAACATAGCTTTATCTTGTCTCATTTGCTCTAATTCTTTCGACCAGCCTTCTCTTTCTGCTTCAAACTCAGCTCTCAAGATTTCAATCTCTGACGGAACCACCTTAATGCGATCTTCCATAGAGATATCCTCATTTTGATATGGTAGAGGAATATTTTCGTTTTTTCTGACAGATCTCCATTCTTCATAATCAGGAGTTAACATTTCTTTTGCTGCTTTAGCTCGGATGCAAAAAGTTGTTTTCCAAGCTGTAACGGCTTCCATGATATTTCTTTTATAATTTTTGCTATGGAATGCGAACTCAGATGACTGTAATCCAGCAGTGACAGGTACAAATTGACGACCTTCATACTGTCTTATAACCAGAAGTGGTGCATACCCAATTCCTCCCCATAATCCGAGTAACATTATCCAGTTGTAATCTCCACATCTGTAAAAGAATTCCCTTTGGATTTGCCATGGGGCTCGCCAAACCACATCATTGCTTTGCAGATTTCGAAAGGCATTAATCCACATATCTTTCTTAATTTCTTTCGGCCATTCCTGCTCCAGAAATTCTTTTAATGGTGATTAATCCGTATTAAAACGTCGGTATGAAACCTTTTCTGTCCTCCAGAAATGACTACGGATCCAAACATATAACAACTGAGTACACCCTGAGAATCCTCCACCTCCTAACTTTCTACAAGCATTTAACGATCTGAAGGTTTCTGCTAGAATTGCAGAAGCAGGATTAATCTTTTTCGGTAGCTGTTCAAACAAATCTACCACTGCAGCTTCAACATATCCCAATACTTTTGGGAAGATGACCATACCATATATACCCAGAGCAAATAAATCGAATCGTACTTTAGAGTCTGGATGGCTCTGAATAAGTTCTTTAATGTTGGTCCAAGCAATGCCTTCGCTTTCGCCTTTTTGTTTTGTACGGGCTGCTACCCATTCTTCTCGTACCCCGGTAATCTTTGCTAATTTAACTCGAAAGGGTTGAGTTTTAATTGACTTTGAATAGATTCGATTCTCCAAAGCCTCTTCGATATGTAGCAAAGTTGTGTATTCTTCAATAGTAGGGACCAAGTCTTCCTTATTGAGAGTGAAGCAATTGTACCCTGGATTCCAGAATTGAATTATGGCTCTGAGTAATTCATCATCAACTTCAACATAGAGCAAATATGGGATGTCTCCGTAAATCTGATAAAACTGCAATTTTTTGTTTGAATCCCAACTTTCCCAAATGCTTCGCAAATCTTGCATATCATTTCTTTTTAGTGAAACTGGAGCATAACTGGCCAAGTCAGATACATAATCATCCTGCAGACTGTCTCCTTCTTGTCTTTGTAAGTCCTCAGCCCACTGTCTTACTTCTGAGTTTAGAATTACTTGATTTGAACACTTTTTATCCATAGATGAAGGCTTTCCAATGAGACAATTAACACAAGGATCAATGTCTTTTATCCTGTATGATGCAATGCAAACAGAAAAATAAAGAACACACAAAAAAAAAGAAAATAAGTTAGTTTACATAATAAAGAAATTTAATAATAAATTTACATAAATATTCTTTATTTAAACATGCTTTTCTAAATTTAAATAATTTAAATATACATGTAATTTAATCAGTAAAGAAAATAAATAAACAAGAAAGTTTAGAATTCATTTCTCCTGTGTGTACACCTATTTTGGACAAAATTTCGGCATGACTTCTGATCGGAAGAGTTTCTAAGGTTTTTTTATATGCAGGGTTTCGGATCTAAGAATAAAGGTATCCGAATTGTCATTGTTAGTGCCCCCTTGGGTTGCTAACCCTCAATCCTAGTCCATCACAGACTAAAATGGATCGAGTTCAATTCGAGGGGATACATTTCTCTATGCCTGACACGGAGAATAAATTCTCACGAAGACATAGAGCATATGAACCCCGAAAGTTACTTGCTAGGTCTGACACGGAGAATAAATTCTCACGAAGACGTCGCTTTCACTCCCACTTAAAAGGGACAACTCAATTATAGAGCTTTATGTTTATGCAATGCAAGTGTGGTGTGTGAGGAGAAATGTTCAAACCTTTGACAGAAAAATAAATAATAAAATACTTGCAAATAAAATAAAACATATAATTATTATAAAATAATAAATAAATAAAAAATTTGAAAAGAAAGAATTAAAAATTAAATATATGAATTTTTAATTTTTAATTAATAGAGACAATTTATAATCGATTTTTAAAAGTTTGACCGGTCCTCAGCGGAGTCGCCAAGCTGTCATAACCGGTTTTCGTCCGGACACGAAATATTTATTTTGGCGGGGAAATTGATGTGAATAAATGGTTTTGAAAATAATTTGGGAGTCGCCATCGGCCTTTTGGGTCAGGTAGGTCGAATACCTAAAAAATATCTTTTAAAAGAGTTTTTAAGAAAACATCAATTAAAAGATAAACTGATCTGCGTTTTAACCAAAAATTCGTTCTTTTTAATAATAAAAAGGGATTCGTGGTCGGTTACGTTTAGGGAAGGATTAGCACCCCTACAACGCCCAAAATTGGTACTTTTTAATTATAAATTGTCTCTATTATTAAAATTTTAAAAATTCAAAAATATATTTAATTTATAATTCTATTATTTCAAAATTATATAAAAAAATATTTATTTAAAAATATCAGAAAAGAACTTCTAGGTGCTTTAAGACAACTCTTTTCTTTGATATTGATAAATATTAATTTAAATAATATTGTTTACTTTTTAATTTTAAAATATCAGAATAGGACATCCAGTTGTATTAAGACTGTCCTTTTCTTCGATATTAAAATAAATATTTAAAAATTACTATTTATTATATATATATTTATGAATATATAAAAATATTTATTCATATAATAAAATAAAAACAAAAATACTACTAAAACAATATATTTAAAAACAATAAAATAAATGAAAACATATAAAATAACTGACTAAATTACAGTAAAAATAAAATTAAAAATCTAATTCATAATTAATCAAAATTATAGGGATTAAATATGTTATTTTCTTATTTAATAATTTAGTGACTAAAATAAAATCATCTAAAATTCGGATATTATAATAAAATAAATTAAAAATATAAACTAGGGATTAAAATATTATTTATTAAAATTAAGGGATTAATTCTGTTATTTAACCTAAATATATTATTTTAATAAAAAGGACTAAAATGAATAAAAAATTGAAATTCGAAGACTGAATTAAAAATATTATAAAATCGATTTAGTGACTAAAATGTAATGTTTACAAATTAGGAGGACGGCGGACGGGGTTTAACTATTGTCTAATTACGCGCATAGTCCTTCCCGAAACGACGTCGTTCGGGAAGGACTATAAAAGGTCCAAACCGGCTGGCCCGAAGGGCCAGTCTTCATTTCTACTTCTCCTCTCTCTCTCTTCTTTGAGAGAAAAAAAAATTTCTCTCGCTTCTCTCTAGAACAGAGAGAAGCCAGTCGGCCGGCAGCCGTCAGTCGGCGTTCGTCCGCCGTCAACCACCGTCGCCGGCCACCGTCTTCGGTGGCCGGAATTTTTTTTTTTACATCTAAACATAGATCGGACCGTCCTAATGACGGTTCCGATGCTCTTTTCCGTTAAACGGCTCCCAATCGGAGCAAATCTAAAAAGAATACCTTCGGTTTTTCGAAGGTTTTGATGAGATCCGGCGTTTGGCTTCCTCGGTAAGTCTTTCTCTTCCTTTTTCTTTCTTTTCTGTTTCTTTGCTACTGATTGTTGAGATCGTTGGTAGTTTTTAGTATCTAGTTTCTTTGTATCTCTCTCGGTTTCCTGTGTAGTCTCTGTCTCCCTCTTTTTTTTTTCAGGTTCGGGTGGTGGCTTTTATAGCCACCACCGGTGTGGCCATCGGACCGGTCCGAAGAGGGGGTCTCGGTGAGTCACCGGACTGCCAGTGGTGACTCACCCCGTAGCTATGGCGTGGACGGCTGATGTTCTAGCTTCTGGAGTCTTCGGTTGGGACGTGGCAGCGGCGGAGGCGGCGAAAGAGTGTCGGCAGCCGCGTGGCCCTAGGGTATCAGACCCTAGGGTTTCCATCTGGAGCCATCTGGACCGTTGGATCTTGCCAGATCCAACGGCAGCAAGCTGAGGCGGCTGGTTAGATTAGGGTTAGGAAACCCTAACTGAAACCCCCAAATGTTTAGGGTTTCTGGTTTGATCTGGACCGGTTCTGGTTTGTTTGTAACTGGGCCGGTCCAGTTGTAATTGGTCTGTAATTATTATATATGTATTTAATATATTTAATAATAATAATAATAATAATAATAATAATAATAATAATGATGATGATAATAATAATAATAATAATAATAATAATAATAATAATGATAATGATATGGGTAAAAAATTAGTATCTTCAGTCGGTGTTCACCACACCCATCGGATGTTCCTTGTACGGGTCCGCCGTGCAGATGAACACGTCCAGCCCCGGCAAGTCACTTGTTTTCACCACCTTTTCGATGTTTTCCGGGAACTCTTTGCGATACACCGGACGCATGCGGAAAGCTTGTCCGTTGGCCCACATGAAGGCCAGGACAAGATCGGAGAAGAACAACGCTAGGGTTACGTAGAAAGAAACTAGTGTTTTGGAGCCGAGGAGTGTTTGCGTGTGGCGGTAGAACAAAGCTACGATGGCACATGCGTAAACTTCCGCAAACGCACGGTTGAATCCTGTCCGACGGGTCGGTGTAAGTGTGTTGAGCAGCGGAGGAGGACAACGGGCGGCGTTCATGGCGGTGCAATCTCGTAGACGAGGCTCTCTGTATTTGTCGGCGAGCTGAAAATTAAAAAGTACTGCCAGAATGATGAGTGGAGCATGGACAAAGTACTGCAAGGCTGAAATAAAATTCGACTCCATCAATTTAAATTTAATATATGATTTAAATATAAAATATTAATATTTTAAATCGGAAATACTTTAAAAATTAAATAATTCAAACTTGTAATAATAAAAAAATAAATTTTAAATCTAAATAATAATTAAATTAAATTTTAAATTGAAATAATAATTTGAATCAATCGAAACAAAATCAATTTAAATCTAACTAAACCCGACACATGCCTAGTTCCAATCAAATGTTCTCATGCATGACTCATGGGTGATAAGACTACAATTTGCTCTGAGACATCATGGTCCAATTATTTTAGTCTTAAATTATGTATTTAAATTAAATGTGTTTATTTGTTTGAAATTATATGCGTTTTAGTCTTAAGATTATTTTTAATAAACAAACATAAATATTTTCTTCAAATTATTTTTTGTTTAATAAAGGACCATAAACCATTAATACATGCCAAATTTATTTGTTTAAAGTCATAAGCATGGGCGGAGCCACCTGGTCCATGCCCAATTTCTTTGGGGAAAATATTCATTATATAATTTATTTAAAAATAATTAAAATAAAATAATTATATATTTTATAGAAAACATCACTCATTCTTTATCTTTATTCACTCTAAATATTGATAATATAATTTAAATTTTTTTTATTCTGCTCTTAACCATATAGATTAATATTTTCACTCATGTTAAGGTTGAAACGCTCCGTTTTATTTTACGGAAACGGGCCAGAGCCCAAATCTGTCATTTTATAATAGGCTCCAATCTTTTTCAATTTTGGGGTGTTTTTTGTGCCACGTCGTAACCTGTTGGTCCCAAGGAAAGTAAAAGAAAGAAACCCAATTCAATGACCCATAGCAATCCGGGTTATATTTTGTAGTATAATCCATTATATGATTATCTCATGCACCCGATGTAGGGTTATATTCAGGGCTGAAATAAATTACAAAAATGATTTTAAAAACAGATACAGTCTTACAGATACATGTTACTTCTGGATCCCTACAAGTAGGGATGATAAGAAGTTGGATTGGGTCGGATTTTTTGTCGTTCCGCATCAACCTAAAAAATATATGTATCCTCTGATCGAATCTGATCCGACCTAAAAAATTATATATCCTTCATCCGACTCGATTCGACCAAAAAAAAAATATTTTCCATCCAACTTCAACTCGACTTGAATATTTAGATAAATCCGACCCGACCCTACCGGTATAAAATAATGACATGATTAAAAAATAATAATAATTTTTAAAGAAAAATTACATAATTATCCCCGGATCAGGTCGGGTTGAAATTTTTTCATCCTCAATCTGAATCCGACCTAACTCCCTTAAAAAATTCGATCTGACCTGAACCCGAATATTTTTAAAGAAATCTGACTCTATCGGATCGGGTCAGATCGGAAAGGGTCGGTTTTTCGGATTAAATTACCATCCCTACCCTACCTGCAAGCATCGTATCATATTCCTCTCATCTTCAGACAATGGCAATCTCCCACTTATTTCTCTCCCATAACGTCCAAAGTGTCTTCTCCTTCATCTATAAGCTAATCCTACACTTCCGACGTCAAGTCAGGAGATCCAAGTTCCTTCGGTTTGAGTCTGAGACAGAACCCACAAACAGCTGTTCATCTCTGTCCGGATGTTGTGCCACACGACATGTATGTTTTTATTTCTTCCTGCTCCAGTTGATGTGCTTGTCTTGTAATACTCTCTCCTTCAACAAGTTTGTTACACAAGCTATCAGTACCACTGCCCAATCTCACACAAGGTCCTTTTCGTTAGAAGTTATAACGGTTCGTTTCATTTTCATCGGATCTGTTTCGCATTTGGGAGCTGAGAATAGAATTTCACAATCATGGAACTCGATAGCTGAAAGTCCATACTTGGCTATAGACGAACACTCTTTGATTCAACTTCATTGTTACCAATTTACCATTATATTAAAGGGTAAATTACGTATATCAGTACTTAAACTATCAATTTTATACCGTTTTAGTACCTAAACTTTCAAAAAAAATATTCAAAATCATATTAACACTACAGCAAAACTGATATGTAGCGGCGTTTTTAGCGGCGTTTGGAGAAGAAACGCCACAAAAGTTAAACATATAACAGCGTTTCCAATCGTAGCGCCATAAATTGATACTTTAGCGGCGTTTTTAGTACAAACGCTGCAATAGAGTTGACATATAGCGGCGTTTTTACAAAAAATGCCGCAATAGGGTGGTAAATTAGCGGCGTTTATACCACAAACGCCACAATAGAGTATAAATTTTGCGGCGATTGAGCCAAAACGCCGCAATAGAGTGGTAAATTCGTGGCGTTTATACCACAAACGCCTCAATATATTACACATATAGTGTCGTTTATTCCTCAAACGCCGCAATAGTGATAATCAATAGTGGTGTTTTTAGACAAACGCCATAATAGTGTTAATCAATAATGGCGTTTTTAGAAAAACGCCGCAATAGTGATAATCAATAGTGGCGTTTTTTAACAAACGCCAGAATAGTATAATCAATAGTGGCGTTTTTTTTGTATAAACGCCGCAAAATGTTAAATATATAGTCCTCATTTTCTCTTACCCAAACCCTAAAATCATTTAAACTCTTCTTCCCTCAAAGATTCTTCTCTGGTATAACAACAACTCTCAAACGATTTCAAGTGACGTCGTCATTTGTATGTCCCGGCGACCAAATTGGGCCTCTCACCGACGTACTATAACACAATTGCACGGTTTGATCCATATAGAGTTTACAAGGACGAAAAACTTAACGATGCGTCGTCAAACAAAGAAAACAACTTTCCTACATCCTTTCCCCACGAATGACCAAAACTAAATTCTACTGAACAATATAGCGAAGACTATTTATACATAGCTTTAATGTTTCTAAATTGTAATGTATTATGTTGTTAAGCATTTTTATGCATACCTTATGTCTTAATTCAAATGTATGGTTGTTGTTACTTATATAAAGCTACATATATCAATGAATTTAGTAGATGTAGAGCAGAAATGATTAGTTGTAAAATGAACTAATATTATGTAAATTAAATGTTATTAGCGACGTTTTTGATAGATTTACTTTTGCGGTATTTGTATCCAAAAATGCCGATAAAGAATAATATTTTAGTGGCGTTTTTGGATACAAACGCCGCAATAGAGGTGTTATTAGGTGGCTTTTTTACACCTCAATAGAATAGTTCCTTAGTGGCGTTTTCGTAAAAAAATGCAGCAATAAAATAGTTCCTTTGCGGCGTTTTTATTAAAAACGCCGCAATATTCTGATATATAGTGGCATTTGTATAAAAACGCCAGTATTGACATGTACAAACGCGGCGTTTATGTTAAAAGCGCAGCCATTACATGATACAGTAGCGGCGTTTGTATAAACAAACGCCGCAATAGTTAAACAATTTAATACCCATCATTCCAAATCCCTAATTTTCGTACCCATTTACTGAATATCGTTCATAACATTCTCTACCAGCGCAAACTTCTCCACCAGTGCAACCACCACCAGCGCAGCCTCACGTTGTCATTGACCTTGCGTCCTTGACAACCCTTCTCCAATTTGCGTCCTACCAAAAGTTTCTCCACCAACGCAGCCTCAGAATCGAAACGGTTAGTCAACCTTGAACCATCGATCGACCGAATTAAGGGTTGATTGATTTTTATTTGTTTCAAATTTTATGACAATTGAGTTTTGTAGTTGGAGATTGAATACCTGCATTTGTTCAAAAAAAAAATTATTCTTGCCCTCGTTCAAAACATATTAGGTTTCTTGTAAATTCAAAAACTTTACAAATGTAAGAAAACAACTGAAAATTACAGAATAATTCTAATATTTCAAGTTCAAAACTTCACAAAAACATGAAGTTACAGAGAATAAAACAGAGATATTAGTAACATCAGCAGTAAAAGTAGTTAATGTTCAGCAAAAGTTGCTACAATTAAACATTGTTACTGTTAGCATGAAAAAACCACAGGAGTATACACAATTTTGAAAGGAAATGTACAGATAAAAATTTGATGACATCACTGAAATCATTAAATAAATAAAATGGCGTTTCTTTAAAAACAAAGAGAGAAGATCAAACCTTTGCCTCACTTTAGCATGTTGAACCAGTTTCATTATATGTTGTGAATTGTGTACAAAGAATTCAGCCGTGTGTGGAGGGGTCTAAATCCCCAATCTGAAACTTGGATAAAAGCTTGGTAAGTGACATGTACCTTAGGAGTATGGAGTAATGTGGTAGATAAGTATAGGACTTAAGTGTTATATTGTATAAATTGTAGTTTGCACAATGTTATATGTTTTAGTGTCAAGTATTCTATTTAAAATTTAGAGTTTATGATTTTAGGGTTTAAGGTTTAAATTTTAGGTTTTAGAATTTAAAGTTTTATATTGTAGTGTTTAGCATTAAAATAGACATATTATATAAATTATTTGTTACACAATATGTATATCAAATACTTTCTCTAAATTAAGACTCGATATGTCACTCAAATACAAAAAAAAATCAAATTTATTCAGTATGAGTCTTTAGAATTTATTTAGCAATCTCAGTTAGAAATTGAGAAATCTTGTTAACTAGAAATCTTTGTACGGAAGAAGGAAAAGAGGGTGGGGGTGAGAATCTGGAGCCTAGACAGTGAGAGCCTATATCGTGTTTGTATATGATCTAATTACTTTTCAATCTCAATACTTTTAAAAGCTCTTATTGAATTGTTGAGTGGAATGTAATGTTTGTGTTAATTCAAATCAGTATAAAAGTCTAGTCTCCATAATGGTCCGTTCATATGTTCTGTTTTTGTTAACATTTATGTAATTATCTGTTTCTTTTTACCTTTTTAACTTGCGGTTGGGTTGATAAAAGCGTGTGTCTTGATTAGTTATTCATTGGTTTGGTATGCTTCAGTTTGTATTTATACACTTTTGAAGCAACGAAAATAAGGTAGAAGTATTTCTACTTTGTGTAATGTGGTACTATATAAAAGCCATTAACTTTTCTAACCTTCTTATAAAAAATATTTCTTCCTAATTTATATAGGAGATCTTCTTGTCCAGTTTAAGTGCTTTGTAGCCTGAACTTTGCATTACTGCAGCATATGGGAATATTTTACCCACCAAGTTTTTCAACATTCCACCATTAGGTTAGTCCATGATATTTTTGTTAATGGATTTGGAGTTTAATGTTTCTGCTTGTTTTCCATGTCTATGTTTGTGCTTGTCTAATGTTTATTCTCCAGTCAACAAACACTGCAACTATTTTTTCTTTGAATGTATAGTAGTAATGTTATCTTTATTGATTCAACTTTCCATAAATGCTAGACTTCTAGTTTCTTTCATAAAAGATTGTTTCTAGTTTTGTTGACTTGAACTTGTGAAGCATCTACCACTTAGCAGGGAGGTTTTTCATTGTAGTTGGTGTCTTAACTATGCCAACTATATGTATTGTCAGATATTTGCATTATTAAAAATCTTTTGGTATTAAGAACAATGATATTGTTAAGGATAAAGGATGTGCTATCTTACTTGAGAAGTTGTAACGCATCCTTCTGTCTTCTCAGGAACAGTCAACAAACACCCAAGTCTACTGCCTTTGTACCGTCGTGCTGCCCCTGTTCAAAGATCACTTCAGGTTCCTCGCTATAAATTTCATTGTAATTATGAGTGCATATAATATTTGTCATGGAAGTTTATCAATATTTCTCTTGTCATGGAAGTTTATATTTTCTTGATTACATTTGATACCTTGGTAGTACTTAAGACACTTATACAAACCTATGTTCAATGTTAGTTTATGATTTGATCATCAATAGAAGTACGTTAAAGTTTAATTTTTCCTAGAAATGTTGTTTGGGAATTTGCTTTGATTTTAGTAGAGGAGACATTGGGAGATAAAGACAAAACGACTGTAGCATCCATTGAATTCCTCGCAATACCTCTCATCATTTGCAAATTACTTGCTAACTCTTAGGCATTTTCCTTATTATTATGTCAAACAAGACAATAATGAATCAATCAAGTGATCAATCTAAATTAGTAGGATACTTTATTTTACATATTGTTTCTTGCATGAATATAGGGCTTTGATGGAGGAGATGCTTGAGTGTATGTGTGGGGAGAGATTTGGGGGTTCATTATGTGAATTTTTAAATTGAATTCTTCATGTTATAAATTACTTTAAATTAAAATATTGAAAAGTACAATATGAGATTTAAGTCTAACATAAACCAGAAATTACAATATTCCTCTAGTGTCAATTTATTATGATGTGAAATTAAATGTAATGCTTCTGTTTAGGTTCTAAATTTATCTATAATATTAGCAATTAACATTTGAATTTGAATTAAATTGGAAGTACTGAAGAGCCAAATGGAGAAGCGGCAAAGTTTTACAAGTTGCTGAATGAAATGAATGAACAACTTTATGAGGGATCAAAGTTTTCAAAGCTAATAAGAACTTTGGTTTCAAGTTTAAACAAAAAAAACCCATTGATTTAAGTTGAATAGCTAATATAACATGGTGTTTAATTTTTTTCCATTCCACAGGATATATACTACAAATTAGAGACAATAACATTTATATTTCGTTCTAAGTTCTTAATGCCTCTCTCTGTAACAAAGAAACATGAGTCTGTTTAGATGTAAATGCTACATTTCGATGAAACATGTGTAAATATTTAGTTCTATAGTATGCAGTTGTATATAATTCTCGTTATAATTTTTATAAATTAACTGAGATACATTTGCTCCCATACATTTAGTTCAATTTAAAAGTTGTATAATTTACGAGTGATTAGTTTTATACTATGCAAATATTATTATGCACTAAATATGATAATTTAATGCTTCTGTTTAGGTTCTAATTTTATCTATATTATTAGCAATTAACATTTGAAATTGAAACTCCATAAATACAAAATGGATAAGAGTTGGATGGATTTCTCAAGGGTAAGCGTCGAATATCGAAATGGAGTCGAAAACTTTCTAAATTTAGCTTTTCTGAATGCAAGCCAAGAAAATATGATTCTTTGCCCTTGTAAGAATTGTGTGAACATTAATTGGCACATTCGTGAAGTTGTGTACGAGCATCTAGTAATTTTTGGATTTGTTCGGGGGTATAGAAAATGGATCTTTCATGGAGAGATTGTATCAGATAGATCTGCTTCCACGAGTTACTCGACTTATCGTGCTCCTTCTCCCCATCCAACTTTTAGAGAAGATGACATGGAAGGGATGTTACGAGATGCATTTAATATGCACAATCATCAGTCGTATGATACAGAAAATTATTGTCAGGATGATGTTAATGATTTCACTGAGATTGGAAGAAGTGGATGTGATGAAGAGCCAAATGGAGAAGCGGCAAAGTTTTACAAGTTGCTGAATGAAATGAATGAACAACTTTATGAGGGATCAAAGTTTTCAAAGCTTTCTTTCTGCATTCGTCTTTTCCACTTAAAATGCCTGGGAGGGTGGACTGGTAACTCCTTTACGCAATTGTTGGAGTTACTAGGAGAAGTGTTTCCTTTTGCAAAAATCCCTCAATCATGCAAAGATATGAAGAAAATGATCAAAGATTTGGGTCTTGGATATGACAAAATTCATAGTTGTCCGAATGATTGTATATTATATTGGGGTGATCGAAAAAATCATGAGTCTTGTCATGTATGCGGAAAATCTCGATGGATTACTAGAGAGGCAGAAAATGTTACTGAGGATGAAGCTCAAGCACGATCAAGAAAGAAACCGATCAAGATTCTGCGATATTTTCCTCTCATACCTAGGCTACAAAGATTGTTTATGTCCTCCAAGATTGCTGAGTCTACAAAGATTATTACGGCATCCTGCAGATTCTTTAGCTTGGAAGTCATTTGACAACAAGTATCCAAGTTTTGCGAGAGATCCTCGAAATGTCAGGCTCGGTCTTGCAACTGATGGGTTTAATCCTTTCAAACTCATGAGTACTTCGTATAGTACTTGGCCTGTTGTACTTGTTCCATACAATTTGCCTCCCTGGATTTGCATAAAACAATCATCTTTCATCTTATCCATGATAATCCCCGGCGAGAAAGGCCCCGGAAATGATATTGATATTTACATGCAGCCGCTAATTGCAGAGTTGAAACAGTTATGGGAAGGGGTCGAAACGTACGATGTGTTGACAAAGGAGAACTTTAATTTACGCGCTACTTTATTATGGACAATTAATGATTTTCCTGCGTATGCAAATTTATCTGGTTGGAGTACCAAAGGACGTTATGCTTGTCCTTGTTGTGCTGCACAAACATGTTCGAAGTGGTTGGTTAATGGAAAAAAGTTCTCTTATATGGGACATCATCGGTTGTTACCTGATAATCATAGATTTAGATGTCAAAAGAATATGTTTGATGGTGATGAAGAGTTTCGAAATGCTCCTGACCAAACAACCGGCTCTGAAATATTCAGAATGTTGAAAAATATCAATTTTACTTATGGAAAGATGAATCAACCAACTAGTACACGATCAAAGAAAAAGGCAAAACAGGTCAATGAAGAGCTTGAAGTTGACGAACAAACTGATGATGAGTATGATGAAGAGGATGATCCAAATGAGGTAGACTTGTGGAAAAAGAGGAGTATATTCTTCGAGTTGCCTTATTGGAAAAAGCAGATTTTGAGACATAATCTTGATGTAATGCATATTGAGAAGAATGTCTGTGAGAATATTATCGGGACCATTCTGAATGATGGCAGAAAATCTAAAGATAATCTTAAGAGTCGACTTGACTTAGTGGACATGGGAATTCGACATGATCTTCATCCGCAATTACGTCCGAATGGAAGAAATTTCTTGCCGCCTTCTATTTTTTCTCTTTCGAAGAAAGAAAAAGAAGTGTTTTGCACGGTGTTGAAGGATATAAAGGTCCCAGATGGGTATGCATCAAACATTTCTCGATGTGTTAGTGTTAAAGATCGAAGACTTTATGGTTTAAAGTCTCATGATTATCACATATTAATGCAAGATTTACTACCAGTAGCTGTTCGCGGTTGCATGTCGAGTAAGGTGACGTCTTGTATCATTGAACTTTCTAATATAATGAAAGCCATATGTGGGAAAGTTCTAATGGTTGAAGAACTTGATAAACTACAAGATCGAGTTGCCTTGACTTTATGCAACTTGGAGAAGATATTTCCGCCTTCATTCTTCACAATTATGGTGCATCTATTAATTCATCTTCCTCACGAAGCAAGAGTTGGTGGTCCCGTTTTCTATCGATGGATGTACCCTATAGAGAGGTGTTAATTGAATTACACGTTTCAAATTACTACTGATTATACATTTGAATAAAATGTATTTACGTAGTATGTTGTTTTCTGTATAGGTTCTTGGGCAAGTTGAAGTCTTATTGTCGTAATAAGCGTTATCCGGAAGGATCAATTGCTGAAGGGTATTTGGCAGAGGAATATATGACATTTTGCTCTAGATATTTGGAACATGTTGAAACAAGATGGAATAGACCAAATCGAAATGATGAGTTAGGTACTAATGACTTAACTCAACATTATTTTTTTGGAAGTTATGGTCAACCATTAGGGAAAGTTGAAATTGCACATTTAGATGACACGTCTTGGGTACAAGCACACCGATATGTTCTTTTCCATCAGGTTACTTAGGCATAGTTGGACGTAATGCGAATCTGTTACCGATCAATTATGAGTCATGGCGCAAAATACCTAATAGTAATAAAAATCAAGCGTTGGATTTTGTTAAGGTAATAATGTCATTATAATAGATACTCTATATAAATTCAATACTAATTTGTACTTACGGTGCACACTTATTTGCTGTATAGGAGAAATTTGTTTTAGAGGTCTCTGACGATTATGTGAAGCAAGCGTTAGGGAAGAGATGGAGGGATCACAAGAGCTCCTTAAAGAAGAAATACTTCAAGAATGATCTCAGCCTTGAAGAGAAGTTGCAAACAGTCCCACCAGGAATGCTCAGGTACCAATGGGAAGATGCAGTCAGATTTTGGAGTTCTCAAAAAGGACAGGTATGATGTATTTTTCATAAATACTTGTAACAAAATTTAAATCATCATTATAAGTGGTTGTTTGACATTGTAGGACCGAGAGCATGTTGGTGTTGCTAGTAGGCAACAACAAAAGTTTACGCACACGGCTGGATCGAAGAGCTTTGCTTGTATAGCTCATGAGGAGGTATTATAGATTATTGAAATAGTTTTTTTGTATTCCATGTACATACTAACTCATAGTAATTACATTATGATACATTGTAGGAAAATACATCCGGTTCTAAAGTTGGTCGAATCCAACTCTTCGACATGACACATACGAAGAAGGATGGCACTTCTATGACTGCTGACGCTGCAGAAATTATGGTACGTTTATTGGGTAGATGTTTTAAATTTACCTGACTTTATTTATATTTGTACCATGACATTTTTTATTTTAATTAATTATTCACTTTATTATTAGGAAAAATTGAGGGAGAAAAGGGCAGAGTATCATGCTACTGCTTCGAGTCAAGGTATTGTTAATGATGATGACATTGAAAACCAAGCTATTAATGACGTTTTGGGTCCTGAAAGATATGGTCGGGTGCGCTGTCAAGGATCATTCGTTACTCCCACCAAATATTTTGGATCCAGTTCATCATAGTACATGTCATCACAGTCTCGATCTTCCCAATTAGAAGTTGGTCGTTTAAAAGAAAAGTTGGCTGAGATGGATCAACAAATGGCTAACTTGAAAGCGGAAAATGAAGCAAGGGAAACAGAAAGAGCAGCAGCGGAAGTAGCTAGAGCAGCAGCGGAAGCAGAGAGAGAAGCAGCGGCAGCACAGAGAGAGGCAGCGGCAGAACAGAGAGAAGTAATATATCAGCAGAGATGTAAAGAATTTGAAAAACGACTCAATGATATGATGCTGATGATACAAAAAACGCAACCTCAGAATCCACCATCGTAGCCTCATTTATGTTATGAGCATTATGTTAATGTTACTGAACCGTGTTTAACTTAACCTATATTGCGTTAATGAAAACTTTTATTTATTATATTGGATTTGATGTTATTGCTGTTTTGTTTGTTAGATAATGGAACAGGTTGAAAAAACAGATTTGGGGTATTAAGTATAATTTTTAGAATTGTTAAATTCTGTGTTATTTAGCGGCGTTTGTAACAAAATACTGCAATATACCATACATTTAGCGGCGTTTTTGATAAAAACGCCGCAAAATCTCAATACATATTCTGCGGCGTTTTTAGGAAAACGCCGGTAAAAATAAAAATTTACTGCGGCATTTTTTTCAAAAACGCCGCTAAACATCAACGACTATTGCGGCGTTTGTCTGCCAAATGCCGTTAAATATCAAAACCTATTGCGGCGTTTTAATGATAAACGCCGCTAAATATCAATACCTTTTGCGGCGTTTGTTGAACAATCGCCGCTATATGTTGTAACCTATTACGGCGTTTTTTTGTTGAAAAACGCCGCAAACTTTAGCGGCGTTTTTTTTACGCCGTATGTGTTTTTAGCGGCGTTTAAAAACGCCGCTAGAAATAAAAAAAAAAATGCCGCAATAAGCCACTTTTGGTGTAGTGTAAGGGTATGTTTGTTTGCCGTAAAATGAATTAAGGAATTGGTTTTCCCCGAAATCATGTGTTTGTTTCATGTAATTCGTTTTCCGGAAAATGTTTTCCAGTGTTTGGTTGGAGGAAAACTGGTTGGTAAACGTAATTCATTTTCCTGGTCAACATAATTTCCTTCGTGTTTTCTGAAAAATGACTTATGGTCTGATTTTCCGTAAGTCATTTTCCGAACTTTTCACTTCAAAGAATAAATATTCAAAATAATTTTGTTTTATAAATTTAATATTAATAAAATATTTTAATATCATTTTCATCAAAATAATAATTATTAAAATATTTAAAATATATTTATTAATATTTGTAATAATATAATATAATGTTTTTAATATTATAATAAAATAATCAATTATATTATAATAATATAATATATTATATTTTTATTTTAATAAATATATAATAATTTTTTATATATTTAATAATGAATAATATTATTTATATATTTAATATTAATATAATAATCTAATAATATTTTAATAAAGATATTTAAAATATACTAATTAATATTTTTAAAATATAATTTAACACTATTACTTTAATAAATAATTCATATAATTTATAATATTTTTATTTCACTAAAATATACCAATATTAACATTTATTAATAAAATTATAAAAATAATATTTAATAATAAATAATTTTTTTAATATTTTAAAAATAATAATATTAAGTTTTATGATAAATAATATTATTTATTGTATTTAATATTTGTAATAAGTAATTTTTCAAAAACTCATCAACTAGTGGAAAAAAGGTTTAAATAACATCTTTCAAACATCATAAAACGTTTTCCAGAAATGTAATTCATTTTCCAGAATTCAAATTCCAGTAATTCATTTTCCAGAAAATCAATTATACCCAAACAAACAGATCCTAATGTTTAGGTTTTGTTTCATTTTAGTACCCTATCATTAAAAGCTTAACGAGCGTAATACCTGAACTATCAGTTTTTGATCATTTTAGTACCTAGACTAACAATTTGTTTCAAAATTTAACGTTAAATTTTTAACATGATACTAAAATGAAAAAAAAACCCAAAACATTAGATATGATTTAAAAAAAAAATTAAAAGTTTAATACTAAAATAAATCAAAATTGATAATTTAGATATTAAATGCATAATTTACCATATTTTAAATTATAATTATAGCGTTACGGATATGATTGTGCATGTTGCATACCTTATAAAACGTGTAATAGTAATTCTTTTTGAAAAAGAATCTCCATTTTAAAATTCTTCATCCACGTGTATATTATAATTTTCTTAATTGACTCAACTAGTATTATTAAAAAATAAAAATATCTAAAATTATAATAAGAGTTTACAATTATTATTGAAAATTAAATATATAATTTGGTGAATTTTTATATATAATTAGATTTAAGGTGAATTTTTTTA
Organism: Hibiscus syriacus; assembly: GCF_006381635.1. NCBI lineage: Eukaryota > Viridiplantae > Streptophyta > Magnoliopsida > Malvales > Malvaceae > Hibiscus > Hibiscus syriacus. The sequence continues at coordinate 164,668 of NW_024062059.1, read as the reverse complement.
TCTGACTTGTCTTAAACTAATAGTATAATTTTCTTATATATAATTATAAATTATTGTTATAATATTTCTCTCTACATTTTTTAATTAAATCCCTATTTTACTAAAAGAAATTATTTTTATATTTGAGTCGTGTCGAATCGAGTCCAACGCATATTTTAACTCAAAATTTGAATCGATTTTGAATTGAACGAAACTTCTCTAAATTCGAATCAAATCAAATTTAAGTTGAAAAGACATAATCTCAAACTAAATTGAACTAACTTAAACTCTGACCTAAACAGACCCACGGCGAACGGATACCCTTTCCCATGTTGATATGTTTGTTTAGCCTCACAAGTCACAACCGTGTGCTCAAGGACGAGCTCCAAGTTCAGTTGGCTGACCCCTGCATCCATTTTGGAACCGGTAACGGTTTGAAATCATTGATGAGAGCTCAATACATCTTCCTTTGACTTTTAGTCCCAAACCCTAAATCTGGGACATATTTTTTCTAAATACTCACTTCAAAATGAAAACGTTGATGATGACATTCAAGGATAAAGGGTGCGTTTGGTTCACGGAATGTAAGATTATCAGTGGGAATAAAAGATTACCAGTGAATAGGATTACTGAGAATGTTATATTTTATGTGTTTGGTTGGTTTAGCAGGAATGTAAGATTACCTTGTTTGATTAAAGGAATAAAAGATTATTGGAATGTATATTTGACCAAATTGTCCTTATTATATATTTGTATAATATTACAAATTGAAAAATATTTATATATTTTCTTTAAAAAATTAAATTCATAATATATATATATATATATATTTTACAAAATTAAAAATATAAAAAAGGTTTAATGAAAGGGTAATTTTTTTTAACCCCTGAACTTTATATAAAATTTTAATTATAGACTTTTTTTTTTGTAAATCTAAAATAATTTAAGCATAAATTTGTAATTTAACCTTCGTAAAATTTTTATTATTCAATGACAGAATAATGATATTTTTGAAAAAAAATAAAAATTTAAGGGCATTTTAGTCCAAAACGCCGGTAATGTTACAATACCTAAGGGAAGGGAGGTAATGACATTCCCGGTAATATACCCCAAAAAATCTACTATTAGTAATAAAACATTACCGGGAATGAGATTCCCAGCCAACCAAACATAGAAATGTGGGATTCTCATCCCATGGGAATCCCATAATCCTTGTACCAAACACCCCCAAAAGATTCAAACCATCCCCTCTAGTGCATTATGTAAACTAGTCAATATTAATCATTTATTACTACCGCATATTATTTTAAATGGTAAACATTTTAATATCGCTTAAACAATATTTCGAGTTCGAACTCTTATGTATGCGAAAAAATTTCTACGAAAAGACTCGTACACTAAAATTAAGGGTACGACGTTGGTCGGTTTAAATTAATGAAGGCGAAACATTTTAAGAAAAAATAATTAATCACTAATTTTTCTTATTCCCTATTATACCCAACCTTCACGTACTCGGTGACTCATCGGATGCTTTTACGAAAGTTCCAAAAGCGAGTAAAAGGAGCAAAAAAGAATCCAATTTTGTTTGCAAAGTTGGAGTCGGTTTATCTGGAAATAGGTCACCCGGACCCATAGCTGGAAGAGCTAGAATTCTAACATTGTGTCAGGACCTACGGGTCAAGGGACAGTCTCAGATAGACAATTTTTATGGGGCGTAGGCTTCCCAAAAGGTAACGGAGGCGTGCAAAGGTTTCCTCGAGCCGGACAGAGATTGGCCTTTGAGTGCAAAGGCAGAAGGGAGCTTGACTGCAAGATTCCCCCGTTGAACATGGACGAAAGTCGGCTTTAGTGATCCGACGGTGCCGAATGAAAGGGCCGTCGCTCAACGGATAAAGTTTACTCTAAGGCTCTCCCATTCGTTGAAAAAACTTATTTGAAAAGACATTTTCAAACACACCGCCTTTGATAAAAAGTCTCGACACCTAAGCAGAGATTGTTTCTCAACAAAATTTAAAATATAACAGAAAAAAATTAAAATACACAGTATATTACTAAAACGTATTCAAATGATTATTTCGATTATTAAACATTTAAATTATTATTTTTTTTATCATTTTATAAAATGATTATTATATTATAATAAAATATATAATTTAATAATTATTTTATAACAATTAATAAAATTAATAAATATTTTATAATAAATTGATAAATCTAATAACTATTTATAACTGAAATATTCAATAATCAAAATAATTATTTAAATATAATATATTTTAGCAATAATAAAAAATAGGAAAGAGAGGACACGGCATCAATGAACCTCCTAGAAGACCCAGCGCCTTAGCCCTCCTCTCTTCTGCCACGTGAAACCGCGTTTCACCCGTCATCACTCGTTTTCAACCTGCTTGCCTCATCTTTTAATTTTTTTTATTTACAAAACACAAAAAACACTATGTATTTAAAAAGAATTTATATTATTTATTTTGAATTGTCTCTCTAACTCAGTTGGTAGAACACAGGGTTTTTAATCTTGTGGTCGTGAGATCGAGTCCCACTTAGGGCAATTCATAACGGAGGTATTCCACGGAAGTTGCTCTCAACCTGACGTTGGGAGCAACAACCTACTACCCTATCTCCCCTTACCCATTACATATGGGAATATGGTCAGCTAATTTTATATTATTTATTTTGAAAATTTAATAAATAATATTAAAAATTATAAAAATTTAAAGTAATATTTGTTCTAAATATCACAATAATTTGATAATGACCGTTCAATCATCTTGTTACAATAGTTGATATTCAAACTCATAATCTCTAAAAACGATAATAATTCTCTTAAGTAATGAAGTAGGTTGGTTGGTTGGTTCCAAAGTAAATTTAAAGTGTTATTTTGTTCCTATGAATTAGATTTAAAAACGAGATCATGTTTTAAAATTAATAATAATCTGAAAGAGATAAAATAAAGAAAATATAATTATAATTAATTTATATTTCATTATCAGTGTAATTTTGGATCTTGATGAGTCCACACGCAATCTTAAAACGGTGAAAACCACCCACCCCCAACCCAGCTTCCACGTATTTTCCAATTTTTTGTTTATCTTCCTTTAGATCCCTAAATCCCTCCTTATTTAATACTCGCTTTTTTATCTTTATCTTCCTCAAGCATATTCCTTTTGCTTTTCCCATAGCAGTTTCACAAGTTATACAGATTGGACTCCATATATTTTTGTTACCATATTGTGAAATTAGTTCATCTTTGATACCCAGATATCGTTTCTGAGTTGGAGTTTCCGATGGAGAACAACCAGCAATCCTTTTGGCAATTCAGTGATCAGCTTAGAGTCCAGAATTTGAACTTGGCTAATCTTTCGCTCAACGATTCCATCTGGAGCAACGGATATCTCCCGAAGAGGCCCGATGAGAGGAGGAATTTTGACATCAGAGTCGGAGGCGATGTGAACTCCGTCAACGGCTTAAAGCCGAGAGTCTCCGATTTCAACTCTTTCAGCAACGACGGCTGGAAAATCGGAGCCCCTAGCAACACCAGCAACATCGGCATCGGGTTCGGTCCGATTGGATATCAGAATAATATTGGGGTCAACGGAGGGTTCAATAAAGGGATATATTCGAAGCCTGTAAACAACAACACTTTCAATGTTAATTTGAAGGGTAATAAGAATAAAGGAGAGGAGATTCATGGAAGCAAAACTGGGAAGAAGAGCAATAACAAGAAGAATAACAGCAACAACGACAACTATAGCAACGAAAATAAGGATAAGGATGGGAAGAGTGGTGCTGATAAGAGATTTAAGACGCTGCCGCCATCGGAATCTTTGCTTAGGAATGAAACTGTTGGAGGCTATATTTTCGTCTGCAACAACGATACCATGGAAGAGAATCTCAAGAGACAGCTCTTTGGTATGTCTTTGACCTTTTTCCCCCTAAAAAACAAGTCTGGGTTTGATTTGATTTTGAATTTTGAACAAGATTATGGTTATATTCCTTAATTTTTGCTATGAATTATATGAAGGTTTGCCTCCACGTTACCGAGATTCAGTCCGGGCAATAACTCCTGGCCTGCCTCTGTTCCTCTACAACTACTCCACCCACCAACTCCATGGAGTTTTTGAGGCTGCAAGCTTTGGTGGAACAAACATTGACCCAACTGCCTGGGAGGACAAGAAATGCCCTGGCGAATCACGATTCCCTGCTCAGGTATTCATTTCATTCTTAGAATTTCTGTAACATCCAACTAATTTATTTCCACTATCTTGTTGAGGAATACTAAGGTTTTTGATTCTACATAGGTTCGTGTTATTACAAGGAAAATCTGCGAGCCACTCGAAGAGGACTCGTTTAGGCCAATCCTCCATCACTACGATGGTCCAAAGTTCCGCCTCGAACTCAACATTCCCGAGGTAAAATTTTCACTGCAAACTTTTGATGCTAACCAATAATTTTGCCTAGTTTACCAACTTGGGTTCTGATCTTAAATTTTGCTGGTAAAATTTGCAGGCGCTTTCCCTGTTGGATATATTTGCTGATCAAGGTGATAGCTTGGGTTCTGATATTAAATTCTGAGCAAGATGCTTGAGCACATACAGATACAAATACACAGATAATGAAGGGAAAGAGTTGAAGAATAACTAAGAGAATAGAGTTTATGTATTTGTGAAACTAGGACGGTGAGTATTATGGATCCACATACTGTTTGGTGTACGCATAAATAATAATACTTGAAACTAGTGATGATCATCAACTTAAGTTGTGAAGTTGTACGATGTAGTTTGAGATTTTGGTGTGCATTTGCAGTGTTGTGCACTGAGTATTATGGATCCACATACTGTTTGGTGTACGCATAAATAATAATACTTGAAACTAGTGATCAACATCAACTTAAGTTGTGAAGTTATACGATGTAGTTTGAGATTTGGTGTGTGCATTTGCAGTGTTGTGCACCGAGTATTATGGATCCACATACTGTTTGTACGCATAAATAATAATATACTTGAAACTAGTGATCAACATCAACTTAAGTTGTGAAGTTATACGATGTAGTTTGAGATTTTGGTGTGTGCATTTGAAGTGTTGTGCACTGAGTATTATGGATCCACATACTGTTTGGTGTACGCATAAATAATAATACTTGAAACTAGTGATGAACATCAACTTAATTTGTTAAGTTATACGATGTAGCTTGAGATTTTGGTGTGCGTGCGCATTTGCAGTGTTGTGCACTGAGCACTGAATATCGTAGTTCCTACATGATCTTATTTGTTATAGGAGCTCAAAGAAACGATGAGAAAATCAATGCAAGTGTATCCAAAGTTCTTGTTTTAATCTAGATAAACATTGATTATGCTTTTGTAGACAAACTCATGATCTGGCAGGTTGGCCTAATGATGCCTTAGAAAATGGGGGGAAAAGAACCAATTGAGTGCAAACAATTCATACATGATCTTATTTGTTATAGGAGCTCAAAGAAATGATGAGAAAATCAATGCAAGTTTATCCAAAGCATTTGTTTTTATCTAGATAAACATTGATTATGCTTCTGTAGACGAACTGATCTGGCAGGTTGGCCTAATGATGCCTTAGAAAATGGGGGGGGGGCAATAACCAATTGAGTGCAAACAATTATCAACCTCATCACATCAAAGCTATTTAATTAGAATCTGATCTATTGCTTTATATATTCCTCACCGAGTCTTGAAAGCTATTGTAAATGATCGGCATACACAAATTTTTACCATTAATGTTAAAACCACAGTTTACTTGAAATTTAAAGTTACCCGTGATCAGCGCACAAGAGGATGTACTTGTCGTTTAATGTTAAAGCAATCGGCGGGTGAGGCGTCAGCCATAGATGCGGAAAAAGAGGTGGTAAAAGAGGTGAAGTATCCAAGGCCCTGAAAGTTGGCCTATCTTTTCTCATAATAATAAAATAAGAAAGAGATAATTTACCTACCACAATGAATCCTTCAATTAAGGATGGTAAATTGGTCATTCTTTTCATGCCAAATTGTCGTTGGCCAGATGTTGACCATCCTAAACTGTCTTTTTTCCCATCATTCTAGAACACCCCTCCCTTTTTTTTAATATATGGTTAGGTGTTTGATTATTTCATATGGAGTTTTGGTCAGAAAATGAGGTTACAAGGACGTCATTTGATTGCCAACCACACTTGCGTACAATGTATTATTCATTTAAATAGAACACGAAATATAATGGTTGAATTATCAAAATATAAGATAGTACAAAATGTTTGACAATATGTATCCTGTCCCTTGTGTGTATATATATATATATCAATGTTGGCATGTGAGGTCTGGCCTCTCTGAAGAGACGTAATCTTGCAGTTGCAATTGATTAACTTTTGAACTTCCTCGGACCTTGATTTCCCTTGCTGCAAGAATGAAGGATTCATCAGTTTATCTCATAAACCAGAACAACATTCAGAATGCAACCACGAAACAAGTGAAAGTTTGGTTGGATTAAGTTCCTACTTTTTTTCTAACTCGAACTAACAAAATATCAGTACAGAATGGTTGAATCAGTTTGAATAAACAACTAGAAATAACAGATGGACTGAATCGGATTTAATAGATTATAATAGATCATACATGTAAAAAGAATAACGTCTGTCGATCCCACTCACGGCAGGAGGGTTTGGTCTGTGCAGTGGTGTCCCGTGAGGAGGGTAGATATCAGTCAGCACTGCAAACTTACCGTTGGATCTGCTTATTGCAACAGAGATTCTTCTCGGTGAAATCGGCTTATAGAGACTTTGCTAACAAACTGACTACGATTAGTACACATCATTTTGAATATTAGCCGTTCTGAGCAAGATTTATATTTTTAGCTGGCACATGTTCCACAACCTTCTTCCTACTCGGTTCAATCTACTTACGAGAGGCATTAATCTTGACTCTATGTGTATGTTAAGCAGATGGGAGGTCGAGCTGCAGTTGTTAGACGGGCCTGACGGTAGTTTTTGCTATTCATGTTTCAGCATTTTAAGGCAACAACATCACAAAAACTGTTAAGATATTATCCGTAATTTGATCTCAAACAGTACTATAACATGCTTCGAGAATATTTGGTAATGTATTGGAGTGTGTGGGGTATGCCGAATAGTTTTTATCAGACCGGGACATCTCCCGATTGGTGTACAGAGTATATTCACCAGTTGAAAACAACAAATCAACTAGTGTTTCCTGGTTTTGGACAGTGCCTACTAGTAACTAAATGGAAAAGACCGCTCCCATGGTTTTTGGAAGGTAAATGTTGGTGCAGAATGAGGCAAACGCGGTAAAAAGATGGGATTTGGGGCGGTCTTAAGAGACGCAAATGGGTCCTTTATTGCAGCATTATCGTGGAAGCAAGCTGGCCATGTGGACACACTTTGATGGAGGCAAATGCGGTTTTGCTAGGCATCAAATGGCCTTTGGAAATGCAGGTCAGGCTTGTAGAGATTGAAAATGATTCTCTAGTTGTGATCAAATACCTAACAAGCAATGATCGATTAGTATCGAGTCTGGGGCATCTAATCGATGATATTAAAAATCTCTTAGTGTGAGTTTTAGAGTGGTTTTATTGAAGCATGTTCTTCGGACGGTAAATTGACCAGCACATGACACATCCCCTTGCTAAGTTAACTATAATTAGCCGTGGGAGAGTTTTTACTTGATGGTCCACCTCCTTGTATAGATCATTGGTTACACACTGATAATGTCCTTCCTCGGTCTTACCAAAATGGGAGCCACACTTTATTCAACACGACATGACACAGATCACGGTATAGGCTATGGATCAGATTTGTTATATTCTTAGATGAAATGACACCAATAACAGTATACAATATATATACCGCGAAGCTAATAAAGTTGCAGATATAATGGCGAAGGTGGGACCAATTAAGAGCTCAGATCTTTTGGTTTTTTAATCAGGCACCGCATGCAGAAAGACACAGCCTGGATGGTGATAAAGCTGGCGTTCAACTCCTTGCATAGGTCTACTAACTTAAAAAGTTAGTGTCACGGGCTAATTAGACGCCAATTCAATAAGAAAATAATTTCCTATTGTGTAATAAAGGATATATAAAATGAGTCCCCACACACTTATCCTTCCCCGTAATCCTTCTGTGTTGTATCCTTGACTTTTGAGTTTAACTCGATTGACAAGTTGGATATCTAGACACACCACTACCCCGACATTTGTACTCGAGTCCGAGTAACATAGGATAATGTCGACTAATGAAAGACCATTACAAGTGCACTCTTTTTTCACCCTAAGTCTTCCAAGAGTGGTGGTTGGAGGATGCATGCATACAAGTGTTCATACGAGGTGTATGCAGTAAATATGATGTGCCTTCCTTTAAAGGTCTGATTCTAATTCTATGGCTAGAGGAAGTCATCTCACGGTTCAAATTTAGAGGTTTTCAGACCCGGAATGTTTCCTCCAACTCAAGTAAACGAATTCAACTAAACTAATCAAAAAATTTATTAAATCCCAAACCAGAGCAATCAAGTGTATACGATTTACCATACATAAACAAGGAAAATGAAGTACTGAACTTACCTTAACTCAGCCTCATCACCATTTCCCACAGGACTCACTCTCCCTCTTCCTCCGGAGGCAACATCATCCATGCTTTGTCCACGTCGAGTGTACCGACCGCCGGATGCGACAAATGCTGGGCAAGGACGGTAAGCCTTAATAGGCCACCAACCAAACCCCGGGACTGTTGCAATCCCTCCTTGAATCCTACCCTCACCATCGCATCCCCACTCCAATTCCTCTTTTCCACAGGCCTTGCAACCCCTGTCAGTATGTCAGCCATCTTCTTAGGTGAAATTACCAAAAGGGGAAAATACATAAAAAATTACAATACAAACCCGAGGAAACTATATTCCTTTCCACTCCATAAATACTACCAAATCGCAATTCCTAAAACCTAGCTGTAAGGCCATAATAATGACCCTCAATATTGAATTTTTTATTGTACGTAATGTACAGCGGCCATTGGTTAACAGTAAATTAGCTAATTCACAGATTCAAGAAACTCGAAAGAAAAGTGCGTTTAACTGTAATTAACCCATGAAAGTTAAGCAGTTACCATCGAAATTCAGACCATTGGTTAAGCTTTCTTATTAATTTACTAAAACTGATCTCCGAGTTATACGGATGTGGATGGTACCTGAAAGAAGGATCTTCAACCGCAACCGCGGTGGCAGCGACGCCATCAGGTGAAGCTGAAGGTTCGTCTTCAGCAGTTGAAGAAGAAGCAGTACTGGAGAAAGGGACGGTGGGCCTAAATGGGTACTTGATACAAGTTATGGATCGAAAGCAGGTGGAGTAAGGGCGTTGAAAGAGGAAGGTTTTATGAGATGGTGGTGGTGGTGGTGGTGGTCCTGAGAGAAGTGCCATTGTCATTTCCTCTGTGTGCGTTTATGCGGAAATGGATAAACAGTCAGCCACGAGCTCCAGCGCTCTAAGCAAAATATACGGTCCAGAATGAGACATGAAAATGCAGAATGTAAAATATCAAGAAAAATATTGAGGTTCCACCAAGATTTGAATTCGGGTTAATGGATGCAGAGTATAATGTCCTGATCACTAGACCATGAAACCAATTTAATTTTTTCTTGGATTTTATTATTTATAATAGGTTTGTAAAATATATTTCGTTATTCAGTATATTCATTAAATTCTGTAAATTACAATAAATAATATTTTATAATAATACTAGTTTGAAACAAATTTATAAAGTTTAAAATATATACACACCACATAGGTAGATCGAGACATCAAACATCCTTAAAGGTATAAATGAATAAAGCGTTTGACGAAATATTCTTATAACATTCGTTTATGTCTCAGGGAGGGCATTTCATAATTTAGATGTCTCCTACGGAAGCTGCTCTTAACCTAGTGTTGGGGCAGCCTACTATCTTACCTCCCCTTACCCCATTACATATGAGAACAAGGGACAACCATTTATTAAGTTAAATAACTCAATATGGATAAAACTTTTATATTCATTTAAAAAATATATGAGCACGAATAGAAGTGTATTCGACTCAATTATGTTCATGAACAAACGAATACAGAGACAATATTAAAACTTTAAATAGACACGACATAAAAACTTTCAAAAATAAACAAATAAACACAAACACAATCATATTTGTTCAAACTCAGTTAATTTACACTCCAACATCCCCACCTCCCTTTGGCTTCGCCCCAGCACTTGCTGTAAACCAATCGGGGGATAATCATGTACATGCAAACCAATAGTTTTGCTAAGGGCCATGGATGCCAGTAAATTTATCCATAATGATTCTATCACATGCATTGGTGATTAGATTTAACCCTTCAGGCACTTTATCCTGCAAATCATGCAACATCTATGATTTGTGAATCCACCTTCAATCTACATGTTTACATTCATGTCAACAATAGTTGAAGAAATATGTTATGTACAGCCATAATTATGATATACTAAGAGGCAAACAAATAATCAAAGGACAAAAACGTAAAGAGTCCCCCATTTACCAGAAAATACCCAAAACTGAGATGGCAAAGCCAAAAATATAAGGATCATTGAAAAGACATTCCACGGAAATTTCAAGCAACTTGCTTTTGGTAACCAAATAAAATTACCAGTACCATGTTTTGAAGCTACTACTAAAATTATCACTTCGAATTTAACTCTCCATCTTCTGTTATCCATGAATCTGTTGTCCCATGTCCCCACCGGCAGGCAGCATTACTGAGCTGTGGTGATGTACAAGGTACCACCGTCCGTGATGGAACTCAAAGACGTTCGTCATGTTAAACGGTCCGCTATCTATGTCAACAAAGGTTTTCATTGTAACCCATGCCATGTCTGTCAGTACCCGGGCTCGAACATCTCTAACCTGAAAATCAACATCTTGCTCCCAATTAAATGCAACCTGCCAACTCTGTATTACAGCATTATACCTGCAAGTAGTAAAACCCAATGGTTCTCAGAGTTAATACGGTATATAAAGCAAACCAGTGATATAAAGACTTGAGCCTAATCGAGTCGAATACTACGGTGATATACATTCTACATGCTGAAAACTGATCTTAACCAACTTTCTGAAGCATCCAATCTTCTGATGTGACGAAGGATCAAGCTTGTGACAAAAGGGATGAACAAAAAGAAAAGGAAATTACCGTGCAATATATCTTGAAATAAATGTTTTTCATTCACGCTTTCCCCGATCACGATAGGAAATACATCATTTATTCAACTCAATATAAATGTTAAGTGATACATTCATCATTTGGGTTCTTAAATTACAATATCTGTCATTTCGCAAGAATTCTATTTATATGTAGTTGCTTCTAACATACCAATTCAAATAGAATTTCTAAACAGCATGGTTGATTGTGATAATAAGTAGAGATAAATGCACTGTCATTCCAATTCATAAAGCACTCCAATGTTGGAACCAGGTTAGCAACTAAGAGCACAAGCAATTTTGCGATCATAAAAGCAAAATGTAATCATCTTACAAGTTAAAGCTCTTCTCTACCTTAATATATTTTTGGAATCATCGCGGTATTTTCTAGAGACATCTTAAATAGGAAAACATCAAGCTCATTTCACTCGAGTTTAATCAACCGTGCAACATGATAAGAGAGTTAAATGACACAAAATTTTATTGGCTTTGTTCAGTGTTTACCCAGACCTACCTCAAAGCTAAAATTTCAAATTCATTGCAGAATCCTGACAAAAAATGATAGAAATTATCGAAATTTAACACTCCATCATAAGAACAAAAGGAAGTAAACTGCATTTTCCTGATATCGGACTGAAAGATCTTACCCTGAATAATGTTCTCCCGATGCGTGAATACACTTTACATAATCCGCATTCAGCCAAAAACAACTCATAGCAGGAAAAGACCTACTCCTGATGATGTTAAAGAATTCTGTATTAACATTCATTATGGCTCTTGTAGCTGCATAGTATGCCTTCCACCCATTAACCGGTGTTACACTATCTTGCTCCAACGTAAAATCCTAACAAACAAAAGATTAAGGAAGAAAATTTAATAACTAATCCCAATTGAGAAAGATATCACCATTAGGGGGAAAAGGAAATCAATCAACTACAACAGTTGATATTAAATAAAATTTTAAAAAAACACAGTGAAATTTTGGGAAAGAAAGCTCAGCTCCATTGAGGAAATTAGAAGCAACGATTATGACGGGTACATCTCATCATTCGAGGTAAAAAAAAAGAAGCCATGCAATGATTCTGTGCACTCAGTTTATCTCCCAATAAACTATGAACTATATAAATAAATAATGAATGACCAAATTCATACTTTCGTTAGAAATGCCATGAAAGGCGAAATAAACTATGAACATTAGAAATTAGAATTCATGAAAAATCAAAATTGAAGCCAAAAAATTAAATAAAAATCGAAAGGCAACAAAAATTGGGGGAACCGGGTACCTTGTGATAAAGTGCTTTCCAAGCATTATCATCATTGGCGGCCTTCCTCATCAGCGAATTAGTCATAGAAAGCCGGCAAAGGCTCGGATAATCCAGGTAACTAAGCGCGTGAGTGGTAATCTCGGGCACCAGCTGCTCCATCATTGACGCCCCGCTCTGCATCTCCGCCGCTACCTTGGAAACATCCGCCGTTACCATTTCCTCATCCACGGCACCAGCCCTACCGTCGTTAAGGAACGCCGCGGAATCGGTGGCTCCGTTGCAGGAAGAAGAGGGTGTGGCTTGTCTTGTTTCCTCTTTCCCGGTTGACGTGGCGGGAGCGGAGACGTTGGATTTGTGGGGCCTCTTGAATAATGACCAGACGGCGAGGAGGAGGGGGAGGAGGGTAACGATTGTGGCTATGATCAATGACTGATGGGACTGGAGAGCGATGGAGGGGTTGTAGGAAATCTCCATTCATAAGACATTAAAGCTCCGTCGTACATGAAATAAAACCCTAGAAATCTCCAGTGATTCCAAATAGGTAACTAATTAAGACGGCGAAAACTCTTTGGTTTTTTGGGTAATAGTTTTTTTTAAGGTTTTTACAAAAGGTATAAAAATTTAAACAGGATTCAATTTTGTTGCAGAAAGAGAGAACGGAGAATCGTGACAGCGACGAAAATGGAGAAGCTCAAACCAGAAAAACATATCAGTATTGGGGGATAGCTTTGTAATTTTGCAGCTTTATTATTTCTACAACTTCTAACACTAAATTAATACGAAAAATCATAAAAATAAAAATGATAAGTTAAATTTATTACAGGGTCAAAATTACCCTTTTACCTTTATAAAATAAACAGAAAAAAATATTTTTGTATGATATTAAAATCGAATTAAATTTTGAATCGAATAAAATCTTTCTAAAATTCGGGATGAATCGAGTAACAGTCAACATAATTGGTCAATAAGAGCTCAATCCAAATCTAAACTTCAGCAATAACATGAGATTGCTGCACAGTAAACAGAGGTTCAGTGTTGAATGGCAGAAGAGTCCAGTAAGATCCTTCACTGTCAATACAACAGCTATACCATTCTATTCTGTAAGAACCCACTGGAAAATGAGATACGTCAAGTACACAGCTTGAAAATCCTTGGCCTTTACCATTTGGTTCAAAGCACACAAATTCATTAGCTATCTGCTCATCTTTTGTATCACTGTCCCTGAAACGCTTACCGTGACTAGTCTTCTTTTCGCGCTCCGTTACGTAGCGAAATAACTTCTCGTTCATTTCTACCATGTCCTCACGTTTCCAAGGCTGTCGATTCGATTCCGTTTCCGTTTCTTCATTGTTTCCTTCCCTGTGGGACGGCTTCGGAGAGGACACTCTACTGTGGAGAAGACAGTACAACTTGGTCAGTTTAAGTGAGAATCCGGGTGAGGCGTTTCTCAGTTGAAGACACAGATTTAGCGAGAGGTGAGAGCCGGACAACACAACAATCTGGTTTTGATTTCTGGTGTATGTGCTGAAGACAAAGAGTTCTGAACCAATGAAAGGCCTGGAGATTTAACAATATTTCAAAAACAAGAATATCAAAAATTTGAAAATATATCAGTTATCACAAACAGGTCCACTCTAATTCTAGGGGGGGAACCGATTACAGAAGATAACGCTAAAGATCATTATGCAGTGGAGCAGCTTAGCTAATCTTCGATAGATTTAGTAGAAGGTTTTTTTTAATTGAAAATATGCAGAGAAAAGAAGGTAACTATTGGAAACAGTTTGCAAGATATACCTTGTATTAAAAAAATGCTTAGGCATCTGGAATGGAATTCGAAGCCATTTCCTAATAATGTCTAATAGTACTTCTCTCCCATTCTTCGTAACTTGGGATATGATTGCCTCATTTTCTATCCCGTTTATCTCGTTTCGCAAACGAATCACAGTGGAAACTGCATACCTTGTTATATTAAGTATATCCTCTACCTCATGCCCACTTTTCGGTATACAATTTCTGGATTGCAGGTGAAAACATTTTCTGGGATATCCTCCACTCTCCAAAAGTAGACAGAGATCCATGCTAATCTCTTGGTCGATGTGCAATAAACGCCCCAGCAAATCTTGCAGTAGCATCGAACTTAAATTGCTATGCTCTGCATCCTCTTGATCACGAGTTCTTAAATTTTTATGAGCAGGGATATTTGGAAAGAAAACTGGGAATCCGGTACTAAAGGCCAATACAGAGCAGCTAAGTGCAAGTGTTGCAATGACTTTCAAACTCTCACTTTCCATACCGATGAAAGATGAGTTTATCAGATCCAATTCCTTCGCTAGTCTATTCAGCCGGAAAGAAAAGTGCGTGAATTTTTCTAGACATTTGACGTTAGTCAAAGCATTGTTCTGAACCTCAATCATGTTGCTAAAAATTTCCTGCTTAGATGCGTCCAACACTTCAAGAATCTCGCCAACAGCCCAAAGAAACTTTGTTCTAAGAGAAAAGAACCATCTCTGGAAACAGAATGCCTTTTGAGATATGACTAATCTTTCTAATGTTTCTATGGAAGAACATGCATTATGGTATGCCCCAACAAGAATATCCCTATAATTAAGCACACTGTCATTCCCTGCGGCATCTTGTCCAAGTTCTCCAAAATTATCTTTCAAAAAAGTAAGGAGTTCATTCATTACCACTGAACCTACTAAGAAAGACTCTTGCTTTGCCAAAGAACTAAGCCAGAGTTTTGCCTCAGAATGGGAAAACTGAACTAACGATTTAAGCCAGCAATAACAGGAATCAGACTGAACTCTTTTAATTAGCTGTGTAAAAATAAAAGTTGCTGTAACCCATGCTCCCTGACTTGTCGCGTATATTCCTGCTTTATAGGCATACCAGTTATCCCTCGCTGACATCATTTTGCAGGCATGCTCAAGGGTAGCAAGTTCTTGCTTAAATGGGTGTTCATTAAGAATTCCAACAGGACGAGAATGCAATAGCAAAGAGTAAATGGTACGTGTATAGTAATCAAATACTCTGCCATGATGTAGATGCTCCACCAGAAGTTGTACTTTGTCAAAGACACTGGCAGTGATTGCACCAGCTTCACTGAGGATTTGAAGACAGGCAGACACAAACCGGTGTATGTCTGATAAAAGCTTGGACCTGAAGACTTTGCCCATATCTTCCTCAAAGTCAATAACCTCACCTGAAGCAATGTGTTTACTAGCCAAAGCATTTTCATTTAGATTTGCAAAATATTTGATAAATGAACTGATTTCACCCAGCACTGTCACACCCAAATCCAGATGTTCCCCAACAAGCTGAAGAATTAGATTAAGAAGGTTTTTAACTTTTTGCAATATTCTGTTACTAGTCTGGCAAGTATCAGATGATGGCTTCACCAGTGATCTGACCTGTGCCATAACTAAAGAGATGACCTGCAGTGGCAGAGGTGAGGAATAAACAGCAAAAGATTCACTATTTGTTCTTGCCCAAAGTATCGTTGACATATCTGTAAGAATTCGAAGAGCAGCAAGGCTCTTTGACATGATTGGAGACAGAGATGCATTTTGTAGAATGGCTAATATCTGAGCAAATTCGAGCTTCTCTAAAGATGAGAGACCAGGTATCGTATACAAAAGGATCTGCAAATTGCCCAAAATGATCAACAAAGTTTAAACCAAATGATACTAAACAACTCATTTATGATTTGCTTAAAGAGAACCTTATGTAAAATCTGGAGAGCTCTCCAATGCATGACTGATGGAAGTTCCAGTTCATCTAGTAAGCTGAATAAAGCTTTGATCGCGTACGTATTTCCGGGAGAGCAACACCCTTCTTTTACAAAAATAAGATGCAAACACCTTAATGCTGTTACTCGAATCTGCAAACTATTTTCCTGGGTTACACATCGCAAAAGCACATCCACCTGTATCCAAATGGAAAGACAAACATATTAAAAAAGTCATCCCACATGAAATGTATTGCAAGAAAGAGAGATTGAGAATAAGCATTCACCGGGGCCTGCCCCGACCGCATGAACTGGTGCTAGAAGGAATACCTGTTCAGAAATAAGACTTGTAGACTTGGAAACTAGTTTTGAGAGTGAAACCAGCATGGCAATGATGAAATTCTCTTCTGAAGAATCTGACACCAGCTTTACACCGGTCTGCAAGAAAGCAGTGACTTATGTGAGCTAAGATAAAAAAATTCCAAACAGGGAGTTTGCAGCAGGAATTAATTATTTGAGTAGAATACTGATTTCTACCTGTCACCAAGATCATTCTATTGTTGCATCACATATGGGACCGGTAGATAAATAGTACCTCACAATAACAGTATATAGCAACAATGGTCACACTATTGTGCCTAATTGGAGTATCATATGTTGGAAAATTTTTGAAGGCATATGCAATGCGCCTCATGTGTAGGACTCGATTCTTTAAAATGGATGCAACAGGCAATAATTAATTTAACACTAAATGCCTCCTCTTCAAAATAACATGTCAAAAAGGCCCTGAAAACCTTGTACCAATCCATGATATGGTCATGGATAAAATTGTCCTTTGCAGGCCTGGTCATAATTTCGCACAATAAGCAGAAAGTTGTATTTAGAAATGCAAATTGGAATATGCATGTTTCAGGATATG
Organism: Hibiscus syriacus; assembly: GCF_006381635.1. Classification (NCBI taxonomy): domain Eukaryota; kingdom Viridiplantae; phylum Streptophyta; class Magnoliopsida; order Malvales; family Malvaceae; genus Hibiscus; species Hibiscus syriacus. The sequence continues at coordinate 147,556 of NW_024062059.1, read as the reverse complement.
AGTGAATGGGATAGAGGGGAAGGGAGCACAAAACCTTGTAAGCACTTCTTGAAACTGAATATGAGTAACTCATTCTAGTAAAAACACTTGCACCTGCTAACCTTGCAGCTGCCGGTGTTTCTGGCGAAGCCATCATATTCGCCAGCATCTCCAAGACAACAGATGCAAAGTCATCTGTTAACTCACAAAACCGACTGGCAGCAAACAATGATGCTTTAACCTATAGAAATCATGCAAATGCGGAGAATAAGCCTTTCTTGTGTTCCAAAAATATGTTACTGTAAGTGGCCTGTAAATAATGGCATATTCAATAATAATGTTTCTTATCTTTTATTTCTTCGGTGTTTGTGAAGGCAGGTTGATAATCTATGGGGGCAAGATAAGTATCTGCAGATGTGTGTGATTGGGAACTTATATAATGTCTAACACGATTGAGGATCCTAATCTAAGTTAAACACTTTAGTTTAGGCTCAAACAAGCTCAGGTAATCACATTCTTTAAGAAAGGGTAGAAAAACAGATTTGAAGGAATGTTCAAATAACAACAAGAAGAACATTTCGTTTTCTGCAGCAGAAATACTGATGTTGAGACACCGAACTAACCTCCAATATATCGGAAGAGACCATACTGGAGAGTACCAAGTACCGTATCTCCGCACTATCTTTTGCAAAATCAGCCCAACAACCAAATAGAACTAAAGCCATTGCTCTCGACTCAACGTCACCTGTGTCCAAAACAATCTTCACTCTCCTCAACAGTTCTTCATGGTTATTCACTCTGCTATTTAGAAACGTTCGTCTCTTTTGCTTCCTATGTTTGCTGCTCTTATCACACCTGATATTTGTCAAGAAAATTCTGACAATAGACAGCCTGATTTTCTTATCACCAAAGCGAAATGCGTCCGCAAGCCTTAAAAGTATAGTATTCGCAAACAGTCTATCCTCGCCAGGGACTAAACCGAAGATGGAGCATACTGCCTTAGTCGCTTCAGGTTCTCGTCCCCATAGTTCCAGTCTTTGACCAGTCTGTAAAATGGCCTCACCTGCTCTGGCTAAATAAGGAAAAACTCATCAAACTGAAGGAGATGATGAAATGGGTTGGTATTGGAGTTTGTGAGAGAGAAAAAACTGAAACCTGGGTTATTGGAGCGTAGAGCCTTGTCGAGCTGGATGCTCCATTCCATGGCACAAGCAGCCGATATTTTGTCCATTGTAAAATGCGGTCATCAGCTCAGCTACTTCCTGAAAAATATATAAAAGAAAAAACAGAGCGGATGCAGTGAGAGAAAGAGGAAGCAAAGGGAATGAGCATTTAGACGAACAGTTGGTGGACATAAAACAGAAAAAAAGGTCTAAAAATGGCATATTCGACGTCAAGACCGACACACACACTGAACGCCCATCTATGATGATGATTGATAGCGTTATTACTAGCCTTTGAATCCCGAACAAAAGACTTCCACTTCCACTTTCACTTTCATCTCCTGTTTTCGTGTTTGGTTTGGCAAAAGGCAAACGATTTTTCTAGTTCTACTGCTTATTTATCATTACACGGCTCATCAATAGATGATCTATTTTTTTTAAATAGTATATATATATATATTAATATATAAAAAAATTATATGCGATGAAGTTAGCATGAGTCGGGTTTTTGGTCCATCCGACTCGACTCGAGAACAAATGAGTCTCCACCTGAAACTCGACCTGACTAAAATAAGATCTCACCCAATCCGACCCGAACATATGAATTAGAAACTCGACCCGAAATAATAAAAAAATTAGTTTTATTCAATAAAAATAATGAATTAATTAAAAAATATTATATATAAGGGTATTATTGTAATTATTCCTAAATATATAAGGTAAAATTATAATTTTTTTCGGGTCGGATCGGTATTTTCACCCTAAACCATAACCCGAACCTGAATTTTTTTGTAAAAAATCCGATCCGATCGAGTCGGAACCCGTCGGGTTCTGGTTGAATGCCCATCCCTAGTGAAGTTAAGTATAACTTTTAGATATATATTATCAATAAAATAAACAATCGATAAAAATTAAATTTTAAAATAAACACCTACTTATTCTATAATTCTAAGTACACTACGAGTCACTAAATTATTCAAAATAAATTTTTAAATGAGATTAAAATAGGAAAATTAGGATAAACTACATTATAGTCAATCAATTATCGGTTAATATTTTGTCACTCTTTTATAAAAGGTTATGGCTTTGCCACTAACATTCTTGAATTTAAACTTCTTGTCATTTTGCATAATGATCAGATAAATGGTAACATGACCATTTGAACATTGATTTAATGATAAACATAAGCATCAACTTTTACACATTAACTAATTTGGTAATGATTTTATTAAATAATGAAAAATATTCTTTTCGAGAAGACGGAAAATATATCTTAAAATTAGTTTTATTAGACCATTGCAAGAAGTGAATAAAACATTTAGAAAGTTTTTAGATAGATTTTCGTTAGTTTTAAGTGAGTTTCATAAAGAATTAATTCAAATATTTGATATTAAATTTTTCGTAAACGACGATGAGCGACAAACAAAAAACGAGAAAGAAAACAATCATATCATACATTGTTAATGATTTAATGACCTATAAAAAAAATCAACATCGATAATTTAATGATAAAATTAATACAAATACTTAATTTTAATGATTAAACTTTATGTAAAAAGTTATTTCAGGAAAAAATACAGATAACTTATAACCCTAATATCTCGTATCTATTTATAGGAACACTTAATTGATTATAAAAAGAAATTTATTTAATAAAGATTTATTAAAATTATTTTTTTTTACTTTTTAATTATTTTTTTATAGAAAGTCTTTAGTTTTATTAAAAATAGAAAATATATAAAATTACAATGAATATTTACAAGCATAACCGTAAATCTAAAATATAATTATGACATTTTCCTATCACCATTTAAATAAAAACTAGCCACCTAGATCACATAAGGACCAAAGAATGAAAATGTTAAAAAACTTAACAAAAAACTTGAATAAAATAAATATATGATTAATCTGATTGCATCGATAAACGAATCACAAAAGGGATGAAGTTACTGAAAGACTACCGACAAATCGCAAATCAGAGTCAAGCGACGTCAGAAACTATCCACGAACGCAAAACGTATATCCAAATCAATCCGAGGGTCCAAAGCAGAGAAAATTATCTGTAGACACTAATTTTCGTCCATCTTTTTTATTATTTATATATATATATATATTATATAGTTTGAAATCATTTTGAAAACTATATAATATATGTTTTTTTTTTAAAAAAACATTTTGAAAATATATAATATATAGTTTTTGAAAACATTTTTGAAAACATATATATTATATAGTTTTTGAAGTCATTTTTGAAAACATATAACATATAATTTCAAAACATTTTTGAAACTATGAGTTTGAAAATATTTTTAAAAAAATATATATAATATATAATTTTAAAATATTTTTGAAAATATATATTATATAGGTTTTTGAAAAATATATTTTTTATTATTATAATTGTCATTTTTTTTATTTTAGTAGTATTATTATTTTTATTAATTTTATTTTTATTGTTCATGTCCAATAATCAATCCAGCAAAGGGTCCACTAGTCTGGTTCAGTCAGATTTGAGCCTGACCCAGCCCGTCCAGGTTTAGGGTTTGGAAAACCCTGAAATGATGCCAGTCAATGCGCCGCATGGGGGAGTCAAGGGGACACGCGTGGCCAACGGTCAATACCAAAACGGCCGGCCGGGATCCCGGGACTAACCCATCCCGGGATAGCCGATCAACCACGAACCCATGACCCCGAAATATCCGAGATCGTCCCAGAAATCACCGGAAACAGCCTCCCAACGGGCTATATAAATACCAGGGGAGAACCCCCGAGAGGGGGAAAAAACGAAACCGTAAAACACATCATCGGAGAGAACACAGAACCGAGGAAAACAAACGAAGAAGAAATCCATCTCAACATATCAGAAAAAACCAACAATCAACCATTACCAAACCACCACAGACCCACAAACGGCCAACAGTAAACCAGAGAGTCATTATCACAAGACAGTAAATCGCGAAACAACAAAGACAGAAATCAAACACAGTACAAAAAACCCAAAAAGCGGAGACTTTCGAATCCGAAAGTAAAAATAACAAAGTCCAAAACTTTGTTGCGTGGAAGAATACCGAAAGCCACCCGGAGCGGCGTCGGAGAAACGAGCCGTCACCAAAGAAGGGGTACGTATTCTAACCAATCAAAGGGCGGTTCAAGGGTGCTAATCCTTCCTTGACCGTAATCGACTCCCGAACCCGACACGTTTCTGGTACAACGCAGATCAGGTAAGATGGTGTCCGACCCACCTAAATTCGATTTAAAGTGGTCGGTGGCGACTCCAACCCAATCAATTCAAGTCGAAGCCCAATTCCGGGGCCCAACCGAAAGACGGTTGCGACAGCTTGGCGACTCTGCTGGGGACCGGTAAGTGAGTCAGGCCAGAATTAATTTTCGGTTGTCTTTTTATGCGAATATTGTAAATTTAAATTTTAATTTATTTATTCGATTCCAATTATTTACCTTTGATTATTTTTCCAAGTAAATAGTTGTACTAACATTTTTTCAATGATTTCAGATTTTCGAAAAGTTTCATTTCAGGCTCTATACTCGAGCTCCGAACCCTTTTAAGTGGGGGTGAAAGCGACGCATTCGTGTGAATTTATTCACCGCATATGCCTAGCAAGTAGCCTTCGGGATTCATATACCTTATGTCTTCGTGTGAATTTATTCACCGTGCGGGCATAAGGGAATGTGTCCCCTCGAGTTTAACTTAGTCCACACAAGCCTGTGATGGGTTTAGGACTAAGGGTCTGGTAAGCCAAGGGGGCACCGGCAAGGAGAACTCGAGTACCGTTTTTTAGAACCTAAACCGGGAGAGTACAGGGAATTAGAGCCCACCCCAAAACCTCATTCCAAACCCTAGGCTGTTTTATTTCCTACTTTATTTTCTGTTCAAAGCATGCGAACTAGACAAACATGTGGTTAGGTTTTGTTTGAAATTAGCATGCGGGATAGAGATCATGTCCGGGTAGAAATAATAAGCATGTGGGGTAGATATCATGTGGGGTAGCATTTTTCATTTTTATTATTGTTTTGATTTACCTCACTAACCCTCTTATTTTTTGTTCTCTTTTATTTTGTGTTCATCGTTTGCATCATTTAAAACGATGTGTTGATCCACCAAAAATATGTTTGTTAAACATGAATAATCTGCATTAATGGACAAATGGGTTATAATACAAAGAGATAAAAAAACTCAGAAGTCCAACCGTGGTCAAAGAATACTCAAAGGCAAAGTTGCAGGGGCAATACGAGGAAAAGGTCACTGACTCGGTCGCTCCTTTCGAAAACTACAAGAACAAGATGGTGAGACACTAGCTGAGTTGGATGCCATTACGGACGAATTCAAGAAGCAAGCTTCGGATAGTTTCTCTCGATGGAGGGCTCCAATGACACTTTCGTTAGAAACAAGCTCGGTAGAAAGTGAAAGTCGGAGATGCAATCCTTCGAGATCTTTTTTTGGGGCAAGCATCTCATTATTTGCACATTTTAGCCAAAGGAGTCGGAATGGTTCGACAGGATATTCAACTAGTGAAAAAGACGAATCAACTTGTCAGAAGCTGTACAGGATTTGTACCATCAAAGAGAGTTTTTTGTCTCTTCAGACGTAACACTTTTGTCACCAATAAGGGTTATTCAGAATAACAAGCACATTTTTTGGATCAATGCCTCGGACATTTCATGCATCATATATTTAGACATTTTGCATTTCTTATTTTCTTTGCATTTTGTTATTTTCTTTGCATTCACATTAACTAATATAAACATGTCTCATCAAGGGGAACAAATACTGGATACACCGCCTCAAGCATTGGACACACCCCATCCACATAACACTCGTTTAAAGAAGAAGAGGATGGAAGCCAGAATTACACAAATCGAGGAGAATATGGTAAAACTACAAAAAGAACTAGAAGACAAGATAAACCAGAACAGTCGAAATACTCTGGAAACAATCACAAAAAACCAAGAGTCCTTGGTTGATCAGATCGTTGCCAAGTTAGTTGGCCTACAACAGACCAGTGCGCCCGGGGCAGGTTCACAGGAAGGGGTAACTATACAACCTACCCCACAAGTGGTTATCTCACCTGAAATCCTACCAGAACTTCGAGGGGACTCATCTGCTGCAAAATCAAAGCCCTTATCCTCTGTATTTAACCCTAGGAACAATCCGGGTTATTACCATGTACCAGATTTGGACGAAGAGGAAAAAGCGAGGAAGATGGAGGAAAAAATCAAACAATTGGAGGACCAAATGAATATAGTCAAAGGAGACCGTGGCTACCATGAAATCGATGCAGCGGAACTTAGTCTAGTCCCGGACTTGGTTCTTCCCCCGAAATTTAAGTCCCCGGAGTTCGAGAAGTTTGACGGAAACAGTTGTCCATCCGCTCACATCACCATGTTCTGCCGAAAGATGACAGGATATAGAAGAAACGACCAACTCCTGATCCACTGCTTTCAGGATAGTCTGTCGGGATCAGCTATTCGGTGGTACAACCAGCTAAGCCGATCAAATATCAAGACATGGAAGGACCTGGCCAAGTCATTTCTGGAACAATACAAGCATATCAATGACATAAGGCCAGATCGAGTTATGCTACAAAGTATGGAAAAGAAGCATAACGAGAGTTTCAGGCAGTACGCACAAAAATGGAGGGATTTGGTTGTGCAAATTCATCCACCGTTAGATGAAAAGGAAACCCGAAAGCTCTTCGTGCAGACCCTGAAGGCTCCATACTTCGGGCACCTGGTTGCGATCACATCAGGAAGCTTTTCAGACTTGGTTATGGTCGGAGAAATGATTGAGTCAGCCATAAAGCAAGGCAAAATTAAGGATGGGGAAGCCAGTAGGAAACCTCCTATGAGGGAGAGGGATGGAGAGGTTAACAACATCAAACACTCCAGCAAAGGTGTTATAATCTCCAGCCCAAAATCAACTGCGGCTGTACCGTTAGGTACTTCTAAACAAGAGTCCAGGAGGGAAAGGGAACATTTCGATCCTATTCCCATGACCTACAAAGAGCTTTACCAGCAACTTCTTGACACTCATGTGGTGTCACCATATCCAGTAGAACCCATGAAGCCCCCATACCCCAAGTGGTATGACGAGAATGCATATTGTGAATATCACGGCGGAGTCCCAGGGCACACAATTGAGAACTGTTACGCATTCAAGAGGGTTGTACAAAAGATGCGTAACCAGAACTGGATCAACTTCAACAACTTGGGGGCATCCAAGTGAGGAATATCATTTCATCATTTGAGGCATTCTGTTTGACTTTGTTTTTCTTCCATTTTTTCTCAAGTTTTTGTAAAGACATCTTAATCAAATTTATGTTACTGTAAAAGATGTTAAGCAATAGATCATATTTGCAAATTTGCATTTCTTTGAATATCATCTGAATTAAGAAACTCTGTAAATGGTTCAAAGTTACAGATCTTTGACGAAATAACAAGAACTTTGACCTTACCCAGAATATACCCTCAAACACCGTACCATACTCTTGCAATTAACCAATATAACCTTTTCCTTTCATAAGGTGCGAACAACATGGGGCATCGTTTGCATATGACGATTACTATACTTTTTATTTAAGACGTTCAGTGATGATAATGATCTTCACAGATGGAATAGTCGAGTAAGTGAATCTAGTTTAGGTCAGTTGCTTGAAAATTGAACTCTAAAGATGAGATTCCTTAACTTTTAAAAACACCTAGACTATGACAGGTTCTTCTTGACAATCTTAAGAAATTAAATCCGTAAAAACTGAGCTATTCCGCTAAGGCAATTGGTTATAGAGGAAACTTGAAAGCCCTGGCCTTATGAGTAGATTACGTTCAAACCATGACATTGCTCGGACACTTGGCAATTCGGTGTTTGCTCCACTGCTCTTGTCAGGCTGAAGACTCTATGATGAGATGAACCCTTCAGTTAACTTGATAAGAGTGATTATAATATTAAGCTATCCCTCTAAAGCAATTGGTTAAATGCCCCGGCTTTATGGATTCAGCTAGCCAGATAATGACAAGTTAAATCAAATTTATCTAAGCAAGAAATTTTCGGTAAAATGGACTAAGGGAGTTAAGGAACACCTGTTATAGTCAACTACACACGAGCACTCAAGAATTTCTTTTTTAGACCGATGTTTTTGCACTGTCTTTGTTAGAGGAGCCTACAAATCTTGAACAAATAGAAGATTTCAGAGGACTGAAATAAAAGGTCTAGTAAGTGATCATGCTAGTTGCGTCATTTTGTCCGCACCCAATTGAAGTGCCAAAGCATGTTGCGATATTTCAAAAAAAAATGACATTAGAAAGGAGGCCAAGCTAAAGTCAACCCACCCATTTGAACATTTGTCAAAGAGCCGTAACTCTGAAAGCATTAAAAGAGCTATTGATTTCTTTGATATTCTTTGAACTCATGTTTATAATTTGATTCAATTGCGGACAATATTTTACAAAATTTTTATCATTTTCCTTCCTAAAACAAGAAAAAGGAGAAACATTTTCAAACAGGATAGTCTCGGATATGAAAGGTCTGTAAAGCCAAAGCCCGGAAAAGGGAATGAGGCACGATCGATTCCAAGGACCAGATGGGAAGACAAAGCACGAGACTCCATCCAAGGAATAACACATAATTCATTCATGTTGCATGCATCTTAGACATACTTAGGTGCATCACATTCATCATTTTAGCATACATAATTTTGCAGCTTTCAGAGTCAAGCTTCGACTTCAGGATGAAGGTTACTCGACTTGCAAGCACCTTTAAAGAACGTTGGTGTAACTCAGCAGCAAGAAGCTACACCTCAACCGACTTTACATAACTACAGATCTCAGAACCAATTTCAGATGGGTTCGGGAACCAATTCAGATCAAATCTAGTTCGGTTCAAACTCACCATGAGCAACATGTTTTCAGTTAACACTTTCAAGCCAGATTTCAATTCCATGACGGAAGATATCCGGCTGTCAGAATTTATCAGTAGGTTTTCCCAGACCAGCTTAGGGGAACCACCGGAAGAATCATGACCGTTTTCGACCCGTAAAGGGAAGCCATTTTTAAACAAACTATTTGCAGCTTAGCTCAAGGCCAGAAGGGCTATCTGCCCACCAAGACCTTTGAGTTCGACTACGCTCAGCTCCAAGGCACATCATTTGCAGTATAGCTTAAGTCGAGAAGGGCTATCTGCCAAAGACCCCCGAGTTTGACTACGCTCAGCTTCGAGGGCACATCATTTACAGCATAACTCAAGGCTAGAAGGGTTATCTGTCACCAGAAGACCCCCAAGTTCGATTACACTCAGCTTCGAGGGCACATCATTTGCAGAATAGCTTAAGAAGGGCTATCTGCCAAAGACCTTCGAGTTCGACTACGCTCAGCTCCAAGGCACATCATTTGCAGAATAGCTTAAGTCGAGAAGGGCTATCTTCCAAAGACCCCCAAGTTCGATTACACTCAGCTTCGAGGGCACATCATTTGCAGTATAACTTAAGTCAAGAAGGGTTATCTGCTAACAAAAGACCTTTGAGTTCGACTACGCTCAGCTTCGAGGGCACATCATTTACAGCATAACTCAAGGCTAGAAGGGTTATCTGTCACCAAAAGACCTTCGAGTTCGATTACACTCAGCTTCGAGGGCACATTATTTACAGCATAACTCAAGGCTAGAAGGGTTATCTGTCACCAAAAGACCTTTGAGTTCGACTACGCTCAGCTCCAAGGCACATCATTTGCAGTATAGCTTAAGTCGAGAAGGGCTATCTGCCAAAGACCCCCGAGTTCGACTACGCTCAGCTTCGAGGGCACATCATTTACAGCATAACTCAAGGCTAGAAGGGTTATCCGTCAAGAAAGACCCCCGAGTTCGGTTACACTCAACTTCGAGGTCATATCATTTACAACATAGCTCAAGGCAAGAAGGGCTATTTGTCAATAAAATCATCGAGTTCGACTCTATTCAGCTCGATGATACCTCAATCACACTACTGTCCGACTGCAATCAAGGTTTTCAAGTCGAGAAGAAGACCTGGTTAACCGTGCCTTAGTGACAAGAAACTGTTTTTCGGCAACATAGTTTAAGCCGAGAAAAGCCATATGTCGACGGGGACCTTTCGAGTTCGGTTTTATTCAGCTCAAGGGCCTGTCAATCACATGTTGGAGTCAAGGAACTACTTTCCGGTCGAATTTTAACCAAGGTCTTTAATCCGAGAAGAATACCGAGGTTGACTACAATTGGGCAACAAGAAGCCACATCCCGATTCAAACTTCGAGCTATGGTTTCAATTCCGTATCATTTCGAATTCGCGAAGGAGGAGTCATCCGCAACCTGGTTCGACAGGGAGTTATTCTTCCAAGAGTCAATTTTTCAACTTTAAAGAACGAAAATTTGTGTCTTTTTGTCTTTGTCCTTTTTTTCATTCCACGAAAAAGGACAAAGAGGGGCTAATTTTCGTCCATCTTTTTTTATATATATATATATATATTATATAGTTTGAAATCATTTTGAAAACTATATAATATATGTTTTTTTTTAAAAAAACATTTTGAAAATATATAATATATAGTTTTTGAAAACATTTTTGAAAACATATATATTATATAGTTTTTGAAGTCATTTTTGAAAACATATAACATATAATTTCAAAACATTTTTGAAACTATGAGTTTGAAAATATTTTTAAAAAAATATATATAATATATAATTTTAAAATATTTTTGAAAATATATATTATATAGGTTTTTGAAAAATATTTTTTATTATTATAATTGTCATTTTTTTTATTTTAGTATTATTATTATTTTTATTAATTTTATTTTTATTGTTCATGTCCAATAATCAATCCAGCAAAGGGTCCACTAGTCTGGTTCAGTCAGATTTGAGCCTGACCCAGCCCGTCTAGGTTTAGGGTTTGGAAAACCCTGAAATGATGTCAGTCAATGCGCCGCATGGGGGAGTCAAGGGGACACACGTGGCCAACGGTCAATACCAAAACGGCCGGCCGGGATCCCGGGACTAACCCATCCCGGGATAGCCGATCAACCACGAACCCATGACCCCGAAATATCCGGGATCGTCCCAGAAATCACCGGAAACAGCCTCCCAACGGGCTATATAAATACCAGGGGAGAACCCCCGAGAGGGGGAAAAAAACGAAACCGTAAAACACATCATCGGAGAGAACACAGAACCGAGGAAAACAAACGAAGAAGAAATCCATCTCAACATATCAGAAAAAACCAACAATCAACCATTACCAAACCACCACAGACCCACAAACGGCCAACAGTAAACCAGAGAGTCATTATCACAAGACAGTAAATCGCGAAACAACAAAGACAGAAATCAAACACAGTACAAAAAACCCAAAAAGCGGAGACTTTCGAATCCGAAAGTAAAAATAACAAAGTCCAAAACTTTGTTGCGTGGAAGAATACCGAAAGCCACCCGGAGCGGCGTCGGAGAAGCGAGCCGTCACCAAAGAAGGGGTACGTATTATAACCAATCAAAGGGCGGTTCAAGGGTGCTAATCCTTCCTTGACCGTAATCGACTCCCGAACCCGACACGTTTCTGGTACAACGCAGATCAGGTAAGATGGTGTCCGACCCACCTAAATTCGATTTAAAGTGGTCGGTGGCGACTCCAACCCAATCAATTCAAGTCGAAGCCCAATTCCGGGGCCCAACCGAAAGACGGTTGCGACATTATCATAATAACAAATAAGTATCATATTGATCAGCCGTGGCGACGTCAAATCACACCCTAAGAAAAAAGATAAACAAACACAACAACAACAAATTATAAACAATGGCAAAAAAAATTGTAAACTGCCAAAAGATAGAGAAAAACATGTCACAAAGACATAGATAAATATGTCACAAAGGCAAAGAACATGTCACAAAGGCAAAGAACATGTCACAAAGATATAATTATTCTTATTAAAAAAAGAAAAAGAAAAAAAGATAATCGACCGGCAGCAACCATCATTAAAACCTGTTTCTCGCCAGTTAAATAAAATTAAAGAAAAAAAATTGAATTGATTAATAAAATTGACACAAATTATAAAAAAGAAAAAAATGTAAAAAAGAGAGAAAGAGGAAGAAAACGACTAGACTTTTTAATTAATGTTAAAAAAGTTGATATTTTCTTACTTTATATTAAATTTAATTTCCTTGTTGCTGTCTTTTGGACCAAAATTATACACAGATTTAATAACTTCCCACACCGAACCGAGAAGATGGATTAAGGAATCGTTATCGGAATAATCCGATTTGGAAAAAGAATTATCCTTGTGTAATTTCCTGTTAAGAACAAGTACGTGACCCTGCAAAATTTTCCTTCTTTCTAGCAATTGAAAATTTGGGCCACCTAATGCCTACCGGTTGTTGTCGCCTTATTACTATTCGGTAAAAGTTATGGTCACCAGGGTCGGGTAAATTGGATAATTTTCCACCTGAATATCAAATTAAAACTATTAGACAAATCATATGTTTAGAGGTGGACAGAAGAATTTATGTTAGAGACGAACTTATAAAATTTTATGAGACAATAAACAAATTATGATAATTTAAATTTTTTACGAGAATACTGGACACATACTCCGTAGTGATTAAATAGTAATTTTACAAACTCTAAAAATATTAGAATGAAAATCTAATTAAAGGTTTTCCAAACTTATACCCTTCCCCTGTAGAATTTACAAAAGAAGAGTCCTTTCTATAGGAAACTCACTATACAAGAATCTAAAGTTCTAAACCAATATGACTTAACAAGCAAGCGCACGATGTCATAATGGTGTGACACTAAAAGTGGATAGACTAGATTCTAAATTTGAGATAAACAAGGGGACCAAAGCCATAATTTACCGACTATTTGAATTCTGAAAAGTAACGTAGAAGCTTTTGTAATTTAGTACATATAAATTCCAATGGTCCCAACTCCATCAAATTTCCTGCATTTGCTCGTGGAGAACCCAATTCTGACAATTCTGACGTTTAAGCAAAACCTCCGCTAGTAGAAAACACCATTGCTTTCTAGGGAGAGCTGGAATTTTATATATAACGCTCTCAATTTGTCCATTACCTTAACCATATTTATCTTTACCAAAGTTTACTTGGAGCTTGTTTACTACCCTTCCTCTTCGCCATCAGCAACACGGAATTACTCCCCTGAAATTCATATATTAGTGTTAAAAGCAAGTTTTTATCAACTCGAGAATCAAAGGGCAAAGCAGCATTTTCAGGATTCCATGTTGCAGAGATCTGGATTGAAGAGAAAACCCCCAACGACAGCAGCTCTTCTTGTCTCTACTGTTCTTCTCATGGCTGCCTTGATTACGTATTCCTCGTGGATTGACACCGTAAGTATGAATAAATCTTGTTCTTGCTTCATGGTGGACTCTGCGATTCTTGGTTCATGTTTTGTTCTTTTTGCAGTCTGGGGTTTTTGTTGAGAATTCAACTGAGAAAACCAATACCATAGTTGTGTATAAAAACCGAAAGTTCCCATACGGAGAATTGAGATCCCACTCAAGTGTACTAAAAACCAGACGCAAACCAGTTCGACGAATTACCCGAAGTCGTTCCAAACAGAAGACATTGATCCTTCGTTAAACCCTGTTTGTCCGGATTATTTTAGATGGATCCACGAAGATTTACGTCCCTGGAAAACCTCGGGGATCACCAGGGACATGGTGGAGAGAGCAAACGGAACAGCTACGTTTCACCTGGTGATCAAAGGGGGGAAAGCCTACGTTAAAAGCTACAGACAAGCCATTCAAACAAGAGATGTTTTCACCATCTGGGGCATTCTGCAACTCTTCAGAAAGTACCCCGGAAGATTACCGGACCTCGAAATCATGTTCGACACCGAAGACAGACCGGTGATCAAGTCAAGGGAGTACAGAGGACCGAATGCAACAGCCCCACCGCCGTTGTTTCGCTACTGTGGAGACAAAGAAACGTTGGATATAGTCTTCCCTGATTGGTCCTTTTGGGGATGGTAAAGCTTCCATTTTTACAAATTCACAAAACCCAATTTCCTGTCGTCTTTCGTCGTTCATTTCAGTATTTCACCCCACCCTGCTTGTTGACATCTGCATGGTATAATACACAATCGTCAGCTCTAGATGTAACTCAAATACCAAATGTCATTAATGGCCTGCACTTGCAGCTTCGGTTGCATGGCGCTAATGGGTCCCTTGTTCACTGAAAAGTGGTCTACCATTTTCACGGCACGTGATAACACCTGTAAACTCTGAAATGCGTTGGAAATTCGCGCTGTCCCAAGTTCCTTAGTCATTTTATATGAATCTTTATAAAACCATGGGACAGCATATTGAAAGATATTGAACAGGGAAATCAAAAGATCAAATGGATTGATAGGGAACCATATGCTTACTGGAAGGGAAACCCGTTCGTGGCTGAGAATCGGCAGGAGCTTCTTAAGTGCAATGCCACTGAGCAACAAGACTGGAATGCCCGCCTGTTTATCCAGGTGAAAATCAAACAGCTAAGAAAAATTCTGAACAGATATTATCCTATAATTAACCCAAACTATCTAAAAAAATAAATTAACAGGCATAGCTTGCAGGACTGGATCCTTGAAGGCCAGCAAGGTTTTAAACAATCCAACGTTGCAGATCAATGCATGTATAGGTGAATATTTTGGCAATCAATTTGTAAATTTTGTTCTTCCGGTTGTTTAACAGATTCATGGTTTTTGCAGGTACAAGATATACATTGAAGGATATGCATGGTCTGTTAGCGAGAAATACATTCTGGCCTGTGATTCCGTTACATTGATGGTACAACCTCAGTTCTATGATTTCTTCATGAGAAACAAGCAGCCCGTGGAGCACTATTGGCCTATAAGAAATGATGACAAATGCAGATCCCTTAAGTTTGCTGTGGACTGGGGCAACAATCATAAAAAGAAGGTATGGGTTGTCTTTAATGTTTGAACTTTATGATCTTGGTATTCTGGCAAGGGCTTTGTTAAAACCTGATACGATATTCGGATTTGGCAGGCACATGAAATCGGAAAAGCAGGCAGTAGTTTTATGCAGGAGCAACTAAAGATGGACTACATTTATGATTATATGTATCATTTGTTAAATGAGTATGCCAAACTGTTGAAATTCGAGCCGAGAATACCTGAAGGTTCCAGGGAGTTGTGCTCGGAGGTAATGGCCTGTCATGCAGAAGGGCAAAAAGGGCGAAAGAAGAAATTCATGATGGAATCGTTGGTGAAAGGTCCTTCGGTCACAAATCCATGCACCTTGCCTCCTCCTTATGACCGTCGAGCTCTTGCAGCGTTTGTTAGAAGGAAAAACAGCTCAATACTTCAAGTGAAGAAATGGGAGAAAGGTTACTGGCAAAGTCTCAACAAGCAACATTGACATGGCTGAACGAAAGAGAAATTAGTATATTGAGTTATTGACCCTTTTCCAGCAAAACAGAAGGCTAATCTATTGTCGGGTCGACAGCAGTTAGAGTGAAACTGAGATCGAATGGGGACGATGAGTACGAGAAAGAACAAATTAGCATTTAGAGGTCAAAGATCAATTTGTTTTCAAAGGAGTAGCAATAACAATGTAACCTTTGTCGTAACCGGTTTTCGTCCGGGCACGAATATATTTAAATTTGGCGGGAAAATTGATGTGAATAGATGGTTTTGAAAATAATTTGGGAGTCGCCATCGGCCTTTTGGGTCAGGTAGGTCGAATACCTAAAAAAATATTTTTTAAAAGAGTTTTTAAAAAAAACATCAATTAAAAAATTAAACTGATCTGCGTTTATAACCAAAAATTCGTTCTTTTTAATAATAACAAGGGATTCGTGGTCGGTTACGTTTAGGGAAGGATTAGCACCCCTACAACGCCCAAATTGGTACTTTTTAATTATAAATTGTCTATCATCTTAAATTTTAAAAATTCAAAATAGATTTAATTTATAATTCTTATTTTCAAAATTATATTTAAAAATATCCGAAAAGAACTTCTAGTTGCCTTAAGACAGCTCTTTTCTTTGATTTGATAAATATTAATTTAAATAATATTGTTTATTTTTTAATTTTTTAAAATATCAGAATAGGACATCCAGTTGTATTAAGACTGTCCTTTTCTTTGATAAAAATAAATATTTAAAAATTATATTTATTATATATTTATGAATATAAAAATATTTAACCATATAAAATAAAAATATTACTAAAACAATGTATTTAAGCAGTAAAATTAAAACATATAAATAAATACTAAATTATAATAAAATAAAATTAAATCTAATTCCTAATTAATTAAATATTTTATTTTTTATTTTAATTTAGTGACCAAAACAAAATTATCTAAAATTCAAATTTTATAATAAATTAATTAAAAATATGAACTAGGATAAAAATTTTATTTATTAAAATTAAGGGATTAAATCTGTCATTTATCCTAAATATATATTTTAATAAAAGGACTAAAATGAATAAATTAAAATTCGAAGACTAAATTAAATTATTACAAATTCAGTTTAGTGACCAAAATGTAAAATTTACAAATACGAAGGACTGCGGCCGGGGTTTAACTATTTCGTAATACGCGAATAGCCCTTTCCAAAACGGCGTCGTTCGGGAAGGGTTATTTAAGCCTAAAATCCAGCTGGCCCGAAGGGCCAGCCTCATTTCTCTCTCTCTCCCTTCCCTTTCTCTCTTTTCTGAGAGAAAGAAATTCTCGCTTCTCTCTAGAAAAGAGAGAAGCTCTCCGGCCGGCCGCCGTTAGCCACCGTCATACCACCGCCGGCCGCCATATCCGTGGCCGGAAATTACAAATCCCACCCCAAATTAAAGCCTGGTTTTCCCTAAAGCTAGATCCGGTTTTTAGCCTAAAATACTACTGAAATGCGTAGATCTAAAGTTTATACCTTCGACCTTTGACTTTCCGATGGCTCCAAAAAGGTTCTGATGACCAACGGTTCCTCGGTAAGTTTTTTTCCTTCCTTTTTCCTTTTGTTTTTGCTCTGTTGTTGTAGACTGGGATCGTGGTAGTTGTTATTTTCTCTGTTTTTTTTTCTCTGTTTCTGTCCCTGGGTTTTTTTTTTCGCAGGTGGGTGGTGGCTTTTATAGCCCCACCGTGTTCGTCTCGGACCGGTCCGAAAGGGGCCTCGGTGAGTCACCGGACTACCAGTGGTGACTCACCCCGTAGCCTTGCATGGACGGCTGGTATATGATCTTCTGGAGTCTTCGGTTGGGACGTGGCAGCGGCGGAGGCGCGGGCTGTCGGCAGCCGCGGAAGCTGGAGCGGCGCCGCGTGGCCCTAGGGTATCAAACCCTAGGGTTTCCTTCTGGCATCATCTGGACCGTTGGATCTTATCAGATCCAACGGCTGTGAGCTGAGCGGCGATCAAATTAGGTTAGGAACCCTAACTGGAAACCCAAATATTAGGGTTTCTGGTTGGATTTGGATCGTTTTAGTTGGTTTGTAACTGGGCCGGTTTAATTGTAATTGGTTTGTAATTTATATGTAATATATTTAATAATAAGTAAAAATAATAATAATAATAATATAAAATAATAATATAATAATAATATTAATAATGATAATAATAATATTAATAATAATATAATAATAATATGGATAAAAAATAGTATCTTCAGCTGCCCCTCTTGCCCATTCTTGTGTTAACAGAATAGGGCAAAGATGAAAAGATAATAAATTTTTTATCCATTTGACTTTACTTTGATCATAATGGAGATATTGAGTAAATTCTTCTCTCTCCAAATAAGTTCTTCTTATTATGAACTTTCTGCTGGGATGATGATGACTTCCTTTCTGTGATAGAGTCATTCAAAAGGTTGAATAAGCTCTTGATGAGTCTTCTCATTATGAACTTTCTCTTCCTTCTTCAGATAATATCAAACAAAGGTTGAACAAGCTCTTCTCATTATGAACTTCTTCTTCCTTCTTCAGATGAGTTCTTTTCATTCATGAACTTTCTCTGGCAATGATGATTCACCAAATGATGGATTCAGGTAAAAGGTTGAACAAATTCTTCTCATTATGAACTTCTTCTTCCTTCTTCAGATGAGTTCTTCTCATTATGAACTTTCTCTGGAAAAGCTGATCCATCAAATGACGGATTCAAGTAAAAGGTTGAACAAATTCTTCTCATTATGAACTTCTTCTTCCTTCTTCAGATGAGTTCTTCTCATTATGAACTTTCTCTGGAAAAGTTAATCCATCCAATGACGGATTCAAGTAAAAGGTTGAACAAATTCTTCTCATTATGAACTTCTTCTTCCTTCTTCAGATGAGTTCTTCTCATTATGAACCTTCTCTGGAAAAGCTGTTCCATCAAATGATGGATTCAAATCTTTGCTAAAATCTTTGAAATTCCTGTTAAAAATTCAACATAGATGAAAATGAATGAAAATGCACCTATTTTTGTAAACACTTAAAATATGATGCATGAATGTTGAGTTATTTGATTTCAGATTGGTGAATTGAGTATTTCTTCAATTGTAAAAACCCAATAGATTTTTCTTCTTCAAATGAAAGAAATCTATCATCTTTGACAAATATAAATATAATGTCACAAAAATCTCTTGAGAATAAAATTCAATAGTATAGGCTCTTGAAAAGCTTGTATTCAGGCAACATGTTGATTCTGATAACAACTCATCTGATTATGAAGTACCTTTCAAGATGATTTCACAGATATCGATACTTCTTCTAATACCGAGAAATCTTGAATTCTGATTCTGATGAGGAGAATAAACTGTTATACTTGACAAAAATGGGATTCTCAAAGGCTGAAACTTCAATAGCCAGGTAGAGATGTGTGGTCCAAATTCATTAATTGCAGAATTGGCAAATTTTATATGCTGCTCAAATGACTAAGGCTGCTGATGCACTTCTTCAGATCAAATAACTCAAAGAAACCTTCCAGAAGATGCTATTGAGTATCCTTATTTTTACTATGAGCAAATTCATCTTTCAAATTCAATGATTGTTCTGTCCAACCAGATCAGATAACTCAAAGAACACTTCCAGAAGATGCTATTGGCAAATTCATCTTCCAAATTCAATGCTTGGTTCTATATAATCAGATCAAATAACTCAAAGAACACTTCCAGAAGATGCTATTGGCAAATTCATCTTCTAAATTCAATGCTTGGTTCTATATAATCAGATCAAATAACTCAAAGAACACTTCCAGAAGATGCTATTGGCAAATTCATCTTCTAAATTCAATGCTTGTTCTGCTAAACCAGGTCAGATGACTCAAAGAACACTTCCAGAAGATGCTATTGGTAAATTCATCTTCCATTTAATGTTTGGTCTGGGATATCACAGTACTTATTCGATATAAAGCCAGAATTTGTAGATTCGAAGCATTTCCATGCTGCTACACTTAAAAAAGGCTATATTCATAATCTGCCAACAGAGTTTCTCTTATCATGCTTCATTCATGTGCTGATGCTTTTTTATTGACAAAGAATGATGGCTTTCATGGGATCCAAGAACAAAGTTGAACTGTTTATAAACATGTACAGGAAGTGCCAAATTGACAGAAAGGATCTGTAAGGCTTTTGAAGCTTATGACAATGAGCCACCTTCGAGTGTCCAGAAGTATGTTCTTGATGAGTGCTGAAAATGGAATCTAGTATGGGTTGGAAAGAATAAAGTTACTCCACTTGAACCTGATGAGGTGGAAATGCTTCTAGGTTTCCTTAAAAATCATATACAAGGATCTGTATAGAAACATGTTTCCTAGTGATATTAATGTCTTGTTTCTTTTTGCTGGAATCAGTAATGCAAAGATCATCTTCTACTGTTTTGAAAACAGATGTGCAAGAACTGAATGGTGATTGGTTGGAGCAATTGATGAGTAGATTTGTCGAATTCGACCTTGTTGTCGGTAGCACCACTTGTAACAATCTTGATGTTCATGGCTTTAAGCTAGTGATGATTTGCCTACTTTGTATTCCATGTACTTAAAAGTATTAACATAAAGTGATATTCAGAAATCTTTAATTTATTTCAAAATTATGTTAATTCAATATAAAAGAATAAATTGAATTTCAAAAATAAATTGAATCTCAAATAAATTGAACTTGAAATAGATAGAATTGTATTCAAGTTCTGGCAAACATAATAATGATAAAAATTCAAATGTCTCAACAAATTATAAGCATATTTCTAAATTAATCACATTGACACAATTTAGAGTAATGATGTAAGCTTTTGTCTGGAAGATCTCAATGTTGTCAAAATGCTTGTAGATGTGAAGTTTCTTCCAAACTACCAAAATCTTAAGAGAATTCAATTGCCGGATGCAATATCAACCTGCCTTTGAGCCGCCTTTTCAGGTTTTCAACTCAATCCTTCCTTTGGTTACAAGATGCCCTTTGCGGGTTTTCACCTTGACCCTCTTTTTTTTTTTTTCTTTTTTTTTTCAAGCATAATATTTCTTGACAGAATCCGAGTTTATTGGATTTTTCAGAATTTTTCCATCCATTTCTGCCAAGATCAACGCTCCTCCGAAAAGGCCTTTTTCACAACGTATGGCCCTTCCCAATTAGGCATCCATTTCCCACGGAAATCCTTATGTATAGGCAAGATCTTTTTAATACTAGATCACCCTCTTGGAATTCTCTTGGATGTACTTTCTTATCATGAGACTTCATCATCCGTTTTGATACATCTGTCCATGGCAAATAGCTTTCATCTTTTCTCTTCAATAAGGTTCAATTGATCAAATCTAGCTTGGATCCATTCAGATTCATCTAATTTTATTTCTCTCAATATTCGGAGTGATGGAATCTTAACTTCAATTGGTAAGACTGCTTCCATCCCGTAGACTAAAGAAAACGGTGTTGCCCCAGTAGATGTTCGAACAGTAGTTCGGTATGCGTATAGAGCAAAAGGTAACTTCTCATGCCAATCTTTGTAAGTTTCAGTAGTCTTTGTAATGATTCTCTTGATGTTCTTATTTGCTGCTTCAACTGCCCCATTCATCTTTGGACGATATGCCACTGAATTTGCATGTTTGATCTTAAACTGTGCCAAAGTTCGGTCATCATTTTGTTGTTCAGGTTCAGAGCATTTCTGTAATGATCCTTTCTGGTAGGCCATAACGGCAAACTATCTCTTTCTTTATGAATTTGCAGACTGTGGACCTCTTAATTTGATGTATGAAGCAGCTTCAACCCATTTGGTAAAATAATCAATTGCCACAAGGATGAAACAATGTCCATTCGATGCTTTTAGTGTGATTGCTCCAATGACATCTATTCCCCACATAGAAAATGGCCAGGGTGCTGTCATTACATGTAGAGAGATGGGGGTACATGAATCTTGTCTGCATATATCTGGCATTTATGACATTTCCTTGCATAATCAATGCAATCTGTGTACATGGTAGCCCAATAGTATCCATATCTCATTATTTTTCTGGCCATGGAAAGACCATTTGCATGTGTTCCACATATTCCACTGTGTACTTCTTCAATGACGTTTCGAGCTTCGCTGGTATTTAAACATCTCAATAGCATTTGATCATTGCTTCTCTATACATAATCTCTCCATCAAGAAATATCCAGCAGCCATTCTTCTCAAGGTTCTTTTATCAATTTCTAATGCATTTGGTGGATAACTTTGATTTTTGATATATTGCGAATATCATGATACCATGGTTTACCATCTACCTCTTCTTCCACACTATAACAATGTGCAGGAATTTCATATACTTGCATCTTGATTGGCATCATATCAACTTTCTTAGTTGCTTGAAACATTGCAGCTAATGTAGCCAAAGCATCTGCCATTTGATTTTCTTCTCGAGGGAGATAATTGAAGGTAACTCTCTCAAATTCTTTCACTAATTCGAGTGTAAAATTTCGGTATTCCAATAATTTGGATCTTTTGTTTCCCATTCTCCTCGCAATTGATACACCACTAACGATGAATCTCCATATATATTGAGAAATTTGATTTTTCTTTCTATAGCTGCTTTCAATCCCATGACACAAGCTTCATATTCCGCCATGTTATTGGTGCAAAAGAACTCCAGTCTACTTGTAAAGGGATAATAAACATTTTCAGGAGAAATTAACACTGCCCCGATTCCTCGTCCCAAAGCATTAGATGCTCCGTCAAAGTAAGCTTCCAAGTTGCAAATGCATCATTGTTTTGACTTCTTCATTCATGGATATGCATAACAGATCTTCATCGGGAAAATTAAAGTTCAAAGGCTGATAATCATTTGATACACGACTGGCCAAAAAATCAGCTATGACACTTCCTTTTATCGCTTTTTGGTTGACATATACAATATCAAACTCAGATAATAACATCTGCCATCTAGCCATTCTGCCTGTCAAAGCTGGTGATTCCATTAAGAACTTTAAAGGATCAAGTTTGGATATCAACCAAGTAGTATGGTATAACATATATTGTCTGAGTCTTCGAGTAGCCCACACCAAAGCACAACATAATTTTTGTATTGGTGGATATCGAATTTCACAATCGGTAAATTTCTTGCTCAGATAATAAATAGCTTTTCTTTTCTTCCAGATTCATCATGCTGTCCTAGTACACATCCCATCGAATTTTCGAAGACCGTCAAGTAGAGAATTAATGGTCTATCAGGTATTGGTGATACTAAAATGGGGGCATTGGATAAATATTTCTTAATAATATCCAAAGTTTCTTGACATTCTTCATTCCAGACTTCAGGATTGTTCTTTCGAAGTAATTTGAACACTGGATCACATTTGTCAGTTAATTGAGAAATGAACCGAGATATATAATTTAATCTTCCCAAAAAGCCTCGAACTTCTTTTTTTGTATTGGGTGGTGGAAGATCTTGAATTGCTTTTACTTTATCTGGATCAATCAACTTTCCCAAATGCTTCGCAAATCTTGCATATCATTTCTTTTTAATGAAACTGGAGCATAACTGGCCAAGTCAGATACATAATCATCCTGCAGACTGTCTCCTTCTTGTCTTTGTAAATCTTCAGCCCACTGTCTTACTTCTGAGTTTAGAATTACTTGACTTGAACACTTTTTATCCATAGATGAAGGCTTTCCAATGAGACAATTAACACAAGGATCAATGTTTTTTATCCTGTATGATGCAATGTAAACAGAAAAATAAAGAACACACAAAAAAGAAAATAAATTAGTTTACATAATAAAGAAATTTTACATAAATATTCTTTATTTAAACATGCTTTTCTGAATTTAAATAATTTAAATAAACATGTAATTTAAACAATAAATAAATTAACAGAAAAGACAGAATTCATTTCTCCTGTGTACATCTATTTTGGACAAAATTTTGGCATGACTTCTGATTGGAAGAGTTTCTAAGGTTTTTTTATAGCAGGGTTTCAGATCTAGAAGTAAAGGTACCCGAATTGTCCATGTTAGTGCCTCCTTAGGCTGCTAACCCTCAATCCTAGTCCATTACAGACTAAAGTGGATCGAGTTCAATTCGAGGGGATACATTTCTCTATGCCGGACACGGAGAATAAATTCTCACGAAAACATAGAGTATATGAACCCCGAAAGTTACTTGCTAGTCTGACACGGAGAATAAATTCTCACGAAGACGTCGCTTTCACTCCCACTTAAAAGGGACAACTCAATTATAGAGCTTTATGTTATGCAATGCAAGTTGTGTGTGAGGAGAAATTTCAAACCTTTGACATAAAAATAAATACTGAAATAAAATACTTGTAAATAAAACATATAAATATTATAAAATAATAAATAAATAAAAAAATTTGAAAGAAAGAATTAAAAATTAAATATATAAATTTTAATTTTGACTAATAGAGACAATTTATAATTGATTTTTAAAAGTTTGACCAGATCCCCAGCGGAGTCGCCAAGCTGTCGTAACCGGTTTTCGTCCGGGCACGAATATATTTAAATTTGGCGGGAAATGATGTGAATAGATGGTTTTGAAAATAATTTGGGAGTCGCCATCGGCCTTTTGGGTCAGGTAGTCGAATACCTAAAAAATATTTTTTAAAAGAGTTTTTAAAAAAAACATCAATTAAAAATTAAACTGATCTGCGTTTATAACCAAAATTCGTTCTTTTTAATAATAACAAGGATTCGTGGTCGGTTACGTTTAGGGAAGGATTAGCACCCCTACAACGCCCAAATTGGTACTTTTTAATTATAAATTGTCTATATCATTTAAATTTTAAAAATTCAAAAATATTTAATTTATAATTCTATTATTTTCAAAATTATATTTATTTAAAAATATCCGAAAAGAACTTCTAGGTGCCTTAAGACAGCTCTTTTCTTGATATTGATAAATATTAATTTAAATAATATTGTTTATTTTTTAATTTTTTAAAATATCAGAATAGGACATCCAATTGTATTAAGACTGTCCTTTTCTTTGATAAAAATAAATATTTAAAATTATTATTTATTATATATTTATGAATATATAAAAATATTTAACCATATAAATAAAAATATTACTAAAACAATGTATTTTAAGCAGTAAAATTAAAACATATAAAATAATAACTAATTATAATAAAAATAAAATTAAATCTAATTCCTAATTAATTAAATATTTTATTTTTTTATTTAATAATTTAGTGACCAAAACAAAATTATCTAAAATTCAAATTTTATAATAAAATTAATTAAAAATATGAACTAGGGAAAAAATTTTATTTATTAAATTAAGGGATTAAATCTGTCATTTATCCTAAATATATTATTTTAATAAAAGGGACTAAAATGAATAAAATTAAAATTCGAAGACTAAATTAAAATTATTACAAATTCAGTTTAGTGACCAAAATGTAAAATTTACAAATACGAAGGACTGCGGCCGGGGTTTAACTATTTCGTAATTACGCGAATAGCCCTTTCCAAAACGGCGTCGTTCGGGAAGGGCTATTTAAGCCTAAAATCAGCTGGCCCGAAGGGCCAGCCTCATTTCTCCTCTCTTCCCTTTCTCTCTCTTTTCTGAGAGAAAGAAATTCTCTCGCTTCTCTCTAGAAAAGAGAGAAGCTCTCCGGCCGGCCGCCGTTAGCCACCGTCAATACCACCGCCGGCCGCCATATCCGGTGGCCGGAAATTACAAATCCCACCCCAAATTAAAGCCTGGTTTTCCCTAAAGCTAGATCCGTAGGTTTTTTAGCCTAAAATACTACTGAAATGCGTAGATCTAAAGTTTATACCTTCGACCTTTGACTTTCCGATGGCTCCAAAAAGGTTCTGATGACCAACGGTTCCCTCGGTAAGTTTTTTCCTTCCTTTTTCCTTTTGTTTTTGCTCTGTTGTTGTAGACTGGGATCGTTGGTAGTTGTTATTTTCTCTGTTTTTTTTTCTCTGTTTCTGTCCCTGGGTTTTTTTTTTCGCAGGTGGGTGGTGGCTTTTATAGCCACCACCGGTGTTCGTCTCGGACCTGTCCGAAGAGGGGGCCTCGGTGAGTCACCGGACTACCAGTGGTGACTCACCCCGTAGCCTTGCATGGACGGCTGGTATATGATCTTCTGGAGTCTTCGGTTGGGACGTGGCAGCGGCGGAGGCGGCGAGGGCTGTCGGCAGCCGCGTGGAAGCTGGAGCGGCGCCGCGTGGCCCTAGGGTATCAAACCCTAGGGTTTCCTTCTGGCATCATCTGGACCGTTGGATCTTATCAGATCCAACGGCTGTGAGCTGAGGCGGCTGATCAAATTAGGGTTAGGAAACCCTAACTGGAAACCCAAATATTTAGGGTTTCTGGTTGGATTTGGACCGGTTTTAGTTGGTTTGTAACTGGGCCGGTTTAATTGTAATTGGTTTGTATTTATATGTATTTAATATATTTAATAATAAGTAAAAATAATAATAATAATAATAAAAATAATAATATAATAATATTAATAATGATAATAATATATAATAATAATAATAATAATAATAATAATATGGATAAAAAATAGTATCTTCAACCTTCATTTTCTAAATGAATTCCACAGCACTTGAAGATCTACACTACCATAAAGCACTAGTTTCTTAAGCCTCTTATCCGAACAATTGAATTCCTAATCGGTTGGGTGAAACGGAAACAAATCAAACGGTTTCATAAGCTACTATCGGGATCAAAGCAACATCCGATTAACAAATTCAAATGTAAATACCGATCTCCCATCGCCGACTAGCCAGACTAAAATGATGCAGAACTGTGGATGCGAACACTTGGGTTTTAGAAATGAAAAGCACCAAGAAGGAAGAAAAAGATTAAAAACCAAAAACAAAACATTAACGACTTACAAAATATAACTTTGTCAAGGTTGGTGAATTCAATTCGACTTGAAAAATTTTCAAGTTCAAATCGAGTTGTAAAATATAACTCAAATAACTTAAAATTTTTAGTAATTAGTATATTGATTTTTAAGTTTGAGTTAAGTACTTCTACTTTGTATGATAGATGTACATTACATATAAAAAAATACAAAAAAATATATATTGAATATGATTATAAAATATTATTTAAATTAAAATCAAATAATATCTTAATATTATAAATAATTACAATTAAATTTAAATAAAAACTTAAAAGCTCAACTCACTCAAAAAAATATTCAAGTCAACTGTTAATTATAAAATAAAATTCATCAATTTAAATAATTCAAAGTTTTTTTTATTGGACTTCACTTGATGGAATGCTGTTGAAAGCTGATACGAGAACGCCACTGAGATTAGAGAGAGTGTCGATGTAATATCAAGGGTCAATACGACGACGCCTTTCCCGAAGTCTCTGCTTTTTCCCACGTGAAGGGAATGTAAAGGGTAAATTTCATCACAAGTCACTATATTATTAATATATTTACAACTGGATCATTATATTTCAGTAAATTATAATCAAATCGTTAAATTAATAGATTGTAACAATCAATTATTTTATCGTTAAATATCAAATGATTCCATGATGTATTATATTCGATTAATGGAAAATTCACATCACATACATAATTTTTATATGTAAATTATATCATAGGTCATTTTATTATTAATAACTTATAATTGAACCATCGTATCTTTAAAAGTTATAATCAAGTTATTAGCTCTATTTTTGACGTTGTTTTATGGTGGACTAGTGAACTTCAAGGTGATGTTTGTTTTCACTGTACAAGCTCTTCAAACCACTTATGTCTACGTCACGCAGACATTAGGCTTCGCAGACTCTTTGTTTTTTAGAAGACATAAGCTCTTCAAACGTCTGCACGAGCTCTTCTTGGTGCAGACATGATTTTATGTCTTCAAAGGTCTTCAAATCTCTTCAAGAACAATTATAAAATATAGTTATTTATTAAAATAATTTTAAATAATTTAATAAGGTTATTTAGTTTAAAATAATTTATTTTAAAATAATTTATTATAAAACATGGATTGATTTATTTTAAAATAATTTATTTTAAATAATTTATTAGTATGGATTGATTTATTTTAAAATATGGATTGATTTATTTTAAATAATTTATTAGTATGAATTGCTTTATTTTAAATAATTTATTAGTATGAATTGATTTATTTTAAAATATTGATTGATTTATTATTGTAGTTTTATAGATTGATTTATTTTAAATAATTTATTAGTATGGATTGATTTATTTTAAAATATGGATTGATTTATTTTTGTAGTTGTATGAATTGATTTATTTTAAATAATTTATTAGTATGGATTGATTTATTTTAAATAATTTATTAGTATGGATTGATTTATTTTAAAATATGGATTGATTTATTATTGTAGTTGTATGGATTGATTTATTTTAAATAATTTATTAGTATGGATTGATTTATTTTAAAATATGGATTGATTTATTTTAAATAATTTATTATTGTAGATGTATGGATTATTTAAATTTCAGTATTATAAAACTAAAAATTTTTAAATCTCAGTATTGCAAAACTCTTTTAAGTTTAAAAAATCAGTTTATTTATATTTCAGTTCATTTTAGCAGTCTGCAAACATTAAAAAACAAACAGTCTTCTTCTTGAAGACTGCAGACTTTTGGTCCACCTCTTCTGCTGCAGATGACTGCAGATGTGGTCCGCAGACTGCAGATCTTTTACCTATGCAAAAACAAACACCACCGAAGTTTCATAGTAAGTTTCATCTTGATTTATCATTCAATTTATAAAATTATATTATAAAAAATATCTTTCAAAAGTCATGAAATCATATCAGATCTTTTAAGCTTCTTGAATTCAATCTTTTAAGCTTCTTGAATTCAATCTTTTGATCTACCCTTAGATAATCTCCGTTTTTTATTTGTTCTTTCTCTCACTAATGACAACTATATCATTCATATCATCGATTGAAACATCAATTTTCGAATAATACAAATAACTTTGACCACCACCATGTGTAACAAAAAATTAGTAGTACTTTTTTTTACGAAGAATATTAATATCCATTTTAGATTTAAAGTTCTATTGACATGATTGTCACAGTCAATTAATTAAGGGACTCAATTGCATTATATATATACATGGTAACCTGATTATGATGTTACCAATAATAGAGTGAGTTGTGATATCAAATCAAAATGCAAACTTGTTATCCATAGTCAATCCCCGATGTGGTGAAAGGAGAAACAGAAGCGTAAACATAGGCAGAAACCCAAAACAGAGAGCAATACCGAAAGGGGGGGAAAATGACGCTCAAAGTCTACGCAGATCGAATGTCTCAGCCATCTCGCGCTGTTATCATCTTCTGCAAGTAAATTTCAGTTCTTTCACTTGATTTCAACTATTATCTGGGTTTTATCTCTTTTAAATGTTCTTTTTTTATTATTATTAAAAAAGGATGAACGGTATAGACTATGAGGAGATCAAAGTTCATATCTCAAAGGGTCAGCATTTAACTTCTGAATTCGAAGGTATTCTTTCATTTGTTATTAATATACGATTCGAATTATGATCAATTAAATTAGTGTTATGAAAATATTTTATAAATTACGCTCTTATAGGAAAGTAGATATAATAACATGTTCAATTTTTATTCCTCTGGTTTTGTTGCAGAAATAAATCCCATGAAACGACTACCAGCCATCACTGATGGAAGATTTAAGTTGTTTGAGAGGTATCTGAAGAGTACTTCACTGACCCCCTGCTTTTCCCCCTTAATTTCAAAGGTTTCCTACAAATTTACTTTATATATATTTTGCAGCCATGCCATTCTGATCTACCTTGCTTGCGCATTCCCCGGAGTTGCAGACCATTGGTAAGTACAGTTGCTTTCTCTTTCGGCTTACATTCAATACTACATAATGTTTTGGACAATATACAGGGTATGGATAGTGATAGTGCCTGTTGATATTCAATTTCTTCCGTGCTTATTTGTTGGAGTTCCTTGCCGAGTTCTTTATGCTATTATACATCACTTTTTTCATATGGATAGTTGAATAGCTTAGGAGGTATGTTCATGGTTTTGTTATATGGGTCTTGTGACATTACCAACTTACTTGCTGGTATCTATGCACTCTATTTTACAGTTTTACCTGGACTTGAGATGTTCAAATCAAAGTGTTATCAATATATTTCTGTAGATTTCATATTTGGTTTGAATCTGCAACCCAAGTTGTTAACAAATTTTCTTGTCCTGTTTTAAGGTATCCAGCTGATGTTTCAACGAGAAGTAGGATACATTCGGTGTTGGACTGGCATCACTCCAACTTACGCCGTGGTGCAGGTGTATAATTAACCCTGAAAAGAATCAAACTGTTTAAATGATTGGTGAATAGTTATTGATGATGTAGGATAATATTCTTAACAGTCTTATTTTATGATGTGTTGTTGGCCCTTGTGGGTTGATGCTATTACAGTAACATGTTCTCTGGGTAGGCTTTTGAAGCATCAAATTTGTGCACTTATTTTCCTATTACATTATTGGACTATAAGAGATGCTAAATTTTCTTTCATTCTTTGTTTTGGCACCTCTCACATCACTTAATGATTGTGCTCGATTGTGTATGTAGACTCAAACTCGCTTTATCTTAGTGGTTTTGTCACCCCTTGTCACATATTCTTGGCTATCAGGTTATGCATATAAATGCCCCCTTCCTTGGGTTAGATATGACTTTTGAACTTGATTCTCTTTTCAGCCCCATATGTTTTCAATACTACAATAGCACCTGTACTCGGCCGTCCATTGAATCCCCAAGCAGCTGCTGAAGCTGAACCGATTCTGTCTTCATCTCTTTCAAAGTTAGAGTCCTTTTGGCTCAAGGAAAATGGACGTTTTCTGCTAGGTGGAAACCAGCCATCCATAGCTGATCTTAGCCTTGTTTGCGAAATAATGCAACTCGAGGTACATTTTTGTGACTTGATGTTTTTGTCCACATTTATATTCTTTGTTGCTGCATGCTCTGGTGAAATATAATATTCTAAGATACAGGTTCAGGTTTGCCTCCTATAGATTACCTCTTTCCTTACGGTCCTGCACACCGTTCATCATCGTAATCAGCTCAACTATAGGAGCAACTGAGCCTTTCTCGAGTACATGCAATTATTTCTTGGATCTTACATGCACATTTTAGGACCATATCCTTTATAAGCATCATAAAATATGTTCCTTTTTGGCATGTATTTTTTAGGATCATTTCCTTTATAAGCTCATAAATAGTCTTTTCTGTAATCTTTAGTTATCATCAGTTTCTTGTTCTATCTTCATCTTCTCTCGCTGACATGCCAAAGCAAAACCACTTATACAAGGAAAGAGAAAGGTCAAATCTGGCATAGTTTATCCAAGCCAGTTCTCCCGAGTCGTCGTTCTTTTCTTGCAACCATCAAGATTAGGTTTTATTACATGAAAAAATATACACAAATCTGCAAAATTTGACAGTTATATTGATGATCGGTCGTACTTAATTACTATATAGAAATGGCTAAGAGGTCAACTTTTGTTACACAGACTTGTCTCTTCATTTCAGTTGAATAGGTTATCGTACGTCTTCTTGTTCTTTTGACGGAGCTCAAAACCAGATTCCGGGACTTAACTTCCTGCTCAAAACCAACCTGTACTGTATTACTTGCATTGCTTCGGCTTCCCCAAACATACACAGCTTACCTTCGATTGCTAATATCAGAATATTTGTTCCATCGTGGCTTGCAGATCTATGCATGTACTGAGAAAATGAAATTTATTTGGAAAGACATTGAAATCTGATAAAAGTGTCTTGGATGCAGGTTTTGGACGAGAAGGACCGTGCGAGGATTTTGGGTCCGCACAAGAAAGTCCAGCAGTGGATCGAGAACACAAGAAATGCTACGAGTCCTCACTTCGATGAAGTGCATAAAGTCCTCATGAAAGCCAAGGAAAAACTACAAAACCAGCGGTTAAAGGCAGCGAAAAACGAAGGTGGATCCGACATGAAAAAGGCATTGCCTTCAAGAATGTGAGTGAAAACCGTGTACTGTATTACAAAGTATTGATCACCGGATCTTCTGCTGTTTAATCTTTCCCCTACTCTTTACAGACGCTGCAATAATGGATGTTAAGCAACTATTAGCTTGTATGAGTACTGACTTTTTTTTATCTATGGTCAACAATGAATACAGTACTTGATAACCATTGTGCAGAACAAATGCCAGACTGAAAAGATTCAAAGACGCATTGAATTGAACCGAATGAATTCTAAAACTGGGTTTTGTTTGATCTGTTTTCAGGGTAAATACATCCATGTCCCTTTACAATCATGTATTTTTTTTTTTGGATTAATACACTTTTAGGTGCCTAAATTATATCTCAATTTGACTTTTGGTGCCTAGAGAATTTTTTGTTAAAAATAGGTGTCTGATATTTTTTCCGTTACACTTTTAGGTGTCATTCGTTAGAAGAAATCGTTATGTGACACGTGTCATGTTTATATTTCTTTTTGATTTTTTAAAATAAAATATTTTTTAATTTTAAAAAAAATTGACGTGACACTAATCACTTAACGGTTTCTTTTAACGGTAGGTACCTAAAAATATAACGGAGAAAATATTAAACATTTATTTTTAACAAAAAAAATTAGACATCAAAAATCAATTTAAAGTAGAATTTAGGGCTAAAAGTGTATCAATCATTTTTTAAAAAATAATAACAATTTAATTCTTTAATTAAAATATTATAACAAATATATTATTTTATGTTAAATTTTGAAACATGCGTAACTGCTACAGTAATAATTTATGTTTCTACAAAATATATATTATTAATTTAATTTTAATTTAAAATAATCTAATAAAAATATATTAGAAATTTTCATTAATTTATTTTTTGATATGTTAAACCAAATTAACCTATTGAATCAAAATAATAATTATATTTTATTATAAAGTAGCAGTAAATTATTATTATAATCATTTCTGTTGGGTATAAATTTATAATAATGAAGGTGAAATAAGAATTAAAATGAAAGAGAAATTAAAGAACAAAAAAGTTAGGATTTGTAAATTATTAATTTAGCTAACTAAACAGCATGCTTCATGGTGACGAGTGGGAATCTAGACTTGTTTCCTTTTTTTTTCTCGCCTCTCTTTCCAACTTTTCCTCTGGATCAAAACAAGCATTACTCAATGGCGACTCAAACAAGAGAAAACCCAGAATCCATCTATGATTTTACTGTCAAGGTTGGTCTCTTGTTTCTTCCTTTAATCCCTTTATGTACACTGTTCATACTCTTCAATTACCCTTCTGTGTGGTTCTTTACTTTTTCAGTTCCAGGAAAGATAAGCCAAAGAAAGAAACCAAGGCAAATTAGAAGCTAGCTATGATTTTTAGTTGTTTAAACTGATCGTTTCGTATTATAGATAGCGATTGGGCAAATTCTGATAGTTTCTCGATTCCTTTTCAATAAACTTTGGGTTACCTTTTCGTTGAGGTTGTTCATTTATTGTTGAACGGCGGTAGAAAGGGGTAAACACGAACTATGTATATTGGCAGCTAAATTAACTGGATAGAAGATGCTTGCCTGAGATATCAGTCGAGAAATCATGCTTTTTTTTTTGTATGAAAAGTAATGCCACAGACAGGAACTTTCTCAGTTTCTTAATTCTTCCAAGAAGGATTCTTAATGATTTTTTAATTTGTTGAGATTCTATTTAGCATAAGATGGAAAATAAGGTAGTGAAATCAAATGGTAGTATTCTGCTTTGAATTGCAGACCAATCAAATGGTTGTAATTGGTATCCTTTTGCCTCAATTTGACAGGATGCCAACGGAAATGATGTGGATCTCAGTATTTACAAAGGAAAAGTGCTATTGATTGTTAATGTTGCTTCCAAATGGTATGTTCTTTCTATCTCTCTGATCAATACTGGATTATGTTATATTTGCAGCAGAGCCAATTGATGATGGTTTATAACCTAAAAATTTTCAGTCCTTTGAGCCAAAATCCTTGTTCTTTCGTTCTTGGACCAAGTAGGTTTCTTTTTTATGATCCTCTCTTCGGTTATTATGTGGCAGCGGAATGACAAACTCGAACTACACAGAACTGAATCAATTATATGAGAAATATAAAGGACAAGGTTTGCATTTTGAGCCTTGGGAGTTTCCCCCCGTACTTTCCGTATTGCCATCATTAGGAATAAATTACAAATCCCGCTTCGAAAGATATATGATATTGCGATGTTAACACAGACTCAAATCTGCATTTGTTTTGTAAAAGGCTTGGAGATTCTGGCTTTTCCATGCAATCAATTTGGAGAGGAGGAACCAGGATCAAATGATGAGATTTCGGAATTTGTTTGCACCCGCTTTAGATCGGAATTTCCCATCTTTGACAAGGTAGCCAGATCAATGTTGTGCTTGCTTTACTGTTGAAGTTAGTAAAACTTGGTTATTTTTTACACAATCATTGGTTACTATATAGGTTTTTTTTACCGGATGATCTATACCTCGATTGGCATAGTTTATGGTCTATGATAACATGCTTGCATGAAGAACCCTGCTTATGAACCATATGCATAATGTGCAAAATTCTTGAGGCACTTACTTGCTGTTTTGGTATTAGATTGAAGTAAATGGCGATAATGCTTCTCCACTGTACAAGTACTTAAAGTTAGGGAAATGGGGAATTTTTGGAGACAACATCCAATGGAACTTTGCCAAGTTCTTGGTCGGTAAGGAGGGCCAAGTTGTTCATCGTTATTACCCGACCACTTCCCCACTAAGTCTTGAGGTGAAACCTTCACTTTGCTCCCCCCCCCCAAAACAAATTCTCGTGCATAAGAGTCCAATTTTGGCATTTTATATCGAGGTATTGTTACATAAAGTGAATTTTGGTACTGCAGTATGATATAAAGAAGCTACTGCAATGATAAGTGAAAAAGAGGGAAGATGACAAGCTG
The DNA here is from genome assembly GCF_006381635.1 of Hibiscus syriacus. Lineage (NCBI taxonomy): Eukaryota > Viridiplantae > Streptophyta > Magnoliopsida > Malvales > Malvaceae > Hibiscus > Hibiscus syriacus. The sequence continues at coordinate 113,057 of NW_024062059.1, read as the reverse complement.
CCTGATTATTGCTGAGAGATGAAGGGTAGACGACCAACCGATCGAAGTGTAAGCATAAAGTACTTATTCTCGTAGTGAGCGTTTATTCCAGGTTTGTAAAATTTGTATTGCAGAATTCCATGTTAGAACCATGTCTAACAAGACCAAATTCAGCATGTATATTAGTGTTATATATTGGGATCTTCTCGAGTTTGTTCTTGCATTATATGCAACTTTGTTTTTGTTGATTAATCATCTTGTTGTAATACAAATAGTTACAATTCGAGTTTCCATTCTTATTTCCTGCACTGCTTTCATTCACTTAAAAAGATTAACAAAGGCCCATAGTATCATTTGGATTTCTTGTTTTCTTTATCATGTCTTTCAGCCAGGACACGGCTTCATTGCTGTGTGCTGACGGTTCACTTGTTTTCCATATTTTGTTCATCTAAACTTGAAATGCTGCGTAAGGCAGATAATAATGGTTGGATTTCACAGTTGAACAAACAATGAACCCCTTAGCCCTATCTCCACCCAAAGATGGAGAAACAACTGACTTCGTTACAATCTAAGTTAGCAGAAACCTATTTCTCCTATAGGGCAAATTGGGAAGATTTTTAAACTTTTCATCTCAGATTCTGTAGATGTACAACATGAATGTAGTGATCATCCTCGCATCAGGTCAATATCTCCGGGAGGGTTTCTCAGACCGACAGGCCGTGAACCAGGCCAAGCACTTGTAGGAGGGGGAGTGAAATGTTGAGTCGAAGGTGCACTTGTTGGCATAGTTGTTTCGTTGCAGAATTGAGGCATGGAATCCTTTCCTTTCGGACTAGCCAGTTGTTTGTTCTTAGTTTTAGATCCCCCATAAACAAAACTGCACACCACCAGCTACAGCAAGTGTATATAATACCTCAGAATCATACGCATAGAGTCATGCCATAGCCCTCTAGATAGTGGAATTTGGAGAAATATGGATACCTGAACAGGGCTTGATGCAATCAATGTTGCAACCCCACCACCTATGACATGACCATCAGGGGTAGAAAGAGAAGCACTTATGCCTCCTGTTCGACTGCGAGGTCCGCCATCCTCGGGAAGCAAGTACAACCCAGACAAACATAATATCTTGAAATGGCCCTAACAAAAGTTAAAACAGATCAAATAAGTTCCCACCAAACTAAACATAACATGGCAGTTTCATTGGCAGAAAGCCTGTATCGACTCGGGGAAAAACACAAACAAACTGATACATAATCAGGCTACCATACTATGATTTTGCAAAAGTAGAAAAAGGCATTTATGCATAAGTAGAAAAACCAGTGTAAAGTGCCACAACCTCATATGTCATCGTAGGAGTTGAAGATGCAGGTTGACGTAGAGTTACAGAGGAAACTGTACCGCTGCCTGATAAAATGCAGACAGCTCTTGGCCTTTGTTGTGAAAAGAACACCATTTTCTCTACAACATCCTGTAAAAGAACATAAAATTTGCACATTCCATATCAAAATAAAGTTCTACATGATTAGGAAATTGCTGATTCTATTTGCAACTATATCATGTAACAAAACACAGTAATGCTAATTCGGAACGGATAATGCAACCCATGTCCCTTCTATACCAATTCATAAGCTTAAGTGTGTGTGGGCGTGTGAATATCTACTGTGCGTTTTGTCGGATTAGCGTATTTAACTGCAAAAGATATGTGTCCAAGATCAATTCAATTTTTATTGTATGTTGGATGAACTGAAAAGATGTGGCTTACTTCTCCAATTCCAACAGTAAAGACATGAGGAGCAAAGGCCTGCCCGGCTGAACTGTTCATCCATTCGCCTATCATAAACAACAGAACAGTTAAATACTGAAAGCAAGTAGCATATATTCACAACACAGCTAGTTTATAAAAGCATATCTATTTCTGCTGAGAACTAAACTCTAGCCATATGTTAGCTAATTTCCAATTCAAACACCAAAATGCAACAAAACACTAACCTAGAGCTGCTAATTGCTGCTTCCTTCCAGTCCCAGTAGGACGTCCTTTCTTTCTTTTGTGGCCAGAACCATCTGCTCCTGATGAAGACTTAGGCTTAGAAGGCAAAGGCAAAAGCCCCAGGGAAACCTGGCCATCAGGAGCATATCTCCGGGGCCTCCCTCTCTTTTTCTTAACCGGCTCTCCCGGTGGCACCCCAGAGGGCAACCCCATGTCAATACCATGAGGAAAGCTGTCATTTTTAGGCTCCCTTGTAACTGTTGATCCAATGTCCGACTGAAGCTGAACCTGGGGGTTAGATGGGGTCCTGAAACTTGGTTGAGAATAAAATGCAGATAAACTAGGCCCATTAACTCCTCTATGAATATAATAATGAGATGACCCGCCTGATAATGCCTTGGTTTCTCTCCCATCCATGCATTTACTACTGAATTAATCACAGTTTAAGAAGAGAAAGACTTGGGACCAAAACTTTGGGTTTATTTAAAGACTTTTTTAGCCCCAAAATTAAACCGATTCAAACTTGCAAGAAAAAGGTAGTGGTTTTGAGAAAATGGTTTTACCATGGCTTCCAACTAAAACAACTTGAGAATTTGAAATCTCTGCTTCATAGGAATCTCCTTTTTAACCCCAAGAATCTTCAGTTGAAAAAAGTTAACTCTTGAGCAAGCTAAAAAGAAGAAGAAGGATGCTGAGTTTGAAATCTGAAAAGCTCAAAAACCCAAACAAAGTAGAAGCTTTTAAGAAATTGTAGCACTCAGGACCATGAATTCATCAAGAAAAACAAAACCCTAGGTTTTCAAATCTAGGGTTCTGAAAGAGAAGCCAGAAATGCAAGAAAAAGAAGAAGGAAGAGAGGGTAAATAAAAGACAAAGGAGTGAAAATGATTTGAAAAAGGATGAGCTTTTGAACTCAGAAAATGCATCAAGTAGAAGCCTTCTCTTTTTTTCTTTAAACTAAAACTGAAAACAAAAATTATTGGGGGAACTCTTTACTGTTCAGTAAAGAGTCAAGTGGGGTTATTAGTATTCTGACTAAAGACTATTTTTAGGAAGAGTTCGAGTGATGGTCCTGGGAGGGGAGGGGAGGGGAGGGGAGGGGAGGGGAGGGGAGGGTAAGTGACCCACAAAAAGTACCCAAAAAAACCAATTACAGTGTGTTTGTCTTTACAAATTCCCATTTCTCTTACAGCTGTATTCATTTTGTTTTGAATTATTTCATTTTTTCACTGTTTGAATGAGTGTATCTATACAGTACAGTTTTAGTCTTTATTATTCTGATTAAGAACTGAGCCAATGAGCCAGGAAGACTGGGAATTTGAGAAATTATTTTATCGATCCGGCTCATTTTATCATCCATAATTTCAATGAATAACGGTAATAGATTTTAAAATAATTTTTAAATAACCACCCATCTTTTATTTATATGTATGAAATATGTGAAGATTTATCTTGAAAAATAATGTAGACAAATGTTATTGGTTGAAACTATAGATGACGTGATGAGCCGAATAATTTCTCTAAACAATCTAAACAATGACTCAATGCAGGATAATTTTGTAATAATTTTTAAAAAGAGTAAATTATAAATTTGATAACTGAATTTTCATGAAATTTTTATTTTACTTACTGTACTTTTAAAATTTTCAATTTGCTTGAACTTTATACATTGAACATTTTTTGTCGTTCTGTCATTGTATTACTAACAGCTCGTTGACGTAGCTTATTTTAACATTAAAATTCAGTCACATAAGATTTCTATTTAATAAAATAAAAATTATATTAATTGGGCAAAAAAAACTTAACCCCAAATCCTACCACCAAACCCTAACCTCAAATTTACACCAAAAACATATACCAAACCCTAACGCAATCTACAAATTAATCAAGCAACCATAAAAATTCACAAGCAACTCCATTGAAATTATCAATGACATCTTTCTCCGCTCTTTCAAAAATTCAAATTCTAAATAAGATAAACTATACCCTCAAGAACACTAGCATAGCTTCCACAACAAACATTGAGGATGAAATAGAGTGAAATCCATCATCCTTTGACACTTAACAAAGGATGAAAAAAATCATGAGCATTCAGAACCTCCATTAATTAATCCATGAATGGTGTGGGTCAATCAAATAGTGGGTTAATCCTGGGAAATTACACAAATAGATAAAAAAACACATTTCATTATTTACATTATTTAAAAGAATAAGCACCAGAAACAAAGGATAATGTTACGAATTAGGGGTGAATTTTGGGGATTTCAGAAGAGAATTAGAAAAGGATTCAGAAGAAACTTGTCATTCATTCATTCAGCATGATTCCATAGAATCAGGTACAATATTATATATGCACAAGTACCTTACAGCTGGCATGTACTATAAATCTAACAAAGATAACAAATTGATATGCTGACTCATGCAGGCTGATTCCATAAAGGATAATACTGGAGCCCAATCATCCTGGCCCGTTATTTCTATCAGGTAACCCCTTTACTTCATCCACTTTAGCCCCAATAGTAACTTCTTCATTTTTACTTCCAATTCTCCCAATTTCACTCTTCTTCCCGTTCCAAATTCCCAAATTCTCTGCAATCCCTAATTGATTCAATTTCATTCCCAAATCTCCCTTTTTCAACCCTAACTCAGTTTCCATCATGACAATACCCCCTCCACCAGAGGATCCTTGTCCCCAAGGATCAAAATCAGGGAACTGAGCCTTTAACACCGTATAATCTTCCCATGTCACCTCAGCTGGTCCCATATTCGTCCATTGAATCAATAATTGGGTAACTGCTCGATTTTGGCGTTTAATCATCCTTTTATTCAAGACTATTGCTGGGTAAACTGATATGGAACACGGGATGTAATTTAGAATCGGACGATAACTGTAATCTGTAAGCAACCTTACCAATTCTTTGCTGAATTTTGTAGGGACCAAAGTATCTGGCAGCAAGTTTCAGATTTTTTCGCAGAGCAAGTGATGTCTGTCGATAAGGCTGAAGTTTCAGGTAAACAGTGCGATTACGATCTGTTATCTGTTTCATATGATTGCTGGCTTTTAGTAGTTGTTCTCGTAGCAATGTATTTAACTGAACACGCTGCTGCATCATGTCCTGAACTGCCCCTACCTTAGACTCGTCTGACCAACTTAAGGTAGGAGGTTTATATCCATATAGTGCCTCAAATGGAGTCATTCTCAAAGCAGTGTGGTAATTAGTATTGTACCACCACTCTGCTTGAGCTAAGAACTTTGACCATGATGATGGTTTAAGCAAACACATACATCTAAGGTATTGTTCTAAGCATTGATTGAGTCGTTCAGTCTGTCCATCCGTTTCAGGATGATAAGCAGTGCTAAAGAATGTAGTCGTTCCCAATTGTTTCAATAACTCCTGCCAAAATAGACTGGTGAAAATTTTGTCTCTATCTGAGATAGCAACCTTAGGGGGACCATGTAATTTGTAAACTTGGTCTAAGTATAATCTGGCAACTTCTACCACTGTAAATGGGTGAGATAAGGGTAAGAAGTGAGCATACTTTGTAAACTTATCAATCACCACTAGGATGCATGTGTGTTTCATAGAAGCTGGTAAACCTTCAATAAAATCCATGGTAATGACTTCCCAAACATTGTTTGGGACTGGAATAGGCTGTAACAACCCTGGTTTAGCAATGTGTTCAATTTTCGTCCGTTGACAAACTTCACATTCTTGCACATGCTGTTGTATCATAGTTTTCATTTTAGGCCAGAAAAAATAGGACTTGATTCTTTGATATGTAGCTTGAATGCCGGAATGTCCTCCTAGTGCTGAATCATGCAAAGCCCGAATAATCTTTTCTCTTAGATCCCCTTTGCTGCCCACATATACTTTATCTTTAAAATACAGAACCCCTTGAACCAACTTCCAGTCTTCTATAGCATCTGATTGAAGAACCAAAATAGGTAGTTTCTTATGTGCAATTTCATCCTCCTCATAACTCTGTTGAATGTCCTGAATCCAAGTAGGAGTAATAACTGTTATGCCCATTGTAAAAATTCTCCAGAATCTGCTTGTTGTCTAGAAAGAGCATCTGCCACTTTATTATGCTTGCCTTTTCTATACTGGATTGTATAATCCAGCCCCAACAACTTAGTAAGTCCCTTTTTCTGAATTACTGTCGTTAGTTTCTGCTCCAGTAAATGTTTGAGGGGCTCATGATCTGTCTTGATAACAAATGATCCACTTTCTAAATAGTGTCTCCAGTGGGAAACTGCCATTAAAATGGCTAGATATTCCTTTTCATAGATTGATAGATCTGCATGTTTTGGTCCAAGAGCCTTACTGAGATAAGCTATAGGCCTTCCATCCTGAGATAGTACTGCTCCAATGCCTTTTGAGCTAGCATCTGTTTCCAAAAAAAATTTATGCTCAAAATTAGGTAAAGCCAGCACTAGTGCTTTACACATAACTTGTTTCAGTTTCTCAAATGCTACCATTGCTTCCTGAGTCCAATAAAAGCCCTCTTTCTTGAGCATATTAGTCAAAGGTTTGCTCAGTTCGCCATATCCTTTAATGAACTTTCTGTAGTAACCTGTTAAACCTAAGAACCCTCTCAGAGCTTTCAAATTCTTAGGTAAAGGCCAATTCTGCATAGCTCCAATCTTAGCAGGATCAATAGCCACTCCCTGTGCTGAAATCACATGCCCCAAATACTCTACTTGTTGTTGACCAAAAAAACATTTGCTCCTTTTAGCATATAACTTGTTTACCAGCAGAATCCTTAAAACAATTCTTAAATGCTGTTCATGTTCTGTTAAGCTAGAGCTGTAAACTAAAATATCATCAAAAACACTAGAACAAATTTTCTTAAATATTCCCCAAATAAATCATTCATCAGTGCTTGAAAAGTAGATGGGGCATTAGTAAGCCCAAAGGGCATTACCTTAAACTCATAATGTCCTTGGTGAGTTCTGAAAGCAGTCTTGTGAATGTCTTCTTCCTTGATTCTGATTTGCCAATATCCAGACCTTAGATCAATTTTCGAGAAGAATGCAGCTCCATTAAGTTCATCTAGTAAATCCTCCACTATAGGAATAGGGAATTTATTTTTTATGGTAGCAGAATTAAGCTGTCTGTAATCTACACAGAATCTCCAAGTTCCATCCTTCTTCTTGATTAACAGGCAAGGAGAAGCAAAAGGGCTTTGACTAACTTGAATGATAGAAGCTGTTAGCATTTCAGCAATCTGTTTCTCTACTTCAGTCTTATGGGAGTGTGTAAATCTGTAGGGCCTTAGATTTACTGGCTGTATATCTTGTTTTAGGACAATAGCATGATCATGTTTCCTTCTTGGAGGCATTCCCTTAGGTTCTTCAAAAATTTCCTGAAATTCTTCTAGTAAATTCTGAAGTGTTGTAGGAGTTTTACTTTCAGTAACTTCTGCACTCAACCAAAAAATTTCCCCACTCAATTCAGTATCATTTTCTGCTAATTTCTGAAATTTCTCCCCTGTGATAGCTCTGAGTAGGGGTAATTTCTGAGTTCCCTTAATAACAACAGTTTTTCCTTCTTTCACAAAACTGATAGTTCTGGACTTAAAGTCCATCAAAGTGGGACTGAATTCCTCCATAGACTAGAGGGGTTCGTGAGCTCCGAGATACAGAACCCTCAGCCGCACCACGATGTCTACCATAGAGTAGAGAGTGCAGTATAAGAGTATTCTCACTATTGCATATTTTCCTTGATAGCTTGAGCATTTAATGAACATTATTAATATGGTTTAGTTGTTAGTGTGACACTAGGTTAGTAAGTTCAGCGTTTGGAATTTGTTTTTTTACGCATGTTAGTAGAAAGAGCAGTTGATGAGTTTTTTGTTCATCCGAGATTCATACCGAGATTCAGAGCAGAATACGTCTCGAGTTAATTCTTTAAAGGGTATGTATATTTGTAGATCCCCTTTTTGTATATTCGAGTCGTAACTCCATTTTAAAAGTTGGCCTGTATATTTTGATTTATTTATTTTAGAAGCTATTAATGTAAAGTATTTTATATAACTGTGGTTGATTTATTGTATCTTGAGTATTTTCAAGTAATCGTTTTAATTAAGAAAATTAAAGAAATATTTTGGTTAGCCACCCCGTTGGTTCTTTGTGGCATTCTGATCGTTGATTGTGTGTCGTACTTGTTTAGAGTGTTACACGACTATTTATCAAGTTTTAATCAAATTGATCTTAAACAACTCACAATCTATCTCGTCTTATTAACGACCCTGACTGTCACTCAAACTCGCTTTCTTAAGAAATCATGCATGAAAAATATTGAACTTCGGGGTATTTGAATTATAAATTGTAATGAAGCTCATGGAAAACAAGCTAACGTGGCTTGCAAACCGGTGCACAAACGGTCTTAGAATTCCATGACCTTATTGCCGGTCAACGGATCTGAACCCGTCTCCATCCCATTGACACACAGTAAATGCTAAAATCCATTAGAATGAAAGACACATGCATGTATGTCGTTTTAATAAGAGATGCACGTAAGATTTTATGTTAAGGGATGAACTTGAGCTTATAAAACTCTTGAAAGACGAACTTAAATTTATAAATTTTAGGGACGATAACATATTTTAAATAAAAAATACATAAAAAATCTTAAATATAAGGTAATTTTAAAATTTCAGTAGCAGTAATTCAACTCAAATCATGATCACTCCATATGATTTCTTTGTGTCCGTGAACAACAATAATCATCTAGATCAGTTTAACCCAAGATCCCAACTGTCTTTGAAACTTACTCGACTAATGAACTTTGTAATTTGGAAAGTTTAAGTCGAATCTCTCATGTTTGATCGTGATCTCTACCCATGTTTAAACGACACTATGATTGTTCTCCCAGAGTCCATCTCTATCGACAAATCCAAACCTCAACCTAACGTATAAAATTTAATTTCGACAAGATCGATTGATTCGTAATGCCTTAATTTCGACAACATCAATTTATTTTTTTAAGCCGAAGATTCTTGTGTAGGAGCTATTTCAGTACAAAGAATATAGTGTGTCTTAAGCTTCTTTTAAGGTGTCAATAAGGCATGCGAATCAATTGATCTTATAAAGATTAAATTTTATACCTTGGGTTTTAGGTTTGGATACTGTTGAAGGTGATGGACCTCGAGGAAATATCATGGTGTCACCTAGATAGGAGTAAAGATCATGGCCAAACATTAAACTTTAGACATGATCGATTGAGCGAATCTGAGAAGGACGAAGTGAATAAGAGTGATTTATTTTTATCAACATTGAACTTTTTAAACAGCGTTAAATGATTCGAATCAAATATTGATGTAAATGGAATAAAGTGAATTGAAGGTATTGCATTCCTAATAAACTTTATAATGTATGACTTAAATTCTCGATTGGAATTAATCTGTAAAACAGTGGGCTGAATGATTACTTGATAATTACAAGCTGTAAGCCAATATTTGATGTATATTGGCTAATCCAGTCTCGGTGGAAATCTCTTTGGAACTGAAAAATTAACCTATAACTGATGATAGTTGTTTCGGTTTAATGTAAATGTATGTAGGGAGTGTCAAGGCCATAGTTTGAATCCATGCACCAGACCACCCGAAAACCAGCAAAAACATCTCTCTTCTAGGGTCGTAATGCATGCCGTTCCGCCGAGGAAATAACTATAATTAAGGTTAGGAAGCTGAAAAGAGGTCGATCTCTCCTCGGAAAATATGGAAAACTGGTTGTGTTGCCCTGCAAAAGGTGCCTCTACTCCCAGAGATGCAATTTGGGAAGAAGCATGAAGCCAGCATGTACTGCTTATGCTACGAGTTGAAAATAGCAGCGTCAACTACCAAATCCTCTAGAATGCCGTCTACTAACTCTGTAACAGCTTCCTCAGTATCGAGTCGGATATCGATCCAGGTTCCGGATTTGCACAAATCCTTTTCAACAAGTTGCTGTAATGTTTGTTGGGGCAGGTTTGAGAGGAGGAGCCAGTCAACATGTCTCAGTACTTCATGGACCATATTTTTTGATAACATAGCTGGCTTAGGTTGTAGGTTGAGAAGCGATATCCAAGGGGAGCATCTAAAATAACATTGATATATCTCCAAAAGGACTTCACTTATGTAGCCAGAAAGCAGCCTCCGATCGGTACGGGACTTCTTTGGCCATACTTCAACATTGTCAAACAAGGATGTGTCGAGCATTTGGTCTGAAATATGCCATCTCCTGGAGAGTTCATCCCAATTGAGACCAGAAACTTGCAGTACTTCTCTTATGCATTCAGACAAAGATCCTTTCTTGTCCTCAGAAGTACCTGCATTATTCTTTGGATCCAACTGCCATTCCAAGAGAGAAGTTGCATAGTCTTCTTCAATATCTATACAAGATGATTCGACTGGAAGCTCAGCTGCGTAAGATTCCGATGTTAACTCAGTACTAAACAACGATGTGCTCTATATAAACAAGTAATTTTTCTACGAAATGAATTCACCTGCAAGGGATACAGAGCCAGGAGAGCTAGTGTTCTCTTCGACAAACACCTGTTCAAGAACTGATACAGGACTTGGCTGCTCTTCTTTATCACTCATGCTATCAGAGATTTCTGCTCTTTGAATAAATGGAGGACTTGATGAATAAACATCTATTGAAGAAAATGATGTTTGGTCCCCCGAAGGTGAATTCTATATAAACCAAAGCGAGAGGATAGAACAAAACTTCAGGAAATAAGACAACAAGATTAAACAGGAGAACAAGAAAAGAGAAATCACAGCACATGAATGAAAGAGATGAAGAATTGATGCACCGGTCTACTGGAGAAACTCAAAAATAAAATTTGAAAAAGGATTTACCAATTTTGAGAATTCAAAGTATTCATTTTCTCTGAAGACGTTGACTGCTTCAGTTCTTGAGCCATGCTGGTATTCTGCACACCATTTGGTTCCAAAGCTACATATAAAGCATTACTTTTGCATTTGTCACACCTAACAGCATGATTTCCTTCCATCACTTTCCCAGGACATACAGAAGTTTGATTGCCTGTTCAAATATAATTATATTATATTATATTATAAGGAACAAATGATGATTGGAATTTCATTTTTCTCTTTCATATCAAGAAGTACTTTGGCGAGTGGAGATAAATCACCAGATATACTTTTCTTTGCATCTTCCAATTGGTTTTCTGCCCTTTTGTCATCAGACACTGGCCGCACGCCTAGAGTATTAATGGGAGAACTTAAGCAGATGTTCTTTTCTTTCGGAGCCCTCCACTTGTATACATTAACAGTTGAATAGTTATTGTATGGTGAAAATCTCATTTGTGGATATGCAAACTCATGTCCCTTGTCCCTTTGTGGAGTAAGTCTAGGCAACAAGTCATATGCAGGCAAAGACTTCAAACTATCCAAAGTTCTCGGTGTCCATTTCCTTAAGAAATCTTCATTTCCTCTATTTGACGTATCTGAAGGGTGTTTATTAGGGTGAAAATTTTCATTGAGATGCCTTACAGTTAACAGATTTGAGGTTCTGTGACAGCTCTCTCTGGACGAGGTAGCTTCGCTTCCAATGCCTGAAATAGTGTTATATGTTTGGTCTATCTCTTCTTGTCTATTGGCCTCATGGAAAGATCCAGACATGTTCCCAACATTATTAGCAGAGATTCTTTCAATTTCCTGCCTGCTCTTTTCTTTATCACCATCTTCGAACTGTGCAAAGTCATGCAGGGATCTACAAATGTCATCTAGGAACATCTGGCGATGCTCTTTTTTATTCACCTTCATCGCGTGTTTGAACGTCCTTTCATGTGTTCAAAAGACAAGAATGTTGACATAACACTTTTCCCCTTATCAGGACAATTTTGTTTGCCAGACATCAAGACTGCTGTTGTGTTTGAAGGACGGGGCATATCGCTTCCCTTAGGGAGGAACATTTGAGCATCTGCTGACCCTTCACACTCCTCTGCTCCTTTTGGCTGGCACTGTGATGTTTTAGCTTTGGAGGAAGATCGAGGTTGTTTTTTCACCTGAGAATCCCGTAAATCTTGAATATGTTTCACTAACAGTGAATTAGGGTCTTGTAGGAGTTTCATGAATAGTTGCTTGTTGGAGTTCAAAACCTCCAATGCATCTATAAATTCGTTAGAACAGTTGTCTACCTCATTTCTACAAAGGCTGTCCCCATCAGTTAACTTCTGATTTACGAAAGTTTCAACCGCTTCTTTCATTTTAACTTGAACATTAATCTCCATCTGATGGCCATGCTTCCTGCCTCCAACATTTTTACAACTAAGATTTCCTCCATTGGTAGTGTTCACATTGCTATAAGATGCTTCTGTCACCGGTGCCAAGTTGTTATATGAAGATTTCTCAACCATCTTTTTATCAAAAGGCTGCCAACACCCCTCAGTCACAGCATCACAACCATGAACAGAAAATCGACAGCATTTCTTAGAACTCTTGCCCGCCTTCCTATTTTCCTTTGAATGACTGACAAGTTTGGGGTTAACCTGTTGGTTCTGCAATTCAACATTGGCCTTTTCCTTCTCTGTCTGATGCTTCACAGAAATCTCTCTTTTATAATATTTTTAACATCTCTCTTCCTAGTATTTGCTGTAACATTCTTGTTATCAACAGCATCCTGAAGGAAATCAAAACAGATATACGTGAAGCATCAGACAATGAAGAAAAGAACCACCATGAAATGCAAAGTCAAAATCTATAATAGTTTTAGCATAATTGCAGCTCAGAATCGGTTCGAAATTTGTTATAAAGAAAGAACAAATTGTCTTCATATAAAAAGGTACTAGGAATATGCAACGAGTTTTATCATAAAAGCAAGTTAATAAACTCACATCTGCGTATTGAGCCTTCTCCTCTTTAGAGAGTAAACTAGGCTTATTCCTTTTATAACCATCACCTGAAGATGAAAATCAGAACAACTAAACTTAGATGGACATGGCATCCATAAAACTTGAAGAAACTGCATATGACATGATCAAGAATCAGAACAATTAGTCTACTTTAAAGAACATGTAGATTCATATCGAACAATATACTTCATTCTCAACCAAAGATAAGGGCTTCTTACCTTTAGCCTGCCTGTTGGGGCGCTTCTTATCGGAAATGAGCTTTCCATGTGAATGAGCTTGGCGAAAATCGAAGAAGTGAATTAACCCCCAGGCACATCCTGACTTGTACTTTTCATATATTGCAGGGCTTTTAGGTGACAGCATAGGACTCTTGAAAGCTGGGCTCCAAGGTAATCTGCTATCCATTTTTGGGTGGATGAGTTTTGACTGCTAACAATGGGGTATTTGATGTGTTTATTCAGTCAAACATTGCATGACATCACAAACAAACGAAAACTGGAAGAGATCTGAATTTGAATGTTCTGCACAGCTGAGGGAATTCTGGTTGAATATGATGTAAAAATCTTCATCATCCCGTACACATATCCATCAAAAGGAACCCAGAGACTGGCTGGTAAAGAAATATTACTAAAGTGTACATGATTTCTGTAATAAACAAGAGCCTGATTGTACTGATAAGTGATAACGAACACAAAGTATAACGCTCAAACCATCTAAGATCCCAGAAAATGAACACAGAATGCAATCTATACTCTATCAACCGGCATTGTTTCAATATACCACAAACAATGGCATACCCATCATATCTGAATCGTTAAAAAAACACCCATTTCATGCATTATTCATCATCTCCAAAAGTCAAATCAAAACCCAGAAAAAAAAGGAAGGCGGAAAAAACGTGTACCTTCATCAACCATGTGAGTTCATAATCACGAGCCCTTTCAGCATTAAAGACAAACTAAAGAACATGGAGAGTTTAACTTAAAGCCGTGAAGGAAAGGGAACAGACGAAATGAAAATAAAAATAAGAAATGGTGGGAAACCTGGTTCGAGGAAGAAGAAACAAGAATGGCAGAGAGTTTATTACGACATTGACAAGTAATATAGTAGTAGTAAGGTTTGAAGATAGATAATAAAACGGCTATGGCTATGGGGGTAAAGTTAAATAAACTTTGAAATGAAGCAAAATCTTGAATCCCTTTGTCTTCTTTCCTCCGTCTCCCTCTCTTTCTTCTCTCTCTGCAATTAAAGCTCCCAACCATGTCACCCATCCGCTCATTTTTTCCACTTATTGCTCGCATGTCGTATTGTTGGATTTAAAATTTGGAATAAAATAATTTTCGGTCCTTTAATTTAACAACTTCTCTCAATTTAGTCCTTAATCTTTTTTACATTATTTTTTGAATTTGGATTATGCTGAAAAGAATCTAAAACACCAACATCGTTCTTTAAACAAAATCAATCAGAAGCTCCCAAGTGGAAGTTAAATTATGTAAAAAGTTTAATAAAATAGAAAAGCATAATAAAAAGTAATTTTAATTAAGTCAATTTAATGATTAAAATTTTATCTATTATTCCCCAACATATATAGTTATCGTTCCTTGAGACCCGGGTTCGAGCACCGTAAACGTCAGGTGTGTGAGCTTTCAATATTAAAGGGAATTTTTAATTATTTAGAACAGACATTGCTTTCAACTAATCCCATATTAATAAAAAAAAATAGCATCATTAAAATAAATATAAATAAGTTATAATTTGGTCTTTGAAGAGTTAAATTTTATTTTTTGGTGAAAAACTAAAAAATGGTGGGAAGTGTATCTGATTTTTAATAATTTTTTTAAATGACAATTTGAATGAGATATTTAAAAATATAATATTCTAACGATTTGATTAAATAATTACTTTGACTATTACTTTTTATTTTTAGAGTATTTTAATCTCCAATTATTCATAATTATCAAGCTTAAAGGAGTCAAATGGCATTATTAATAACTTTCCACAATTATTATAATTAAAGACGTATTTAAGACTACAAATGAGTGTGGATTTAAATAAGTTATATAAAAAATTAAAAAATATATACATATTATATAAAAATTTAAATTTTTAAGATTACGATATCACTTTAACCGAAACATAGTAACCCACGGCTACCACCAATCCACCATCAGTGTGTACGGTTGACAGTCACACCCAGACATCAGTGAATCACAAGCTCCATTACATCGTTCACCTTGACTTACAGCATAAGTTATATATATATATATATTATGAAATGACCATCCAATTCAGTTGGTAGAGCATAAGGTTCTTAACTTTGAGATCGTGGGATCGAGTCCTATAGAGAGTATTTTATAATTTGGAGGTCTCTTATGGAAGTTGTTCTCAACCTAGTGTTAGGGGCAACCTACTATCTTACCTCTCCTTACCCCATTACGAGATCAAGGGACAACCATTATATATATATATATATA
This sequence comes from Hibiscus syriacus, assembly GCF_006381635.1. Lineage (NCBI taxonomy): Eukaryota > Viridiplantae > Streptophyta > Magnoliopsida > Malvales > Malvaceae > Hibiscus > Hibiscus syriacus. The sequence goes on along the minus strand of NW_024062059.1, from coordinate 97,749 downwards.
TATATTATGTTTAATCATGAAAATATGTATATTTTCTTAAATTTAACAATAATAATAATTTAAATCTAAAATGGGTAAGTGATGGTAGGAGTTGAAGCATTCGTGTTTGAAACGGCAGCATCTTGGACTTTATGGCCTATGGGGTAGAGAACTAGAAGGCAACAAATTCGGGCAGAGACGTTGTCCGTTAGAGGAAGGTGCATCGACATCGTTGTCTATATTTGTCTCAAAGGTTAAATATTCCTTTTCAAATTTCCCATCCCTATTCCAATTTAGAGCAGGGACGGTGGACCCGAATCCGACTCTAATATTATACTCTTTTATTCATAACGTATTTTAATTTAAAATTTAATTCAATTTTTGAAGTAAAAATATATATTCGATCAGAATATATATAACTAATCATAATAATATTATCTTAGATCGGATCAAATTTTTTAATCTAATGGTTAAGTATCTAGATTCTGGATTTTTCTAACATTACATCCATTAAATTTCAAACTAAATATAGTTCTTATCAACCATTAAACAAATATTTGGATTGTTATAGCGGTCAGGAATCGACTCTATTTAGTTCGAGTCCCTTCAACCCCATTATACTTTTCTTAATATTCACTGAAAAGATTATGACATGTGTCATTATCGTATTGGATAATCGATTTCTAATTATAGTTATGAATAAATTGATTGATTTGTACTTAATAAGGATTAAATGTGTATATTATCTACACGAACCAAGCAACATTGATGGTGAATGAATTATTGTTATTCTTTGAGGTCTAAAGTTTTCGAGCACCTTGAATGAAAGGGGAATGCACATTAAATGTCAAGTGATTGTGAGTTATCTTTAAGCATATATAGCCCCGAACTTATCTCGTATTGATAAAAAAAAATGTATTATTATCTCAATTAGAAATTATAGAGATTTGTAATAAGATTGCTTAATTAAAAATAAATTGAAAGATTGATGACTCGAAGATAGTTTACCATAGGAGACAGTATATAGATTTGTAATTCCATTAACGGACACACATTGGAGATTGCTGGCTCAATTAGTGTGGTCATTCATGCCTGTTAATGATGAATGGCTTAAAATATTCAAATGCTTATTCAATCACTAGTGGTAGATTTAGCATTTAGGGGGATAATTCAAATCGATCCTCATTAAATATTTTAATGCAAAACATAAACTTTTTTTCAATTTCAAATAGTTATCATTCATCACATAAATTAAATTAATTACGAGAAAACTACATTATAAATCTCGATTTCAATACTTTAATTATTTATTATTTTAATTAATATTTATACAATAATCATCTAATGAATTATAAATGTTATCACTCGACTTTCTATTCATTTCTATTTTGTCATTAAAGTTTAAAGGCAAAAGAGTAACTTTTGCCCCGTAGTATACCCAATTTATCACTTTCGCCCCTATCGTATTTTCGCATTAATTTAGTCATCGAAGTTGCTCAATTGCATCATTCTATAACCCTACCACTAACTTAAAACCCTAAGTTATAATTCCTAAACCCTAAACCACAACCCTTTGACCTCTAAACACTAACTTACAATTTATAATTTAGGGTTTTAAGTTGGGGATAGGTTATAGAATGGTGCAATTGAGCAATTTCGAGGATTAAATTGATGCAAAAATATTATATGGGTGAAAATAATAAACTTGGTCTACTAAAGGGCAAAGCTGACCTTTAATCCAAGTTTAAAAAATTTGAATTTACTCGTTAAATGTTTTATTTGATCATATTTTAATCATTCTTGTGTTAAATCATAAATGAATTTTTTAGTTTTATTTTAAATAAGGATAAATTATAAATGTTGTCGCTCAACTTTCTTTTCATTTCTATCTTGTCATTAAAGTTTAAATTTTTTCAATTTACTAGTTAATTTTTTATTTTACATATTTTAATCGTTCGGGTGTTAAATCGTAAATAACTGGTGACATGATAACCATATGTGCTGATGTGGACTATTTTTGTTAACATGAAATCCATGTGTCGTCCATCATTTTTTCTTCTTATTTTATCATCTTTCTCTAAATATGAAAGTTTTACAGTTTTATTAATATGTTAGGTTGATGTTGCAATGACCATTTTTCGAGCGTCCTCTTCAATCACTCAAAAATTGATGAATTGTCTCTTGTCACTCTATCAATTTAAATTTGACCTAAATCGCTTTAAAACTCATAAAATCCAATCTTAAACCAAAAACTCATAAAACCTCAAACCACTCTAATTTATAATATTCACCATTTGATCAACATGAAATAAGATATACAAATTGCTTCCTCCTTCCCACCTTCTCACCATTCAAATTTGAAAGGAATCCAAAACTAGGGGGTTTAACCAAAAAAATTGAAGAAAGTTCCATAGCTATTTCATAATTTTAGTATAAAAATATCTAGTCATAACTCGATTAACTATTTAACGGCAAAGTGATCAAAATATAAGTAAATCGAAAGTTCAATGAGTAAATTGATTTTTTTTTTAAAATTAATGACTAAAATAGGAGCGAGAATAAAGTTGAATGATGTAATCTGTAATTTAGCCTCAGAATAATAAATGTAGGTAGTTACTCAAATATGTTGGGCTACCTAATGATTCTTTGCGACCTTTGTGGATGGTTTTGCTTTGGTCATTATTTTCGAATTTATAAGGAATGAAATTGAATTGCATACGTTTTCGGTTAATTGTCCATATCTTCGACCAATCGAGCTTCGGGGACAGGTTAAGTCGGGCCCGGTCACGACAGCCGAAGGGACCACTGGTTCGCTGCCGCTGATTGCAGGTCACAACCACCCCGAAAACTGCACCCAATAGACCATCTATCCAAACAGAGTCGGATGCACTAAATCCCGCGAGTGTTAAAGTGCATTTCATTATTTTAAAAAATTATTAAATTTCGTTTAATACGTTAAAGAAAAAAGTAAAAAAAAAATTACATACTCATTGTTTTAAAAAAATAAAACTAAAATTTTTAACCTTTATCTTCAAATTTCTAGATCCGTAAATGTATCCAACAATATAGAGGGGAAAGGGGGAAAATATATGTATAGTGCTACGATTTTGCTCCACTGAATTACAGCACAATGATAACCAAACATTTTAACGAGATACAAGGAATGTAAATCAATCATGGTTTTATGTTTAGTGGTCTGGTCGGTTATTTATTGAGTTTGGAAATTTGGTATTAAAACTCATTATTTTTATATATTTTTCATACATATTATAAATAGATTAATGTTATAATTTTTTAGTTTTGCATAGATTTAGAACGGTTGAATGAGTAGAAATAGAAGGTTGAGATAACTCATTGTTTCCCTCAGTGAATTTCTTCTCATAATTTCCCACTGTTAATTTCAATATTTTATTTTCACTCATTAAATAATTCTTTTTTATAGAAGACATTAATTTTATTCAAAATAAGAAAACTCTCAAATTACAATAAAGATTTACAATCACAATCGTAAATTAAGCTCATAATTAGAAAATTTCCTATAATTATTGAAATAAAACTAGTAATTTAATATCACATAAGGACCATACAAGAAAAGATTAAATCTAATCAAGAAACTCGAACAAAGATAGATACAAGCACATCTGATTGCATCAGTAAACAAACCACAAAAGGGGATCAAGTTATTGAAAGACCACCGGAAAACCACAAATTAGACTCGAGCGACGTGAAAAACTATCCATGAACGTAAATCGGTATCCAAATACAATCTGGGTGTCTAAAGCAGGGAAGATCAACAAGATATTTGGTAAGCATCATATTGATCAGTAGTAGCGATGTCAAATCAACCCTTAAAAAATAAATAAATAAAAAAGGACAAATAACCAAAAAACATGTCAAAAAGCATAAGAAAACGTATAACACAGACAAACTTATTGAAAATAAAAAATCAAAAGAAAATAAAGATGCACTATAAAAAAGAAAAAGACAATAAAGAATACTGACGGTCGACAGTCAACATTAAAATTGATACCACCGTCGATCAATAAAAAAGAAAAGGAAAGAGATGAGAAGCACACCAACGAGAAAAAACTAAATTTTTAGGGTAAAAGTAAAGAATGTAATCTCATTAAACAATTCTTAATTTATGTAAAACAAAAAAAAATACATTGTGCAATTGGATGTTATCACATTATATACAATGTAAATATATCTTAATTACGTACATACCACTATATTATATAAAAGTATGCAAAAAAATTTATATGAGAAAAGAAATCTTGAAATTATTAATTCACTACAATAATTTAATTAAATGATTATATTTTAAAATTGAATATAATTATATAATGACATAAATTAGTGAGAAAATAAATAAAAAATAATTTGAAATATTAAAATCTTATATGAATAAATATGTAGTGATTGAAATAGGATGAAACACATTAAAATTTTCATTGAGATGAATTCGAGATTGTTTTAAAATTGGAATGAACGATACTGGAAAGATATTGGCCACACTAATAATTTATCAATTTTAGTAAAGTAAGAGCTAAACGACTAAATTGGAGGGATTAAATTATTGATTTCCACAAAGTAGACGGATGGGATTCGAATTATACCAATTTATACAATTATATCTATACCTACATTTGTAGGCTTTTAAGTCCAATTATCACATGGGCCTGAGATCTGTCGTTAACCGTAGTTTTCAAATTGAAAAGACGAAACAAGTGTAAATTACACTATTTGCTGTCAAATTATTATATATTTTTTATTTTATTTTATTTTGATGATTAAATTATTAGTTTTGATAAAATTTTCATTAACACATTTTTAATTTCAATTATCGATCATTAAAAATTTAATGGTTATGCCGATTTAGATTTATTTTATTTATGTTATTTTCTATCTCATCATCATCAAAAATAAAAGTAAAGATGGTAAATTAACTCAAATTTGATGGGTTTCAATCCGATCCGATTTGATAGGGTCATATCTTTTTTTTTAAAAAAAAAATTGAGTTTTAATTGAGCGGGTTGAGTTTTCTAAGGGGTGGGGTCGGTCAGGTCCAATTTAGGTGGATGGTAAAAAAACTCCAACCTGATCCGACCCAAGGATAATAATGCATTTTCCTTAATTTTTTTATTATTTTAATTAAATCCTTATTTTATATCAGATTGATTCGGATTGGAGTTGGTGGAAGATATATATTTTTTGGATTGGATCGAGTCGATTCGGGTGAAGGATATATAATTTTCAGGTCGGGTAGGGTTCAGATGGATGATGCATATTTTCAGGTCGGGTTGGATTGACCAAAAGCCTGACTCGTTACATCCTTATACACATGTTATTTTTAAAATTTTGTGGCTAAGATTAGATTAAGAGTTCATTAAATTTTCTACCAAAATGTGTATTTAAGTTAAATTGTACACTACTTATAAAATTATTTATAAAAAGAATCAAATCTATGGCCCTTTGGAGTTAGACAAACACATGTAAGTTTACAGTTGGTTAAACAAACACATCTGCATATAATTTTTCTTTTAATAATAATTTTATATAATTTTGATGTGATATACAAATTAATTTAAATACTAATTTTGATAAAAAAATTAATAAGTTCTAAGTTTAGTTCAGTGATGATTTTGCAAGAAACAAAATTAGGTGATCAAAATAGAAAAGATGTAATAGTTGATGACTAATGTTGTTGTAGTTTCATATTAAACGACGTCGTGTCCTTCTGCATCGACTTTCCTAATCTTAAAACCTCTCCCTTCCACAGTTCTAAAACCACACTGTAACGTTCTCTCTATCTTCCCTCCCTTCAATGGCTTTCTCTCTCCTCTCCTTCCCCAAATTTCTCGCTCCTCAACCCAACCACATCTCTGTCATAGGCCACCACCGCCACCACCACCACCGCCACCGCCTCCGTCTTGTCCATTTTAAGTCTCTTCGTCTTCCTTCTCTCCGCCACCTTCCGGCTATCGGCCCCGACGGAAAGTATTATCCGACTCCCTCTGAAGATTACCCGTCCGAAGATCCTGAGGACTCCATGCACGGCGTAGACAAGTTTCGGCAAATCCACCGCCAAGCTGCCCGTGCCCGCAAAATCCAAGAATATAACTTTAACAAGCACAAGTCAAATTACCTTTCTGCCATTGCTTACGTGGATGAAGACGTGTTGAGTAAAGAAAAAGCGGGAAATGACGACGGAGATGATTTGTTCGGTGAAATTGATAAAGCCATTTCCATGAAACGGGAAGAGTTGGTTAAGCAAGGTTTGTTACAAGCAGCCCCTAAAAAATGGGAAGGCGTTGATGACGAGCTGGACGCTGATGAAGTTGTTGACTTGGAAGAAATTGATCAATTACGAGGTTTGACTGTTGCTTCTGATGCGGAAGATGGAGAAAATGAAGATTCCGAGGAAGAATATTCTTCGAAATTCGATGTCGGTTTGAGCGACTCTGAAGGTAAAGAAAGAGCTAATTTGTTTGATCCATCATTTGATATAGACTTAGACAGTTTTGGAAAGAGTAAGGTTAGAATTGTGGAACCTAAGTTTAAAATGAGTTTAGCTGAGCTTTTAGATGAAAGTAAAGTGGTGGGGATATAGAGGTTGAGATAACGGGATACAGCATGATTCTAGGTTGGTTAGTGCTGGGGATTTGTTTGTTTGTTGTGTTGGGAGAAAAACTGACGGGCATTTGTACTTGAGTGAAGCTGATAAGAGAGGAGCTGTTGCTGTTGTAGCAAGTAAAGAGATTGATATTGAGGATATCTTGGGATGCAAGGCATTAGTCATTGTTGAGGATACTAATTCAGTTTTGCCTACACTAGCTGCATCGTTTATAGACATTCTTCAAAGAATATGACTGTTATTGGGATCACTGGGACTAATGGCAAGACAACCACATCTTATTTGATAAAAGGGATGTATGAGGCAATGGGTCTGAGGACTGGGATGCTAAGCACGGTTGCCTATTATATACATGGTGATAATAAGTTGGAATCACCAAATACAACCCCTGACGCTGTTTTGGTTCAGAATCTGATGGCAAAGATGTTGCATAATGGAACTGAGGCTGTTGTCATGGAGGCTTCTTCTCATGGTTTGGCTTTAGAGAGGTGTAATGAGGTTGATTTTGATATTGCTGTGTTTACCAATTTGACTAGGGATCATTTAGATTTCCATGGGGCTGAAGAGGAATATAGGGAAGCTAAAGCAAAGTTGTTTGCAAGGATAGGCGATCCTGAGAGGCATAAGAAAGTTGTTAACATTGACGATCCACATGCACTTTTTTTTATTGCTCAAGGTAACCCTGAAGTTCCCGTGGTGACATTTGCAATGGAGAATAAGAATGCAGATGTTCGTCCCCTTAAGTTTGAGTTGTCGCTATTTGAGACTCAGGTCTTGGTTAATACACCACATGGGATATTGGAGATTTCATCAGGTTTGCTCGGAAGGCACAATATCTATAATTTTCTAGCGGCTGTGGCTGTTGGGATTGCAGTTGGGGCACCTTTGGAGGACATTGTTAGAGTGATTGAAGAGGTTGATGCTGTTCCAGGAAGGTGTGAGTTAATAGATGAGGAGCAGGCATTTGGAGTCATTGTGGACTATGCCCACACTCCTGATGTCTTATCTAGACTGCTAGACTCTGTAAGAGAGCTAGCACCAAAAAGGATTATTACTGGTATGCTTGTTATGATTTTCCTTTAACTCCTACTTCACATGAAAATCATGCTTCCTCCTAATTGAATACCACTACCATTTTTAACCTATGAATTATGTTGTTTCTGAAGTAATTGGTTGCCCTGGGGAGAGTGACCGGGGAAAAAGACCAATGATGGCGAAAATTGCAACAGATAAAAGTGAAGTGACTCTCCTGACATCTGATAATCCAAAGAGTGAAGATCCGTGTAAGTATAAGAAAATGGTACAATTATCATGAGCTGCAATGGCAGTTGCTTAGAAACACAAACCAAATTACTTATGTGTTTCATCTTTTGATCAGTGGACATATTGGACGACATGTTAGCTGGCGTGGGGTGCACAATGCAGGATTATTTGAAATATGGAGAAAATGATTACTATCCACCTCTCCCAAATGGTCATCGACTTTTTCTGCATGATATTAGGCGGGTAGCTGTACGTTGTGCTGTTGCCATGGAAGAAGAAGGCGATGTGGTTGTAAGTTTTTGAAAGCTTGGGTTGCTTTTTGAAGTGAACTGATTTGCTTCTATATTCCAGTAACCTAGAAAACCCACATCTTCACGAGTATAGTTATGTTTTTCTAAATGGGTGTTTTATGTTCCTGCAATAGGCCTAGACCGCCTAGTGTAACTTCAGTGCTCACACACCACAAAAGAGGTGAACTGCCTACATAAAATTTGTTGAAAATTTGAATTAGTTATTTCATATAGGTTTCTTCTTGAACTTTTAAGAGTATTGACTTTGGAGAATAAACCACACATGTATTCCTCCCATTCTGCTTCCTCATTTATGCTCATTCATTCTTTGGATAGTGGGGATTTATTTCATATAGGGTGAGTCATCCCCTTCTCTTGTTTGTGCACCAGGCTTGAATTTTCATGGGTTAATTATGTAGTCCTCGCCTCTTCTTCACGCTTCTTTTCTGCTCATGCTAGTTGATAAGTATGCTTGCTAATTTGGTGCCGTGTGTTGCAGGTGGTTCCTGGCAAAGGCCATGAAACATATCAGATTGAAGGTGACAAAAAAGAGTTCTTTGATGACCGTGAGGAATGCCGGGAAGCATTGCAATATGTTGATAAACTCCACCAGTGAATTCCCATGGCGGTAGGTTCATTCTCCGTTAGTTCTGCTTAATTTTGAAAAGTACTTATGAAGCGATCAGTATGATGGCTTTTCCTGAACAATTTGCTATGTGGAAATGAGTATCGTGTTTGGTGAATTGTTAGGATCATGTCTTTGTTAAATGTGATGCCATATACAATCCAAGCAAAAGGAAATGGAAGAAAAGAATGATATCACATGGTTTATTTGATGAAGCTATGATTTTGATCTTTTTTTTCGTATGTGTGCAGGTTGCCAGAGAGTCATTAATCTCCGTCAGTGTACAGATAAATTGATGTTAATACCACAGAAGGGAATAGTATACCTCTAGGTCAAAATTCTGCACTTTGGCCCTTACTGAAAAACATGATACTGCTGCTATTCTTGTGCAGGAACTCATTGTTTGATGAGGGCATGAGTTGACAGAGTCATTGCTAGAGAACAGTAAGAACTCCACCTTACATTCTTGTAGTTGTATATGCAGCTTCCTTAAAGTTTAATTGGACTCCTTTTGCATGTTAGTTATGAGTTAGTCCTAGATTTTCTTTAGTGTCGATCAATCGCTTTTAAAGCGGGAGACCAGTGAGCATGGAGTCGATTGTACTGTATGCCTAGAAGCAGAATTTGGTTAATTTCTAGTTTTTCAGTTGTAACTCTAATTTCTTCTATAATTTATTCCTAAAGTAAGTTTTTTCTTGATTTAGACTCTTTCAATCCAGGTCTTGCCAGTTTCGATGTCATTCCAAACCCTGCTTTTACGTGCCCTTTAAAAGAGATGAATTTACGCTTTTGTATGCCAAATGACTATTTTGCGTGTATACGTAAAATAACTATCCTGAAATTGTGTGATGACGACAGATTCGGATTAGTGTTACAGATTAGTAGTGCATCATGTTGTTTAATAATGTGATTGAAAAATCTATAAAAGATGGGTTTCTTAATGGTTTGATGTTATTCGTGTTGTCGATTGTTTAATCTAATTTAGAGAAACATGTGGTTGTTTCTCGTTGCATAAGGGTAATTCTTGGATCGATTTGTTAGAAGAACAAAAGAAGAATTAATCTAAGGTTGGTCGACAAAATCATACATGGAATGGTAAAGTATTTATTATTAAATCTTCATTTAGTCTCGTGGCCGTGGGATGAGTCAAATCATTAAGGAAGATACGGGGTTGGAATATTTATGTGCGAGAAATCTGTATTTTGCGTTACAAGTAAATGTACTTGAATTTTGTCATGTAAACTCCTATTTGGCTTGATGCAATGACCCTCCTTAACTCTTAAGTAAACTTGATATTTGAGGTTATCATTTATCATCCTCTTAAATAGCTAAATAAATAGAGAGCCATGATTAGAAGATAATCAAAGCAAATTCTCCTCGTTAATGGAAAATAATTGCATATTTGGGTAGGAACTTAAAACCATTACCATCTATAAAATAGCCATGAATACAAGGAAAGAAAAACCGGGCAAGTTCTGTGAAAGGAAACCCGTTGTAAGAGGGGGAATAAAAGCTCCAAAACCAAAGCTCAAAGAACCATCACGGACCATACATGGTAAGGCAAATCTTTCATTTCACAACAAATCAAAACCAATATAGAAAATTTGGTGGAAATCCAAGACAGGAAAACAAGCCAGCTGCAGCCCTTCGTTTTGATTGCTTAAAAGCTTAACTATATTCATTGTTTTATACATAGTAAACGAACCATCTGTATCTATCCCTGTGTTTTTGACTCGACTGATACATGGTGAGAACACAAATCTTCTACTCTAAATGGTTCTTCTGAATTGATGGTGTACTGTTTTGAAATCCTTTTCATTAAGTTTTTCTTTGTTAGCTTCTCCATATTATATTGTTCTGCCCTGTAAATCTAGGTACTTATTAGTCTGTTAGGAACAGAATTTAACTTCTCCATTTGTTCTATCATGTCAGAATTTGAACAAGGGTACCTGTTTTTACTCACATGGTCATATGATTTGTTCTATTACTAGACTGCTTTCCCATTTGAATGAACAGAATTTGAACTAGGGTATCTGTCAATGTTCGGTTTGTAGTGATGCCCCTAGCATAAATGGGAGAATTTGGATTTCGGCAGAGTTGGGAGTTCAGGAGGAACGATGAAAATGACCCCGATTCTTCATTCAATGATTTGATATCGAGCGACGGGTCGCTTATCAGAAAGCAGAAGCTGGTATCGAGATTGATTTCACTTGGTGATGATGAAACTAGTGAAGGCAGTAGACTTGAGCAGAAGGAAGATGAGAATCCAGGAAAAGCAGGTCAAATTAATTTCGGGAAAGTTAAGAAACGGACAGCCAGGAATAAGAGCAGCAGCAAAATGAAGAAGGATTCTCCTGAAGAAGTTGACTTGCAGAAGGGTGAAACAAGTGGTCACAATCATGCTCCATTGGATGAACTTAAAAACTTTATTGAGTCCTTGTTAAAGGACCTTAAAGTTACAAGAGAAAGTTTATTGAAATGGATGATAGATGAAGTGCAACAGTTGGTGGGTGATCTAAGGAGAAAACCTGATCATGTTGATGAGAGGGTCCGGTTGCAGAAAAGGAAAAAATCTAGCAAAGATCAACACGGAAAAACTCACATGGAAAGCATGCAATCCTATCGTTCGAGTAATTCTGATAAATGTATCCAAGTCCAATGCTATACAGACTTACAACTACAGAACAGCTCTCAGGAGAAAAACAAACAGCAGGTGCCGATTCAAGACAAGGAGAACAATAACTTGCAGCCCAAGAATGACTTTGGATACGGCATGGATAGATCTTTAGGTAGATTCCCTACAGGTGTTACTGCTCCTGCTTCTACTGGTTACTTAAATCCATTGGGAGATCGACTTGGCACTGGACAGTTTGTTGAGCTTATTACTTCATCAAACAGGAAAGGAGATAGCTTGTCGACAGCTGCTGCAAAGCTAAATCATCAAACTAGTGATGCCGGTCAAAATGTTCAAGCCAAGAGTAATACCAGTGTTGTTTTAGCTATAGAAGCTCAAAAAACCAAGGGTCGGTCTCTGAAGAGAAGTGTGAAAGGCAAGAAAACCGTTGATCTCGGAGATCACCATCAAGTGCCCAAAGATCAAGCCGGTCATGTCCAGGCCATTAGAACGGCAGGAGCCATTACTAATGTAGAAGAGCTGGGATCATCTGTTCAAAATTTTCTATCCAGTCCCTTTGGTCAGGTACCTTGGTCAATGTATCAGATGTTACCAACTTTTCTAACTGATCAAATAGCTGCAAATCAAGGGTCTGATGCTTCATTATACAACTATGCTCTACCAAGATCTGCGGAGACAAAAAGCTGTATGAATTCAGAAAGAGTGAATCAAATGCTGGAACCAGGTTCTAGTCAAGGATCATTTCCAGTCATCTCACCAGAAGAAACCATTCGAAGATTCACATTAATGGGATCGAGAAATATGGATCGTATTAATCAGAAAAACACCCCAAGTTCTAGTATCGGAACTGGATTTCCTTCTCCACTTCACCAGGGTATAGATTTTGGTTTAAGCATTCCAAATCCAAGACAATTCAATCCACAAAATCTTCCACAGGAAACTGGCAAACCACTGGGTTTGAAGATGAATGGAGGAGCTGCTAAGGTCTCTGGTGGAAGCTATAACTTTTCAGAACATATTACTGCAAGTGGAAGCTATAACTTTTCAGAACATATTACTGCAAACAATCACCATAGCAATCCAAAATACAAGTCTGATGGCAGACTCTTGTCATATCAGATGCAAAACCTCAAAGACGGTCATCTTTTCCTACAGCAATAATTTTAGTTCGAGCAGTTGGAACAAAGTCCCTTGTCAAAACTATTTAGGCAACTAGATTTCAATTCCATGATATCCATCGAAAGTGTGATCTTCTTTTTTCTGTCGCCTTTGATCTATATAAACCTGAATTTGTTCATCTTTAAAAAACACTTATTCTCAAAGATAAAGAAAAGGAAAAAGTAACATTTAGTCCTTGAACTTCATAGTTTTTTCCTACTTGATCCATGAACTTGGATTTATGATCCTTTTGATGCACCAAAAATAATTTATAAATGACTTACAATAAAGGTTTATATCATCATTGATCGATCTATCCCTCCCTCTTCATCGATCGTATCATGTATACAAATTTTCTCTAGAATTCAAGCATATCCATTTTCCCCAACTTTGCATGTTTTTTCCAGAACAGACTTCAGATTTCTTGGCTGCACCTCCATCGTTAGTCCATATTTCATGAACAATGTTAGTGACATCTGCTCTACTCGGTGTCCAGCTGCCACGGTAAGTCGATGTCGGAGCAGCACCGCCGCAGCTATCGATTTCATCTGGAGATAAGCTAAGTCTTTCCCTAAACAAATTTGAGGTCTGGCATTGAACGAAACAAATCTATATGAATCTTTGGGCTCGAAGTTCTTGCCGTCTTTGGATAACCACCTTTCTGGTTTGAATTCCAAGCAATCTTCACCCCATATGAATTTCATTCGACCGATTGAATATATCGAGTATGTCACATTTGAGCCGGCAGGGACGAATGTCCCATTAGGCAAGAATCATCGCTATTACGTGCTTCGAGTCTTGTGGCACGGAAGGTAGAGTCTTAATGTCTCGGATAATGATGCCTTAAGGTATATCAATCGGTCAACTTCTTCAAACACAAGTGGTTCGTCTATCCATTTGGATTGTCGGCACCACGTGTCTTCATCAGAACGGATAATGCGGATTATTTCTTATGCTGAGAGCTTGGTTCCTATAAATGGAAGACAAGAGCATGAGGAAAGTATAATACGTCGGCAGCCGGAGGTGCATCAAATTGATATTGAACTCTTGGACGGGGAGCTACAACAAAAGAGATTAGATTTAATGGGACTTGGTTTCTTTGATATTTTCTTGTGATGTTATCAAATAATGTTATTGTTTGGATTGTATGTACATGTCCTACATTTTGACTTGTTTCAGTTTGCTTTTTGTTGTTTTAGTGGATGCACGAAATTACGTCATACTTATCTGCAGTTCCATTGACCTGCATATCAATTATCATGATTTGCAGGTGCATATATATGCCAGGCACGGAGTGCTTTTCGTACTTGAACTTTCTTCAGAGAGGTCAACGTCCCCAATGATTGAATGTAATTTGAAGCTGAACATGGGAACTATTATTATTATCTGTACTTTAGATCCAACGAAACAGTGACAATGGTTTGGTCCTGTTTTGTGTGAAGCCATTGTTAAGGGTATTTGCAGGGGTATATGGGTAGCACTACTTTCTTGAAAGCGTTTCCTTTGATGAATATTTCTGGAAATTGTTCTCCTTTTTCTTGCATATATATGTTAATTCACATGAGCTTCTGTGCGTGCTTATAAATAGTTGGCTTTCGTTTTGCATGTTTGTTTTTCCTATTTAAGAGTTGGAATTCCATACCATTTCCAATATTCAATATCTAAAATATATGATAATTTGAAATTTTCAAGGGGCAACTAATCGATTTATCCTTGGTTTGAATGATTCTCGTTGCCCGAAAGGGAAACTTCTAAGCTTAAACCTTAACAGTGCCATCGAGGGATGCACAGAATTAGTATTTCCTCAGAAAGCAAAACAAGTATGTTCCTCTGCTCATCATAGAGATTGGTTCAAAGAAAATTACTTAGGTGACAAGTTCCTTGCTACTTTCTAGTACAGCAGGTTTCAACTGAGAACTTGAAGCCATTGAATGAAAGGCATAAAACTTCATACGACAACAAGAAGCAGGATCCCAAGGCAATCATAAACAACAACAGTAATGGCAATTCACCACATCTTGGATAGGGCATTAATAGACTAAACAACAAAGGCAGCATCTTCCCATGAAATCTATAATATGAATTCAATCACCAATAACCAAATCTACAACTACAAACGAATTTTCTTTTTGTTCATGTCCTATTTACAGCAGCTATCAAACAATACATTATAATTTAAGAAATAGCTTACCGGATCTAGTTCTATCAACATTCTTCGATGCTACTAGTCTCAAAAGATCAAAACCCCTCATCGTCGAACCCTGCCAAATTTCAACGGCTTGCTGATCCTTACGAGTCACAAACATCTTGTTTCCACCTAATGCCAAGTTGGTTATCCTCAAGCCTCCTGTGTCCTTCACTCTCCCCATCAAATTCTTCCTAAAAACCCTTCCCTTTAATTGACCCTCACTGGCCTTCTCTGAACCCATCGTGACCTCCGACCACAACTCGATATCCCCTCCTTTACTGCAAAACACTTGATTTCCATGGCTCTCTATTTTGCATCCAAACCCTTCTTTCTTCTCATTAACAACCTTCCTTCTATCCCCAAGACAAATCCATGGATTACTATCATCATCTGCATCATTATTCACACTCCCTAAACGCCTCAAATCTGCATTAAAAACCTCCCCGGAATTCACTCCAACCTTGAAGAGCACACTCAAATTATCGGAAACACAAACATCGGCAAAGCAATCAACTTTCTCCTTCAAATCAAAGACCACATTACCAGACCTTATATCCCAAAACCTAATATTCCCTGTCACACCCGATAACCCGCTATGTGACCCGGATGCCATAAGTAATCCATAACTCGAAACCCATTTTAGCTTTGTAGCAGGGATGGCTGAATCAAGATCAGCCCCGAAAATCTCGCTATGCCCGATCTCAATAACAGGGTTCAAATTGTTCAAATCATAAACTAGGATAGAATTGGAGTTTCTCCTACTGGATTCAAAGCTGGTAAACAAGAACTCGCCTGATGAACCGATGGCTTGAACCGTGGAGCCAGACCGGGTCGAATTCTCCCAGTTGAGAACTTGTTTGACGCACCCTCCATGGAGGTCGAGAATCTGAAGCCCCGAAAAGTCTGTCGCCCCGGCCGCCGCGATATCCGGGGATAAAGCGAGTAAGAATCGACGGCTGTGAATTGGGTCAGAATCGTTGACTTTCTCGTCAGCGACCAATCGAAAGACGTGATCTTGCTACCGTGGGAAACATGCAAGGACCCAAGCGGCGTCGAGGCGATCGCGGAAGGGCAGTCACGGCCGTTTAAGGGCAATACGGACGACTTTTGGAGGGCAAAACCGTCGAACTGAGAAGGGTTGGTCAAAGAGCTGGTCAAGAGGGACTCAAGGCCATAGAATCTGGATTCTTCGATGAGGTCACGGAGGTCGAAATCCTTGACTTTGGAAGGAAGGGAACCGCTACGGAGGAGGGAGAGGAGGAGGGAAAAATGATCCGGGTCTCGGTCGACGAACCGGTCCGAACCCGTTCCCGCAATTTGAGAAAGGAGGGATTTAGGGCCGGCTTGGGTTAGGGTCTGCTTGGTGGTTTGGAAAATCTGGCCGCCGACGTTGATCGACACGACATTGCTGTTTAACTCCGGTTCTGTTTCCAAACTCTGCGTTGCAATCGATGACATGATTTTTCACCACCCAAAACTCTTGGAAAGGTATGAGAATGTTGGGTTTTTTGTTAGATTTTTTTATGGAAGACGTGGGCAAATAAGGGAATAAAAAGGGCGGAAGGGAGACTGATTGTTGAGGTGTTGTAGAAGGCGACAGAGTCTTGGTTTGATTTGGCGTAAGAGAGAGAAATGAGATCCCAGCTCCAGAATGCATATTCAACGTTAAATGAATGAACCTAAGCTGATTAACCGAGCCGTCAAACTCCGACCTGGGCAGACTTTTATGTTTGACCATCCATTTGGTTCATTTGTGGAACGCGAATGCTATTTAGAAGTATTTCTTCTATTAAGGAAAACATGGATGATTGTTTTTGATATTAGTGATTGTTGCTGGATATTAAAGTTCAAATTAAGACAAACTTTTATATTATGATTAAATTTTAAATTAAAGCGTATACATAGAACTTTTTTCAAAGCAAATTAGATTAATGAATGTAGTATGGATCTAAAAAAAAACATGCTGATAACTGAAATATCAGCACAAGTGCATAACTAGAAATTATCCCCGGAGCTAATATAATTCAATCAATTTGCAAATATCAGCATTCTAGACATTTACCACCATACAAAAATTTCACTTCCTTAACTGCAATTCTTTCATATTTTACATATATGCGGGCACAAATCAAAGACTTGGTATGATATCTATCTGCTTATATTGGAGATGTATACTTCAAACAACAAAAATATGCTTGAGACCTTGTTTCTTTTAGTCGGGAAGGACTCGAATACATTCCTCATGCAATACGTCATCTGAGTAAAAAAAAATAACATTAAAGCTACCTGTGATTTGGTTGATTAATTGTTCCCTGTTGCTGTTACTAAATTGTTTGGATCACCGACACCGCATCTAGTTCTTAAAACGACTTGAAAATCAGAAGGCATCTACTAAAATTCATACCGGTTAGCTAACTCCTGGCTGCATCATGGGGAAGAAAGACCAATTCTTGGCTACACTGTCGTTCTTTCCAGCTACCTTCTCATTCGCCCACCAATCAGAACTAACAATAGGCTTATGGGCATCAACTCCATCATCATTGTCAAAATTGAATTCTTTAGCTGACCCAAGTGTTGGGCATTGGTTCTCACGGTGGTGTGGTGTGCCTTCACCATCTGCTGGAGCTTTCTCTGGTCTTTCATTGGATGTTTCACCAACACGACATTCATGATCACCCACCATCTTAGTTGTATTATCTTCTCTTTCTCTTGTTGCTTCATTCTGTAGAGATTCTGACATGGCTTCAGATGGTGTTGCTGCCTCTGTTTCCACACTTCTTATAACTTCTCCGGTAGTCAAATCAAATGAGAGTCGATGATTAACTGCAACCTGATCAGTTGGGTTTTGTTTATCCACATGCGGATGTGATACAGTTTCAGAGACCTGTCTACCCAGAAGAAAACCACCGCGAGGTGTGGACGTTGTAGCATCTGGGGTTAAAGTCCCATAACCATGACATGATCCCCATTCACGGTTGGAAAGCTTATCAATGTCGAAGAGCTTGGGAGGATCACCCATCCGGAACTCGGGAAAGCGTAAACCGGCAGCAAAATCACAATCAGGGAAAGGAGATGATGTGCCAGAACCCGAGATTCCTGAACTTGGTGAGATCAATTGGCCAACTGGGCTCCCAGGTTGAAGCTGATAAGACTGAAATTCATAGTGGTATATGGGGAATCTCTGTCCAGCCTCTCCAAACTGGAAGTTGGGGCCAAGGAACTGAGCAAATGGCACCTCAGGTGAGGAAGGTGTAGTCAAGTGCATCGACTCGGGGGGAGGAGTGAAGGGAGCAGTTGATGGTTCAGTGGTGAAGGTTGAGAAAACAGGTGGTGAAACTAACTGAGTTTCATGAACATAAGGACCAATTGCAAATATAGAAGCAGGCCCTGGAGAGTACATACTAGCAGATATGGAGGTGAGAGACACTACACCAGCTGGAGACTGAGTAGCAGAGGGGGGTTCAGATGGAAGGAAAGAAGCAGGAGAGGAGGGTGGTGCAACAAAGGGAAGTGTCATGGCAGGTGCTTGGGTTGGAATTTCAGCAGCAGGCACATTAGCATGGGAAGCACTCGATTCAGAAACAGGAACAGCAGGTCCAATTCGCTTTTTTTGTTTGAAAGATCCAAAGCACCAATATTTGCTCCAGAAACCACCCCATCTTTTCTTCTGAACGTTAAGATAAAATGCATTATTACAGGAGATCGCACCAAATTCTTAGGTAGCTAGAAGAAATCAAATAAGTGACAGGTACGATTAATGAAAACTTTTGTTCTAAAAGACATAAAGCCATATTACAGCAAAAATACAACCAATCCTCATCGAACTTTTCCAAAGTGTATCAAGTAATGAAACATACTAAAGTATATAAGCTCAAAGGTTATTTGGCAGAAAGTATATGAGCTTGTGGCATCTTTTTCCATTTCAAAGCTTTTAACTTAGAAGATAACCCATTTAAATCTGCCCTTTTAACATCTAAGTTTGGGTCAAGGAGCAGAGGCACTTCCCACCCCTTGTTTAAGTATTCCGAACCTTTTCAACTAGACCTCCAGTACATGGAAATCTTACCTAGGGGCAGAACAAAGCAGTTTATTATTCAGAATCACTAGCCATCCACCTTGAATTTGGATGTTCTCATGATCTTAAGATTTACAGAAGTTTATACTTTTTCAAAATCCCAACAAATCTGAAACCATCTAATTAGCTATACCCATGTCATGGCCATATCAAAGATTCCCTAGTACAATTAGCAACTATATCTAAGTTCCACATTTTACAGTATCAGCTTGGCTCTACTCTTCTTTTGTTTCTTTTAGGAACTTCGCTTAATGAAAGTAAAACTCGAAATAAGGCATGAGGAAGATCATCTAAATGCAAGGTGTTTTCAGGGTAAATAAGGAACCAAAAATTATGATATATACTAATTAGCACTGTTTCATCAACAATGACTATTCTCAGATTATAGAACTGCCAAGTCCAAAAAATAAAAAACCTGTATGTTTTGAAGTACCAAAAAACAATTTATAAAAGCAAAAACTGCAACTTCTAAACCTAAGTATCCCTAAACACAAGCAACACTGAAAGGCTTTTGATTCAGGAACAAGTCAGCCTTCAATAAATCTAAGCCTAAAATCACAAGCATTTAACTTACCATTTGTTAAGCCAAAAAAAGGAGGCTAAATTTGATTAAAGATATAAGTTCACTAAATCAGCATATAATATAATCAAAGAACAAAAAGGGAAGAAATATAATATGCAAAAACATATCACGAAATGAATATCAAAGTAGCTTAAAACGTATCTGGAGCTCAACCAAATCGAAATAAATTCAATTAAAACAATCAAGTCAATGAAAACAACAGTATTAAACATACATAAAAAGGAAAATAAAATTTTTACCTGACCAGTATATTGTGGAACACGATTCTCAGCTGAAGCGATCGCGTTAGCAGCAGCATATATAGTCTCCGAAGGGCTATTCATAGCTCTAGATTCTCCATTAGCGCCCCTCATTTCTACTTCTTTTTTCTATTTTTTTTTTCTGGTGAGCCAAACAGCTCAAAACTATCTTCCTTTCGGAATTGTTAAATTTTCTCGAGAAAAAAAAAACGAGAGAGAAAATGTCAAGAAGGAAACTGTGATTTATAGAAGAAGCTTTCGTGGTGGAATCAAAAATGAAATATATATATCAAATCTTGGAACTCTTAAATCTAAATCTCACTTTCATATTTTTATAGAATTATATATTTTATCCGTGAATGTTAATGAAAATTTTTAGAAAAAATAACCTCAGCGACCGAAAATGTCTTATAATATACGATTTTAACCAATTTTATTTTGGATTTACCAAAATGACTAACAAAATCGCAATGTGATCTTAAATTCGCAACGCGAACTCTAATTTTTCAACTTAGTTTCTAAATTCGCAACGTGATTTTACGATAGTCCAAGTTCGCGTTGCGATTTTCCAAATTTACGTTAGTCCAAATTCGTTGCGATAGTCCAAGTTCACGTTGCGATAGTCGAAGTTCGCGTTGCGATTTTCCAAATTCGTTGCGATAGTCCAAGTTCACGTTGAGATAGCCGAAGTTCGCGTTGCGATAGTCTAAGTTCAGGTTCGAAGTTCGCGTTGCGATTTTCCAAATTCGTTGCGATAGTCGAAGTTCGCGTTGCGATTTTCTAAATTCGTTGCGATAGTCGAAGTTCATGTTCAAAGTTCGCGTTGCGATTTTTCAAATTCGTTGCGATAGTCGAAGTTCACGTTGCGATTTTCCAAATTCGTTGCGATAGTCTTCTAAAATCGCAACGACCGGTGGTATTGCATTTGTTTCTTAAGAATTTTATCTAAAAAGATAGTATCCGCGCGGACGTGTCGAATACACGTATTACCACGACCACGACCCGACCTGAGACGGGACGGGACGGCGGCGGCGGCGACGGTGTTCGAGAGTCCCACTTGTTCTCTTCCACTCAACAAGGAAGTGGGAAATCCAAGCCTTAAATACTCATTCCCAATAGTGTTTCTAATACTATGTGGGATTGAGCATTGCCAACACTTGGGAATCTTTTACACTATCGCAACACATTCTTTATTGTTTCAAACTAAGATCTTACAAATGGCTTGGGAATCTTATACACTATCACAACACATTCTTTATTGTTTCAAACTCCACGTGAATTTGGAATAGTTAAAATGTAAACTTATTTTGGATTTTTCATTATCGCAACACTTTTTCACTATCACAACAACACGTTTTTCAAGCTCTCGCAACACATTTTAACTATCGCAACACATTTTTCAAAATCGAGTTGCAAATCGGGATATTCGCGTTACGAATTTGAAAACTGAGTTGAAAAATTAGAGTTCGCGTTGCGATTTTGTTGGTCATTTTAGAAAATCCAAAAAAAACTGGTTAAAATCATATATTATAAGGCATTTTCGGTCACTGAGGTTATTTTCTCAAATTTTTATTGTAAATAATTGATCGATTAATTCTGTTGTACGACAGTCTTAATATACAACTAAAAAAATATATTATCGGAAATGTTAATATTTTTTAATATTTTTTATAAAGCGTTACTTAAAATATTATTTTTTATCGGAAATGTTAATTTCGCTACTTAATTTTCGGTAGAAAAAAATAATATTTTAGGTTGCGTCCAATATTAACATTTCCGGTATAAAAAATAATGTTTTAGGTAAGGCTTTACCGGAAATGTTAAACATTTTAGGTAGCATCAAATATTAACATTTTCGATAGAAAAAATAATATTTTAGATAGTATTTTACCGAAAATATTAAAAAGATATTAATATTTTCGACATCGTATTTTCCTAACTATATATTATGTTTTTTTTGTTGAAAAGGAAAAAAGGCCGCCTAACTTCTCGTCTTGTCCTCTATCAGCAGCTCCTCAGCTTCCTTGGGGTACTCTTTCAGAAAGTTGGTGTCTTCATGGTGCTTCCACATCTGTTTTGTGATTAAATCTGCTACGCGATTTGCCTCTCTAGGTATATGTTTCAGATCAACTTCCCAGTTTCTTTCAAGTAATTTTCCAATATGCTGCAGAATCGTAAGTTTCCTGTGCTCGATCGATTTGCTCTTGATCTGATTCAAAAATAACTTTCCTTTCTCCCCTCATCCAAGCAATTCTCAAGCCTTCGTAAATGCCCCATAGTTCTGCTTCCAAAATAGAGCAAATCCATATTTTTTTCCTAAAACCCCAAATCCAGTTTCCATTACAGTCTCTAGCAACAACCCCACAACTAGTATCTCCCGTATTATATCTTCTGGCTCAATCCGTATTGATTTTACAGTAGTTAATCGCTGGTTTTTGCCATCCAATTCTGTCTTTATCTCTGCTTTGTAATCTGGTAGTATTGGTAGGAATCAGATTTTGTACCTCAAGGGTTAGCCTTTTAGCTTGTTGGACAATCGATTCCCTCTCAATCATCTCTGGGTCAAAAATGATTTGATTTCTTCTCTTCCATGTGTACCATAAAACCGAACTGAAGAATATAGGCCAGTTTTCAATTCTTGTTGATGGGGACTGGGTTGTTTGGAGGTTTTCCACAATCCAAGCCTTAAGGTTACAGCTTAGGAAATTGTTTATCTTTTGGGGGTCTATCAAATCTGTCCAAATTGATAACTTCTTAGGACAGTATCTTAGAATATGATTGATGTCTTCTGTTTCATAGTGGCATATAGGGCAACTTTCTTCCAAATACATATGTCTTCTCGCTCTTTTTGAATTGGTTAATAAGTTGTTTCTTCCAATCAACCATAGAAAGGTATTGACTCTGGGAATGTTTTTTAGGCTTGCAATGATTTCCCAAAACTTTTCTTCCATATTGCTGTTGAAATTAGCTATCCAGTTGTAAGTCGATCTAACAGTGAAAATCTTTTTCTCAGAAAGGATCCATCCCGGTGAATCTTCAATACTTTCTTCAGCTGGGGGAAGTGTGGCTCTGAGCATGTTAATAGCTTGATTAGGCAGAAGCGTTGTAAGTTTTCCCCAATCCTAGTTGCCATGTTGGTTGATCATGTCCTTAACTTTAGTCATGTCATTTTCTACATCAATCGGTCGATTACAGAGTCTAGATAAAGGGCCTTTGTTGTCAACCCATATATCATGCCAGAATTTAACCTGGTTGCCATTTCCAATATTCTAGCAAATGTTTTGTTTGAATTTAGACCAAACTGAACATATGTGTTTCCATAGAGGTGATCCTCCTCTTTTCCCCAGTTCTTCATGGAGAGTATCTTGTATCTTGTACTTGCTTCTCATAACCTGCACCCATAAAAGATCAGTACGAGTAGTTAGTTTGTAGGCTAGTTTAAAAATAAATGCCTCATTTTAAATTCTTAGATTTTCACGCCTTGACCCCCTCCTTTGATCGGTTTACAGAGGTTCTCCCAATTGACAAGGTGAATTCCCTTCTGATCATTTGTATTTCCCCAAATGAAGTTTCTTGTATGTTTTTCAAGTTCCTTGCATGTTCTTTTGGGAAGTAAAATCGATTGCATGGTATATACAGGGATCGAATTTATGACAGATTTGGCTAGGATAATTCTTCCAGCTAATGATAAGGATCTGGCTTTCCAACCTGAGAGTCTATCTTTGACTTTTTGAGTGATGCTGTTGTAAGTGCATTTATTGATCCTGTTGTGAAAAAGAGGAACACACAGGTACTTTCCAAGATTCTCTACTTCTTTGATGCTAATTAAATTTGTTAAACTATTCCTGGTTTGTGCATTGACATTCTTTGAGTAATAGATGTTGGATTTTTGGAATCCAATTTTCTGCCCAGAGCTAATGCAGAAATTATTGAGAGTGTTCTGGATTAGTCCAATTTGGTTGATGTCAGCTTTTGCAAAGAGGATGAGATCATCTGCAAAAAATAGGTGAGATAAGTCAGGACCATTTCTAGATAGATTAATGGGTTTCCACTTTCCTTGCTTAACCAATAAGGCAATTTCCTGAGCCAATCTTTCCATACATATGACAAACAGATACAGTGAGATAGGATCCCCTTGTCTAATGCCCCGAGAAGGTTTAAACGGTTCAGTAAGTTCACCATTCCAATTAATTTGAATAGACATTGATGTAATGCAATTCATAATGGCCACTATGATTTTATTGGGCATACCCATCTTCTCAATGCTCTCTTTTATAAAAGACCAATCTAATCTGTCGTAGGCTTTTTCTAGGTCTAACTTGATGGCCAACCAACCTATTTTACCTTTCTTCTTTTTCATCGATTGAATCACTTTTTGAGCTAACACAATATTGTCAATAATAACTCTTCCCGGGATGAAGCTCGTTTGGCTATTCGAAATCATAGTAGGGAGAATAGGCTTGAGTCTATTGACAATGACTTTCGTAATAATTTTGTTGGTCACTTGGCAAAGACTAATTGGTCTAAACTGGTTAATTCTCTCGGGTTTTTCAACCTTAGGCAGAAGAACCATACTAGTTCTATTAAGGGCTTCATTAATCTGACCACCATTCAGACAATGTTTGACTAACGAGCAAACTTTCCCCCCGACAATTTCCCAATTATTCTGAAAGAAAATAGCATGGAAGCCATCAACACCAGGCGCTTTAAGAGGACCCATACTGAATAGAGCTTCTTTTATTTCATTATTATCAAACAGTCTGTTCAGCCAGTTCCATTGATCATGGTTCAAACTAAGAAAAAGCCTATTGTTTTCAAGTGAACGTCTGACTGTTGGGTCCTTAGTGTACAAATTCTCATAGAACTCATTGACATGAGTTTTGAGCATATCTTGATCTTTACACCATGTATCAGAATCTGTTTTGAGGGTAGTTATAAGTTTTCTTCTACCTTTAGTGATTACATAGGAATGGAAGTATTTGGTGTTTTTGTCTCCATAATTAATCCACTTGCATTTCGCCCTCTGAGCCCACATCAGTTCTTCATGTCTTAAAATGGTGTCAAGTTCAGCTTTGAGATCATATTCGAGAGCTGTCAAAAATTCAGAATTATATCTACGTAAAGCTTTATCAATACCCTTCAATCTAGCAAGAATTCTTTTCTTTTTTTGGTTGATGCTACCAAATATTTCTTTGTTCCAAGTTTTAATACTCTGTTTGACAAGGTCGAGACTATCCATAAGACTTTTCTTTTTGGCCCATTCATCTTTAAGGAACTGTTCAAATTCAGGGTGTTCCAACCAAGCTGCCACAAATCTAAACGGTTTATTCTTATTTTCATCAGGGTTGTTATAAGTACAGATTAAAATAGGACAGTGGTCAGAACCAATTCTGTCAAGGTGAAGAATTCTAGTGTCTGAGAACAGATCAAGCCACTTTATATTCATAATGCACCTATCAAGACGTTACCAAAGATTACCTCGCCTCCAAGTAAAGTCATCCCCTTGGTAACTGACTTCTAATAATTCATTGTTGAAAATAAAATCCTGGAAGTTTTTACTCCCTCCTCTGAAATGACAACTTCCACCAATTCTTTCTTCATCTCTCAAAATGCAATTGAAGTCCCCTCCTAGGATCCAGGGTTCATCATTACTGGGTTTCAGATTATCCAGGAGATCCCATAATTTACCTCGAATGATAGGATTGGGAATAGCATAAACAGTTGTAAGGTAGTTTCAACTGATGTTGTTCAAACCTTTAAAACAAACATGAACATCCTGATTAAAAATGCTCAAAATTTTTACTTTAAATAGTTATCCCAAATCACCCAGATACCACTACTGTGGCCCCGAGCTTCAACTCTAAAAGTATTATTAAAACCCATGTTATTGATGATTCTATCAGCTTTAGTGCCACTTGTATGAGTTTTCATAAGAGCAATAATCTTAAGCTTGTGCTTATTCACACAATCATTGAAATGTCTTCTAAAAGTGGGTTTAACTACACCTTGAGTATTCCAGAACAAGATATTCATAAACAAAGAGACTAGGGACAGTTACTTTGTGTCTGCTCCTTTTCTTTATGTTCTATTTCTTGCAATTTGCTCTGATCAACATGAACAAACATTTGGTTCTGGCTTTCAGTAGGAGTGGTATTATCAGGAGGGGCTAAATTCTCAGAAATAGAAGAATTATCTTGGTTCCATTCCGAAAGTAAAGGAATGTTAGGGTTGATAGAAGTTTTGGATTTTCTAATTTTAAGGCCTTTGTTTGTAATGCGAGAGATCAGATTAGGCTTTCTGTTGAAATGCCATATAGATGTGGGTTTTTGGTTGTTATTGTCTTCTTGAATGGTTATTGCAGTATGTGAGCTATTTCCCACAGAAAATTGTGTTCTTTTATAAGGGCGCCTTCCTTTGCCATGACTTGTATTCTAGTTAAATTCCGTTCCTTGGGTTGATCCTTATCAGCTGTCATTCCTCCTTCAGTTATTGGTACATCGATTAATGAAGTAATTCCAAATTCAGGGATAGTAGTAACATTACTCTTCTGGGTTTGGTCAGTAACTTCTTCTGCTATGTTTACCATGCCATTATTTCTCATATTTCCTCTATTTCTTGTTATGATATTCTTCTGATTCACTGGAGTAGTCATTTTAGTAGCATGTTTTGTATATCAGCTTCCATGTTTATCAGATATTTTCCTTTGTTTTTATCACTAGTGCCTTCCTCCAATAGTTCCTCACAAAGAGGGGTAAATCTGGAACCTTTGTTTGATATTTCTTCTGCTTCTTTGTTTTTAAACTGAGATCTTTGATTTCTATTGAATCTTCCTCTTGGTTGAACAACCATCCAAGGGCCTAAAGGGTTATCCTTGCTGCTTTCAGTATTTGACTGTTCTTCGATTCCATTATCGGTGTTGCTAGTTTTCATCTGTTTGTCTTCTTGGTTAATCTGACAGGATTCTTTTGCATGCTCATAGGTACCACATTTGAAGCAGATTTGTTGGAGACCTTCATATTCGATATTTTGGATAAAATCATCTATTCCCACACATAGAATAAAAGGTTTGTTTAAGTCAATCACAATCGCAATTCTAGCAAACTTGCCTCTTTCTCCAACTTTGGTATTATAATCTATTTTGATGACTTTTCCAATAATATTCGCAATAGTCCTGATTAGAACATTATTATAGTACCTGTAGGGTAAACCGGGAAGTCTCACCCAGGCGATAACATGAGAATTATGCTTTTCAGTAGTGGGAAAGTTTCTAGACCAATGTTGCACTGTCAGGTAACTTCCATAGGTCATCCAGGGGCCCTCCGTGAGAACTCTCGTATAATCTTTAAGATTTTCAAATTTCACTAGAAAGTAGTCATTATCGAGATCAATCAAGTTGAAGTTACCTAACGGTCTCCATAAAGCATGTATCCTGTAAACCAGCGCCTTATAACCTATCTTTTTTCCCAGTAATCTGGTGATGATAACTTGCTTCATATTTATGTCAATCAATTCATGGATACGGTTAGAGAAACTTATTTTAGGATAGTCACCCGATAAATCCATAGCAACATCTCCTTCTTGATAAACTATTTCTTCTTCTGGCATCATGACAGGTGGATTCTTGTTCATCGACGATCCTCTAGCAGCCATCTCAGCATAAGTGGTCATCGTCGAGCTATTGGGACGTTCTTTGGTTGCATTAACATTATCTTGGGTCTCATCCTCTGTTTGCATACTGTCCGTTGTTTGGGAGTTTTCAGGATCGTCCACTATTCTTTCACGATTCTTTACTTTCTTTGTGGCTCTCTGTTCTTCTTGTTCTCTGCCTTCTGTTTGCATGTCGTCTAACCCTTAACTATATATTATGTTTGTCGTACTTTAGACATCCCTAATTGATCTTGTATAAAATGCAAAGCAAAGACTATCGAGGTCAAACACGACAATCACCAAGTTTTCTAAGATTTCGACGTGATTAACGAAAAAGACCCGAACTTAGGTCAGGTTCATAAATTGCCCGAGGTTTAGCTCTATTTACTTAAACGCCCTTTCGTTCACATCCTATATATTATTATGATTGTTAATTTTTGAGGCTTAATTATAATATATGATAAGCTAATTATTACTTTAAAATTTCATCATACGCATATTCTTGTAAAATGAATTAAAAAATATTTATTACTTTGTTTATTTAATAAAATATTTTATAGAAACAATCATAAAATACAGAGAAGATAGGTGTAAAATTTAATTGTTATATTAATGTTGGTAGGGAGGTGAAATCAGATGTAATAAAGTGGTTGTGGAGGGTGTGCACGTGTGGGCATCCACGTGTTGATTGGGTTTCGTGCGCTACCGCATATAATAAATTAAGTAATAAAGAAAAGGATCCATCTAGTAATTTTTCCATCCAAAGACTTCCTCGAAAATTCGACCCTTTTACCTGCCACTTCGACCAACTCCCCCTCGGTCCCCACCACCATTAGTCCATTAGGGATGGGCACCGATAAGGTTAAATTAATTTTTCAATCAATTCGACTCGATTTAAAAATATGTATTATCTATCTGAAATTTAATTTGATCTGAGTTTAACGATGACTTCATCTGATACAAATTCGATCAAACTTTTAAAATCAAATCTAAATATGATTTGACCCAACTCGAAATATAACAT
Source organism: Hibiscus syriacus (assembly GCF_006381635.1). NCBI lineage: Eukaryota > Viridiplantae > Streptophyta > Magnoliopsida > Malvales > Malvaceae > Hibiscus > Hibiscus syriacus. The sequence goes on along the minus strand of NW_024062059.1, from coordinate 69,406 downwards.
TATTGGTAGTAAAGATCAATTATTAATTTAATTTTTTTTAAACCATATATATTTTTTATTATTCATTTAATTATCCAAAATAAAGAATAATTCAATCGCATTAAAATTTTAATTATTAATTAAGAGAGGTGCACATATAACTGGAAAGCCAAATGCCATCCTTTTTGACCAACAATAACATCGTCGTCTTCATCATCTTATGTTGTAAAGCATGGCTTTCAAGAAGTTGTGTTATTAAGTTTCTTTATTTTTTGTCATACTTATTTCCTAATTATTGAAATTGGAACTTTTAAGTCGACATTTTAGGTCAAGAAAAAGGATGGCATCACAATCACAATCATATTTTTAGCTAAGTCCCTAATTACGTGTGGTGTTAAGGGTTAAAAGAATAATTATTTCATCTCTAAATAAAGTATATAAAATAAAGGGTTAGTACTCTCTTGTAAAGATTACTTTTCAAAATGCGCTTAAATGTAATTCTTTAGAGTATTTAAATATATTCTTTCAAACATATAATCATTAAGTAAACGAAGAAAAAATTAATATATATATTGTCACTATTGTTTGACTTGTAAAATTATTGACTGAGACATGTATATTTATAGAATTTTTATACAGTAATATTCTTACAATTTCACCGTTACATGGACATAAAAATATATTTGACGTGATTTACTTTTACCATCGCGACATAAAAGAAATAATAATCTTAAAAATAATTTGAAATAAATGTTAATCTAAAAAATAATTATTGTTGGAATGATATTTTAATAAATAAGAAAAACCCACAAAGGGGAAGGGGTGAAGATGAAGATAGGACCTGATACCTAACTTGGGCAAAGAGAAAGAGACTTGGGGCAGAAGAACAAGAAAATGGATGACTTTGAAATGGTCATAGTCATAGATGGTGGACACGTGCTATTCGCCATGTGCCGAAATAAAACGACGGCCGATTCAATCAGGGGTAGTATTGTATATCTGGGGGGTTTAGATGACCGTTGACCTAAGCTCCCCTTTCCTCGGCTTTCGTAGGCCATCAAAAATAATAATATTTTACTAATAATTGTATTTAATTTATTAATCGATTATTTAAATCAAATATTATAAAATTTAATTTATTTCATTCATAATCGATTTAAACTTTTGACATTACTTAAAAAAAAATCTAATTTCTTATTCTACTAAAGTAACTGGTTGGTTGTTGGTAGAAATAGTAACTCTCTTTTAACATCGTGCCGTGACTTGGTGCCTGCGTCAGGTCATGCCCTTTGAGGCTGAGAAACGGTCCAAATCTTGGAACGTGACATCTGTATGCGAATATTCTTCTCACGAAGCCGAAACGTGTCATGTCTTTATAACTAAAATACAAAAGTATTCGATATTTTTCTTGAAGAAACACATTAATTACGTTAATTTCGTTTAGTAGCGTATTTAAATCAGTAAATATAATATAGTTTTGGGTCTGTCGTGTAAAAGTCAATAAGCTGAGGTTTCATCGTCAAGGCAAATCATGTTATGTTAGACTGAGAAAGAGAATCAACACTGGTAGGTAATGACAAACGAGAAATGAGCCGACAAAATTAAATATTCGTGATCTTATGTGATCAAAAACCAATGCCCTCACGCAGAATTGAACTACGGACCTTCAGTTTACAAGACTGACGCTCTACTGCTGAGCTATAAGGGCCTGCTTGCTGATAGAAATATAGTTCATATCCTTTAACTAGTTCATTACCACTATGAAGGTACAATGAAGAAACACAACATTTTGGGGCACAAGATTCCGTTGGCAATGTAATTCGAACTTTTTAAGCACTATATTTTAATCTTTATTATTCTCGAATTAGTGTAATTAGTTAATCAAGAATTAATTTTTATAATCATCTAGTCTAATAAAATGAGATATAGTCAAGTTCAAATCATGATACTATAGATAAGCTAAGTTGGAACTATAATCTCACAATAAATCATGATACTACGTGTTCAAATTAATCAATTAATAAATTAATTATATCGATAGTGAAATCAAATAACAATTAAGAAATTATTATATTGCCCCATATCTAAAACGAGCTTAATTATCTTTTCGAATTAGGTTCTAATAATATTTTTGTCTTAAACCTCCCATATTTTAAATGAACTTTCGGACTTTGCAGGTAGTTTGGTCTTTGAACTTGTCTGTCTAAATTGAACACAAGATTAGTGAATTTGTATACAAATCATTAATCACTTCACTATGGATGTAATAAAACCACTAAAAACATAGCAGACATGATAATCTGTACATTTTTGAAAATTATATGTTCATATAAAATTTGATTAGTTAATAATCATTTTATATCAATTGTAATGAATTCATGTATGAATTTTAATAGGTTCGTTACCTTTTTTCAGGTGAAAAAAAGTTGAGACGTTAGTCCATACATCAAATTTTTACATAAAGATGAACCCGGAGAACATTTTCCGGCTATCAAACACAGGAAAACATTTTCCGGCTATCAAACACAGGAAAATGAGAAAAACATTTTTCGAAAATATTTTTCAGCTATCAAACACACTCTAAACTTAATTACAAGCAGCCAAACCTGAGTCCAGCACCAGGAAACTAATCAGTGGGTAACTCAAATATCATTTCCTGCATCAGAACCTTCTTGTTATCTCCTTGGTTATGTACAATAGTTCCTGTTGACTTATAAGAGATGAAAATAGTTTCAAGACAAACCTTATAACACACAGGACATGTCTCACTTCTTTCCATCCATTCAAGAATACACGCAAGATGAAAATGATGTTCGCATTTTGTGATAATTTTTGGATTTTCTGCATCATATTCTGCAGGAAAGAACAGTAAAAAAAAGTTGGGCAGTAACAAAAACACACCTTTTTTGCAGTGAGACTGAGAAGTTTATAATTTGCAAGGGAAAGACATACCTTCCAAACAGGTTGGACAACAATCTTCGTCCTCCATTGTAGACTCAATTGCTTCAGCTGGGTTTGAAAGTTCTACTTCTAGCCCCTTTGATGACTCATGTTCAGTAGTAGCTTGTGCGTTGCAGTCCAATTCCTTTGCATCCTCAGATTTTATAGAAGTTTTTTGAGTACTGACAGCAACCGTTTCTTGACAGGAACCAATATTTGTTGCTTGCACTGCTTCATTCCTTACTGTTATGAATTCCTTGGGCAGATGAAGGAGTTTGAGGATGTACAAAATCTGAATCGAATGGAACTGGAGGAACTGATACCTCCAGATTTGTGTCAACCAACAGCCCGGAGGAGAGGGCAGAGGCAGTAGCATTGCGAGAAGACAAAGGCACATGACTATCGGAGGCTCTTGGGTTCTGTTAAAAAAGGAAGTTCAACTCAACAAAGATGATGAAAAGGATTTCAATATGATAAACAATTTGTTCAACATAGTTGTCTCCTATGGTAATCTTTGGATAAATATTTAAGTTATCCATTTATCATAATAATGAGTATGAAAGTAGACAGGTCAACAAGAAGATCTAGTACTCATTTTTTTCAGTACCATAAGGAAAGATAAAAATGAAAAGGCCCCAGCATTTCAGCACATTTAAGACATCTTGATCCTCTCAAGTGCACAAGAGAGTTCAGTTTATCTTCTTTTTCAGTCAAATCATACATTCACCCTAAATTTTGCATTGTGGCAGTTAATAAAATACGTAGTACTCTACACTGAACTTGAGGTGAGCTGAAGCCAAATTCAGGACATACCAACTCAATTGCACCATGAAAATGAGGTTGAGAAACTAGGCTGAAAAAGAAAATAAAAGCAAAAAATGGAGAAAACAATTCCATGGAGGAAGAAATTGTACTAACATAATAATATGCCGGTGCACTATTTCCAACTCCTCTAGAAGAGCAACAACAGCAACAACCCCCCATTCCTTTTACTTACGCATATAACAGTACTAGTGCTTCGTACATTAGAATTCCACACATCACAAGGAGAGAAATCTGTTACAAGAAAAACACTAAATCACTCTTGCAGATATGAAAAGCAAACTATTTCATTCAGTAAACCATATTCATGCAAAATGCCACATGAAAATGAGAAAAATATTGTAGATACAAAAAAGTTAGAAGCAGTTAGATGTACCACACCCGTATACAAACACATAATTTCTGATAGATAGTTCCTGAAAATTAATGAACAGCATGAAGTTTTCCGAGCAAAAGTAAATCCGAAAAGAAAGTGGCAATTACTTATGGCTTCTCACTCACACTTGCCATAAACAAGCAAACCAATAATAGAATACACAGACATGAGACAATAGCCCAAACCAAAGTCAAACTGCCTGGTAGTCTTTACATCACATACTACAAGCATTCCTATATTCTGAAAATCTAATAGCAGAATTGTATATGTAAAAACAAAAGCAACAGTCATTACTAATTGTCAAACACAAACACCATTAGAAACTTCCCCCTCCCACTCTGTTCAATTGTCCTTTTATAATTCCATATCCAGGCTTTCAGGTTTCAGCAGGAATTCATCAAAACAGACCAATCAAGTCAACTGAAAACCAAACCAGATTCTGATAACATGACAAAGTAAAAGAGTAGGAGCTCTGTAACAATCAAGGATTGTCTGAATCTCAAATTTCTAGTCAAAGCACAATTTCTTTAGACGAGGTTTAATTGATCTATGTGGTGAAACAATAACGAGATATAAAACAGGTAAATACAGTAAGAAATCAGTCAAGAATCAATCGCCTTCAGTTCTCTTCATCATCTAGCACCTAAAAAAATTAATCAATATCAAACTAGCATGGAAACAATCAAAACGATAAGTAAATAGAGAAACTGCCAAATAATCTAAACAAACAAAATCAATATCCTACGCAAAACCTATAACCACAACACAAACAACTAAATTTCATAACGTTGAGAAAATAAAATCAACTTCTTCTTAGTAAAACACTAGGGATAATCATAATTTAATCAATAAACAATAAGCCAAATTCCAAAAGAAGAAGAAGAAAAAGGATATGCAATCACCTGTGGATTGAAACTTCAACCGAAAATGAATTCTATAATTTTCCAGGTGAAAATTCAATGATAAAATAAAGTTTTGTAATTCATTTTTGATTGGTTGGCTTTGTTTCGTGTATGAAAAGGATTTTCAGTAAGAATGGAAGACTTTCCAAATTCCAAGCCTCCATTTAAATATAGATTCCACTATTTACCGTTGGTATAGTGGGACAAAACACTAAGTGCCTTAAGCAAGGTTAGTAGTTCGAATCAGCATTTGAGAATTAAGCAAACTAGGTTGAAAGATCGTCCTCGCTTCTGCAGTATCTGATCTGGATTAATTAGTCAATAATAGGATACCAGTGATTAATTAAAAAAAATCCACTATTTACAGAATTTCATAGAAATGCTGTTTCTGGATTTTCCCTCCACACGCCAAGCTCTATCGTTTATACCACGCGCCATCATTAAGAGAATTATTTTAACAAAATCCGGTAAAAAGATAGCGGTTGTTTGGCGATGGCAGTTGGAATCCGCCAGGAAACAAACATTGAAATTTATCTTCAAATAAAATTAAGAAAATCATATTTTAATGTTTTTCTTATTTTATTTATTTTATATTTTTTCTTAAAAAATCACCATATCTAATTGCCAAAAAAAAAGTTCAGGGCATGTCATTAACATAAACATTCAAGATAGATGAGATAGAAGGGCGGCACTATAATGATCACACATTCATTCATCTATGGTATCACCATACAAGGAATGCCCTCCTACACAGTCATAACTAGGGCTTCTTCTTCCATATGGATAAACATTCGTCTCTCATCTACGATAACCACCGCCATCACCAGACAAGGTGTGCCCTTTGCGCCTCCTATACAAGTCATAATCATCACTTCTCTTACCATATGGAGAACGAGAACGGGATCTTCCTTGTCTACCCTTGAATGATAGTCTCTATCATTTCATCGAGGTGAGTAGCTACAAGATCGTCTATGACCTTGTCCTTCATATGTTTGGCAAGTTGATCACCATATAAGAATAAATGACAAGATGATAATTTAAAACTTTAACAAGCTCAAAGTATCAAGGAAAAATAACTCGAAAACGTCATAAAGAACTTCCAGAAAACGCAAGAGAAACAATGATACTAGTATCTACCTCTTTTGTCTCGCAAGCCTGATACCGGCCAGGTGTTGGTGTTCTTCCTCGAGACCTTTTTGCCAGCATTGTTTGGACAAAAATAATTTAAAACATGGTCAGATAAAGCAAGCCGTTGATATACTCGAACTAATTATTATTGCCATAACATGCAAAATTTGAAACTTTCTGCACTATTAATGTTGTCTACATAAATTGTATAGAAATATGCAAGGGGTTTCCACAACCAACGAGAAATTCTAAAATATTAAACGAGCCTGAAAGCCTCACGTTGTTAGGCAAGAATTTTAAATGACGTCTGACGGATCTTTTAAACCAATCTTTACTGTGATGAATAAGATAAGATATTCACCTTCAAAGAACAGGCATGAAAAGACCAAAACGTGATGAAATGTGTATGTCAGGACTCAGGAGGGTATTTCAAAAATCACAAATAATAAACAGCTTCTCCAGATACTGCTACTGGTGTAGAAATGGAAAAAAGGGGATGCAACCGTTAGCAAAATACTCGAGTTTGAATCCATGAGTTTGGAATGTCGATGCGGAACTCCGGTCGTGCGAGGGTACAGGTTGAACTGTTAAGAGCTTAGTTTCGATGAAGCTACACATACAAGACCTGCTGCCAAAATTTATCAGGCAAAACTTCTGAAGAAAGCAATATTTAAGATGAAATTCCTCGAATGATTTAGCTTCACTATAAACTAGCAACTAGATCCTTTGTATGAATTAATACCTTTTCCAAAGTGATTAATCAACCTTCAAATACTGAACGATTCAAATACTTGATGCAGTGTTCTGCACCCTCGACAGTTTCCATGGTCACAAAAGCAAATCCACGAAATTCTTTGGTGTGTGGATCTGTGACTAGATGGCACTCCACAACCTGGAACAAAATCTCGTGATATAATTCCAGAGACGAATCACCACAACAACCTAGACCCACTTATAATCCTAAGGCGACTCTTGTTAGAACAATTTATACCTTCCTATTATCATGAAAGTTTTACAAAGGCGAAGGAAAGAACAATTTACGCTCTTGAGCTTGACATAAACATAGTGAAGGTCCATACTGCAACTTTCATCGCAATACCAACAGAAATAGAAGCACTTGAACGAACAAAGCATGTTATGTTATCACCATAAAATATCACTTTATACCTTCATTGCCGAAATACTTCTCAATATCACCGGCGGTAACTCTTGTGGATAAGCCAGTAACATATAAGTTATTTCCTGGATTGGCTGCATCCTGATAGTCGCAACTCCTGGAACGATAAAAACTAAATCACCACAATTGATTTGAACTGCTAAAAAACCAGATAAAACATGATACTGATATGCTAAATGAACCGATATACTAAGATAAACAAATAACTAAGCTCTTATATAGCTAGACCTGGAACGACTCCTTCGGGACTTTGGCTGACGTCCTCTTCCCGGAGAAACTGGCCTGAAAGTGACAGTTTGAAGGAAAACTCAATTTACTTACATTGAAAGAAAATCCTTTAAGAAAAACTTCCCTTCCTTCCCTTGAATATGACATTTGCCAATACAGCCAAAAGAAAATCAATTTTTTCAAAACATTAAAAATATACACTCCTTACCTCGCTAATTTCAAACATTCCTATATTTCTTTTCATTATTTTCTTCACTGTCATGCATTTTCGCAGGCCGCAGCAACCAAACATTGTAATTTCAGCCTTTCAAGTTATAAAATGCATATATTCATGATTTCCATTAAAATTTGCATAAAATGTAGGAGTTTTGCCTCTTGAATTTTATAGTATAACATACAAAAATATTGAAATCATAACGCAGATTCACAGTCATAAAAACACTGAAAATAGGGTAAATTTAATTCTAGAAAAAAATGATATTTTACTAAACTGGTGAGGCTTTAAACAGTCAAAATAAAAAAGGAATCGGGAATAAAAAATTGAAGATTTACCTTTTATGCTTAGAGAATTTGCCTGAGTCCACTCAGATGCCCCAACTCGGAAATGGATGGTCTATGCTATAAGATAAAGCGGGAATCAATGAGACAATGAATGGTTGAGTTGAACATAGGGTAAAATACACAAATGGTCCCCCATTATAGGGTACTATTTCGTTGAGTTCTCTTACTTTTAAAAATTATAAAATAATCTTTTGATATAGAGTACTATTTTATTAGTCCATCGACTATTAAAAGTTACAAAATAATCATCCAACTATTTATTTGTTCTAAACTCGTCATTTTCTATTAAAAATGATGATCATTTGAGTTGGACGTTAACACGCTAATTAAGGTGTGGTAAAATTTATTTTCATAACTATTTGAGATGTATTTTGTATATCACTTCTCCATTTATATTATGTCGTCTACTCAGTGCTTAAAATATTATGCTATCTAGCTAGTGTTTTGAAGCATCAACCGTGTTAGTAGACATCATTAAAATATGATTTTATCATATCCCAATAGGTAGTTCATAGAGGTTCGAGCACCAGCGACTGTAGCATGGTGATTGAGCGCACATCCTCAAATAATTGAGAATATTTAAATCAAATATTAATAAGAGAAATAAAGTATGCTTATTGAGTTTAACTCAATATTGTTATAATGAGATTGTAATTGAATAATAACTCGAGCACCAACGATGTAACAGAGAGATTGAATAATAACATGAACCTGAAGTTGAATCGTCAATACAATTTAGGGTGTTCCAAGTAATATAATTGAGATTATTTTATCTTAATGTTTCCTACTATTTTAGCTCGATAATCTTATAGAACAATTTGTTTGATTTATTCTCAATAATAAGTTAAATACTAATAGATAAAATACATCAAAATATCGTTTACTTATATTTAAATATTTTTTTAATCATTAATCCTGCAGAAGTTATAAAATAATTATAAAATTTAACAAACTCTTACCCTCATTATAATATTATCAGAATCATTTCGTAACAGTTCGATTAATTTCACAATTATTTTTTAATTTTTAAAAATTAAAAACTAAAATAATTATATAAACATAATAATTTGGTATATATATATATATATATATATATAACAATTATCTTTTTTTTAAGTATTGATTTGGCATCACCATGATTGATCAAGATCTTTCCTGCTATGGACCATTAGATTGGATTTGAATACATGATTTACGTTTTGTGGATAGTTTTTCACGTCGCTCGAGTCTGATTAACGGTTTGTCGGTTTTAATGTTTCCTTGGATGGTTCTTATGTGATCTTACGTTACTAGTTTGTTTTAATGATCATAGAAATTTTTTCCAATTATATACTTAATTTACGTTGTAATTATAAAATTTTCATTATAATTTGGGATATTTCTTATTTTAAATAAAGTTTGAGTTATTAGAGTAAACATAAATTTGAAATAAAGCAAATAAAATCCTTGAAATTGAATCAATAATGTATATATTAAATAAGAATAACCATAATCGTTTTGATATTTTCCCTTTCATACATATTGCTAATTCAACGGCATTAAATGTAAACCTTAAATGATTAAATTTCGTAAAAGAACCCCTTTTTAACAGTGATTATTAGATCAGGTAAAATCAATTAAAAAATAATTAAATTAATTAGTTTATAAGTATTATTTTATTATTTAATTTTTATTCTTTTAATTTAAGCAGCACAAATCAAATGAAATTGACAAAATTAAAGCGAAAACACCCTTAATTTGTATTTTATTCCACGTTTTGTCGGGCTTCGCGCTCCGGTCTGGATTGGAACTCTATTTCCTTTTAAGGACAGTCTGTTCCCAGTCTTGTTGACTTGGTTTTTAAGATAAATTTTGACTTACAGAAGTCTTTCTTATTCTTCGAAAGACGTTTCCCTTCCATCTCTCTTATTTTCTCCGGTAGTGGTTTTGGGTTTCAGAGATCATGGCGTCGCAAGAATACATGGACAAGATGCAGCTCCGCCAGAACTACCGAAATCTCTGGCACACCGATCTCATGGGCACCATTCAACAAGATGCCCCTTGTAATTATTCTTTCTAGTTTTTTTTTTAAAAAAAATTGATTGATTAGTTTTTATTTTCTCTCACTCTCTTTTTTTGTTGTTGCAGATTGCTGCTTGGCTTTTTGGTGGTAAGTGGTTCCGAATCTTTTATTTGTTCATTTCGGTGTTGTAGATCTGATTCGGACTCTCCTGAAATCTGCGTTTATGATTTTGTTTGTTTGTTTAATTTAGTTTAGTTTAGTTAGCGGGAATAAGATTATAAGGGTCCTTTGATGGTTTAGGGTTTAAAAGTTGAGACTTTGGTGACTGGAGTGAGTGACCTAGGGTTGACTGACTCTGCCTGATTTTCATGTTTCTGCTCTGAATTGGATCCTAAAACGTTTTTCCTCACATCGTCTTTCGCATATACTCACCTCTGGATTTTGTTCTCACCTCTTTTTGTCATGTTTAACTGCTAATTGATGTGCAGTGTTGTAGGTATGTAGATGACTTTTCTCCTTCCCTTGACGTTTTAGAACCATCTGAATTTCTATCACAGATTCATTGTTGTTTTTGTTTTACTGCAGTGGACCATGTGTATCCTATATGCTCCGGAAACGAGCGCTATATAATGACATGTCAAGGCAATTCCTCCATTTGATCCCTCTTTGATTACAAGTTGATGAAATGATATCCCGGCTTAACTGTCGTTTTATTTTTGTTGTAGGTATACATGTTGCGCTGGTTATATGCCATGCAGTGGTAGGTGTGGAGAACGTAAATGTCCTGAGCTTTGCCTTTTCACTGAGGTAGGATTATGAAGTTTGTCTATATGGTCTCTATTGCTATTTTTTTGTCACTTCGACTTGCATCTTAATTTATAAGCTTGCAAGTTCGATTCTCAACTCCAACATTAGTAGAGATGATGAGATTGACCTGCATGAACAATCCTATATGATTTCAAAGATAATCATGTTTAATTTTGAAGAATTTGCAAAAGATCTAGCGCTGGGTAAAAAAAATCTTTAGCTGATGTCTATAGGAAAAAAAGCATGTTGTGCTATGTGGAAACTGGGAAAGGAGAGGGTAGAAAGGACATTGCATTATTTTAGAAAGCGTGTTGTCAAAATTGTCTACAGAGCCTATTTCATGTTAAGTTATCCTAATTTTCGTAAGAGGCAGATAACATTTTGTGTGGCTCTCTTTCAGAATATTTTTTTAAGTTGGTGTAGCTGTTCTAGTGATCTTCCATACGTATCTTGTTATTAAGTTCATTATCATTTGTTTCTCAATTCCAGGTTTTCCTCTGCTTTGGAAACTCGGTGGCTTCAACCCGATTTTTGTTGCAAGATGAATTCAATATTCAAACAACAAAATGTGACAATTGCATTATCGTAATCTATCCCTTTCTCCATCCAATGCATCTTAATTACGTTTGCACTCATTGGTCATTGATTAACATATCATCACATGATGTTTAGGGTTTCATGTTTTGCCTGCAACAAATTGCCTGCATATTTTCCATAGTTGCAATGATTGTTGGGAGTGGTGAGATTCAAGATGCAGCACAGTTACTGAACTGTTTGGCCGATATGGTTTATTGCACGTTAAGTATTCTGTTCCATTCACCCCACTCATCTGAAGCTATTTTTTCCTAAAGATGGTACACTGACGATTCGGTTTTATTTTCCTTTGCAGGGTCTGTGCTTGTATGCAGGTAAGAAGAGTTTCAAAACAAGCAAATGGACATTTTTGTTATCCTTATTCTGGAACGTTTCTTAAATTTTCTTTGATTACAGACACAACATAAGATCGAAATGGACAAACGAGATGGCAAGTTCGGTCCGCAACCAATGGCAATACCCCCTGTTCAGCAGATGTCTCGCCTTGATCAAGCAATTCCTCCTGCAGTTGGATATCCACCACCAGCATATGGACAGCCTTATCCACCACCTCAAGGGTACCCCCCATCTGCATATCCTCCTGCTCAGTACCCTCCTCCTGGTTACCCACCTTCTGGTTATTCCAGGTGATCCAAAATGGGTTTTGGTGCAATTTGTCACATCCAAAATGGGTGCGCCACGAACACATCATATGGCCTTAATGGAATGATTTGACATAAGACTTTTATTAGGTTTAAAATGGGTGTCGTATTCTCGTCAACCTCATTAGTAATCTGTTTGAATAATTATTTAGTAAATAATAAACTATTCTTATATTTAAGAGTTATAAACTTTTCTATATATAATTTTATACAGTTCCGGACTTGGAAGAAATCGTTTTTGAGACGAGTGGAATTTTTACTGTTAAGAAATGATCCACCCAAATTGGTCTTCATCTAAACCAAAATCGAATCACGAAATAAAAAATCCAAACCGAATTTGAATCACATGATACAGTTCACGCCAATTTTCAGTTTTCTCGACTTAATCACATAACATTTACAGCTCTGTCAAACCCTAGTGATTGGGGTAACCTTTGTGTAAGATTGTGGAGGGACTCCAACATCCCACCTCGAGTTGAAAACACTTCATATTTTATTCACTATTTAAAAGGGAGTGCTTCACCATCCACAAAATGATATATGCAAACAATTAACCAAACTAAACAAATGATCCGGAATGAATAATATGAGAAGTACACAAACAAACAATTTCGACGCTATTCCATCTCTGCAGTTGAAGACCCAAGCTGCCCAGCAAATAATACAGTCCTTCCCTTCAAGAATCAACCTGACCAAAGAGCCACTTGCGTATCTGCAATAATACCAAAGTAACTAAGTTGAGAAGGAAGAAAGACATACAGACAGCCACGCAATCTAACGCCTCAGTACCAGGGATGGACCTAAGCGGAAGCGGGTGGGGTAATTGACCTCTTAAAAATCTAAAATTACTATATATTTTAGATTTTTTTTCTTTGTATTTGCTATTGAAAATTTGTTTTTGCCACTCTAAATTTTTATAAATTCAAATTCGCCCCAAAAATTTTGTAAGTTCAAGTTCGCCCCTTGTAAAACATAAAATCCTGCATTCGTCCCTGCTTAGTACTATTAATTTGCTTCTTCTAACCCATCTTGTAGAATTAGATGTGTAATGATGGATGAACCGAGGGGGGTTGACAAGGGAACCGTACCTGAAAATTCTAAATTCTCATATAATTTAGGTATTTTTTGTATAATAATCGGTTTTCGTCATCATAAAATTTTATAAATTCGTCCTTTAAAATAAAATCATGCATCCGTCCTTACGTGTAATTATCCAAAACATGGTAAAAACTAAGCTAAATGCATCTAAAGAAACTACCAACGCACCTCTGGAAGCTTTTTATTGAATGCAACATCCAATCGTGCATCCAAGGTGTTCTCACAAACAATCTTTCCATCTCGAGATGCCAGGACAACACCTCCAGAGCTGCAAACAAGAAGAAAAAAAAAGGGTCAGTATCATCATTTTTCTTTCATTTTTCGGGTAGAGGAAGGCAGAAGGGGTACATCCAGGGGATGGTGTTCGGATCATAAAACAGCAAAACCGCGTTGCCATTATTTCATACAATTAGTAGAACCATACTATGGAAAAGTTAATTACAACCTCAAGCCAACATCATCACAACCCTCACAGGTTGTAAACTATGAAGAGAAATGTTGGTCCAAAGAATAATGAGTCCTGCCAAATCATTGCATAACTGGTAACATGTAATCTTGCATTTTCGCAGAATTAATAATATATACCAAAAAGGAACATGAGCGTTGTGGTGAGAAGGTTCAGGGGGAAGATGGACATCGTCGATGAATATCTCCGGTGGATCAACATTAACTTTAGAAGCATATTCCCCTTTAGCTGAATCCAGTACAGACACCACTAAGTGCACATCATCTTTGCGACAACGCAGTAAGACAGCAGGTTCTTTCAGTCTGACCAAACTCTGGAATAAACAGCAACACTTTTAATATACGAGCGTAGATAAATATCATTCGATTCAAAACTCTTATTCAGTCTTGACATTCACTGACCTGAACAATGACATCTTTCAAAAGATTTTTGTACACACGGTGATCACGGCTCACATTCAGAAGTTCCTTGGATGCCGATTCTTTCATTTCATTAACCACATCATCTTGAGCCTGAAGGACCTTGATCCTAGATGCATTAAGCTGCATCGAATACTCACTGCAGCAAAAGAATCATGCATACTCTTATTCATAAAAGAATGTCTATATTAATTATACTAGAAGTGCTAATTCTACATCAAAACAGACTAAACACACTTTCCTATCTTTTATTATCATCCTGAAAGTCAAACTTTTTCAATTTTCTAGCTTCACCCCAATCGGATCACGGTTTGAGTTACGGGTGAACAAAACTCGACTCGATTAGAAAGACTATTTTGTTACTCGATTCGATTTGAAAAAACTCGATTTAAATTAACTTCAAGTTGTAATTTCATAAACTCGACTCGAAAAAATTTCAAGTTCAAGTAGAGTTATAAAATATAACTCGAATAACTCGAAATTTTTAGTAATTAGTGGATTGACTTTTAGTTTGAATCGAGTCCTCCAACTCTGTACGACACATATGAAGAATTATATATATGTATTGTATATGATTATAAAAAATTATTTAAATTAGAACCAAATAGTATCATAATATTAGAAATATTTACAATTAAATTCAAACAAAAAATCGAAAACTCAACTCGACTAGACTTGAAAAAATTTCAAATCAAGTTTGATTTATCTCATCCTAGTTTCAGGTTCCTAGTCAAACTAGTGTTAAAAAAACTATACAGATCCAGTGTGATAAAGCAATTTAACTATACAGATCCAGTATGATAGAGCAATTTAACTGACTAATGAAGTTTACTGCAGAAATTTAACCGACTAATGAAATTTTAGAGGAATCAGCTTACATCTTCTTTCGAACTTCGACTTGCTTCTCCTTCTTCTCGTACTCTTGCCTGATCTTCTTCTTCTCTGCCTCCACCAACTGGAGCTTCTCAATGTTAAATTCCTAAAATACATACCGATTAACCGTTAATTCACCGAAATTTCTAAACACGCAAACACAATAATTACAAGCCAGAGGTGGAGAAAGTGGGAAAATCAATGAAAATTGAAATACCTCTTCAGCTGAAACGGAGATCTCGTTAGCTCTCTCCTCCGCTTCTTGGCGGATGAAGCTCACCATTTGCTGGATCTGCTTGGATACATCTGAGTCGTTCATTTTCGCGGGGATCCTGATTTGATTGTTGATGATCTGATCGTAAACAGATGATAGAAGATTTTTTTTTATCTGATTTTGGATCCAAAGAAGAAGAAACCTAAAAGCGGGCAGTGTTCCAGATGTGTCTGACCAAGAGCTGCTTTATTTATTTAAAATTAAATGAAAAAGAATCCAATTTATTCGGCAATCACTTTGGCTATCGTCTATTGCCCAGGGGATATTCGGGTTTAACTTAATTAAACCAACAAAACATGTTTTAAGTGATCTTATAACATTGACAATAATACTAAAATCTTACAATACCATAAATAACCAATAACATATAATAAAGTATCATTGTTTTTCAGTTTCAAGCATGATTTTTAGAACTGTACCGGTTAACGACCCGATCATGTTATCGATTTATTGGTTTAATCGGTCGAACCGGACGACGTCATAATTATTTAAAAAATTAAATAAAAATACAAAAAATATTTAATAAAAAATAAATTTTTTATATCACAAGTCATATTCAAAGCAAGTCATAACATATATAAGTTAAAAATCATAAAATCAAGTGAAACAAAATGATTCAAATTAACTACAACATAATATTTAAGGTAAAACATATTAAATAATAAATATAATTATATAACTATAATTAAAAAATAAATTTGGGGTTAAAAAAATCATAACAAAATGATATTGTTTAGTTTAATTTTAAAAAAAAACAATCTCACATGACTAAGAAACATAGAAGAACATCCCAAAAATCTAAATAGTAAAAATATGAGAACAAAACAATCTCACATTACTAAGAAACATAGAAGAGCATCCCAACTAACTTCTATAAATAATAGAGGTAATTTGACATTTAAAATCATGGAGCCTTTTGATGAGCATTGAGTGAACTATTCTTTCACTTCAATCAAACTCGAATTTTAGGCTTCAATCGAGCTTCTAAATTTTTGTTTAGTTCAAGCCTTTTTGAGTTCAAGTTTCAATATTATATTTCGAGTTTGAGTTGAACTTGATAATTTTTAGCTTGTGAGTTTGAGTCGAGTTGAGCTTACTTTTAAAGTTTTCAAGTTTGAGTCGAGCTCAGCAATACTCGAGTTCGACTTGGCTCGTTTAACAAACGACATTGTTTGGTTTAATTTTTTTTAAAAAAAAACAAAATTTCTGATTTTTTCCGGTTTTCAACCGGTCCGGTTCGAACGGTTCAACGGTTCTGGCCTGTTCACTAGTAGCGATTCAACCGATTTAGATTGAACCGGACTAACACACGGTTCCCGATTAAACCGATTGAACCAACCGATCCGATCCGATTTTCAAAACAATGGTTTCAAGAAGATCATCGATCAACAGAATCATTAAATAATATATTAATATATATTCTATCTTTTTATTTAAACCATCTGCATTAAACATGTCACGAAACAATTACACTTAATTTGTATTTAATTTTATTTTCTCTTTATAATAAAATCCTTTATTTTTGTAATACCACTTTTTATCTAACTTTATAATCGATGCTCTACTTTTTTTAATCTTAATTTTTATCTTTATAAATGAGGCCCTTAATTTTTTTTCAATCCCATTTTTAAATTTTTTAATTTAAACTCCTAATCTTGTCATTTTTCTAATATTTATTAATGTAATATTAAATTAATTGTTTAAAGTAGTTAAATATATTTTTATTTTGTAAAGGTCTATTTTTTAGTTTCATTCAGAATCTTGAAAATATCCGAAATGATTCGGAGTATATCTAACACTATTTTTATAATATATTTTATTATAAGAGATATTTAATTATATCAAGCACGAACCAATTTATCTCAATAGTTGAAGGAATTGTTGTTGTTCTTAGAGGTCACGAGTTTAAACATCAACGACTGCAAAATGATGATTGAGCGATTAATTTCAAATTTTTGAAGTATTTAAAATAAATATTAATTTATAATCATTTAACTTAATAACAAATTATATGACTCTTAGAATCGTATACATTGTTATTGCTATTAGAGTTTCTATGAGTTTTATATAATAACCGACGCCCACGCTTACGTAGGTCTATCCTGACAAATTGTCAATCGTGAATAATATCGTTACACGTGGTATGTATGGTATAGTAATAGATACTAATAAATGCAATAAAAAACTGATGTAACCCTCATACTTAAAAAAAATAATAATGTGGCCCTCCATATATTTTTGCATCTAATATAACTCTCTCAGTCATAAAAAAAATTCAATGTGATCCTTTGATCAATATTTTTTATCTTTGACTAATGGTTCTATTATTTTATGTTGTCGTGGCACGTTAAGCAGGCTAACATCATATTTTTTCTCAATCTGACCCTCAAACTCAATAAAATAATTCAATTTGGCCCTCATATTTCTCTCTCTTCTATTTTGGTTAATAAACTTTAAAAGTTTTCAAGTTAATCACTCAACTTTTGAATTGCTTTTGTTTTAATCATCATGATTTATTTTATTAATATTTATGTATAATGTGAAATTTATTATTCATATTTTATTAATATTTGATTAAAATAATATTAATTACATAAAAAAATTAAAATTATATTGAAACAAAAAAAATATTCCAAAATTATAATTAAATTGAAAAATATTCCCTCTGCTTTATATATTTTCAGATCTCCACTCACATCTTTTATCATCTCATTTCATTTTTCTTCCCTTTCAACCAAAGATTTTTTTTCTTTCATTACCTGATCAAGTAGTCTACAAGTTTTTTTATTTTTTATAAGTTCAATATGGGTTCGTTGAATCTGATAATGAAATAAAAAACAAATCTTGATTGAAAAGAAAAATGTCACATCATACATAAATATTAATAAAATAAATCATGATGATTAAATCAAAAACTTTAAAGTTTAGTGACCAAAATAAAAGAGAAGAAAATAGGAGGGCCAGATTGAGAGAAAAAAATAGGATGTTGGTCTTCTTAATGTGCCACATCAGCACAAAATAACGGAATCGTTGGTCAAAAGACTACATTAATTTTTTTTTACTTGGAAGGCCACATTATTATTTTTTTTAAATACGAGATCTTTAGATACTCTTTTGTCTAAAAAAATATATAAAACACATCATGATATGATAAAAATATAAATTTATTTAAACATGCATTGATATAATTTATTGGTAAACTACACATATCGTGTCTCAATTATCACTTTTTTCCATTATCGTCATCAAATAATTTTTTGTTTCAAAATCATACTTAACGTTATATTTTAGTTTCATTTTGATCATCTATCATTATAAATTAGTGGTGGTGTGTATATGTTATCATTAGATAATATTACATAATTACTGGTTTTTTTAAATACTATGTTAGCAATTCTTTTTTTTTTAATATTGAGTGACCAAAATGAAACTAAAATATAACATTAGATATAATTTAAAAATAGTTGAACTACTAAAACAGAATAAATACGATGGTTAAAGTAATAAAAGTGTAATTTACCTTAGTTTAAATGCAATAGTAATATATGAATACGGATCACATGATACCATGGTATAAGTTTATCGTTTCTAATGAAATACATAAAATTGAGATGGAATTGTCACGGACCGCCGGCCCATGGCCGCACGAACTTGCTAGCAGTAGTCTAACCCCGTGACAGAATGCATAAGACAACGACAAGTTGTGATAAAAAAGAGATTTTCTTCTATTAAAATAAAACACAGAGGGACACTGGGACAGATCCTCATTTGTCCTTTTGGGCAATAAATACACGTTGGACAAATAATATTAAAAGTAGGGTGAATTACATAATTAGTCATCTATATATTTTTATAATTCTATTTTGATAATTTAGCTATTTTTTTAAAATCATATCTAATTTTATGTTGGTCATCCGTTGCTAAAAAATATCAGTGATATTGACGTATTATCATTAGATAATATCATGTCATCATTGATTTTCTAAAAAATTGCATCGTCAACAGTTATGTTTATATTTTAATGTGAAATATCAAAACAAAATTATAACATAATGTTAAGTATGATTTTAAAAAAAATAGTTAAATGATTACAATAAAATCACATGAATTGGTAGGTAATTAAATATGTAATTTATCTTAAAGTTATTATTTTAAAAAAATATTAAATATTATTTTTTAAATTATAAAATAATCATTTAAAAATAATGTAGGGTAAAGTACATAAATTGTCCATCGACTATAGAGTGATGTTTTGTTGAGTCCACTGACTATTAAAAGTTAGAAAATTGTCATCCGTCTATTTACATATTCTAAATGTATCATTTTCAATTAAAAAATTGACGATAGTATGAGTCGAATATTAACATGCTAACCAAGATAATAAAATATAATCTCAAAGTCTCAAAAGACTATCATATCTCAGTGAGTATGTTAACGTTAAACTCAAACTATCGTAAATTTTTTTACGGAAAAGGATGTGTTCGGAACATATGAATAGTTGGATGATTATTTTATAACTTTTAATAATCGATTGACTCAACAAAACAATGTCTTATAATTAAAAGATTATTTTGTAAATTATAATTATCGAATAGACGATTTATGTATTTTGCCCTATAATTTAATACGTGGGGTTTCCCCTGTAATTTAATACCATGTGGGGTTTCCCTCTTTTTCGTCCCTTTGCGGCTTTGCCTCGTAAAACACACGCACGCACACGCAACACACAAAAGTTATTAAATCTCATCTTTATCCGTCTCTCTATTGCTTGTGTTTACATTTAATGCCTCGTTTCAGATAATAACCTATTGTTCATGTCTTTTACTTCAATTCTCACCCAACCGGCCACCCTCTAATTTTCCATTTTGTTGGGTTTCCACGCCCATTTTCAATTGTTTTTGCCAAATTCCAATGATGTAAACTAAAGACAACTCCTCTGAGTCGGGTTTTCATGGAGTTTTAAGCCGGAAAGTGTACTACTTATCATGGACTTCACGGGCGGAACAATGCTCTCCAATGGTCATTCTTCGGCGAGTTTCAACAAGTTCAACTCTGCCCGTACGGCGGGTCTCTTAAACCCGATGTCCCCTCCGCCTCCGGCCGACAAGATACGGTCCAGTCCCACCCTTTTCGAAATGATGGCTAGCGAGCCCTATACCCATCAAAGAATCCAAACCCAAAACCAAACTCTGATCCAAGTACCAAATTCAGCTCCGAGACAAAACCAACCCCCTTCTGTTATAGATAAGCAGGTACAGGCCATGCAACGAATTTCGTATCTTTTGTCGACTCGGAGCCCTGGGAACCAGTTTAACGAGCCAGGTTCGAGTGATATAAAGGTGACATTGACTTCCAAGGATGGGCTAAACGTGTCGTTGAACGTGCACCGGCAAATACTGGAGGCTCACAGAAGGTTTTTGCGGTGAGGTTATCGGATCGATGGACAATGGAGCAGCGGACTGGTTTATACAGAGACCTTGAGGTTGATGTATTGTACAGATTTGAGGAAGAAACTAATGAGAGAGGAAGTTTCTAAAGTTCTTGGAATTTTGAAGGTAAAGTTTTAGTTTTTCATTTTAGTTCTTTCATTGAGTTTTTGTTTACATGTCAAATAGTATGAAGATTAGCAGTAATAGTTCTGAGCTTGTGACATAGCTTGAGAGAAGTTGGAAAATTGCGTTTTTCATTCTTTTGTTGTATATAAACTGGTTGCCAGTGTGATGTTTTTTCTTTGTCAGGTTTCAATGGCAATTGGGTTTGATGCTGGGGTTTTGTCCTGTTTGGAGTACTTGGAAGCCGCCCCTTGGGCCGAGGATGACGAAGAGAAAGTTGTTTCTTTGTTGGCGGAGCTCCGCCTCGAAAATGTTGGAGTTGGGGAGGTTTTGAAGAGGGTTTATGTTGAAATTACTAATGAAACTGATGAGTATGACGATAATGAACAAGTGCTTCTCAAGCTTTTGCATGTGGTTCTGGAAGGCAAAGATGAGAAAGCGAGGTGTGAAATGAAACGGTTGGTCTTTAAGATGCTTCGTGAGAATTCACCTCGTAATGATTTCGGAAAGAGTCGTTATACTCGGCGTCTGATGATTGTCTTGAACTGCTTCGGAAGAATTTTCTCCAAGCAGCATCGGCTGATTTGCGGGGTGCGAGTCAGATTGCAAGACAAGCAGATAACTTGCTCTGGATTTTGGACATTTTGATTGATAGGCGGATTGGTGAAGATTTTCTAAAAACATGGGCTTCTCAATCTGAATTATCTGATGCTCTTTCTAAAGTTCCAGTTGCCCATAGGTATGAAATCAGCAGAGTTACTGCACGGCTATTTGTAGGAATTGAGAAGGGGCAGTTATTGGCATCAAAAGAAGTAAGGTACCTGCTGTTGCAAACATGGCTGGTTCCATTTTACGACGATTTCGGGTGGATGAGGAGGACATCAAAATTCCTCGACCAACATTTAATCGAGGATGGCCTTAGCAACACAATTCTCACTTTGCCTTTGGCTTGGCAGCAGGAAATTTTGCTGGCATGGTGTGATAGGTTCTTGAACTCTGGTGAAGATTGTCCCAATATTCAAAAATGCTTTGAAGTTTGGTGGTGGAGGGCTTTCTGGCGACGCAGTGGTGAAGGAGAACCACCGATGCCAATAACCATTGAGAGCTCGTTAATTTCCCATCTCCATGGTGCAGAACCGATGCTGTACTTGTAATGGGTCTGTTTCTTGTTCTCATTTTCGCAATGCTTTTGGCCTTTGTTCTACCCAAAGGTAGGATCCTATCTTTGAACCGTGGCTCACAAGTATGGAGGGATCGGATTCTCGTATGTAGGTAATGTGATCGGACTGTCATTTTCATGTGTTAGACTAGTATGTGAAAAATCTTGATTGTAGAGTGCAGTGCATCCTGTACGACGGTGCCGGAGCAGAGCCGAGGACGACTACTTCTGGTGGCTTGTTCATATATGTGTAATCGAGCGTATATACCATATATGTGTAATCGAGAATTATTTATAGAAAGGAAAATGATGCTAGGGAATGACTAGTTCACTGGTTTTCCTGAGGGAATAAGTATAACCCGGGTGTATAGGTTTGGAATAACTTGTCCCCTGTAATAATTGCAGGCAAAATACACTGGCTTGCATATATTGAATCAATGGATCTCAACTGAGGATGGGCACGGGCATGGGTCGGGTTTCGGCTAGCCCAACCCGACCAAAAAATTTTACATCATTCACCCGTCCAGACCTGATTTTTTGAGATAAAATCCAAACCCGACCCGAAATTATTGAATAAAAATATTATTTTTATTCAATAAAAATAGTGATTTAATTAAAAATAATAACATATAGAGGGGTATTATTATAATTATATAAGGTAAAATTATATTTTTTTCAGGTTTAATCGGATATTTTTCACCTTATACCAAATTCGACCCGACCCGAACACCACCTTTAAAAAATCTGACCCAACCTGAACGTCGAATTTTAAAAAAAGCCCCAACCTGATTAGGTTGGGTTCGAGTCTCATGTCCATCCCTAATCTCAACGGCACTTGGATTGACAGTTTATATAAATTTATATATTCTTATATTGAATAATCGCTTATTCAGTCCTTTCTATAATTAAAAATCAAATGTTGTTAACTTTGTTTTTTAATACATATATATGGTGAATACAAAGTAATATATATTTAAAAATTCTTAACTATTTAATAATAAACACTCACATTTATGATATTTATATTGTTCGAACTAGTAATTTTAAATGATAATAACAAGTCTCTTAATCACTGATATCACTTTGATCTATGCAAGTATTATTACCTTAAATGTTGGTATTACATACTTTAAAAATTAATTAAATGTTATTTTTTATTTAAAAATTATAATAAATTGTTCAGTTTATTAATATTTTTACCCATAAAAAGTATAAAGTTGTCACCAATTACTCTTCTATATATATATATATATTAAAAAACTCCTTTTCGTAGCCTTCATTAAATGATGTCCCAACGTGACATAGCCCTACCTTACGTTTTGTATGTATATGAGGTATCATTTCATGAAACTTTTAATAAATGTCTAAGGGTAAAATTACTATAAAAGTCCATGGGTTTAGATATATTTATGGGTCGGATAGTTACTAACCCATTTCACAGATTAAAAAAATGAAAACGCAGAGTGTATTAATCCACACAGACATAGATGGTTAATAATTAAAAGTTTAATAATAAGATAAGGCTGATTCTCTAAAAGGAAACCAGATTGCCGACAAAAGAACTATCGACGATTCGGAGGTTAAATTAGTGGCTATTTAAGGAACTATAATCTCCTGATCAGCTTTTGCCTTGGATTGGTACATGCTCCAGTGAGGGATGACCTCACAAGTAAAATAGCAAGCACTTGTTAAGATTCTATGCAAAAACAAAGAAAATATGGAATTAGGGTTTATAATTAAAAAGAATGAAGGGTCAAAGATTGAAAATTTTAATAACCATTTTGTACTAATTTGATAAAATGTAACGATTATTTCGTAATCGTTTGATAAATATAATAATCATTTTGTATCTTATTTTTTTTAATATTAATAAGGAATCTTAATTAATTCCTTTTTATTGACAGATAATCCAAGCCATCGTATTCTATTTTTTACTATTTAAACATATTTAATGTATTTTACTTTTTTTTCGTCGGTGACTTGTTCCGTGTGAGCTAAGGAGAAGAAGATGGCTCATCAAAAATATAAATAAAAGAGTTAATAATATTAAGGGTAATTAAACTATGTCATATACCATTGAATTTTAGATGATGTGTTGTTTATAACATTAAACTTTTAGTTGCTTCGGATATAGTATTAGATTTAGATTTTGACTTTAATTATATCATTGGTTGCTAAATTTTAACAGTGCGATGATGTGGACATATCTTTTTTGTCACTATGATGACGTGGGAAAAACGTTATAGTTTTGGCGTGATTACTGATGTTTAGGGATTAAACTTTATGGGTATATCGATTTTATTACTAAACTTTTAAACATTTTATTTTTATGTACTAAATTTTTTCGGCAACCGCTGGCAACCAATCATCGTCTATCACAGGACGTCATTCATGGCAAGATCAATATCAAAATGTTCACATTTCACTCCTCTGTCTTCTCATTGGATTAGCTTCCCATGAAATCCACTCAAAATTGACAAAACCCTATCTAAAAGTTCGACAAGCTAATCCTTTGATATCATCTGATTATATTCAAATGAGGTTAGTTTAGAGGTATGCTATTCGTCCTCTCCAAATAATGCTTCTCACCGTTTTGATTTTCAAACAAATACCCCAAAGCTCTCAAATATGAAAAAGTCTTCTAACCCCTACAAATGATGAATTTATTTTTTAAAAATTCATCGATTTTTTTGTGTGGATTTCATGAAAAACTAATCCTAAGATAAGAAAGATGAGTGAATTTTGATATTGATCTTGCCGTAGAAGACAACATGTGACAGACGATGATTCACAACTAGTGACGGTAAAAAAAAGTGCAATGCCAAAAGGTGAATTGTTTAACAGTTTTGTGACAAAATCGATATACCCCTAAAAATCTAGTGCTTGAAGCGACATTGTTTTAGGAATTAATAGTTACATCAAAACGATATCTTCTCCATGTCATAATGTCGTTTAGATTTTAATAGCTAAAAAGTATGATTAGTATTAAATTCAAATTTTAATATTATAATTAAAAAATTAAAAATATAAATAATATATCATCTAAAATTCAACGAAATATAACGTAATTTATCCTAATAATAACAAATAATAGTATATTGGTGATGCCCGTATGCCAACGCAAAATACCAAAAAATATGACTCGGATTAAATCATTTCAAAACAATTATTTCTTATTTTGACGTTTCTAATATATTATTTACTTATTTATATTAATCCCTAGGTAAGCATAAATGACGTCCAAAAGCTAGCAGACAGATAACTTGAGAGTCAATTTGGGGTGTTTGGCAAATAATTTATAGTTGATAGTTGATTCTAGTAGCCGGTTTGATCAACTGATTTGATTAGCTGATTTGAAAAATTGATTTGATTAATTGTTTATATAAATCTTTGGTAAAATTTAGTTGAAAGTTGATATGGGTAAAATGACAAATAAGGATATGATACATTTAATATTTAAGTACATATATATTTTATAATGTTTTAGTCTTTATTGGGGGTGAAATTATTCGGATAAAATACTTTTGAAAATGAATTAAAAATTCATTAAGAAAATTAATGAATATTTTTGAAAATTCTGAATATATATTTAGAAATTTAATATTTACAAATATTAATCTTGTGAGATTGATACATACTATTAACTTTGTATAAAATATCAACACTACATTTTTTTTATTTTCATGTTTTGCTACATTTTCTTAACTAAAATATATTCGAGAATCTACAACTAAAAAGTATAATAATAAAATAAAATTTCAGCTTAATTATATTAGGATGAAGGCTATTTCATTATATTATGTTTTATGGTAAGGATGTTTTGCAATAAGTTCTTCCAATCCGTGGATTTTCCAGCGTTTTCATTTTCAGCTTATTTTGCACAATAAACTCTCTCGAAAATGTATTTATCAAACACTAAAAATTAAAGGTTTGACTACCAATCAGTTATTTATACTTAAATAAACTAAAAGTTCTTCAAAAAATTGTTTGTCAAACACCTTTATCTTTTAAAAATAGCTTTTTTGGTTTATTATTACTGCGTGCATTATTTGTATTATTTACAATTTGATCGATGTGATTAATATATATAACCAAATCATACACTTTGATGTCTTAATTTTTTAGATTGGATGGTTTATTTATGAACATGAGGTCTTTACAAATTGTAGTTAAAAATGTTTGTTAAATGATCAAATTCATGTCTTTAATAATTTAGATATTAAATTAGATATTAATTATTTTTATTAATGTGTCATGTCATTATATTAATGAGTATTAATCTTTTAATAATCATTTTATGATTTATTGATTATTATAGTGTAAAATAAAAATAAAATTAAAATTTGTAACCATGAGTGTACTTATCCTTTTCTCTTTCTTATATGTATATAATCAAAGACTCTTATGAAAATGGGGAGGGAGGGGTAAAGGTCGGACATGAAATGAAAATTCAACCATTATTGTAACTTATCATAGTTTATAAATTGGACCGCCAAAGAACAAATTTTTGTTCTTCTTTTCCTTTTTTTTGCATGTGGGTATATTTTAGCAGCACATTTATTGTGACCAATTGGAATTTCTCCCACAAAAGATAAAATGAATAAATATATATTTTCTTTTGAAATACATTATATTTTAGGCTTGATTAAATAGTAGTAATAATAAAATAACAAAAATACATTTCAATTTCATTAAAATAATTTTTATTTTACTGAAAAAATGTTAATTAGTTAATAGTTACTGTCAGTTGTTGCCATAACGCATCTACGCATCTTTAAATATTGACATAATATTTGTAGTGAATATCTTATGTGAAAATTATAATTTGTTAGATGGACTGACTAATAATTTTCATTCAAAATTTTTTATTGAATAATCTACAAGTGTTGGTGCAAGTAGGGGTGTGCAAAATTATCCGACCCGTCGACCCGGATCTAAAAAAATCGGGTAATTCTCTAAAAAAATACTCGGCCGGGTCGGGTACCCGGCCCGACATTTCCCGGGTCGGGTCCGGGTCACAAAATCTAGTTTTTCCGGGTACCCGGTTACCCGAGTACCCGGTTAGTTTTTATTTTTATTATATATATATATAATTATATAAAATATAATGAATTATTTATATTATGGATTATTATATTTTGTATTTTGAACTTTTAAATTTTATGTTTGGATATTAGAGTATGTAATTCAAAGTTTCGAACATTTAAATTTGTGTATATATTTTTTTAAATTAATAATTTAAAAATAAAAAATTAAAAACCGGGTATCGGGTACCCGATTACCGGGTACCCGATTACCGGGTACCCGTAACATCCGGGTCGGGACACGGGCTGAAAAATCGTCGACCCGGAAGTTACGGGTACCCGGATTTGCACACCCCTAGGTGCAAGTGGTTGAGATTCAGAAATTCGAACTTGTAAGATCAAGTTCGAATTATATTACTGTCACTCTTGGTGAGCAATCTGTAAATTCTTTTGTGAAACCCAATTGGATATGTCTTGACCTGGAATTTAGGAGTCACCCATAACCTAAATTTTTTTTAAAAAAAACTTAAATTTCTAAAAATAACACTATTTCAATTTACGAAATAAATCGCCGAATTGATTCGGACACTATACCTCAAATTAAAGTCAGTCTTGTTTTCAACTAAACTTGTTTCCTAGAACGAAAAGTGGCAATACCCACTAGCTTTAATTGAGCAACCAAGTAGACGGTGGAAACGAATTTGTTCTGTTAAATAACAGCAAAGAAACCACGACATACACGCACACAGAAAAATAGGTTACCCTAAAACCTTCTTCCCCCCCCCCCCAACAAAAAAAATGAATAATTAAATTATTGCATTTGTGGGGGCTGCTGGGATCCGGTCTCGAAGCTGGACGACCCTACCACTATCCAAAGCTATAAATTACTGCAAAATGTATCATTGGAAGTGGTCTTTCATCTTACTACTGCAAAGATTTGACCCTTGTCGGCTGCTAATGCTTCAGAAAACAACACTCATTATTAATATATATATATCAATTTTTCAAAAAAAAAACATTAATATATAATTAATTAAACCTATGGTACATATATAATAATAAGATCACACCATGCTATAAATTACTGCAAAATGTACCATTGGAAGTGGTCTTTCATCTTACAACTGCAAAGATTTGACCCTTGTCGGCTGCTAATGCTTCAGAAAACAACACTCATTATTAATATATATATAAATCAAATTTTCAAAATATATATATATATAATTAATTAAACCTATGGTACATATATAATAATAAGATCACTTCATTTCTGTTATCAGTTATCAGTTATCAGTTATCAGTCAACAACACATAAATAGCTTCAAAACGGGTTTCAGAGACTTAGGTGACGTTTGGTTGGATTGAATCCCTTGAAATTGATGGGAATTAGAATCTAATTCTACTACTTTCCCATACTTGGTTCAAGATTTATAAGAGAATTGGAATCTCTGATGGAATTCAATTTCTTCAAATGAGAGAAAGTGAATTCTATCAAAAAATGAATGGAATTCAATTCCCTTGTTGGAGGGAATTAAAATTTGACCATACTACCCTCATCAATCATTTGATAACTTATTCATATACTGAATAAAAATATTTTTTTATTATTTCGAGTCGGTCGGGTTTCTAATTCATATATTCGGGTCGGGTCGGTGAAACTTTATTTTGGTCGGGACGGATCAGGGTTTTTTAAGTATGATATTCGGGTCGGGTCGGATTAAGTCACTGTTTTTATTAAATAAAAATAATTTTTTATTATTTCGGGTCGGGTCGGGTCGGATGAAATTTTATTTTGGTCGGATCGGGTTCAAGGTGAAAAAAACCGGACCGACCCGAAAATATATATAATTCGGGTCGAGTAGGATTAAGTAACTGTTTTTATTAAATAAAAATATTTTTTTATTATTTCGGGTTGGGTTGGGTCGGATTTCTAATTCATATATTCAGGTCGGATGAAACTTTATTTTGTTCGGGTCGGGTCGGGTTTTTTAAGTGTGATATTCAGGTCGAGTTGGTCGGGTTTTTTAAAGTGTGATATTCGGGTCAGGTCGGGTCGGGTTTAGGGTGAAAAACATCGGACCGACTCGAAAAAAAATATAATTTTACCTTATATATTTAAGAATAATTATAATAATACCCCTCTATATATAATTTTTTTCAATTAAGTCAATGTTTTTATTGAATAAAAATAATTTTTTTATTATTTTGAGTATAGTCGGGTCGAGTTTCTAATTCATATATTGAATAAAAATAGTTTTTGGTATATTTTTTGGTAACTAATTAACATACTCCGATTGGAATGTATCGAAATATTGCTCTATCTTCTAGTAACTTATTAACATATTTTGATTGCGATGATTTTAACTTATAATGTTTATTAGCATGATTTTTATAATTTATTGAAATAAATAATCAATCAATAAAATGAAAATTTAATATTTTTAAATTTTTATAATATATTACTACATGTAAGTTGTAAAATAAACTAAAATAAAACAAAAAAATAAGAAGGGCAATTATATCATTTTACATTACTAAAATCAAATTCATCTGGCATGTCTGCAAACCAAACAGAATATGAAATTGGATTCCAATTCCATTTTCTACAGATTTCAATTCATTTACATATTCCAATTCCTTCACAGATTCCAATTCCCTCATAAATATTCTAGCAAACCAAACGACACCCCTTTTTGCTCATAATTCCATTGTTGGCTCTGTCTCGACCAGCTGTTTTTAGGTCGAATGTTTATTCTGCAAATTAGACAAGCCGAATGTTTTGGTATAAAAATATTTTCACCCGTCTTCAAAATAATACTATTTGGTATTTTAATAATGTATATATTGATCTATTTATTGATGATGATATTATGGTGGTTATAGATGGCTCATCATTATTAATTTGGGTAGAGAGTCACAATTGATGATATATAATATTTTTTATTAAGTTATGATGATTACAAAGTAATATATATTTTAAATATTTTTAATCATTTGACAATAAACGTTAAATCACCTTGTTGCAGTCGCCGGTACTCGAACTAAAAACCTCTGAGAACAACAACAATTAATTTAATCATTGAGGTAAGTTAATTATTGCATTGATGATCTATAGTACAACTATATACCATCAATATTGTTTTATTCTAGAAATTAAAAGAGTATGAGAGAGAGCTCGAGAAGAAGGTTTTTTAAAATCTTAATCGAGGAATTTTAAATGACATACTTAATTATAACAAATCACATAAATATAGTAAGAACCACATTAAGAAATTATTTATTACTTAAAACATGTGATATTTCATAGGTTTAAAAAATTAATCTTACAAAAAAATTTAAAATATTAAAAAATCTCAACAGTTGATAGACGGAAGTATAACGAGAATATTATCTTAGAAGAGATCTAAAAAATGCAATGTTGGGAAATAAACCAAGTACAAGTAATTTTCCTATAACCAGATTAGTAAGAATACAAAATAAAAGCGGAAAAATAATACCCGAAATTGATAACGGAGTTCAGCCAATTGTGCTTACGTCTCCGGACTGCTGCAGATCTTTTACTAAGAGAGAAAATTTACAGGTGTTTACAAAACACTCACTACTCACAAGAAAACTCTCTAGTATTGGGAGAAAGAAATGATTTTTGTGATGGTTTTGAAGCTAAATGAGCTAGGGTATTTATAGTTGAAACTTAAGGACTTAATCTTATAAATACCCTAAAACCTAGGGATTAATTGTGATTATCCCATTATCATTTTTCAACAAACATTTACCAAACTTTGAAAAACTATTTTTCAAAGAAACATTTACCAAACTTTGAAACCATTTTCAAAGAAACATTTACCAAAATTTGAAAACCATTTTTTCAAAGTTGGTTACCAAACTTGAAAACCATTTTAATACTTTCAACAATCTCCCACTTGAAGACTGATTTTAATCTGTCTTCACACCTCGATCAATGCAACAGTTTTTCTAGTCTTGTTACTCTAGCATGCCAACTGAAGTTGAACACAACTTCAGTTTGTCTGTAGTCACCGTCTTTGTCAACATATCTTCATGATTTTGAGCTCCACTGATCTTTTCAAGTTTCAAAATCTCATCTTCCAGAAGAGACCGGATAAAATGATATCGCAATTGTATGTGCTTTGTCCTGGAATGAAAAGACGGATTCTTTGCTAGATGTATAGCACTTTGACTGTCGCAATACAAGACATTGTTTTCTTGTTTCTTGCCTAACTCTTCCAAGAAACTTTGGAGCCAAACCATCTCCTTGCTAGCTTTCGTAACAGCGACATATTCTGCTTCAGTTGTGGAGAGAGCAACTATCTTCTGTAGTTGAGAAACCCAACTCACTGCGGTTCCTACTAGAGTATAGACATACCCTGTAGTGCTCCTTATGATGTCAACATTTCCGGCTAAGTCAGCATCTACATAGCCTGTCAGTATCGTATCTCCACCTTTGAAACAAAGTGCTTTGTTTGTGGTACCTCGTAGATATCTGAGGATCCATTTGACTGTTTCCCAGTGTACCTTGCCCGGATTATTCATGTACCTGCTAACAGCTCCCACTGCTTGAGCAATATCTGGTCTGGTACAAACCATGGCATACATCAGACTTCCAATCGCTGAGGCGTACGGCACCTTGTGTGCACGTTCTTCCTCCGTCTTTGGTGACTATTCTTTGGAGAGTCTGAAATGAACACCTAAAGGTGTACTTACTGGTTTAACATCTTGCATGTTGAACCTGGAGAGTACTTTGTTGATGTACTCAGCCTGTGATAATATTAAAATCCTGACTTTGTGTCTCTCTTGATCCTCATCCCAAGAATCTGCTTTGCAGCATCCAGATCCTTCATAGCAAACTGCTTTGACAATTTTTGCTTCAAGTTTATAATCTCTTGCATGTCTGAGCCTGCAACGAGCATGTCATCAACGTACAACAATAAAATAATGAAGCTATTGTCGAACCTCTTGATGTAGCAATAATGATCTGCTTGGCATCTGGTAAAACCACTGCTACTCATGAAACTATCGAACTTCTTATACCACTGTCTAGGAGTTTGTTTTAAACCATACAAGCTCTTCTTCAACCTGCATACCAGGTTTTTCTTGTCTGCCTCTATGAAGCATTCTGGCTGCCTCATATAGATTTCTTCCTCTAAATCACCATGAAGGAAAACTGTCTTTACATCTAACTGCTCAAGATATAAATTCTCTGCAGCTACAATTTTCAATACCAGTTTGATTGTAGAAAGTTTCACGACTGGAGAGAAAATTTCATTGTAGTCAATACCTTCTTTTTGCTGAAAACCTTTGACAACCAATCTCGCTTTGTAGCGTTTTCTCCCATCGTGCTCTTCTTTGTTCCTGTAAATCCACTTGTTGTGAAGCGCTTTCTTGCCTGGAGGTAATTCAACTAATTCCCACGTCTGATTTGACAAAAGCGAGTCCATCTCATCTTTCATGGAAGACTCCCACTTGACTGAATCCTCCACTTGCATTGCTTCATCATAGCACTCTGGTTCACCATTGTCAGTCAGCAACAAGTAGTGCAAAGAAGGAGAATACCGTTGGGTTGATTTAGGAATTCTGGAGGAGCGTCTTAGTTCTGGTGTGCCTGGTTCTTCTTGAACTGCTTCAGGACTGATCTGAACATCATTTCCAGAAATCTCCTCAAACTCAGCAAATCCCTTTGTTTCAGCTTTGGTATTGGAGCTGCTTGATTCTACAGTTGACCTGTCTTTGTACATCACATTCTCATTAAAAATGACATCTCTGCTTCTAATGATCTTTCGATTTTCATAGTCCCAAAACCGGTAACCGAACTCATCACCGCCGTAACCAACAAAGGCATATTTGTTGGACTTAGCATCAAGTTTACTTCTTTCAGCAGAGTCTATGTGTACATAAGAAAAACAACCAAACACTCTTAAGTGTGAAAGGTTTATTTCTTTCTTGCTCCAAACTTCCTCTGGTATTCTGCCATCCAAAGGAACTGAGGGCCCACGGTTGATCAGGTAAGCTGCAGTGTTAATAGCTTCAGCCCATAGAAATTTGGGCAATCCGGCATGTATCCTCATGCTTCTGGCACGTTCATTCAGAGTTCTGTTCATACGTTCTGCTACGCCATTCTGGTGCGGTGTCATGAGAACTGTTGTCTCCATCTTGATCCCATTGTTTGCGCAAAAATCTCTGAATCTCCTATTTCTGTACTCTCCTCCATTGTCAGACCTCAACCGCTTGACTTTCATACCATTCTCATTTTCCACCATGGCCTTCCATTTTCTGAAGGTATCAAAGACTTCTAATTTTTTCTTCAGAAAATAAACCCACACCTTTCTTGTAGAATCATCGATGAAGGTGACATAATATAATGAGCCTGCAAGAGATGGAACTGGAGATGGTCCCCATACATCAGTATGAACTAACTCTAACTTTTCAGCCTTGGGTGTCTTACCAATCTTTGCAAAGCTGACTTTCTTTTGTTTGCCAAAGATGCAATCCTCGCATAGTCCGACATCTACATTCTTTAGATCCGGCAGCTTCCCCTTTGACAAAAGTGTCTTCATCCCTTTCTCGCTCATATGGCCAAGCCTTTGGTGCCATAGGTTTGATTTTCCATCAGCATCTGCTACTGCAATGATATTCTCTAAATTTGAGGTTACATAGAGAGTACCAATCTTCTTACCACGAGCAATGACGAGTGCTCCTTTGGTAATCTTCCATTCACAACCTGAATATGTTGTACTGTATCCTTCTCCATCAAGCTGTCCTACAGAAATCAAATTTCTTTTGAGACCAGGAATATGTCTCACTCCTGTCAGTTTCCAGGTGGTCTGGTTTGGCAGCTTTAGTCGGATGTCTCCTTTTCCGACGATCTTCAAGGCTTCATCATCAGCAAGATGAACTTTCCCAAAATCACCACTGACATAGTTCTCCATGATTTCTTGGCATGGCGTGGAGTGGAAAGATGCCCCTGAATCCAAAATCCATGATTCAATCGGACTGTTGACGCTTAAAATCATGGCATCACCTGTCTCCTCCGTCATGTTGGCAGATTCCTGTGCGCCGGTATTTTTCTTCGGTGCTCGACAATCTCTTTTGAAGTGGCCCTTCTTGCCGTAATTATAATAGGTAAAATCTTTATTTTCTGTTCTTGATTTTCCCCTTCTGGATTTCGATCTGCCACGATTTGAATTTCTTTCTGAAGTTCTCCCTCTGGACTCCGTGTGCAAGGCTGAGGAGGTTGATGCTTCACCCGATTCTCTCCGTCGAATTTCTTCGCTCAGTACCAGATCCCGAACATCGTTGAATTTTAATTTGTTGTTTCCCGACGAACTGCTGACTGCTGTAACAGTAGCATTCCAACTGTCTGGTAAAGATGATAAGATAATTAAAGCTCGAGCTTCATCATCAAATTCAATTTCCACTGAACTCAACTGGGTTGTGATTGTGTTGAGTTCATTTAGGTGTTGTGCCACCGATGCCCCTTCCGTCATTCGCAAATTGAATAATCGCCTCATCAAATGAACTTTTTTTGAGGCCGATGACTTCTCATACATACTGGAGAGAGCCATCATAAGACCCGCCGTGGTCTTTTCCTTTGCTATGTTGAAAGCAACATTGCGGGATAACGTCAGTCGGATAACTCCGAGGGCTTGTCTGTCGAGAAGAGCCCATTCTTCATTCTTCATGCCCTCTGGTTGTTTTCCTGAGAGGGGTTGATATAGATTTTTATGGTATAGAAATTCTTCAATTTGCATCTTCCAAAATCCAAAGTCCGCACCATCGAACTTTTCAATTTTCACTTCCCTTCGTCTGCAGCCATCGCTCCCACTCGAATCTGACTTCGTTTGGATCGTTTCTGACAATTTTTGCGAACCGCCGTGTATTAGAACACCTCTGTCGACAAACTCGTATCGCCGACCGAATTTTACTATTCACGAAATTCACTATTTACGTGAATAGTAACCCGAATAGTAACCTCGCAAAAAATTGAAAAAATATCACAACCCAAAAGCTCTGATACCAGTTGTTGGGAAATAAACCAAGTACAAGTAATTTTCCTATAACCAGATTAGTGAGAATACAAAATAAATGCGGAAAAATAATACCCGAAATTGATAACGGAGTTCAGCCAATTGTGTTTACGTCTCCGGACTGCTGCAGATCTTTTACTAAGAGAGAAAATTTACAGTTGTTTACAAAACACTCACTACTCACAAGAAAACTCTCTAGTATTGGGAGAAAGAAATGATTTTTGGGATGGTTTTGAAGCTAAATGAGCTAGGGTATTTATAGTTGAAACTTAAGGACTTAATCTTGTAAATACCCTAAAACCTAGGGATTAATTGTGATTATCCCATTATCATTTTTCAACAAACATCTACCAAACTTTGAAAACTATTTTTCAAAGAAACATTTACCAAACTTTGAAAACCATTTTCAAAGAAACATTTACCAAACTTTGAAAACCATTTTTTCAAAGTTGGTTACCAAACTTGAAAACTATTTTAATACTTTCAACATGCAATGTGGTGATTCTAAGGTAAGACAGCCTAATATAAGACTAAGGAAAGACATGATCTAAAATATTATAAATAATATAATATTTTAGGTTGTGCAAAACCTAAAATATAATGTTTTTAACATTTTCGGTTCAACCGAAAATATTATGAAAAAATGTAATATTTTCTATTGCAACCTAAAATATTAAGAAGAATGTTTATACCCGAAAAAAGTAAATAAAAACATAATATTTTAGATTACGAACAACTTAAAATATTATGTTGTTTATAATATTTTAGGTCCTATATTTTTTTAACCTTGTGTTAGGTTGTCTCACCCTATAACTCCCAAATGTATAAATATATTTTTCAATCTAATTTTAAATGACACTTGTGAAAGACCAGCTCCAAAGGCCGTCCCACCGATGAATCGGACCCCAAGCGATAATTAAAAGCAATCGTTGGGATTCTGTGCATTAAGAACACCGTCGTGGTTGATGATTATGGCTAGGTCCAGCTCCAAAGGCTTTAACAGAAGATGACATATCCGGACAGACCAGTGCAACCACAGTGATCAGCCTGCCACTGAAAACCATATAAAAATTTACTATGATTTCAACTCACATTTAGATACTGTCTACCCTAGGTATAGGATGGTCCAATATTCATGGATTTGCATATAATATAAAAGAGTTTTGGGGAAAAGGGTCAAATGGATGGACCACCCTATAAAGTTTTTTACAAGTTTAAAAAAGAAAGACACTAATCCCAAAAGTGCGTCCTCGTTCAGATGTACAACCGGCTCTCTCAGGTTATCTTTTCTACTATTTATACTGCCTCTCACCTCACCGGCTCAAACCCCCGGGCTCCTCGCTCAGTCATTCGTACGTTTTCTCATTGCTTTTGTGTGTAAAACTAAAAGTAAAAAATGTAAAAGCCTTATCCTTTGTCCATGTTTAGTTTTGGTTTGATTCTGCGAGTTGCTATTGGTTGAAGCTTTGTTTGGATTATAAGGGTCTGTTTTAGCAATTTTTCGCCTGACAGGTTCAGATTCATTGTCTTCATTATTTCACTAACGCTGATCATCCAAAGTACTCTTTGTTCTTTATTGTTTGCTTATATCGTGTATTAAATTTATGTATTAATTACAATCTAAGTACTCTTTTATTCTTTTTCTGCTGTTCAAAATTGTGAGTTTTTAACGAGGGTCTTTTTGTTTTCTTGAAAGAATAAAAAGTTAAAGCCTGTAGGTGAAGATCTAGCGAAAGTTACGTAAGGCAAAGGGAGCTAAAAGTTTTTTTCTTTTTTCTTTTGGGGGTTTCATTATTCTTTTTTTCACACTGGAAACTGGGAAGTGACAATTGACGAAGTGCGGTAAAGATGAAGTCAGACAGGTCATAAGTGACTGAACCTTCAAAAATGGGGATGCGATGAGCTGACGTGGGAAATGGGGTGTTTTAGGGTACGAGTTGAAGTAGGCAAGCGGCGGAGAAAGCTCCCATAGGACCACCTGTTTTCTAACGGACAAAAAATTAGCGTGTTTTTTATGCACTAGTTCTTTGTTTTCCATCTTTTCCCACACTCAGCTTCTCGCGCGTGTTTTTTTTGCGCGTGGTGAGTTTTTTTAGCTATTGTATCTAGATATTTATAGAGCGAATCGTGACGTAGTATCGACTCGTACACATTTTATTACTCGTTAAATTTATTAAAATTTTTTGAATTTATGTAAATTAAAAAATTTATTGTTCAACTCAACTTGTTGCTCGTTAAGATTACAAGAGTTTTGAATAGAGTAATTAAGGTTTGATTTTTGGACGTAGTAAATTAATAGTCTAATTTTTTATTAGAAAATTAATAGATTAGTAAACTATTAATAATTATTAACTAGCGATTTAACATTTTTATTATCTATTTATAAATTAATAATTATTATTTATTTTTTTAATAAAATATTGTTGAAGTAATTATTAAAAATTATAAAAAATAACAAAATACTCGCAAATTTATCGATTCAAATGGAACCTTGCTCGAGTCAACTTGTTACGATCTCAAGTTGAGCTCAACTTTAAGTCGAGTTAACCCAAATTGAACATTGACCGAATTTTAACTGAGTCAAATTCGAACAACTCACAAATTACTCAACTCATTAACTACCCATAATTGTATCATATATCGATTATTTTGTATTGAGTTTTGCAAAAATCTATCATAGAAATGATCCCCACAACTTAGTCCTTGCCAGTTCTATAAATAAGAAATTAAAAATAAGAAATTAGTCCTTGCCAGTTCTATAAATAAGAAATTAAAAATAATTAATCATAAATTTAACATTATATGCTAATCTTACATAATTTCATTTAATATATTTATAAATTTAAATCATAATAATGATAAGGATAACACGAAACAACTAATAATAATAATAATAATAATAATAATAATAATAATAATAATAATAATTCAAAACTCGAAGAAGAATTAGGT
Source organism: Hibiscus syriacus (assembly GCF_006381635.1). NCBI lineage: Eukaryota > Viridiplantae > Streptophyta > Magnoliopsida > Malvales > Malvaceae > Hibiscus > Hibiscus syriacus. The sequence goes on along the minus strand of NW_024062059.1, from coordinate 31,393 downwards.
GTGAATAGGGTTGTAAATGGAACGAGACAGATCGCAAACTACTCGAGATCGACTTGGTTAAGAGTTGATAAATACTCGGATCGAATATACTCGACCCGAACTCAAACTCGACTAGAGTTCTTAAAGAACTGAAACGAGCTACTTGATACTCGATTGGAAAAGCTCGTGATTAGCTCGAAAATATAATATATTAAGATTTTATTTTTTAAAAAATAAATTATTAATAATATTGACATTTATGTGTTGATTTTTTTTAACAATAAGATTTTCATTTACTTAAGGTTTAGGTTTGAGGCTTCAATCGAGTTAAGTTTGAGATTTTTTTTTCATTTCGAGTCTTTTCGAACTGCTCACGAGCTTTAGTTCAGAATTTCGAATTCGAGTCGAACTTGAAAATTTTAAGCTCATAAGTTTTTGAATCGAGTCGAACTCCATTTCAAAGTTTTCGAATCGAGTCGAGTTCAACAATAATCGAGTTCGACTCGTCTCATTTACACCTATAGGTGTGAAAACTGAGTGAGTTTGAGGGTGCGAGTAGATTAAAGCATACACTTTATTAGCTGACCCTTATGCCCATATGTAATTGCATAAGCGGAAGTAATATAGTAGGTTGCCCCCAACGTCAGGTTAAGAGCTGCTTCCGTGGGAGACCTCAAAATTATAAAATGCCCTCCGTGGGATGCGATCCCACGATCTCAAAGTTAAGAACCTTGTACTCTACCAACTGAGCTGGATGATCATTTCTAAAGCATACACTTTGATCATCATAAATGGGAAATTTAATAAAAACATATTAAAAGAAAAACATATTTTTTTTTAAAAAAAAGAAGAAAAAGATGCGGTCCCACCCGATTGGCGAATGGACTGTACATTAATAGAACAGTGAATTAGAATTAAAATTAGATGGAGAATTGTTGGACCACTTCCCACCCTCCAATATCATAATATCTCATTTCATCGAATGATCCAAGAACATTACTTTTAATTTTTAATCAATAAGATACCATATTTTAATCTTAAACCAATGATATTTTTTATTTAAAAAATAAAAAAAAATGAAGGGGTGACGAAGTCAATTGTATTTTTTAAAATTAAATTTATTTAACGAATTAAAAATGGTAAAAATTATAATATTTTTTTGTTTGTTCATCATCGGTAGCTAATAACATTTTTCTATTAGAATTTAACATTGTTGAATAGTATTTGAAGTGTTTTTCGTTAGTCATATATTATATTTGTTTGGTTATGAAATAATTGAGGGGATTTTCATAGTTAGATGCGTATTTTGGATGTATTTTTGCATCATAATTCATTGATGACCCACATGAACTAGAGAGATATAGAGAGCGAGAAGAGAAACAGAGGGAAGAAAAGGCAAACCATATTGAGAAAAGAGAGAGACTATGATAATGGCTATGTACAAGGGTCATCGTCACCTCTATATCTGTGCTTCTATTTCCAAGTAATATATATGTGTCTGTATGTATATATATCTGATCTTTCTTCGTAGGTTTGTATTTTAATGGCAGACCATGTTGGCCCTCAGCTCCTCTTGTTCGACATCCACGCTCTTTCTTTCTTTCTTCCCGTTGGTTCTTTAACAGCATAGTTTCAGCTTGTTCCCATAACGGGTAAGGCCTTCTTCTTGTATTAAAAAGTTTGGTCTGAAAGAAGAAGAAAAAAAAAAATGAAAAACCGAAGCTTTCTCTTTTTGTTTGTTTGTATGATCAAAAGGGTTCTTTGTTTTTGAAGTCTCATAAATTTTGTTTACACAAGATTGATCCTTTGTTTATCAGCTTTAATTGTTGTTATTTTTATGGCTTCTCTTTGCTCTTGGAGTGGATCTTGATGGAGTTATTGGTAGTTGCAGGATCAGTATCTGCGAAGCTGGTGGGAAAAAGAAGCATAAACAAAGGAACCGAAAAAGTTGGATTTAAATGGCTGGAGAGCTGTGTGAAGATAAGTTAAGGAATATTTTCTCGTCTACTGGTTTTTGTTACTCGGATGTTTCATCTGGTAACTCGGCTATGCAAACTCATATGGTGAGTCAGATCCCAGGGTTTGAATCCAACCCGGAGATCTTCAATTTGACAACAGGCATGGACATGATAGGGTTTTCCAAGCAAGGGTTCTCCAACAAACTTGGGAACAACCTGTCAGGCGGACCTTCTTCTTCTTCATCCAAGGCGATCAATGAGTCAACCACCGATTTCTATCAACATGAGTTTCACAAGCCCGAGTTCACAACTGGGTCAGAGAATCTGTTGGTTGGACCAGAGTCATCTCCTTGGCAAGAAAGCAGGTTGCTTGTTGATGATTCTTCTTTGAGGTGTGTGTTTCCTTGTGAAGGAAACGAGAGGCCGAGCCAATGTCTTTCACTCTCTCTTTCATCGAGTAATCCTACTAGTCTCGGGTTTCAGTCTTTTGAACTCAGGCAAACCAGCCATGCCCATCCCGATGGTTTCTTTGAAATGCCTGCAAATTTACACCATCAAAGGCAGTTTCAGCTGAGGAGTTCAAAGTACTTGGATCCTGCTAAGGAACTTTTGAATGAGTTTTGCAGCTTGGGAATAAAGCAGTGTGATATTTCAAAGCAAAAGCAGATCCATAAGGGAAAACAGTGGGATAATGATGATGATGATGGTGATGATGGAGCTAGCTCTTCGAGGAAGCAACCCCTATATTCCCTTGATTTCTCCGAGTTACAGAGAAGGAAAACCAAGATGCTTTCAGTGCTTGAAGAGGTATGTTTGTTTAGAAATTTTACGGTGTGGTAGATTGAAATGAAGGGGTCTCCCCCATAAATGCCCACCACATCGTGACAATTCTTGCTTTTCATTTTCATGTCATCATATTTTTCATCTGCATATGTTATTACATGTAACTCTCAATTTCTTTTGATCGAACACGTACGAACGCAAAATTCAATTCATTGTCGTGAATATTTATTTAGGTGGATAGAAGATACAAGGTCTACTGTGATCAAATGAAAGCCGTTGCATCTTCGTTCGAAGCGGTAGCTGGCGCCGGGGCTGCATCGGTGTACTCGGCGTTAGCCTCCAAGGCCATGTCGAGACATTTCAGATGCTTAAGAGATGGTATCGTGAGCCAGATTCAGGCCACGAGGAAGGCCATGGGAGAAAAAGACACGGTGGCACCGGGCACAACAAAAGGCGAAACCCCGAGGCTAAGGATCCTCGATCAAGCTCTGAGGCAACAAAGGGCATTTCAACAAATTAGCATGATGGAGAGTCATCCATGGAGACCCCAGAGAGGCCTACCGGAAAGATCTGTTTCCGTTCTCCGAGCTTGGCTGTTCGAGCATTTTCTTCATCCGTAAACATCTCTCACCTCTCTTTATACGTAAAATACAAACTATATTTCGCGGGATAACCAAAGCTTTCCAGCATGAAAAAAGAAAACAAACTAATGCAGAGTTGTTTACAGTACTGCAAGTTTTTTTTCCTTTTGTTGTGTCTCAATCATTTTGCTTCCAAAAGCAAATGGAGTCTTTGTTAATTTCTACCCATCACCTTTCTCTGTGTTATTTTTATGTGCATTTGATTTTCTGTAGGACCCATCTTTCCCTCACGTACAAGTAACTCAAAAAATAGTATCCATGGCGGCAAAGTTTCAGTACTAAACTCTATATCTCCATGAATGAAACTTGCAGGTATCCGAGTGATGTTGATAAACATATCTTAGCCCGCCAAACCGGCCTCTCAAGAAGCCAGGCATGTCCAAATCCCTCGCTATATCATATGTATACGTTTCTTAAGTTCATTATAATCACATGCAATTATGTCACGTTATATATGTGTATGTATGGATGATGGGTTTTTCTTTTTACTCGTATTCCAATAGGTATCCAACTGGTTCATCAATGCTAGGGTGAGGCTATGGAAACCAATGGTAGAAGAAATGTACTTGGAAGAAACAAAGGAGCACGAGAACAACATGGTCTCCTCAGATAATGGTGTTGCCGATGGTGATGATGATAATGGCCGGTTATTTATTCCACTGGCCGATCAGAAACCCACCCCGGATCAGCTCGTTCGAGTCGACTCGGAATGCCTGTCTTCCATTATCACTAACCATGATAAAAACGATCCGAAAAGTGCCAAAACCCTCGAAAACCAGCACTTGTATCATCATCACCAGCAGCAGCAGCAACAAAGTTTGGGACCCTATGGTGATATTGCATGGGACTTCGCTTCCTACGGTCAACATGCGGCGTGCCGGGTCCCGTTTCAAAATCCTAATCAAAGTTTCAACGGCGGCAGCGGCGGAGGAGGTGTGTCATTGACGCTAGGGTTGCAACAGCACGGTGGAAATGGGGTGAGCTTAGCCTTCTCGCCGGCATCACAAACTTCACTGTTTTACCCCAGAGACCAGATGGAAGACATTCAACCGGTGCAGTACTCACTTGTAGACGGCGAGGGACAGCATTTTCCTTACAGGAACTTGATGGGGGCACAATTGCTTCACGATTTGGCCCGATAAATTAATGGAAATGGCAGTAGATAAGTAGCAGTTCAGCTGGTGGCATAGATAAAAACACTGAATACATATATCTATATATATACATAATGCTACACTTCAACTCTTTTCAATTTTAAGAACATATTTATATTAACCTGCAAGATTAATTTGGGGTTTTCCGATTATTGATGAGGGTTATGCATATATGATATATCTCTTTCCTCATTGGGGTGGAATCTATTTAATTGCAAAAGCTTTTAACCTATTATATGTCTGTTCGTTAGGCCTTTCTATGTATATATTCCAAGCCTAAGTGATTGAGTTGTTTGTGGTTCCTGTTTCAGTTGAACTTACAAAAAGATGTTCCATTGGGGATCATCTACGTATATTTTTCCTTTTCTATGAAGACAAATTTAATTTAGCCAACACAGTTTGGTTGGGGATTAAGACAATTCTTCCATAAGAAATATCGTTTCCAATTTGTTTGTGGTCCCTAATTCATTTCCACGAAGATGATGTTTCATCTCCATGAGAATATTACCTTTTTTTTATCACATTTAAGTATTAAAATTATTTATCTTTACATAAAAACCCTAGCCGCTCCTCCCTTCATTTCTCTGTATTTTGTTAGTTTTCGGTTGTTTAGTTGTTGTTTTCATTTATCTTTTATCTTAGGGTTGGATTTGACACCTTCATGATTGATTAATATGATGCTTAACTATTTGACATTAAACGCTTACAGATATTTCTGGTATTCGAACCTGATTCCTTAAGAAATAACAATAATTCTTCTACCACCGAGTCAATTGAGTGCAATTTCGAACGTCTAATAAGTGGAGTAGATAGGATACAATACATAGCCAGGTATCCAAGAAATGAAGAAGCCAATGCATGGAGATTGTACCCTAATCAGAAGTACAACCCTATATCTTCTTACTGTTGTCTTAAAAAAAAGGGCAAAGGACAGACTAACCCAACAATTACTAGACGCATTAAATCATCCAATACCTGACGTAAATGCTCATTTATTTTGCTAGCAATATCGTCATAATGGCTACAATAATAATATCGACATATCATTAAAATGTCTTAATCAATCTCGTTAATTGTGAAAATAAATTAAAGAAAATATATACATAAGAAATTGAAATGCATGCCTAATTTGCCTTTGCATCTGAAGTTGATATACTAAGAAGAGCATTGTTGTTGGTGTCATAACCATTTTTTATAAAACAATTAAATATTATTTTAAAAACGATTACGACTTTATTTTGGAAAAATTGATGATTTTGAACGGATTTGAATAAAATTTAAAAGAGTCGCCATCGACCTTTGGGTTAGGTAGGCCGAATACCTAAAAACGTCTTTTAAAACAATTTTAAGAAAGATCATTTTTAAGACAAAAATAGTCTGCGTTTACCAAAGATTCAATTAAAATGGATTCGGGAGTCGGTTACGTGTGGGGAAGGATAAACACCCCCACAACGCCCAAAATTGGTACTGTGTCGCTTACACATCGTCGTAAATGGTGGAAATTACAATTTGAATATGAAGTAAAAAATATGATCTATTTATTGAATATTTGTTAAAATAAAATAATAGAAATACTTCACTTGGTAAGAAATCTCAAGATTTGCAATCCTCCAACGGGAAAGCTATCTCATCTATTTCTTATCTATAAAGTATATCCTATCTTTTAATTACCACTAAATAATATCGTCATGAGTAGAAAATACAATATGTTTAATTTATGTATCGTTAATATTAACATAACAACCATTAATACAATAAAAATTATAAAAATAGAATAATAAATAAATTATGATTTATTCATTGAAAATAAAAAATCCTTTTCTCGATAAGAAATCTCGAGATTTGCAATCCTCCGCCGGGAAAGCTACCTCGTCTATTTCTTACTTGTAAAGAATATTTTCTCTTTAAATTAAAAGACAATGACGAAAATTGACATAAAAATATATCATATTATACTTTTCCAAAACATACATCACTCATATTAAGATTTGATGAAGAAACAATAATAAAGATTAAAATTTAAATATTAAACAATATGACCATCAAATAAATTAATCAAAAAAATAAAAACAATGAAAATAATTTCTATAAGCTTGTAAAAGGAAGAATTTGCATTTTTATTATTCTGTTTGAACGTCGTATCGGATTGTACCACTTCGATCAAGTGATACTTTCCACGCCCGTTCTATAAATATGTTTTCTTGAAAATAAAATCAAATATAATGAAAATAAAATGCAATTGGAAATATAAACATTTACATTAAATTGAATTAAATGCATTACTTACATAATACAAATAACCATAGAATATGTAAAAATACATTCATACATAAATAACTAAAATAAAACTAAGTTAACATTACAAACCAAAATACAAACCAAATAAGCACATATGATAATTTCAGGGACCAAAAATACAAATACAGAAATTTAAAGGGCTACAATCGAAGAAACATAAGTTAAATAACTAAACTGAAAATACACAAAAACATGAAGGATAAAAGAAATATTTAAACCAAATGCCAAAACAGTGACTAAAACAGAAGATGCATAAATCTGAGGGCCAAATTCGAACTTTAACAAAAATGTAATAATAAACAGATAAGGACTAAAATATAATGAACGTAAAATAAATAGACATTAATCGAAATTTAACCCAAAATATGATAATAGTGATCAAAATAAAAGTTTCATAAATAAAGGGTATAATGTCTAAACTTTCTGAAATATTAACAATAACCAGTCCAGTGACCAAAATGAAGAAAAACATAAATTACATGTCCAAATTCGAAGATCATAAAACCTACATAATATATAGACTAGTGATGTAAACAAAACAAAATAAAACTATAGGCTCAAAATAAGATTGCATGGACTTCCTTTAGTGACCAGATTACACCCTTACAGAAGCTTGGGGGGACCTAAACTGTTGTTTAGCCATGAATGCTAAGGACACGCGTGCAAGAACACAGAGATAAGAGGACCAAATGGGCTATTAGCCCTTAATCCCATCACTCAGCCTCACTCATGCTTCAAAACGACGCCGTTCGGCGTCTGAAATATAACCCTTTTAAGGGTTATTATGAAACCCTAAAATCAAATACTCTCCCCCTCATTTCCTCAGCCGATCTCCCTCTCTCCTTCTCATAACAGAGAGCCGAAAAGGCTCTCAACACTTCTTCTTCTCAACCTCGCCTAAACAGAGGCCTCAACTCCCCGGCCACCGTAGAACGGTGGCCACGGGGAGTAACCCAAACCCAGAGAAAGTTCTCTACGGCCTTAGATCTAACCCCTACACTGACCTAATACCCAGATAAACCCTCTGATTTCGAACCCAACAAGCCCCAAAGGAAAAAAATTTTCTTTTACCTTCGGTGAGGGACGCTTGGCTCCGATGAAGCAACGATGGTGGTCAAAAACCAGGGTAATATTCTTACTCTATCTCTCTCTTTTTTTTTTTTCGAATGGGTCTCCTTTTTTCTGTCCTCCCCTTTTTCTTCCGTTTCTGTTCTTTTTATCTTTGCTTTTCTTCGGATTTCTGGTGAGATGATGATGAGATCTAGGTAGAGCCTGGCTTTTTTCTGATTTGGTAGGATAGAAATCCCGAATATTTAGGGATTTATTGATATTTAAATTTGGAATTTAGATTTTGTGAGATTTGAACTGTGTATGATGTATTTTCTTGATTGGTTTTGCTGTAGATGACAATAGTGCCACAGTTGGGGTCAGACCGGAACAGTGATGGTGGCGGCGCTGAGGCAGAGAAGGGTCACACGGCGGCTGGAAGGGGATTAGGGTTTGAAACCCTAATATGTTTTAGGGTTTCAAACCCTAATCTACTAGGTTGGGTCCGGGTTAATTTGGGCTTCTGGTCTCTGGGCCAATTGTAATCAGGCCTTAATTTGGCCTGCAAAAATACATGTAATTAATTAATAAAAAAAAATAACGATAATAATAATAATAAAATAACGGAAAAGAAAAACGGACAAAAACGGGTGTCTACAGCTGCCCCTCTTTGCACATTCTTGTGTTAACAAGAATAGGGCAAAGACGACAAGAAAACACGTTTTTGCGTGGTCCTCCTCCTTTTGGTTTTAAAAAATGGATAATTTTGTTGGTGGGGACGACACTGCTCGTACGCAATGAAGAGGTCTGGTCGTCTAAGGGTGACACGGCTCCTACGTGATGAGGAAATCTGGTCATCTTTAGGAAGGGTGATAACTCGGTTCCTACGTGATGAGGACGGCTGGTTATCCTAATGTTGACACGGCTCTTACGTGATGAAGAGATCTGGCCATCTAAAGGTGATAACATGGTTCCTACGTGATGAGGACGGCTGGTTATCCTAATGTTGACACGGCTCTTACGTGATGAAGAGATCTGGTCCAGGGGATGACACGGTTCATACATGATGAAAAACTCTGGCCATCTTTAGGAAGGGTGATAACTCGGTTCCTACGTGATAAGGACGGCTGGTTATCCTAATGTTGACACGGCTCCTACGTGATAAGGAAGTCTGGACAGTTGATGTTGACTGATTCATTGCTTCAGTAAGTCTTGAAGATCCTGTAAAAATGGTCATATGCCATGATTTCATGTTATCAATATGCTCTAAGAATGATCTAAATGCATGTTTAAAGGGTTATGCTCAGCTCGTTCCTGGCATTAAGAATCTCTCATACTCTTTGATCGGAACATGCGATATTTATGCATTTATCCATGCCTGGTTATTTCCTTGACCTCTCATTAGATATTCTTTGACTTGGTCCTTCTGATCTACCCCAAGAGAGTTTATCTTGCCTCTTTGATTCTTTGGTCATTGATTGATTTTTCAGAGAAAATTCATTCAGAATGGCCTTTCCTTGTTGCATGCCTTTAAATTGGGACTTCTTTGCTTGGGAAAAGTATGATTATGTTGAAACTGATTTCTTTAATTTAAACCCTCTTTTTTCTCAATGATTTGTTTAATGATTGATGGGAGCGTGCCTTTGTATGTGTTCTCTGGCGAACACCTGTTTCAAAATCCCCATACTCTGACACTTTTCCGAGTAAGGCATAATAACCGATGTTATTGATTAGTAATTTGGTGAATATATGCGAGGATATTGAATCAAATTCAAAAATTTCACTGAAGATAGGTAATGAGAAAGTACAATCTTTTGGGACAAGAAAACAAGTATATACAAAGGAAAAATAATGGACAAATATAGTGAATATCAAATGCTGAATCCTTTTACTTCTTCACTCCAAATCTTTCTTGAAAGTTGACATGTGTTTCGAAGATTCAGATCGTACAAAAGATGTGTGAGTATGAGAGTCTTTCCCTAAACTGTTAGGCCTCCGAGGGAATCCACCATTTCAAATTCTGATTATTCGAGCCGTCCATTACGGATTTTCAACTCGAATCCTCCTTTGGTTTCAAGATGCCCATTTTGGGTTTTCATCTTGAACCCTCCTTTATTTATTTTTTTCTTTTTTTTCATTTTTCATTTTTTTCATTTCCTTTTTTTTTTTTTTTTTTTTAAGTATAATATCGCTTGACCGAATCTGAATTCACGGGATTAGGCAAATCTTCTCCATCCATTTCTGTTAACACCAAAGCTCCTCCTGAGAATGCCTTTTTTACAACATAGGGACCTTCCCAATTCGGCATCCACTTCCCTCGAAAGTCTTTTTGCATAGGTAGGATCTTTTTTAGTACCAAATCACCTTCACGAAATTCTCGAGGTCTGACTTTCTTGTCATATGCTCGTATCATCCTTTTCTGGTACATTTGGCCATGGCATATAGCTCTCAGCCTTTTCTCCTCAATCAAATTTAATTGATCAAACCTACTTTGTACCCAATCAGCCTCGTCCAGTTTCAACTCCATCAACACTCTCAAAGAAGGTATTTCCACCTCAACAGGTAAAACTGCTTCCATCCCATATACCAAAGAGAATGGTGTTGCCCCAGTAGATGTACGAACAGACGTGCGATAAGCCAGCAACGCAAAAGGTAATTTTTCATGCCAGTCCCTATATGTTTCAGTTGCTTTTGTGATGATCTTCTTGATGTTTTTATTCGCTGCCTCTACTGCCCCATTCATTTTCGGGCGATAAGGAGCCGAATTGTGATGTTTGATCTTTAACTTTGTGCAAACTTCCTTCATTAAATCGTTGTTCAAATTCAATGCATTATCTGTGATGATCCTTTCAGGTGTTCCATATCTACAAATGATTTCTCTTTTTAGAAATCTGCACACTGCTCCTTTTGTGACATTAGCATAAGAGGCAGCTTCAACCCATTTGGTGAAGTAGTCTATAGCCACTAAGATAAAACGATGTCCATTTGAGGCCTTCGGTGAGATTGCCCCAATGACATCAATGCCCCACATTGAAAACGGCCAAGGTGCGTTCATTACATGGAGTGGTGAAAGAGGAACATGTATTTGGTTATCATGAATCTGGCATTTATGACATCTTCGAGCAAATCTGATACAATCTCCTTCCATAGTGGACCAATAGTACCCAAACCTCATGATTTTTCTAACCATTGTGAATCCATTAGCATGTGTTCCACAAACTCCTTCATGGACTTCCTCAAGTATTTCTTGGCCTCAATTCTATCCACACACCTCAAAAGCACCTGATCCTTGCCCTTTTTATACAATATATCTCCATCAAGGACATACCCCATTGCTAATCTTCTTAAGGTCCGTTTATCATTCTCCGCTGCCTCTGCCGGGTAAGCCCGATACTTTACGTATTGGAGAATATCATAATACCATGGGAGATTATCATCCTCTTCTTCCTCTATGTTGCAACAATGAGCTGGCATTTCTCTTATACTCATCCGAATAGGCATCATTCGAGATTGATCATCGGCCTTAAACATAGCTGCCAACGTAGCCAAGGCATCTGCCATTTGATTTTCTTCACGAGGAAGATATGCAAAAGAAATTTCTTCAAACTCTTTGATCAACTCCATCACTAAGTTCTTGTATTCTATCAACTTGGAGTCTCGAGTCATCCATTCCCCCCGAAGCTGATAAATAACCAGAGCAGAATCGCCGAATACTTCTAGGCTTTTAACTTTGCGCTCAATTGCAGCTTGAATACCCAAGATACATGCTTCATACTCTGCCATATTGTTAGTGCATTCAAAGGCGAGCCTACTAGTACAAGGATAATGATCTCCCTCAGGTGAAACTAGTATTGCCCCAATTCCATGTCCCACAGCATTAGAAGCGCCATCGAAGTTCATTTTCCATGTTTCATTTTTCGGAGTATCCTCTTCAGTAACAAATATACTCATCAAGTCCTCGTTCGGAAAATCAAATTTTACTGGCTCATAGTCTTCTAATGCTCTGCTTGCCAGGAAATCTGCAATAGCACTTCCTTTAACTGATTTCTGGTTCATGTAGACTATATCAAATTCGGACAACAACATTTGCCATCTCGCCATCCTTCCAGTTAGAGCCGTTGATTCCATCAGGTACTTTAACGGATCCAGTCTTGATATCAACCAGGTAGTATGATACAACAAATATTGTCTCAGCCTCTTAGTAGTCCATACTAAAGCACAACACAGCTTTTCGATAGAGGAATATCGAGTCTCACAGTCAGTAAATTTCTTACTGAGATAGTAAATAGCTCGCTCTCTTCTTCCAGTTTCGTCATGTTGGGCCAACACACATCCCATTGACTTCTCAAAGACAGTCAAATATAAAATCAATGGTTTGTTTGGGATTGGTGGCATCAAGACAGGAGCAGTAATTAAGTAACTCTTAATTCTATCGAAGCATTCTTGGCAACTATCATCCCATTCTCCTGGATTTTGCTTTCTCAGTAATCGGAATATTGGATCACATTTCTCGGTCAACTGAGAGATGAATCTGGCAATATAATTTAACCTTCCCAGAAAACCTCGTACTTCCTTTTGCGTCCTAGGGGGAGGTAATTCCAAAATTGCTTTGACTTTATCAGGATCTATTTCTATCCCATTTTCACTGACTACAAATCCCAATAACTTCCCTGAAGTAGCTCCAAATGTACACTTGGTTGGGTTAAGCTTGAGCTGGTATTTTCTTAATCTTAAAAATAGTTTCCTTAAGACTTTTACATGTTCTTCTCCAGTTTGTGATTTGGCAATCATATCATCCACGTACACTTCTATATCCCTGTGCATCATATCGTGGAACAACGTAACCATGGCTCTTTGATATGTTGCCCCGGCGTTCTTAAGTCCAAAGGGCATCACCTTGTAGAAAAACGTACCCCACATTGTCACAAAAGTTGTCTTTTCCATGTCTTCTGGGTCCATCTTAATTTGATTGTAACCTGAGAAACCATCCATGAAAGAGAAAAGAGCATGACCAGCCGTATTGTCAACCAAAGTATCGATATGTGGGAGTGGAAAATTATCTTTGGGGCTCGCTCGATTGAGATCCCGGTAGTCAACACACATCCGAACTTTGCCATCTTTCTTTGGAACTGGCACTATGTTTGCTACCCATTCAGGGTATTTGGCCACTTGTAAAAATCCAGCATCGAATTGTTTCTTCACTTCTTCCTTGATTTTTAATAGCATATCTGGTCTCATTCTTCGAAGTTTTTGCTGAACAGGCTTGCATTCCGGCTTTATTGGCAGCTTGTGCATCACAATGTCGGTTTCCAACCCCGGCATATCTTGATAAGACCAAGCAAACACATCCCTATACTCCCGAAGAAGGCTTATAAGACCATCTTTTATTTTTGGTGAGAGTGAAGTGCCAATTTTAACTTCCTTTATATCCTCTTCTGTTCCCAAATTTATTGTTTCAGTTGTCTCTTTGTAGGGCAATATTTGTCTGTCTTCTTGCTCCATCATTCTAACAAGCTCAGAGTTTAACTCACATTCCTCTTCATCTTTATAACCCTCAGATTCTTCGAGACACATGTCATTTTCAAAATCAATTTGTGGTTCAAAAGTATCATTACTCGAACAGTTGATATCTGAAGACCTGCGAATCAAAAGGAGTATATTTGGCTGTGGACAAAAATTTTATCTAATATTTATCAAGAGAATAATTATCAATAAAGAATAAAGAATACTCAAGAGATGAATGAAATACTTGCTAAGATTAGAATGAAAAGAGAACACTGTTTCATTAAAGCAATGACAAATAACAATTTGTCCTTTTACAAAAGCCCTATTATATTTGGGTCAAAAGGAGACAGATTTGTTATTATGCATTACTTTGAAAAGTGCTTATAGAACACAGGGAGTTCTTCAACAGTGTAATTGTTCAAAACATAGCCAGGAGGACACGGACGAATTAATGCCAATGAACACTCTCCAGTAGAATCTTCTGTGATAACGTTGATGCTCAGGCTTCCCAATAAATTTTCAACAAATTCTGTATCTTCAATATCTCCTGACTGTTCCAGCGTGTCAATCACAAATCCTCCAGACACAAAAGATTTGGAGAGTGGTGGAATGACCATGGGTCCCCAAACAAGATCTTCTCCCTTTACTCTTGCCTTCCTCCTCTCCTTAAGCTTTTGTGCATCCTTGACTTTATCATGGTACGTTGGTTTGTATCCGAGACCAAAATAATTTCTTTTAGGAACTGGAGTCGGCCCTTCAGTGATGCCTTGCAGTTTCTTTCCCAAGCCTTTCCCTACCTTTGCTCCTCTAGCTAATGTCTCCTTTAATTGCATCTTTGTATTTTTTGAAAGATGAGGACTGGGAATTCTTTTGCCTTCAGAGATAAAAGTAGCATTAACAAATTCCAAGGACTGGAAAGAGGACTCTAGTGCATTTTCATCTACCCCTACATATGGTGCATCTGTAGTGATAGAGGCAATGATATCTTCTTCCGCTTTGATGGTCACTAGAGTCCCATCAACAATGAATCGGAGCTTTTGGTGAAGGGAGGAAGGAACTGCCCCAGCCATGTGAATCCAGGGTCTCCCTAGCAAGCAACTATAACTCGGATGAATATCCATGACAACAAAATCTACTTCAAATGTTGTAGGGCCAATTCTGAGAGGGATAATCATCTTCCCCATTATCTTGCGTTCTGTCCCATCAAATGCCCTTACAGCATTGCCACAAACCCTCATTTGTGATACATCCACAGGAAGTCTATTTAGAGTGGCGAATGGCATAACATTCAAGGCCGATCCGTTGTCAATTAACACCCCTGAGACGATGACTCCTTTGCAATGAGCCGTAATGTGTAAAGCCTTGCCCCTGCCTTTTCCTTCTTCAGGTATTTCGTCATCATAAAAATAAATAAAATTGTCTGCATTAATATGATTTACCATCCTGTCCACACGTTCCACTGGTATATCCTTCCCTACAAAAGTTTCATTCAGCACTTTGATCAGAGTATTTCGATGTACTTCCGAATGCAACAGTAGAGATAACATTGAAATCCGCGCTGGGGTCTTATGAAGCTGTTCCACAATATTATACTCGCTGTGTTTCAGAAACTTTAAAAATTCCTGAGCCTCCTCAATCTTAACAGGCTCATTCAATTTATCATCAGGATCTTTAATAACCACATCCCTTGCTTTATCAGCCTTTCCAGGAGCATAGCATCTTCCACTCCTGGTGAAAAATCCAACTTCAGCAACCTCTTCCTCCTTACTCTCAGGAGTATTAATTTGGCATGTATAGTCCCAAGGAACACTCTTGTTACTCTTGTAGGCAAAAGGCGCAGGGGTTTTGATCACCACCCTAGATGTTATACTTCCACTGATGGCCTCGTAATTTGGCTTCGATATGACCAGGACAGGCTTTTTTAAATTCTTTTCAGCTTCCCTTGAATTTTCTTCAGAAGCGCAGATATATCTTTCATTCTCACTCATTCTTTCTTCATAGAACTGCAACTCCTGCTTGTTCATTAATTCTTGGACTATCTGCCTGAATTCTTGACAATCCTGAATCTGATGACCATTTTCACCATGGTATTCACAAAAGTTCTCTGTCTTTCCCGTTGAGCATTCATTTCTAGGGCTTAACAACCCTCTCTCCTTTATTTGAGCATATACCCATTTCAGTGGTGTTCTTATTTCTTCAATTCTCCTCTTAATTCTCTGATTTTCCTCAATAGCGTTCACTCCCTGATTCTGATGATTTGGGAGCGGGTTTGCAGCCACACAGGGTGCTTCAGAATCATTAAAGGACACCACCTTTCTCTTGATCAGATCTTCAACCACTCTTTTAAAAGCGAGACACTTTTCAATGTTATGTCCTCTGAGATTTGCATGATACTCGCATGTCTCATTTTCGTTGAACCATTTTGGATAAGGTGGTTTAATTGGATCAATGAATTTTGGTGATACTACGTGAGCTTGGACTAATCCATGGAAGAGCTCACTGTAAGTCATTGGTATGGGAGTGAACGTCATCCTTTCATTGTTATGCTCGCGCTTAGTCTCTCCTTGGGATGAAGAAGAGTTTCCCATCTTCGGCTTACTCACAGAGAAATTTACATTATTCACCTCTCCTTCTTTCCTTTTCACATAGGGTTTCTTTGCAGGAGTTTGGCTACCGACAATCTGCCCCTTCTTTAATGCTCTCTCAATCATCTCTCCACACATCACGATATCAGAGAAGCTCTTAGTTGCCACTCCTAACATATGATCAATATAAGGAGATTTTAACGTATCTATAAACATGGTTATAAACTCCCTCTCAATAAGTGGTGGGTGCACTTGAGCAGCAATATCCCTCCAGCGCTGAGCGTATTGTCGGAAGGTCTCATTATGCTTCATCTCCATATTTTGGAGAGTAACACGATCAGGCATCATATCGGTAACGTGTTGATACTGTTCTTTAAACGCATTGGCCAAATCCTTCCAAGACCCTATTTTAGCTCGGGTTAATTTGTTATACCATCTGACAGCTGACCCCGTCAAGCTGGCCTGGAAACAGTGAATTAATAGCCCATCATCCTTCACGAATCCTGTCATTCTTCGACAAAACATGGTCAAGTGAGCAACAGGACAAGTTTTTCCATCATACTTTTCAAATTCCGGCATTTTGAACTTTGGTGGTAATACTAGGTCTGGCACAAGACTCAATTCCTCTGCATTCATTCCGTCTTGAGAACCCTGCTTTCCCATTTCTTTAAAAACCCTTTGCACCAGTCCTTTAAATGCTCCGGTACTTCCGTTTTAGGTTTCTCCATTTCCTCAGGATCTACATCAATATACTCATAAGGACTGTTTTGAGGGTTAGTCGTGGCCATTTGAACCTTTACAGCTGAAGACCCTGCAGGATGTTCCCCTAGCTTTTCAGGTGAGATAACTAGTCTCGGGGTAGACTCCTGCCTAGAAACTTCAACAGGGGCAGCGCTTGGTTCTTTAACTGTTTCAGTACGTAACCCAGACATCTTGGTCATCATCTCATTCATCATATTAGCCTGGCTTTGCAGTATTTGATCTATAATTGACTTTTGTGACTGATCCATCTTTGCCTGCCATTCTTGTTGTATTCTTAGTAAATCTTCTTGCATTTCTTTCTTTAATTGATCAAGCTTGGCCTCCATGGCTCTACTTCGCGTGTGATAAGGATTGGAGTTCTTACTTGCCAGAATCGTCTGTCACATAACCCTTCGGAAATTAATTTTATTGTTCTTTTAAATTCGAATGCATATTATTGGTAATGTGCTATAAATGATACATTTTATTGGTGATGCATTATAAATGATGAATATTCTTATGCATAATGAATGATGCAAGTATGAAATGCAAATAAAAGGCGTTGACCCAAGCAGTAACCATTCGGAAATACTTTCATTGGATAAAAAGTTTCACTCATTACAAAGGAGTTCTATTACATATAAGGCCTAGCCCTCAGACTCAGCTCTACAATTTCATTCATAATGGCGATGATCTCCCTTGTATATTCAGAAACCGGATTTGTACGCAGTTGGATGATCTCCGCTCTATTGGCTAATTCGTTCATGTACCGAGCCACTTCACCCATTTGAGCAATAGCTTCCCCCATCATGCGCTCGCGTTCTTCTACCAAGGATCGATAGTGCTCATATGTACTTTCCCATCCCTTATTGATGCGTTTGATTTCTTTTTCTAGACTGGTAATATGAATTCGGCATTTCTGGAGTTCCCCTTTCAATTCTCTGATTTCCTTCTGGAAGGATTTGTTTTCTTCGAGAGCAACTCTTAGGTCCACTGAAGCGGGAGGAACTTGCACTTGCAGAAGGGATTGCTCAAGGTTCGATACATGACTTTTGAGCTCATCATTCATAGTTCGAGATTGGTTCATCTCATGTTCGAATCTCATCTGTAATTCTCCCATTTCTCCCGTGAGCTCATCTACTTGCTGACTTTTTGTCGAGAATCTCTGCATCCACGATCCAATCTCTGCCTGCTTTCTATCGAGGAATCGATTCCATCCCTGTCTCTCAGACCACATCTCTTCTTTCTTTTGCTTTCTTTCTTCTTCGAGCTCTAAAATTCTTCGATCTTTGTCCTCAAAGTCCTCAATTATACTGTTCATCTCAGTTTTTAACCCCTGGACTTGATTCTTTTCTTCTTCTAATTCTTTCAGGCTGACTTCTTTTTCTTCATTGAGTTTTTGAGCTCTACGAGCCTCAGCTTTATACTGCTTGATCAATTCCTTTTTATCGGCCTCTAGCTCGCATACTTTTGCTTTTCCAGCTTCTATTTTCTTGATCTGACACTTGTTCTCAATTTCCAGACTTTTGATTCGCCGTCTTGCAGCTGCTAATTCTCTGGATCCAAGTCTCTTTCTCACTTGCTGTACCATTTGATAATCCTTTTTTAAATCTTCTAAATCGGCTTCCACCTCCTCTTTCCGTTCTCTCATCATTATAAACTGTCTGGCATGAAATTCAGCCTCGATAGTCAACATGAAGTTTTCTCTCTCCATCTCTTCTATTTTCTTGGAATCTTTAGCCTTTTCCATTTCAAACTCGATTCTTTGGATTTCCAAATTCGAAGGGATATTTCTGATTTGTTCTTCCATCGACCCTGATCCCTCTCCCGATGTTAAAGGTATCTTATCATTTATCCTCATGATTCTCCAGGCTTCATAATCAGGCGTCAAGATAACATCCGCTCCAATTACTTTAGTCCTAAAAGTCATCCTCCAGGAATCAGCCGCATCTTTGATTTTCTTTCTATAATTGCCTTCTTTATAATCAAATTCAGCACCAGTCAACCCATGAGTCACGGGAACAAACTGTCGGGCACCGTACTGCCTCAATATCAACAAAGGAGCGTATCCCACTCCTCCCCACAGTCCCAATAATATGATCCAGTCCAAATCTCCGCACTTGAACAAGATTTGTGTATGCATCAGCCACGGTGTTCGCCATGCTATGTTTTGACTTTGTAGATTCCGGAAGAAATCAATCCATTGATCTTTCTGAGATACTTCAGGCCACTCCTTCGTAAGGTACTCAGCAATAGGAGAATAATCTTTCAAAAAACGGTTATAGTTGACTTTTTCTTCCTTCCAGAAATGGCTTTTGATCCACACAGTAAGCAATTGAGCACAGCCCATAAAACGACCTCCCCCCAACCTTCTACATATATTCAAAGATCGGAAAGTTTCAGCAAGAATTGCATGGACTGGATTCATCTCTCTTCCTAACTTCTCAACCAAATCGACTACTGCTAGCTCGATCAATCCCAAACATTTTGGAAAGATTACCAGACCATATATACCCAAAGCAAATACATCTCTACGCACGTTTTCATCTACATGTGCTTCAGCTATCTTTTGTAAGTGAGACCACGGCACTCCCTCACTTTCTCCCTTGCGTTGCAAGCGATCATTCACCCATTTGTCGCTTGTGCCCGAGATCTTGGCAAGCTTTGACTTAAAGGAAGGCCCTTTTATCGACCGGGAGTAAACTTTGTCCACTTTAACGCTTGTCAAATTCAACAGAAATTGGTATTCCTCGAGGGTTGGAGTCATGTCCTCTCGGTTGAATGTGAAACAACTATAGGCCGGATTCCAAAACTGTATTATGCTTCGTATGAGAACCGGGTCTACCTTCACGTATATCAGATGAAATATATCCCCATAAGTCTGCTGAAAAGCTTGCCTCTCAATAAGATTCCAACTTTCCCAAATGGTTTTCAATCCCTGAAGCTCATTCTGTTTTAAAGAAGCTGGTGTATAATCAGACAGATCTGACACGTAGTCCCCTGATAGACTATCTCCCTGCTCTTTCTGCTTGGCTTCGGACCAGTTCCTTACATCTGCTGGACTCACTTCTTTGTTTAGAAAACTTCTTTCCATCGTGAAAGTCTTTCCACTTTATCGATACTCACAGATCAATCGCCTTTTCTAATGATATGTCTATGCAGTATGAAACAAATAAACAAAACAAACAAAACAGTTAGTCAAAACAATTGTATAAATTTAACATAAAAAGATAAGTAAAACGAGAAATAAATCTATTCTATTTATGTATTATCTACCCGAATAATATTCCTCACAAAAAGGGTCCTACCCAAACATGCTCTCTACCCTCCTAAATTAATTAAATTCTAACTGCACCTAAATTCTATTTCACATGCTTTAACAGAATAAATCTATTCTACATACTCAAAAATAAATAAAATAAAAAGGTTAGAGGGTTTCTCCATTGTGTACGCCTATTTTGGGTACCTATTGACGGACAGAGGTTCAGTATGACTCTACCTAGTGTGACCGTTCTATGGTTCACTATATGCATGGTTTCAGCTCTAACAGGAAAAAAAGGAACTCGAATTGTCCTTGATGTCAGTGCCCCCTTGGGCTACCAAACCCTCAATCCTCACCCATTACAGGTTTCAAACGGACCGAGTTCAATTCGAGGGGATTCACTGCCTTATACCCATACGAGGAATAAATTCCTACGAAGGTATAAGGTATGTATCCCATGGGTTATTTGCTAAAACTCATACGAAGAATAAATTCTTACGAGAGTAAAGCAATCACCCTAGCTAATTTGGATCGAAACTCATGTCCAGAGCTCATGTTATGCTAATGAGAGTGATGTGTGTGAGGAGAAACAAACAAACCTTTGACTCAAAAACAGAAAAAAAACACTCAACGAGAACTAAAAAATCTGAAAAAATGAAAACAATTAAAATGTTAGTATATAAAAATCAATAAAAATTCAATACGTAGATCATAGTTTACTAAAGATTCGAACTTATAATTTCCACCATAACGACCATATATAAGCGACCGACAGCCTGACTCTCTAATCCCCAGCAGAGTCGCCAAGCTGTCATAACCATTTTTTATAAAACAATTAAATATTATTTTAAAAACGATTACGACTTTATTTTGGAAAAATTGATGATTTTGAACGGATTTGAATAAAATTTAAAAGAGTCGCCATCGACCTTTGGGTTAGGTAGGCCGAATACCTAAAAACGTCTTTTAAAACAATTTTAAGAAAGATCATTTTTAAGACAAAAATAGTCTGCGTTTACCAAAGATTCAATTAAAATGGATTCGGGAGTCGGTTACGTGTGGGGAAGGATAAACACCCCCACAACGCCCAAAATTGGTACTGTGTCGCTTACACATCGTCGTAAATGGTGGAAATTACAATTTGAATATGAAGTAAAAAATATGATCTATTTATTGAATATTTGTTAAAATAAAATAATAGAAATACTTCACTTGGTAAGAAATCTCAAGATTTGCAATCCTCCAACGGGAAAGCTATCTCATCTATTTCTTATCTATAAAGTATATCCTATCTTTTAATTACCACTAAATAATATCGTCATGAGTAGAAAATACAATATGCTTAATTTATGTATCGTTAATATTAACATAACAACCATTAATACAATAAAAATTATAAAATAGAATAATAAATAAATTATGATTTATTCATTGAAAATAAAAAATCCTTTTCTCGATAAGAAATCTCGAGATTTGCAATCCTCCGCCGGGAAAGCTACCTCGTCTATTTCTTACTTGTAAAGAATATTTTCTCTTTAAATTAAAAGACAATGACGAAAATTGACATAAAATATATCATATTATACTTTTCCAAAACATACATCACTCATATTAAGATTTGATGAAGAAACAATAATAAAGATTAAAATTTAAATATTAAACAATATGACCATCAAATAATTAATCAAAAAAATAAAAACAATGAAAATAATTTCTATAAGCTTGTAAAAGGAAGAATTTGCATTTTTATTCTGTTTGAACGTCGTATCGGATTGTACCACTTCGATCAAGTGATACTTTCCACGCCCGTTCTATAAATATGTTTTCTTGAAAATAAAATCAAATATAATGAAAATAAAATGCAATTGGAAATATAAACATTTACATTAAATTGAATTAAATGCATTACTTACATAATACAAATAACCATAGAATATGTAAAAATACATTCATACATAAATAACTAAAATAAAACTAAGTTAACATTACAAACCAAAATACAAACCAAATAAGCACATATGATAATTTCAGGGACCAAAATACAAATACAGAAATTTAAAGGGCTACAATCGAAGAAACATAAGTTAATAACTAAACTGAAATACACAAAACATGAAGGATAAAAGAAATATTTAAACCAAATGCCAAAACAGTGACTAAAACAGAAGATGCATAAATCTGAGGGCCAAATTCGAACTTTAACAAAAATGTAATAATAAACAGATAAGGACTAAAATATAATGAACGTAAAATAAATAGACATTAATCGAAATTTAACCCAAAATATGATAATAGTGATCAAAATAAAAGTTTCATAAATAAAGGGTATAATGTCTAAACTTTCTGAAATATTAACAATAACCAGTCCAGTGACCAAAATGAAGAAAAACATAAATTACATGTCCAAATTCGAAGATCATAAAACCTACATAATATATAGACTAGTGATGTAAACAAAACAAAATAAAACTATAGGCTCAAAATAAGATTGCATGGACTTCCTTTAGTGACCAGATTACACCCTTACAGAAGCTTGGGGGGACCTAAACTGTTGTTTAGCCATGAATGCTAAGGACACGCGTGCAAGAACACAGAGATAAGAGGACCAAATGGGCTATTAGCCCTTAATCCCATCACTCAGCCTCACTCATGCTTCAAACGACGCCGTTCGGCGTCTGAAATATAACCCTTTTAAGGGTTATTATGAAACCCTAAAATCAAATACTCTCCCCCTCATTTCCTCAGCCGATCTCCCTCTCTCCTTCTCATAACAGAGAGCCGAAAAGGCTCTCAACACTTCTTCTTCTCAACCTCGCCTAAACAGAGGCCTCAACTCCCCGGCCACCGTAGAACGGTGGCCACGGGAGTAACCCAAACCCAGAGAAAGTTCTCTACGGCCTTAGATCTAACCCCTACACTGACCTAATACCCAGATAAACCCTCTGATTTCGAACCCAACAAGCCCCAAAGGAAAAAATTTCTTTTACCTTCGGTGAGGGCGCTTGGCTCCGATGAAGCAACGATGGTGGTCAAAAACCAGGGTAATATTCTTACTCTATCTCTCTCTTTTTTTTTTTCGAATGGGTCTCCTTTTTTCTGTCCTCCCCTTTTTCTTCCTTTGTTCTTTTTATCTTTGCTTTCTTCGGATTTCTGGTGAGATGATGATGAGATCTAGGTAGAGCCTGGCTTTTTCTGATTTGGTAGGATAGAAATCCCGAATATTTAGGGATTTATTGATATTTAAATTTGGAATTTAGATTTTGTGAGATTTGAACTGTGTATGATGTATTTTCTTGATTGGTTTTGCTGTAGATGACAATAGTGCCACAGTTGGGGTCAGACCGGAACAGTGATGGTGGCGCTGAGGCAGAGAAGGGTCACACGGCGGCTGGAAGGGGATTAGGGTTGAAACCCTAATATGTTTTAGGGTTTCAAACCCTAATCTACTAGGTTGGGTCCGGGTTAATTTGGGCTTCTGGTCTCTGGGCCAATTGTAATCAGGCCTTAATTTGGCCTGCAAAAATACATGTAATTAATTAATAAAAAAAAATAACGATAATAATAATAATAAAATAACGGAAAGAAAAACGGACAAAAACGGGTGTCTACAGTTGGAATGCAAAAGAGAAGAATTCATTTCTTCTTCTTCTGTCTCCTCTTTAAGTTCAAATGGACTTGCCAAAGTATATATTTTTCTTCTCATAGTTGTAGAGAATGCAAAAAAACGGCATAATCACATGTTAAAGAG
The DNA here is from genome assembly GCF_006381635.1 of Hibiscus syriacus. NCBI lineage: Eukaryota > Viridiplantae > Streptophyta > Magnoliopsida > Malvales > Malvaceae > Hibiscus > Hibiscus syriacus. The sequence goes on along the minus strand of NW_024062059.1, from coordinate 7,692 downwards.
GAATATATATAATAAGTCCCTAGTTGGCCATCAAGGAAAGTTTAATATGATATAAATTATAAGTAATTAATGTTTGGATAAGTGATCGTTTTCATCACTGATGTTGAAAAGTCACAAATCGTTCCTAACGTTATTGTTTGTTGTAAAATGATCATTCGACATTAACAACCGTTACTATATGTGACGAAAAACTGATGTGAGACGTTAATATAATTTTTTTGACACTGTTTGACCATTATTTTGACCTACCCTTCTCTTTCATCTCCACTCTCTCGTCTACATACTACTTTTTGTAACTCAAAATCCACTATTTTTTGGATGAATGGGGTGCTTTCTTGCACAAACATTGAGTGGATCTAAACAAAGCCAAAGGGTTCCTGGAGCTAAACAATGAAGAAGCAGAGAGCGAGAAATGGAGGATTATTTGAGATTCATTTCCATGCATAAATTAGATGCCAATAATTTAAAAAAAATGGAGAGTAGGGGGACAACATAGATGCAAATTAATACAAATCATTATTTTCTCAATATTTTTCCATCTAATGTGTTTCCATGGTGTGGTAGCTGAATTCGTTTCGACATTTGGTGGAGGTTTATGTCGATTTAATGTTTCGGTAATATCTCTATAGATCAACGACGACTAGGGATGACAACGGGGCAGTTTTAGGCCGGAGATTGGTCTCCCTGTCTCCGTTTAAAAAACTCGTACCCATCCCCGCTTAAAAAATCACGAGGATTTAAATGGGGATCCAATCGGGTAATCGGGAAAATTGCGGGGAAACGGGTATCTCCGTTTAGCATAAACAATTATTTAAACGGGTAATTTTCACCGCGGGGATACCGCGGTGAAAATTAACCGTTTACCTTAGATGATTATTTTTCACCGCGGGGATCTCTGTTACCGTTTAAATTTCACACGATGACCGAGTTATTAAAAAATAATGTCATTATCGGATCTAAACTTACTTGAAACGTCAAACACTACCAAATGCATCCAAAATATAAAAAAAATAATTCAAATAGACAAATATAATGACAATGACTAATATATAATGTTTCAACTTTCATAAATGAAATCGTTCTTCCAAAGTTCCAACTTTCAAGTCACGTCAACGACACCACCACTGTCATCAAATAGTTGTGACCTCCGATTGCTACATTACACACAAAAAATTATAAGCCACCAGCAGCGGAGCTGGGAAGGTGAAGATCAGCGAAGCAAAACTTAAGAGCAGTCACAGGGAAGTGACGAGTAGGTCTAGATGTGTTCTCCTAAATCCTAATCTCCTTTGTATATATATTTTTTAATTTAATTTAAATTATTAATATTATATATATATATATATATATAATTATTTTTAATATTTATCGGGGCGGGATTACCAAACCCTTCCCCGTCTCCGTTTAAAAATTTAATTTTTTTCGTCTCCGTTTATTATCCCCGAACTCAATCTATTCAATTCGATTTTTAATTTTTCTCGACGAGATCAATTTTTTTTTGTCATCCGTAACGACGACGAGAACTTGACCCTTGAGGGAGTAGGTGCTCCTTAATTCGACAATAGGACAGCATAATATTTAGCCTTCTAGAGGGAGCTCAATATTGTCATAATGAGAATACATAGACCCTGATGTCTTTTCAATGGAGGGGTTCCATGGCTCTTTGGTCGAGTACATGCTTCGAGAAGACCTTGGTGCAAGAAAACGAAGCTAGGCTCCACTATATCTACACGGATGCCACGTACGGCGAAATCTTCGTAGAAGCCGACTCTGTGAGGTGAATAGTGAGCCGTGAAACGCTCTCTGCTTCTTCTTTGTTTAGCTCCAGGAACCCCTTGGCTTTTATTAGTTCCATTCCTTGTTTGTGCAAGAAAGCCCCCTGTTCATCAAAAAATGGTGGATTTTGAGTTACAAAAAAGTATAAAGATGAGAGCGGAGATGGAAGAAATGGTAGGTCAAAATAATGGTAAAATAATGTCCAAAAATCATATTAATGTGCCACATCAGGTTTCGTTACCTAGGTTACTATTAACGTCGAGTGACATTTTGTAACAAATGATAACGTTAGTAATTGATTTGTGAAAATAAACACTTATTCAAACATTAATAACCATTGACGTAGTTTACCCAATTTTAGATTATATATGTAGATATTTTTTGTTAATAACATATTTTACCTCTTAACATTTTATAATTTTTCTTCCGCAAATTATTTTAAAAGTTCACCATCTTAAAATAAAATTTTGCATCCGTCCGTATTTGCACACCCACATTAACCACCATAATTCCTTGTTCCTTTGATTCCATGATCCTGCAACAATTTTTCCTACAATATTGTATATCGAGATAAGCTTATAGATTAAAAATTAAAAATTAAAAAAAAATGGATCTAATTTTAATATTAATGTACAACGTGTATCCAATTTTTCTCTTGATCCAATAAGATATTTATTTAATTATTTGGTGTAATTGGGTAATTATTATTTTTAATTATTCATGTTCAATTTTAATGGCTAATACCTAATAAAATTAATATTATTTAATAAAATAGATAATAGTGTTACAAAATTAAAATTTAATTATTAAAATTATAAGTATGAATATAATTTTAGATATTTATTACTTAATTATATATAATAAACTAAATAATTAATTAAAGAAATGTTAGATACTTAATATGCACAGAATCGGATACCACGTTACACATAAATACAAAATTTTGGACCAAAAGTTACATTTACCAGAAAACATAGTTTTTGTTAGCTTCTCATAAAACCATTGTTTTGAAAACCGGACCGGACCGGCCGGTTCAACCGGGAATCATTGTCTAGTCCGATTCAATCTAGACCAGTTGAACCGCTATTAGTGACCGGCAGAACCGTTGAACCGTTTAAACCGACCGGACCGGCTAAAAAACAAGAAAAAAACCGCCAATTTTATTTTTTTTAAAAAATTAAATCAAACGACGTCGTTTATTAAACGAGCCAAGTCGAACTCGAGTATTACTGAGCTCGACTCGAACTTGAAAATTTTAAAAGTAAGCTCAACTCGATTCAAACTCACGAGCTAAAAATTATGAAGTTTAACTCGAACTCGAATATAATATTGAAACTTGAACTCGAAAAGGCTTGAACTCAAAAAAATTTAGAAGCTCGATTGAAGCCTAAAATTCGAGCTTGATTGAAGTGAAAGAATAATTCACTCAATGCTTACCAAAAGACTCCATGATTTTAAATGTCAAATCCTTTATTATTTATAGAAGTTAGTTGAGATGATCTTCTATGTTTCTTAGCCATGTGGGATTGTTTTTAAAAAAAAAAACTAAACCAAACAATATCATTTTGTTATGATTTTTACCCCAAATTTATTTTTTAATTATAATATATATAATATTTATTATTTAATATGTTTTACCTTAAATATTATGTTGTAGTTAATTTGAATCATTTGTTTCACTTGATTTTATAGTTTTAACTTATATGTATGACTTACTTTGAATATGAATTGTGATATAAAAATTATTTTTTATTAAATATTTTTAGTATTTTTATTTATTTTTTAAATAATTATGACGTCGTCCGATTCTTACACCAAGATTCGACCGGTTTGAACTGAACCGATAGCATGACCGGTTCACTAACCGGTCCGATCTGCATAAAACCCCCGAAACCTTACATAAGGAGAGCGACGAAAGTCCACCCTCCACCATTGATATACCCCATTATGCATGAAGAAGCTAACGGTGACTCTCACCGCCAAGGACCCTCCGTCAAAGCCCTCATATCACAAAACCTCCATCCCGAGCTCTCAAAGCTTCTATCTCTCCACGCTATCCGTTCCTTACGGTCCAAATCTACTCTCATTTCATCAAATCAGGCCATTCTCTACACCCCTTTCTCTCCACCACTCTCATCTCCCACTTCGCCAAACATGCTGACTTCTTACGCGCCTTTTCTTCTTTCTCGACGCCCCTAAACCCGATATAACCTCTTTCAACTCCCTCATCGCTGGTTTCGCTCGGCCTCGGTTTGGCCTAGCCAGGCCGGTTCTCGAGCTGTTTAATGAGTTGAGGCATCTGGGTTTGATGCCTGACGTGTTATCATTGAGTGGTTTAGTTAAAGGGTGTGGTAGTTTAGAACAAAATGAGATTGTTCATGGGGTTTGTTTGAGATTGGGGTTTGGAAATGGAGCTTTTTGGTTAGTGGACTCATTGAGAATTATGGTAAAAGTGGGAACTTGGTTTCGGCTGAGAAGTGTTTTTAGGGTGTGTCTGGGTGTTGATAATGTTGTTCTTACGGCTATGCTTTGTGGTTATTTTGGAATGGGGAATTTGAAAAGGTGAACATGTTTTTTTTTTGGAACTGAGGTATTTGGGTGTGAATTGAATGAATTTGCCTGACAGTTGTGATCAGTGCTTGTTTGATGTAAAAGAGGTTCAACAGATCCACGGGTTTGGCTTAAAGATGGGTTTTTATGTGCGGTTCCATTCATTTAAACAATGCTGTTATGTGCATGTATTCTTTGTGGAAGTAAGTTGGACGCCGTTAAGATATTTGATGAAATTACCGATCCAAATATTGTCTCGTGGACTGAAAGAATAGGGGCAACTTTGATGGTTTTGAGGCTTTTGGAATTTTTAAGCGCTTACATTGTAAAGGTTGGGTGTTAATGAATATACAATGATCAATGTCTTATCTGCTGTTTCAGCTGAGGGTTTGGTATGTTTAGGGAGGCAAATCCAAGCAGTTTGTCAGAAAGAAGGGTATTTCAAAGTGGTTTTTTGGCAATGCATTGATTTCTATGTATAATAGGTGTGGGAATTGGATGATGCGAGATGCATTTTTGATGATATGGTCTTGGAATTCACTGATTGCTGGATATTCACTGATATGGTCTTGGAATTCACTAATTGCTGGATATCACCGATGAATATGCATGGTCTTAATGTAGAAGTGAATATTGCTAGTATCCTTGAAGTGGCATCTGACTCAAGTTCTTTGCACCTTGCTGTGCAGATACATTCCCGTATGATTTGTGGATTCATGTTGGACGATTACGTGGTGTCTAGCTTGATAACAACATACGGGAAGTGCGGTTGCTTTGATGAGTCGAGAAGAGTTTTGCCGATATCGATGAGACGACTGTGATTCATCTTAATGCGATGTTGAGTACTTTGGTTAATGCTGATTGTCATGCTGATAGTGTAGATCTCTTCCAAAACATGGTGGGTTTGAAACTTGAAGTAGACTGCAATACTTTCAGCATCGTTCTTAAGCTTGCAGTGCTATGACGGATCTGGAACACGGAAGAAACATTCACTCCCTGGCTCTTAATCTGGATTCCATCAAGATTGCTATGTAGAGATGCTGTTATTGACCTTTTTGCCAGTGTGGAAATATTGTTTAATGCAGAGATGACTTTTAGTTATTTATCGACAGATAACTTGGCTGCATGGAATGCAATGATAACGGGATATGCTCAACATGGTTGTTATAATGAGGCTTTCGAGCTTATGATAGAATGATCTTATGTAGAATTGAACCAGATGAGATAACTTATCTTGACTTCTTACTTCATGCTCCTATGCAGGGCTACTGCAAGAAGCACAGAGCTATATGAACTCTATGGTCGAGTATCATAGTCTAACCCCACATTAGAACACTGTGCTTGCATGGTCGATCTGCTTGGCCGGGTAGGTCTCCTGGAAGATGCAAGAGTACGATAGATGAAATGCCTATCGAACCAGATGCTCTTATATGGCAGATTCTGCTATCTGCATGCTGCCTCCATGGAACTTTGATACTGGAAGAGTTACAGCGGGCAAACTTCTTGAGCTGCAGCCTGGTAACGAATCTGCCTAATTCTTCTTTCAAATCTCTGTGCTTCGGTGGTATGTGGACTGCTGTCAGAAAGAAGAGAAATGAAGGAAAACTACTTTGCAAGGAACCTGGTCCTAGTTGGATTCAAGTAAGAGGATTCACGCATTACTTTTTCGCCGATGACATGTTGCACCCTAAAAACGTAAAGAAATATTTTTGGAGCTGTTACACAAACATATGCAAACTTCAAAGACAATTGAACACGATTCCTTTTTCATTGGATTTATGATTATTGAAGGGAATCGTTATCATTGCTTTTGGAACTGAGAATATAGGTGCTTTGATGTTCTAAGTTATAGTCCTCTTCCTTATCTGTCAGGGAATTTGATGTGATGAACTTTGGATTTTGGCAAGTTGAATCAAACTGGCAATTTAACTAAAATTCTAAGAACTTAATACACAAAAGAAAGACGGTGGAGAAGAAGGATTGTTTCAATGCATTGATAAGGTAATTGGGTCGAGGGACACTGGCAACCCTTCCTTCTTTAACACCTCTTTCCACTTCCCAATGGAGATTCCTTGATTCAATTCGAAGGTAATGAAAGAGAGCCTTTTCTTGTGTCAAAGGTAAACTTTTTACTTTATTCCTTGCTCTACCATGTCATAAGCCATGAATCCTATTTTAATTACATGCTTTCAATACCTGAAAATCACTTTCCAAAACTTATTTTGTTAGGCCATGGCTATTGCTGTCAATTCTCTTCCCAAGCCCTGAGGCGAATACATTCCCGGGGCAATGGCAGACCTTGGCCTTATCTTGCCTTTTAAAGCTTCACGCCAACTGAGCAAAAGAGGATGAAGCAGAAGCTGCATGGGTGGCCATTAAAAGGCGGGAAAAAATAAATTTACCAACAACCGCAGAGTCTCTTCGATCATGTCATCGGCAAACATTGATAGTGACTCAATTTCGGGTCAAGCTTCCGCAGCTGATACCATCAGCTTTTCTACGAGTGCATCAATGAGAAAAATCCTAAAAAACTTGGGGTTTCCTATCAGAAGACTGCTACATCGAGGACTGTTCTTTTCTTCAACCCGTTTAATGGGAAAAGGTTACATCCCTTTGCTTTATAAGTTTTTTCACGTATCACAATTCCACTGCTCGATTTAGAAATGTATTCGCAGGAAGTTATGCATTTCTTCTATCTTCTCGTGAGAAGCATGGGTCAAAATGTGAAATTCAACGTCGAACATGCTTGTAAAGGGGATGGGCTTAACAGTTGGAGTAAACTGGCATTTAGGTAAAACATTATACATGATATATCAGCCACTTTTTCCGAGCTTTATTTAACTCCCACGGCAACTTGAGGGATTATTTTCTGATATTGCATAATGGAAACAGAAGCCGGTTCCATTCGCAGCCGCTTAGATCTCATTTATACTTGCTTGTTTTGTTCATTGATTGAATCTCAGTAAGGTTTTTCCTTCTATGATTTTTTTAATATTTATGATCTTCAACTGAAATTTGTTCTCTGTTTTTCTTATAGATATCTAATTTATAGGTTTTGTTTGTTTTTGTGGTAGTTTTAATGGGTTCAATTTCTGTTTCTTGTGCTTTACTACAATAATGTTAATCTTTTCGTTTCCTTTGGAACCAAAGGTTCGTTCTTCATCGTGATTGTGTGTCTCATTTCGTCATATTTCGAGAGAGTGTAATAGAGTTGCTGATATTCTCGCTCATTGGCGTGGTCGTTTCCTCCTGTGTGGTGATTTTCCAAGCTCTCCTATGAGTGTACCACTGCTTTGCATGCAGATGATATTTTACAGCAGCAATATATGGTTACTGTTAAACAACCGGTGTTGTTTTGTTTCCATC